>NW_028243295.1:0-639709 GCF_964263255.1 Lissotriton vulgaris | reverse complement strand
GTGAAGGTGGGGGAGGGTGAGTGAGGGTGAGTGAGAGGGAGTGTGAGGGTGAGAGGGTGTGTAAGGGTGAAAGGGTATGTGAGGATGAGGGTGAGAGGGTGAAGGGGTGGGTGAGAGGATGTGTGAGAGTGAGGGGGTATGAGGGTGAGGGGTAGAGGGTGTCTGGGGGTGAGGGTGTGAGGGTGTGAGGGTGAGGGGGTGTGAGGGTGGGCTGAGAGAGTGTGTGAGAGTTTGTGAGGGTGAGGTGAGAGGGTGTGTGAGGGTGAGAGGGTGAGTGAGGGTGAGAGGGTGGGTGAGGGTGGGTGAGAGGGTGAGTGAGCATGAGGGGGTGTGAGGGTGAGAGGGTGTGTGGGGGTGTGAGGGTGAGGGTGTGTGTGAGGGTGAGGGTGTAAGGGGATGTGAGGGTGAGGGGGTATGAGGGTGAGGGTGGGTGAGTGGGTGTGTGAGGGTGAGAGGGTTTGTGAGGGTGAAAGGGTGTGTGAGGATGAGGGTGAGTGGGTTTGTGAGGGTGGGAGGGTGTGTGAGGGTGAGAGGGTGGGTGAGAGGGTGAGTGAGGGTGAGGGGGTGTGAGGGTGAGGGTGAGGGGATGTGATGGTGAGGGGGTGTGAGGGTGAGTGGGGGTGAGAGGGTGTGTGAAGGTGAGAGGGTGAGGGTGTGTGATCGTGAGGATGAGGGTGTGTGAAGGTGATGGGTTGTGAGAGTGAGGGGGTGTGAGGGTGAGGAGGTAGGTGAGGGGTGTGAGTTTGAGGGAGTGTGAGAGTGAGGGTGTGTGAGGGGGTGAGGATGAGAGAGGGTGAGAGGGTTGTGAGGGTGAGTGAGGGTGTGCGAGAGTGGATGAGGGTGAGTGAGGGTATGTGAGGGTGAGATGGTGTGAGGGTGTGTGAGGGTGAGGAGGTGTGAGGGTGAGGGGGTATGAGGGTGAGGGGGTGTGAGCATGTGGGGGGGTGAGGGGGTGAGGGTGAGAGGGTTGTGAGGGTGAGGGGGTGAGGGTTTGAGGGGGAGGTAGTGAGGGTGAGTGAGGGTGTGTGAGGGTGAGAGGGTGTGAGGGTGTGTGAGGGTGAGGAGGTGTGAGGGTGAGGGTCCCAAGTAAATAGTGGCAGGGCAAACATCATAAGACAGAGAGAAGAGACTGCATTGTGACTGTGTTGGTCAGTTTCAGAAACAGGAGGGGCAGAGTCAGCACAGTCTGCGAGGGATCAATGTGTCTAGAGGTAAAGCATAGCAGATGTAGCATTGCAGCTAGCAAGTCGAGTGTTTTCAAGCTGAGTGTCCCTAGAGAGGTGGCAACACAGCAACAGCATTTGAGGAGCAAGGCTACACTAAACAAGCACGGTAGTCAAGTCAAGTCAAGTCATAACATTTATATAGCGCACTACATACCCGGAGGGTTTCAAGGCGCTTAGGAAGGGGAAGAGGATTATTTGTCAAATATCTACGTTTTAAGGTAGGCTTTCACTTTCATCCAGGAAAAAAAACAAGAAGGGTGCAGAGAACGCCGAACAGAACACGGCTTCCCCGCGAAATTGATGCCAAAAAAAAAGCTCTTGGCATTGCTGTGGCAGGGGGGGCTGGGGAGCGGGAGTGCATTCCTATGAAGTCTGATGCCAAGGCTCAGTCGGGGGGGCGGGGGAGCGCAGCCTTTGAAGTCTGATGCTGAGGCACAGACAAATGGTGGTGTGTGAAGTGGCTGGCTCTGTGTGGTGTGTGAAGTGGCTGGCTCTGTGCACAAGCAATTCTCACATGAACTGTACGGGATCCACAGGCTAGGTAGACTTTTCTTTTCCCCTCACTATAATCTGGCCTATTTATCCCTGCAGGATATAATAGGCGAGACCTAAAAAGTGGTGTTTATGAGTGAATGATGCAGTGAGTGTGCCAATGAAAGTATACAGGGGGTAATAGCAAGCGATGTACAGAATCTCTACCGATATATGCAGAGAGTAAATTAACTGCTAATTTAGGTAATACTCGAGTAGTTGTATATGAGCCGGACTCCTTGTGGGACAGGTGGCTTCAGTGACTGGAGAGATTGCAGCTGTGTCTGGATACCCGTATATTGGCAATCTGATGATAAAAGAAACCGCGGTCCATTGTTTGAAGCTAACAAATAATAGTATTGTTGGTGAAGAATGGGTATACTTGATTCATAGCAAATGGGGTGCGGGAGAGTAACTGTACTCCCACTGAGGAAGCCATATGAGGCAAGCTTCAGTTTGTAGACATCCCACGGGTCGTAGGATGAGGACACTCTCATAAGCTATCCTGTTGGAAGTAAACTTACTGTCTGATATTTTTTACTACCATATGTATTGTGAACCCTCCAGCTGGTTTATGCTTCTATTGTGCCTTTGGGACGCTCCCCAAGAGTGGTTATTGGAGTTGAACTACTGCACCTACGGGTCATGAGACGTTTCTGTGCACAGATGTTTGATTCAGCGGACTTATAGTAATGAAATCCTAAGTTATTGTCTAAGAAATGCCGAAATCCCAGAGTTATGCTGTGCACGCATTGTGCTGATGCGCACAGGTTGTCAGTCTTTCTTGGGAGGTTCACGCAAACGTATGGTGAGGAGAGGGTGTGTGTTTCAGCCTGGGCCCCCTACCCTGTAGGCTCGCAAGAGACCTTGGGCTTGACTCGCGTGGCTAAATCACATAAGCAAATAACGTCCTGTGTCCGTGCTCGGTATGGGACCTGCAAGGACACTGTATTTGATACCAATATGAATGAAATCTGGTGTAATTGCCGAGATGATGGTTTAAAACATTACATGTCTCTCTTCCTTTATGCTATGAATGTAGATGACTGTCTGCGCTCATTAATGATTAAGCATGGGCGAATTTTGCGAATCTGGCGTTCGCGAATTTTGCGGATTTGCGAATGCGCAATCTGCAAAATCCGCGAATTCCCGCGAATTTGCGGATTTTTTTTTTGTGTTCGCAAGTGTTTCTGCAAGTTCGCGAGGATTTGGTACTAGTTCGCAATTGCGAACTTACTTGTCGGCTCGCAACGGTCGCGACTATGTTGTTTCTACGTCTGGTTCATCATCACAGCCTCCCAGCACCCTCTGTTTCACCACTGCCACCCTCTCTTTGACCCATGCCACCCTCTGTTACATCAATGCCACCCTCTGGTTCATCATCACTGTAGAAGATGGGGGGGAACAGCAAGCCCACCTGCCCTGCTTGACCTGACATGAATTAATTTGGGGTTAGTTTATTAACAACACCTGCCCTGCCCCAACTGACAATAATGAATTAGGGGCTAATTAATGTGTCACTGAATTTGAAGTTCCAGCCTGGCACCTGCTTGTCTGCTCCCTTAGCTGTAAATCAGGACCTTTGTGGCATACAGTTAAGGTCAGAGCAGGGTCACACAATAGTTGCAAGCAGGCAACCGAATTCTGGAGGGCCCCCTCAGGAAGCACTACAGGGAATCGTTACAAATCATGAGGTTGACCTTTTGCACCTGCTCATTGCTTTTGCAAAAATCGTTTTTCGGTTTTTTCGCGCTATTCGCGGGGCTCGGCGTCGTGCGAAACCGACCGCGGAAGCCGCCAATTCGTGCGAATGAGCTTTATATTTTTTTGCGGCTTGTTGTTTCGCGAGTTTTTTTGCAGTATTCGCGAGCCGCTTGCAGCGCAACACGCGAATTTACCCCAAGGTCGAGTACGGGCGCGGCCATTTTGTTTGCGTGATGTATTTCCGTTTCCGCCCGCTATGTATAATCTCGCGCAGTAAGCGCATTGCGAGTACAAGTTCGCACGAGATCGCGAGGAAAATCTCGTGCGAACTTACTTTCGCGCTCGTGAACGGGCGCCGGCCATCTTGTTTTTCATTAATTTCCTGTGTCTGGGCATGGTGTTTAATCCTCTTGCTATCTTTGCCATCCTTTGCTTGTTTTCAGTTTTTTTTTAACGATTTTGCTTCTTATCTATCCCTCTCTTTTCCTAGCTGTATATTTTTGTCTTTTCTGCTATTTTTCTTTACTTTTAAACTACTCTTTTAAACTCTTTTCTTTTCTTCTTCCCTATCCTATTCCTTCTTAATTTTCTACTTCCTACCTTACCTGCCCAGACCATGGTGAAGCCAGGCGCCGTGAAGCTGCCCAGGCACTTGAGGGCGGCAGCGGCGGCGGGGAGGAGGAGTCCTGGACCCCGTGCCAGGACACCATGCAGTCGATTTAGGGGGGAGCAGGTGATGCGACGGGAGATCTTCAGCCCGGAGGAAGTGGGCGCGCTGGTCTACTTCGTCCAGCGCCGCCTGCCCAGGACCATCGCGGGAGGCGGCAGGATCGCGGCCGGCGGCTACAACATCCGGGAGCGCCGGAAGCGGTGGGAGAAGGTGTGCTGGGCCATATCCCACCTCTACGGGGTCCAGCGCACCTACAGCCAGGTCACCCATCGCTGGACGGACCTCCTGGACCGGGAGCGCGACCTGCTGGACCAGCTCGGCTTGGAGATCCCCGGGCTTGGTGAGTAGTAGTAGCTATTTCATCACTCACTACTATGATGTTTTCTCCTGCTCTGTGTTGTTGTATTGCAAATATTTGTTTTTTTACATGTAGCAAGCCAATAATGCCGCTGATGACGATTACATTGTAGTTAAATTATATTTCAAAATCTTCTGTGCATTTCAGGTGCACTGCTCTCCTTCTCAGTGGCGTTGCTACTATGCTTATTTGTTTTCTATTTTGTGGTCTCATTGGCCTGAGTAACTATTATGTATGAGTGTACTTTACAGAACTGCGTAATGATAGACACAAGGGGGCAGATTACATTTACAAGCCCCTTGCGCCACGTTTACGTTGCCTTGCGTGACGCAACAGCGGCATAAACGTGGCGCATCCCTGCGAGTCATTTACAGCATGACGCATCTAGGGAGATGCGTCACGTTATAAAGCCATGGGCCTGCACCACAATGGGTGCGTTCCTAGTACGCAGGGTGGGCGGTCCGGCGGCTGTGCGCCTCGCAAAATTGCCTGCGTGAAATCTACAAGATTTAACGCAGGCACTTCTGCGACGCTGCTACGTCAATTCAATTCCTTATGCCTGCTTGAAGCAGTCGTAAGGACTGACACAGCATGTTAAGTATTGGGTGGCCCTGAGCATTACTGGAGTTGCATTGCGTTGGCGACGTGACTCCAGCAATGCGCCGCTCTTACGTGACGAGATGCGTCACGCAAGTGCCTACCCTTGCGCCAGGGCGCGCCGCATTGTAAATGAGCCGCATCTGCCGTGTCGCAAGGGTAGTTTTGCGTGACGCATTTGATCTGGCGCATCTCTGGAGATGCGCCAGAACGCGTAAGTAAGTATGCCCCTAAGGGGCAGAATTGCAATTACCGTCGCATCCCTGCAAAGTAGCAGGGATGCGCCATTAATTGTGCGGCCCGCTACCACCACCAAACATGGTGCGCCGTATTTGCAATGCGGCGCACCATGGGCCCAAAACCTCACCGAAGCTTTACTGCTGGAGTTGCGTCGCAACAATGGCGCAGCTCCAGCAATGCTCTGGGGTACCCTATCTCCCCAATGCTGGGTCAAGCCGTACGTCTGCTTCAAGGAGGTGCAGGGTTTGTGTGACGCGTCATTGTCCTAAAGGTGACTGATTGAAATTTTGTAGATTTCCCTCAGCCACTTTTAGGATGTGTTCCAGCGCAGGAATGCCCTCCCTTGCGCCGGAACGCCCCCTGATGGCGCAGGGCTTTATAACGGGATGCATCTCCCAAATGCGTCACGTTGTTATAATATTATACGCCGCACCATGGCGCCCTTTTTTGTTTAGCTGCTGCGTCACAAAAGTCACGCAAGAACGGAGCAAAAGAGCCGCAAGGGGCTTAAATCTGCCACTTCCTTTGTACCCCTGACAATAAGAAAAATAGTGGCGGTGGATTGATAGTTTGACTATTTAAATGACTGGTTATGGAGCAGGCAACTGTTAGTGTTGTCACTGATCTGACTGAAATCACAATGGAGTTTGTCTGTCACTTTGCGTCTTGCCTGCGGACTGCTGCCTGCCAGTCCTAGGTGAACCTTTCAGTACTTTGTTTAGTGAGTTACGTGACTTTCAAAGTCACAGGTCCGCAAATAAATGAAAACTAACCCTAATCAATATAATTTCGCGGAAATATTTTGTTATTGTTGTTTTGAAATGTTTGATTTGATTTGACATTGACAAGCAACAATCATCCATGTTTTCTGTTCTTTCTTTCATGTTGTACGTCAGCTCCCCCCAGGGGCGAGGGGACACAGGAGCAGCAGGCGGCGGATGCTGTTGAACAGGGCCAGGATCGGGCAGGCGAGGGCTCCTTTGCTGGCCCCAGTAAGTTTTCATTTTAGACTAGTACCTATTTTTCCTAGCGTTCCTCATTTGAGTTTTTCAAAATCGTCTTTGATCTTCTTGTAGACTGTATCTAAATTCTTATCCTGCCTCTGCCTCTACTATGACTCCCTGTGGTATTACTAGATTATTCTTATTAGTCTGTCTGTGTAGCTAACTAAGATTGCACGGTTGGCAAAACTCCCATTCTAGTCAGCAATAGCTCTATCAACTTAGTGCAGTCCTCTGGGATTGTCCATAATGTCTTTTGAAGTTTTCTATTTGCTTTGAAAATTCCCAACTATAAAATGTGAATGACCACCAAGAAAGAATAAGATACTACCTTTTGGTTTGGATAGGAGGACAATCCATACCACTACAGTGGCGCAGACAATTCTTCTGCAGAAACAGAACTATGGACAATAAATAGTGCATTGCTTATCAATTATAATAGGCGCTGTTAGAGTTTCCACATACCTCTGTGATAACAGACTTTGAACCCCCAATGTCCTTACTGACTGACTACATAGTGTGGCACAGTCATTTACCTCCCGAATTCATCGATCATTGATCCCCAATGATGATTATTATCAGACGTAGCTGAAGAGTACAGAGTCAGAGTCAAGAAGTGTCAGAGGCACGGACTCATGCTTGCAAAAATTGCAAAACCTTTCGCTCAGTCACTCTAGTCACTCTGGACCAAAAAACACAGAGTCTTTCTAAGTTTAAAAGCTTTATTAAAAGTAAACACATTTATTAAAATGAAGTCATAATAAAAAAACGAAACGTTTAACTGAGAATGTAAAAGTGGTTAGTGCTGACGATTAATTGAAGACATTTCTTGTGGTCGAGCCGAGCTCTCACCTTGTTTCAACTTGATCTTGTTGTTAGAAGTCCATCTTCTGTCTGTGTGGAAAAAAATGGTGCGTGTTAAAAAGCCAGCCTTCATCAGTTGTGCCAAAAAGTGCTGCATTACATTGTTTTCACATGTCTTCATTCCTAGACCAAATACTAGTGAGTGGTTTATTCTAACATTCTTAAATGTACTTTGTAGGTGGAACATCTGGTGGCGGGGCCAACGAGGAGGTGGTGGTGCTCGACACGGAGGCGAAGGGCAATTCCTCAGGGGAGGATGCGGCGGTTCCAGTGCCGGCTGTGAGAGTTCAGACGGTGGTGGTGGCGGGCAGAGGTAAGCTCTTATATATTCCTTACTTATTGAGATTGAAGACGTGGCTGGGAAGGAAAGAATATGAGATGCATGGCTGGGTGAATGATGAAGCAATGATTGGTGGAAGGACAACAGCCTGGGTGGGTGACACAGAAACTGTATGTGTCCATTTACCTGGATCATGCTACTATCTGACTCTTAGATAGCATATGTGTATCTAGAGCAGGGGTACTCATAGTACGGCCCGCGGGCCGGTGGCGGCCCGGCAAGCCTTCCTTGGCGGTGTGCAGACCTTGCAGACAATCACTGCTCCCCCGGCCCCCAGAGAGCAGAGTGGAGATGCAGGGCCACAAAGAGGTGAAATAGAACAAAGCCTCTGCTCTGTGGGGCCGGGCAAGCAGTGATTGTCAGGGTGGAGATGCAGGGGCGCTACAACAAACAAAGCCTCAATAATATGTTAATGGTCTTTTAAAGACCTGTTAAGTACTTTGGTGTGGCTGTCTGTGTGTGCGCGTTGAGGAAGCTGTCTCAGCCCGGGCTGAAGGCTGACACAGACAGACACACACACAGTGAGATGACAGAGGGGGAGGGAGAGGGAGGGCAGGAGGGAGAGAGAGATGGAGAGGGAGGGCAGGAGGGAGAGCATGAGTGAGAGAGATGTATGTAAATGCTGGGTCTGGTGGCTCAGTGGATGAAGGCATCTGCTGCAGGGACCTGTGTGCAACCTCATGGTCACAAGTTTTCGTTTTGCTTTAGCCCCGCCCCCTCTCACTCCGCCCCCACCAGTGCGGCCCTCGGCCACAAACTACACTGTAAATTTAGCCCCTGAGAGAAAGTTTGTGAGTACTCATGATCTAGAGAGAGTAGACGGTCAGTGGATGAACTAAGTGTAACTTTGAAGAGCATGTAACACTGCACCTGCACGTCCGTTCCAGTGTAGGAAAGGCAAGGAAAAGAAGTTTTAATTTTGTCCAAATACTACCATCAATAGTAGCAGTAGTTTGTATTGCAAGCACAGCATAGATCCGGTTATTACGGTGGCCACTCCCTACCTCTCTTAATAAGTTTAGTAGTACTCAGTCATTCATGTGCGGATTTGCGAATTCGCAATCCGCAAAATCCGCGAATTCCCGCGAATTTGCGGATTTTTTTTTTTGTGTTCGCAAGTGTTTCTGCAAGTTCGCGAGGATTTGGTACTAGTTCGCAATTGCGAACTTACTTGTCGGCTCGCAACGGTCGCGACTATGTTGTTTCTACGTCTGGTTCATCATCACAGCCTCCCAGCACCCTCTGTTTCACCACTGCCACCCTCTCTTTGACCCATGCCACCCTCTGTTACATCAATGCCACCCTCTGGTTCATCATCACTGTAGAAGATGGGGGGGAACAGCAAGCCCACCTGCCCTGCTTGAACTGACATGAATTAATTTGGGGTTAGTTTATTAACAACACCTGCCCTGCCCCAACTGACAATAATGAATTAGGGGCTAATTAATGTGTCACTGAATTTGAAGTTCCAGCCTGGCACCTGCTTGTCTGCTCCCTTAGCTGTAAATCAGGACCTTTGTGGCATACAGTTAAGGTCAGAGCAGGCTCACACAATAGTTGCAAGCAGGCAACCGAATTCTGGAGGGCCCCCTCAGGAAGCACTACAGGGAATCGTTACAAATCATGAGGTTGACCTTTTGCACCTGCTCATTGCTTTTGCTTTTGCAAAAATCGTTTTTCGTTTTTTTCGCGCTATTCGCGGGGCTCGGCGTCGTGCGAAACCGACCGCGGAAGCCGCCAATTCGTGCGAATGAGCTTTATATTTTTTTGCGGCTTGTTGTTTCGCGAGTTTTTTTGCAGTATTCGCGAGCCGCTTGCAGCGCAACACGCGAATTTACCCCAAGGTCGAGTACGGGCGCGGCCATTTTGTTTGCGTGACGTATTTCCGTTTCCGCCCGCTATGTATAATCTCGCGCAGTAAGCGCATTGCGAGTACAAGTTCGCACGAGATCACGAGGAAAATCTCGTGCGAACTTACTTTCGCGCTCGTGAACGGGCGCCGGCCATCTTGTTTTTCATTAATTTCCTGTGTCTGGGCATGGTGTTTAATCCTCTTGCTATCTTTGCCATCCTTTGCTTGTTTTCAGTTTTTTTTTAACGATTTTGCTTCTTATCTATCCCTCTCTTTTCCTAGCTGTATATTTTTGTCTTTTCTGCTATTTTTCTTTACTTTTAAACTACTTTTTTAAACTCTTTTTTCTTCTTCCCTATCCTATTCCTTCTTAATTTTCTACTTCCTACCTTACCTGCCCAGACCATGGTGAAGCCAGGCGCTGTGAAGCTGCCCAGGCACTTGAGGGCGGCAGCGGCGGCGGGGAGGAGGAGTCCTGGACCCCGTGCCAGGACACCATGCGGTCGATTGAGGGGGGAGCAGGTGATGCGACGGGAGATCTTCAGCCCGGAGGAAGTGGGCGCGCTGGTCTACTTCGTCCAGCGCCGCCTGCCCAGGACCATCGCGGGAGGCGGCAGGATCGCGGCCGGCGGCTACAACATCCGGGAGCGCCGGAAGCGGTGGGAGAAGGTGTGCTGGGCCATATCCCACATCTACGGGGTCCAGCGCACCTACAGCCAGGTCACCCATCGCTGGACGGACCTCCTGGACCGGGAGCGCGACCTGCTGGACCAGCTCGGCTTGGAGATCCCCGGGCTTGGTGAGTAGTAGTAGCTATTTCATCACTCACTACTTTGATGTTTTCTCCTGCTCTGTGTTGTTGTATTGCAAATATTTTTTTTTTACATGGAGCAAGCCAATAATGCCGCTGATGACGATTACATTGTAGTTAAATTATATTTCAAAATCTTCTGTGCATTTCAGGTGCACTGCTCTCCTTCTCAGTGGCGTTGCTACTATGCTTATTTGTTTTCTATTTTGTGGTCTCATTGGCCTGAGTAACTATTATGTATGAGTGTACTTTACAGAACTGCGTAATGCTAGACACTAGGGGGCAGATTACATTTACAAGCCCCTTGCGCCACGTTTACGTTGCCTTGCGTGACGCAACAGCGGCGTAAACGTGGCGCATCCCTGCGAGTCATTTACAGCATGACGCATCTAGGGAGATGCGTCACGTTATAAAGCCATGGGCCTGCACCACAATGGGTGCGTTCCTAGTACGCAGGGTGGGCGGTCCGGCGGCTGTGCGCCTCGCAAAATTGCCTGCGTGAAATCTACAAGATTTAACGCAGGCACTTCTGCGACGCTGCTACGTCAATTCAATTCCTTATGCCTGCTTGAAGCAGGCGTAAGGACTGACACAGCATGTTAAGTATTGGGTGGCCCTGAGCATTACTGGAGTTGCATTGCGTTGGCGACGTGACTCCAGCGATGCGCCGCTCTTACGTGACGAGATGCGTCACGCAAGTGCCTACCCTTGCGCCAGGGCGCGCCGCATTGTAAATGAGCCGCATCTGCCGTGTCGCAAGGGTAGTTTTGCGTGACGCATTTGATCTGGCGCATCTCTGGAGATGCGCCAGAACGCGTAAGTAAGTATGCCCCTAAGGGGCAGAATTGCAATTACCGTCGCATCCCTGCAAAGTAGCAGGGATGCGCCATTAATTGTGCGGCCCGCTACCACGACCAAACATGGTGTGCCGTATTTGCAATGCGGCGCACCATGGGCCCAAAACCTCACCGAAGCTTTACTGCTGGAGTTGCGTCGCAACGATGGCGCAGCTCCAGCAATGCTCTGGGGTACCCTATCTCCCCAATGCTGGGTCAAGCCGTACGTCTGCTTCAAGCAGGTGCAGGGTTTGTGTGACGCGTCATTGTCCTAAAGGTGACTGATTGAAATTTTGTAGATTTCCCTCAGCCACTTTTAGGATGTGTTCCAGCGCAGGAATGCCCTCCCTTGCGCCGGAACGCCCCCTGATGGCGCAGGGCTTTATAACGGGATGCATCTCCCAAATGCGTCACGTTGTTATAATATTATACGCCGCACCATGGCGCCCTTTTTTGTTTAGCTGCTGCGTCACAAAAGTCACGCAAGAACGGAGCAAAAGAGCCGCAAGGGGCTTAAATCTGCCCCTTCCTTTGTACCCCTGACAATAAGAAAAATAGTGGCGGTGGATTGATAGTTTGACTATTTAAATGACTGGTTATGTAGCAGGCAACTGTTAGTGTTGTCACTGATCTGACTGAAATCACAATGGAGTTTGTCTGTCACTTTGCGTCTTGCCTGCGGACTGCTGCCTGCCAGTCCTAGGTGAACCTTTCAGTACTTTGTTTAGTGAGTTACGTGACTTTCGAAGTCACAGGTCCGCAAATAAATGAAAACTAACCCTAATCAATATAATTTCGCTGAAATATTTTGTTATTGTTGTTTTGAAATGTTTGATTTGGTTGACATTGACAAGCAACAATCATCCATGTTTTCTGTTCTTTCTTTCATGTTGTACGTCAGCTCCCCCAGGGGCGAGGGGACACAGGAGCAGCAGGCGGCGGATGCTGTTGAACAGGGCCAGGATCGGGCAGGCGAGGGCTCCTTTGCTGGCCCCAGTAAGTTTTCATTTTAGACTAGTACCTATTTTTCCTAGCGTTCCTCATTTGATTTTTTCAAAATCGTCTTTGATCTTCTTGTAGACTGTATCTAAATTCTTATCCTGCCTCTGCCTCTACTATGACTCCCTGTGGTATTACTAGATTATTCTTATTAGTCTGTCTGTGTAGCTAACTAAGATTGCACGGTTGGCGAAACTCCCATTCTAGTCAGCAATAGCTCTATCAACTTAGTGCAGTCCTCTGGGATTGTCCATAATGTCTTTTGAAGTTTTCTATTTGCTTTGAAAATTCCCAACTATAATATGTGAATGACCACCAAGAAAGAATAAGTTACTACCTTTTGGTTTGGATAGGAGGACAATCCATACCACTACAGTGGCGCGGACAATTCTTCTGCAGAAACAGAACTATGGACAATAAATAGTGCATTGCTTATCAATTATAATAGGCGCTGTTAGAGTTTCCACATACCTCTGTGATAACAGACTTTGAACCCCCAATGTCCTTACTGACTGACTACATAGTGTGGCACAGTCATTTACCTCCCGAATTCATCGATCATTGATCCCCAATGATGATTATTATCCAACGTAGCTGAAGAGTACAGAGTCAGAGTCAAGAAGTGTCAGAGGCACGGACTCATGCTTGCAAAAATTGCAAAACCTTTCGCTCAGTCACTCTAGTCACTCTGGACCAAAAAACACAGAGTCTCTCTAAGTTTAAAAGCTTTATTAAAAGTAAACACATTTATTAAAATGAAGTCATAATAAAAAAACGAAACGTTTAACTGAGAATGTAAAAGTGGTTAGTGCTGACGATTAATTGAAGACATTTCTTGTGGTCGAGCCGAGCTCTCACCTTGTTTCAACTTGATCTTGTTGTTAGAAGTCCATCTTCTGTCTGTGTGGAAAAAAATGGTGCGTGTTAAAAAGCCAGCCTTCATCAGTTGTGCCAAAAAGTGCTGCATTACATTGTTTTCACATGTCTTCATTCCTAGACCAAATACTAGTGAGTGGTTTATTCTAACATTCTTAAATGTACTTTGTAGGTGGAACATCTGGTGGCGGGGCCAACGAGGAGGTGGTGGTGCTCGACACGGAGGCAAAGGGCAATTCCTCAGGGGAGGATGCGGCGGTTCCAGTGCCGGCTGTGAGAGTTCAGACGGTGGTGGTGGCGGGCAGAGGTAAGCTCTTATATATTCCTTACTTATTGAGATTGAAGACGTGGCTGGGAAGGAAAGAATATGAGATGCATGGCTGGGTGAATGATGAAGCAATGATTGGTGGAAGGACAACAGCCTGGGTGGGTGACACAGAAACTGTATGTGTCCATTTACCTGGATCATGCTACTATCTGACTCTTAGATAGCATATGTGTATCTAGAGCAGGGGTACTCATAGTACGGCCCGCGGGCCGGTGGCGGCCCGGCAAGCCTTCCTTGGCGGTGTGCAGACCTTGCAGACAATCACTGCTCCCCCGGCCCCCAGAGAGCAGAGTGGAGATGCAGGGCCACAAAGAGGTGAAATAGAACAAAGCCTCTGCTCTGTGGGGCCGGGCAAGCAGTGATTGTCAGGGTGGAGATGCAGGGGCGCTACAACAAACAAAGCCTCAATAATATGTTAATGGTCTTTTAAAGACCTGTTAAGTACTTTGGTGTGGCTGTCTGTGTGTGCGCGTTGAGGAAGCTGTCTCAGCCCGGGCTGAAGGCTGACACAGACAGACACACACACAGTGAGATGACAGAGGGGGAGGGAGAGGGAGGGCAGGAGGGAGAGAGAGATGAAGAGGGAGGGCAGGAGGGAGAGCATGAGTGAGAGAGATGTATGTAAATGCTGGGTCTGGTGGCTCAGTGGATGAAGGCATCTGCTGCAGGGACCTGTGTGCAACCTCATGGTCACAAGTTTTTTGTTTTGCTTTAGCCCCGCCCCCTCTGACTCCGCCCCCACCCGTGCGGCCCTCGGCCACAAACTACACTGTAAATTTAGCCCCTGAGAGAAAGTTTGTGAGTACCCATGATCTAGAGAGAGTAGACGGTCAGTGGATGAACTAAGTGTAACTTTGAAGAGCATGTAACACTGCACCCGCACGTCCGTTCCAGTGTAGGAAAGGCAAGGAAAAGAAGTTTTAATTTTGTCCAAATACTACCATCAATAGTAGCAGTAGTTTGTATTGCAAGCACAGCATAGATCCGGTTATTACGGTGGCCACTCCCTACCTCTCTTAATAAGTTTAGTAGTACTCAGTCATTCATGTGTGGATGTATCACTGGTCACTCAATAAAAAGCAAAGCACCTAAAGTCATCCCATATATAAGCAAAAACATCCCATGTGAAGTGATAGATAATCAGATTATTTATCTTCTTCAATTTTCCATTTCTAGTACTCATTTGCACTGTAGGGTGAAAGTTAAATTAATTAAGCAGTAGCCCTTGTAACAGAGTATTCTCAGTGCCACCCGTAATAGAAAAGTAAGAGCTTCACCACCTGCATGTACTGGACGGGTACAGTAACGCAACGCAAGTCTAGGTCACTCATCATGGCGTGCGTCTCTTTTTCTCGGGTGCAAGTTTACTGCGCTGGCATTATGCCTGCTTGCAGAAGATAACGTACCAATTTTCCTAAACAAGAGACAAGAAGAAGAATAAGACTGGTGTACTTTCATAGTCGACTCCAATGGAAGTCCATAGTGCTCGTAGAATTTGTTCCTTAAACTCCCACTAATGTTAGAGCAAGGATGAAGAAGTGTGAGGTTAGATAGATACTGGCCTCAATAGTTATGTAATGCGCTTGCAAGTTGCTAGTTGTACTGCAACACAAATTTCTGCTGAATGATTGAGTTAATCTTAAAGAGCATTGGTTACAGACTATGTCTTTCTTTCTTCATATAGATGCTCCTTCCAAACGAACAAGGAGGAAGGAGCTGGCTAGAGCGGCCCGGCAACGGAGGATCGATGCCACTGTGGCCGAATATCGGCGGCTGGTGGCCCTGGAGGACAAAGAAAGTGTGCAGTCGACCACAACAACGTCATCTGCATCGGCCTCCGTGCCCCCACGGGCTGCCACCCAGCACAGTGGTCCACCCAGACTGAGCTGGGCTGCCAAAGCCAAACGCCACCGCCGAGCAGCAAGGACAACAGCTTCCTCTCACAGCTGTTGCACCTGCAAGGCAGTGAAGGCACGCCTGCGCCGCAGTACCCTGATGGTGTCCCGCCTTCAGCAGGAGCTCCACCACTTTTCAAACGTGTTGGAGGGGCTCCGCGTAGAGCACGCCTTGCTCCGCCAGGAGCATGATGCCCTGGCCCAAAAAGTAGACAGCATCCACCCATAGTGTCCCTTGCCCCTTTTTTAGAGACCTTTGGGGGGTGGGAATTGGGAGTTGGGTTTTTGGGGACTTTTGAAGGACAATCGTTGGGGTTAGGGAGGGTCTTGCGGAAGATTATTTTGTTAGGGATATAAATATACTTTTTGAAACTTTATCTGAGCATATCTGTTTTTTACTGCTTGCCTGGTGGGTGGGGGGTTTAACAGTGACTTTGTTTTCCTGAAAAATTAGTTCCATTTTCTTCCTTTAAGTGTAAATGCCCAAATGTTTTCAACACTAAGTGCCTCTCACAGAGTAAGTGAAGTGAATTCAAGAGTCCTAGGACTTTAGTAGTACTACCGTCAGTCTCTCGTCTCTCCTCTTAATACTCCATTATACCCCCAAACCACCAAACGCTTATCTTACCTGTAATTTGTGTTTGAAAGTAGGGCTAGACCCAGGGCTGGCTCCACGGGAAACAGCGAATAAGGTTGGCAATCTTGGTCGGATAAAATGTCCTCATAGCGGTGGTACTAGTGGTGTGACACAGTGGCAGTTGCATGCCTATGAAAAAAAAAAAATTAAATCTGGTTTGTCCTCCTGAGCAATTCAACGGTACAATAGAGAATATAGCAGGTGACAGAAGTACACTAGAACAGTGCCACATTGTAGCCTAACAAATGGTAAAGTATAACTACTAATTCGGTTGAAGTTCTTTGACATTAGCCATGGGTCTTTGTCAAGCAGAGTAAGAATATATCCTCGGATTTCTTCACCAGCCTGTTGCTATCACCTTATCCTCCCCAGCAAGTGTGTGGATTTATTGCTGTAATTTAGTCACACATCAATCAAAACCACACAGCCCGGGGGAAGAGGGTTAGGGTTTGAAAAATGGATGGGTACGGGGGTTTTTGGGAAAGGTTTTGGGAGACAAGAAAAAATAGCACAGCATGGACAAACAATTGTGAACATAAACAAATCTTTGGGTACAAACCTATCCATCAATCTTTGAAAGTGCATGCATTACTGCATGCATGTCAGTGAAAAGTAAGTAGTACTTTCGACAACTGTGGAAGAAAGAATGCGACAGTACAGGGCGTGTGTGGAATTATTGATAACTATATTCAACATAAGGTCTCTGTTGCCAGATACCTGAGAGCCTTGCTGGTCACTATAAATCCATTCACAACACTCAATGGGGTTGGTCTGGAAGGTATAGTAGATAGAAAAGGAGAAATTGCTCTTTTTCTAGGTGTCCCCTCACTCACCAGGGTTGCCCCTTGGTGACATGCTTAATCATTGGGGCCATCCCAGTCCTCTACTGGCTGGGGCGTGCTGCGACTTGCGACTTGCGAATTACGTAGGAGCACTTACAAATGACTATGTGTGGTGCAGATGTGATAGTGGAGTGGACTAAGTGATGTGTTAAGGGATCAATTTAGAAGCAGAGAGAGATCCAAGAAATGCAGTCACAGTCAGAGAAAAACACTAAGGATACTGTATCTGTATGTTGTTGTAGTTGTCCTGTTGAATTTGGTAAGTAAGTTGCATTCAGAAAAAAATTCCTCTCATTAGCGGCACTCCTCCATTACAGCTGACGCTTCGTCCATCAATGTTAGTGACCAGAAGACACCCTGTCCACTGCCTGCCTGATGCTGAATTGTGGCTCGCTAATGTGAAGCCTGACTCCATCCTTTTTTCCCCATTGCAGAGACTGAAACCCGGCCTGTAATTATTCAACGAAAAACAGGAAGTGATATAATATTACAACACCACTGATAAATAAATATAAGGTATGTAGGCTGTGGAGTGCAAAAAGTCACACTTTGATTTTCCTAGTAGACAGTACAATATTTTTGAAAGTGCGTACTCTGTCTGAGTCACCTTTTGAAGGATAAATAAGTAGGGGCAAATTAATGTAGCGGATCTTTCCCCTCAAGCTAGGTGTACTGTAAACTGTGTTTTAGAACAAAATTAGATCTTCCCAGCAGTGCTCCCATGGTCCCAGACCCTTACTAAAGCCAGTCTCAAAAATGTAGAAGACCCCCAATCAAATCTCAAAAAACGAGGCCTAGCAGAAAACTGGTGACAAAACGTACTTTGAAAGTAAAAGTAGGCCCAAGTACCCCCTTACCCACCGTGGATTGCATTCAAACCACTTGCAAGCAACCAAGCAAAAGTATCCATAGCCAGCATCGCTCCAAGACTCGAAAACCCCCCCACCCAAACACATGCAATAGAAATACTGCTAACCCTAACGAACCCTAAGTTAAGAATAGTGGCAAAGGCTTTCTTTAACTATGCCAAATCCCCCCTTTCCCACCATGGATTTTCTTCAAATGACTTGCAACCAAAATTACACATTCTCACGAGTGCTCTAAGACCCCAGAACTCAGTTGCAAAAATCTAGAACACCCCGAAACACATGCAATCCTGCTGCTAGGGCTAACCCTAACGAACCCTAAGTTACAAAAAGTGCCAAAAGGCTTTTCCGCGAGGATTTTGTCCCAACCACTTCTACCCGGTATTAGACCTTCCCAGGAATGCCCCAAGACCCGCCAACCCACCCGCCAAGAAGCATAACACCCCCAAACAGGTCAAAAGCAAAATCTCATACTTGCAATATTTCTCGGCCTTCGGTCCAAACGCGCTGCGTAGCTAGGCCATAAGTCGGGGTTGCCACCACGGATTTCCTGAAAAGCAAATGCAATCAAGATTAGAGTGTCCCAGCAGTGCTCCCAGACCCCGAAACTCACCCACAAACAGACGGAACCCCCCCTAAAAGCACCTCAAAGGCAAGCAAGTCATCAAAAACAAAAAAAAATTCCGCCTGGGATTTGGTCCAAACCACTTTTATCCGGTATTAGAGCTTCCCAGCAATGGCCCCAGCGCCGTCAACCCAGGAGAAAACGAGTAGGAGACCCCCAAACAGCCAAAGAGCAAAAGTACAAAAATGGGGACTTTGTCAGTTTTTCCCAAATTTCCCAAATCACTCCGCGCGCGCTCTGCAGCTAGGCCCTAACTCCCCTCTGCCACCATGGATTTGCTTCAAACCTCTTGCAAAGTAAAGTATATATAGCCAGCAGTGCGCCCAGACCCCGAAACCCACCCACAAACACCAGGAAGCCCCCCAAACAGGCCCCCGAAAACGCTACATTGAGCAAAATGTCAGAAATAGCAAAAAAAAAATCGGCCTGGATTTTGTCCCAACCACATCTACCCGGTATTAGACCTTCCCAGGAATGCCCCAAGACCCGCCAACCCACCCGCCAAGAAGCATAACACCCCCAAACAGGCCAAAAGCAAAATCTCATACTTGCAATATTTCTCGGCCTTCGGTCCAAACGCGCTGCGTAGCTAGGCCATAAGTCGGGGTTGCCACCACGGATGTCCTGAAAAGCAAATGCAATCAAGATTAGAGTGTCCCAGCAGTGCTCCCAGACCCCGAAACTCACCCACAAACAGACGGAACCCCCCTAAAAGCACCTCAAAGGCAAGCAAGTCATCAAAAACACAAATAAAATTCCGCCTGGGATTTGGTCCAAACCACTTTTATCCGGTATTAGAGCTTCCTAGCAATGGCCCCAGCGCCGTCAACCCAGGAGAAAACGAGTAGAAGACCCCCAAACAGCCAAAGAGCAAAAGTACAAAAATGGGGACTTTGTCAGTTTTTCCCAAATTTCCCAAATCACTCCGCGCGCGCTCTGCAGCTAGGCCCTAACTCCCCTCTGCCACCATGGATTTGCTTCAAACCTCTTGCAAAGTAAAGTATATATAGCCAGCAGTGCGCCCAGACCCTGAAACCCACCCACAAACACCAGGAAGCCCCCCAAACAGGCCCCCGAAAACGCTACATTGAGCAAAATGTCAGAAATAGCCAAAAAGAAATCGGCCTGGATTTTGTCCCAACCACTTCTACCCGGTATTAGACCTTCCCAGGAATGCCCCAAGACCCGCCAACCCACCCGCCAAGAAGCATAACACCCCCAAACAGGCCAAAAGCAAAATCTCATACTTGCAATATTTCTCGGCCTTCGGTCCAAATGCGCTGCGTAGCTAGGCCATAAGTCGGGGTTGCCACCACGGATTTCCTGAAAAGCAAATGCAATCAAGATTAGAGTGGCCCTTCATGCTCCCAGACCACGAAACACACCCACAAACACCAGGAAGCCCCCCAAACAGGCCCCCGAAAACGCTACATTGAGCAAAATGTCAGAAATAGCCAAAAAGAAATCGGCCTGGATTTTGTCCCAACCACTTCTACCCGGTATTAGACCTTCCC
Organism: Lissotriton vulgaris; assembly: GCF_964263255.1. Lineage (NCBI taxonomy): Eukaryota > Metazoa > Chordata > Amphibia > Caudata > Salamandridae > Lissotriton > Lissotriton vulgaris. The sequence goes on along the minus strand of NW_028243295.1, from coordinate 620,097 downwards.
AGGAATGCCCCAAGACCCGCCAACCCACCCGCCAAGAAGCATAACACCCCCAAACAGGCCAAAAGCAAAATCTCATACTTGCAATATTTCTCGGCCTTCGGTCCAAACGCGCTGCGTAGCTAGGCCATAAGTCGGGGTTGCCACCACGGATTTCCTGAAAAGCAAATGCAATCAAGATTAGAGTGTCCCAGCAGTGCTCCCAGACCCCGAAACTCACCCACAAACAGACGGAATCCCCCCTAAGAGCACCTCAAAGGCAAGCAAGTCAGCAAAAACACTAAAAAATTTGCGCCTCGGATTTGGTCCAAACCACTTTTATCCAGTATTAGAGCTTCCCAACAATGGTCCCAGAGCCGTCAACTCACCTGCAAAGAGGTAGAACAACACCCCCACAAGTGCTGAGTCTTTCTTCATTGGGCGTAAACCAGCCCTCTGGTTTGATGGAAATAGGAGTCTGGAGGAGGAGGATAGAGGAGCATGTTCTCCCGAACTTGTGAACCTGAGGAATGCAGACTGCGGCAACTTCAAATCAATTAGCAAACCAGTGAAGACAGTTCTGCTGATGGGCTTGTTTTTGTGATTATCTGATTAAAGTTTGAAATATATTAACTGTGCACAACAAAGAAAGACAGACACACAGGAATAAAAGTGAATAAGGACGAAAAAGAAAGTTATTGATTCGTTGTCTCATTTTCAGGGCTCGATATCACGGTCCAGGAATGAGAATAAGGCTTCGTCATCATACTCTGCGAATTCAGGCAGGGTGAGCTCAGTGTCACCTGACAGAGTAGAAATTCCCTCATTTATGTTGCTGGCCACCTCGTCTTCATCCGGCGCGCTTTCTCGTACTCTGTAATCTGGTGGTATGAGATGCTGATTCATCTTGATCATTGTTAACCTCTCCACATTTTTGGGCGAGAGGCGGCTCCGTTTGGGAGTTACAATGCCACCAGCAGCACTGAAAACACGTTCAGAAGACACGCTTGCGAGTGGGCAAGACAAGTAGTTTAAAGCCAGGTTGGTGAGCTGTGGCCACAATTCTTTTTTCCCATGCCAATACGCCAATGGGTCAGAATTAACATAGACCTCTGTTGAGTCATTCAGATAGTCCTTCACCATCAACTCAAGGTCCTCATCCAAGGTTCCTCCACTTTGCTTAGCTCTTGCTGTGCCTCTGACCTTTTGAGAACCAAACCAACGCAGAGCTAGCCAATCCTCTTCAGCCTCCAATATTTCTGTTGTGTCTGGTGCAGATGATCCGGTTGCCGGTGTCTTTAACGGCTGAGAGGTCACTTGTGCCACAGCCACAGGTGCAGAAGTGGATTGTTTTGACTGGGGATGGCCTGCTGATGTACTGCCATTTCCTTCAATTTTCAGCCGTTCTCTTTCAAACCTCTTGGCTGACAAGGCTAGCCAATGTTTGTACTTTGGAACATGTTCATCATCAAAAGGAAAGAATGCTTGGCCTGCCAGCGCCTTTTTGTAGCGTGGATCCAGAATAGTAGCACAAATGTAATGCTCTTCTGAGTGGATCTTTTTAAGACGTTCATCACCTTGTAGGAGCTCTAATAATTTCTCAGCCAGAACAAAAGAGTCTTGGTTTTTTACATCTTTTTCAAACACAGAACACACCTCCTTCAGTTGGTCCTCCAGCATGTACAACAATGGGATAGCTTTTCCCAAATTACAGTCCTCCTTGCTGACTGCACGCGTGAAGAACTCAAAAGGACGAAGCATGCGTGTCAGGCTTTGAACTATGTTCCATTGCGCCGCACCCATCCTCAGGTCCTCCTGAGCTGTACCCTCTGTAAAGAAATATTGATCGAGTACCGTATACTGCTCATACAGACGCTCAAGCATGTAGAAGGTTGAGTTCCAACGTGTTACCACCTCCTGGATGAGTGCTTTCACTGGCATTTGACGTTGATATAGCAGGCTCCTCAGCTGCTTCCGGGCCTTAAAAAAATGGCTGAAATGGTTGCACATTTTTCGGCAGGTGTCCAATACTCTGTACGCTGCACTGCCTTTATTACCCAAGAATTTTTGGACAACCAGGTTTATACAGTGCGCCAAACACGGTACTCTGAAATAGTCACCCTGCCTCATGGCCTTAACTATATTGGTGCCATTGTCCGTGGAAACATAACCAACCTGGCGTTTTAGTGGGGACAGCCAGTTAAGGACCTTTGTGTTAAAGACATCCAAAATGTTTTCTGCTGTGTGACGTTTCTCCAAACCAAACATGGCTAGTGTTGCATGTTTCCGAGCAGCTTTAAAAACAATGTCCATGTCAACACCTGCGTTTAGCTTTGCTTTAGCCCCTGAAAAAGAGACCCAGTGTGCAGTGATGCACATGTAATCAGCGCCTGCGCCACTGGTCCACATGTCTGTTGTCAGATGTATAGTGTGAACAGCACTCTTCTGCAAAGCTGCCCCAATCACCTTCAGAACATCTTCATGTAGTGCTGGAACCGCAACTCGGGCAAAATAGAACCGGCTAGGAACCTTCCATTTAGGGCAGAGCGCTGCCACTAATTCTAGAAAACCAACCCCTTCTACAAAAGAAAAAGGGAGAAGGTCCAGAGCTAGCATTTTAGCCAGCTTAGTGTTATACAGACGCGTCAGTGGGTGGTTGCGTTCATATTGCGCTTCTGTAAACAACATCTTTTTAATGTTGCCCTGGACCAAGGATTTACGGGATGATGATGATATCTTCGACCCAGTTACGCTCGCTGATGAACTTTTCCGCCTTGATGTCTCACTCTCTCCCACACTCTTAGTGTGGCTCACATGGGGTGTGCTGCTGACAGGGGTACTGGGTGTAAGTGAAGTGTTTGAATCGTCTTCTTCCTCCTCGTCATCATCAGATGAAAAATCAACGTTTTCATTACGTGCAATTCGGGCTTCCTTGACCGCCTCTAGGTGCGCAAACCATTGGACAGGGTGCGCTCTCCTAAGATGACCTCTCTGGCCTCCGGTACCATAGTTGGTACCAAACGTACCACGACTAACTCGAAACTTACACATGCTACAAATGGCTACGTTTTCCATTCTTGGGCAAACACTAAAGAAGTCCCAAACTGGAGACTTGAAATGTCTTTGGGGGCCGGAGGAGGCGGCGATACTGGTGGTGGTGGTCCTGCTGCTAATGCCAGATGAAGTGGAGGATGTGGATTGCCGAACTTCAGTACGTTTTGCACTTTCACCACCACTAATTGAGGTCGAGGTGGATGGAAGTCCCTTCTTGCGAGGAAGAAATATGGAAGCGGTAGGTGTTGGTGTACTAGTTAACTCCAAATCCAATGATTGTTGTGTTTCCATTGACTCCTCGTCGACATCATCATCACGCTCAGCAGCTTCTCGGGATAGGGTCAAAATGTCTCTTTGCTGCATGCCCGCTGGGGCTGCAGTGACCATTATGATGACTGGATCGTCGTCGTGAATCAGCAGCAGTATGCGTCACTTCTTGTTGAGCTTCATCACACTCCATAGGTATGAGTTTTTCGACGACCTTCCTTTTACGCTTAGGTATCTTTGTCAGATCATGGTGTGCCTCACTCTCAGGCTGCCGTGGTGGTACCCATTCGTCATCCAGATCATCAGTAGGAGGTGAGCTTGAAGAAGATGTAGACACCCCCCTTGATCTTTTCCTTGCTAGGGATGTGGAAGACAATGAATGATCATCAGGAGGAGTGGCTTCCTCAAATGATACCTCGGTCTGATTGTCAATTTCCTGATGTGCCCCTACTTCGGGAGGAACAACTATTGTGGGCACTTGTGACCCTCCATGCACCTCTGCTTGCGCATCTCCTTGCGCTGCCTCTCCTTCCACATGTACTTGGGCTTGTACTACTTGCACATGTTGTTGTTGCGGCTGTGGTTGTTCAACACTTGTCAGATGAGTTACAACAACCTGTGTTGATTCAGGGACATTGATGCTACTTTCTTGCGATGAGCCAACATCACTGGTCGATGGTGATTGGAGAAGTACACTGACTGCCTCTGAAGCACTCAAGGGCTTTGACTTCATTTGGGGTGGTGGTGGAGGCACTGAACCCAATGGAGCGGGGGTGCTGCTCCCAGCTTGGTCCCCAGCAGATCCTGCTGCTGCAGGCGTACTTTTTTTTTTGCTCCCAAAAAACGTGGCGGTTGGCACACCAGCCTCCTTGGTAACTTGCTTCTTCTGCTCCTTACTAGCAACTTTCTTGCTAGAGGAGCTACAGAGACCTTTTTTTGGGGCCATCTTCTTCAGAGCAGGTCAGACAGCAGGCCGCAGTTGCACGAATTGTAGAGTTGTCTGAGGCCAGACGTGACGTCGCGTGACGTTATGCTGCACACACACACCGCTGCAGGACTTCTTCCTGGCACTGGTGGTTCTCTTGAGTCTTGTGCACCTAAAAACAATGGAAGACAGAGGAACATCAGTTCAGTTATACACCCCAAAAAAATAAAAAAAATCAGCACAATCCCATTCCATCCATGCCCTCCATGATGTTTAAATTCAAGACAACCCACAGAAAGACTAGGCCCATGCAAGACTCACTACCCCTGGGCATAAAGGTTGAAAAGTAGGCAAAATGGTTGCAGGCCTAACAATAATGCCTACATTCAAAATGGCCACTTGCCTCCCAGCACATGGCCAGGGCCTGTAGCAGCACTCAAAATGGCCCCCAGCCACATGGCCTGTCCCTCCCCATGAACACCCCCAAAAATCGAAAATCACTGAAAAATCAGCACAATCCCATTCCATCCATGCCCTCCATGATGTTTAAGTTCAAGACACCCCACAGAAAGACTAGGCCCATGCAAGACTCAATACCCCTGGTGAAAAGGCCACAAGTACAGCCCCAAAAAACGAAAATCACTGAAAAATCAGCACAATCCCATTCCATCCATGCCCTCCATGATGTTTAAATTCAAGACACCCCACAGAAAGACTAGGCCCATGCAAGACTCACTACCCCTGGGCATAAAGGTTGAAAAGTAGGCAAAATGGTTGCAGGCCTAACAACAATGCCTACATTCAAAATGGCCACTTGCCTCCCAGCACATGGCCAGGGCCTGTAGCAGCACTCAAAATGGCCCCCAGCCACATTATTATTATTATTATTATTATTAATAGGGTTTTGTTGAGCGCAAACAACCCGGAGGCCTCGTAGCGCTGTATTGTCTAATTCAAGAGAGGGCCAGAGAGCCAAGTTATATGAAGAGGAGCGTTTTTAAGTTTTTCCGGAACTTCAGCAGGTTAGGTTCGCCGCAAAGGGAATCAGGCAGGGAGTTCCAAGCCTTGGCGGCATTACAGGAGAAGGATCGCCGCCCCATCTGGCCCGTTTGGTTCTGTTTACCGTGGCCAGGAAGGCTGAACTAGATCTCAAAGGTCTATGAGGAAGATAAGGGGTTGCCAGAGAGCAAATCATAGATGGGGCAGTCTTCCACATGGCCTTGTGCATAATGCACATAGATTTAAACAGAACTCTAGCCTTGATGGGCAGCCAGTGCAGTTCCTTAAGAGCTGCTGTAGCAGATTCTCGCCGGCTCAGGCCTAGGAGGAGGCAAGCAGCCGCATTTTGGGTGACCTGGAGTTTTCTTGTGGTGGAAATGGGAGCTCACAAGTATAGAGAGTTTCCATAGTCTAATCGAGATAGAATGATGGCTTGCACCATGATTCTACGTGCCTGGAAGGGTAATAGTGGCAGCACCTTCCTGAGCGTCCGCATCAGGCCAAAGCAGGTGGCGGACAGGACAGTAGCTTGTTGCATGAAGTTTAGCTTAGTATCCAGCCACATACCCAGACTCTTAATTTGGGTTTTAGGTTGAGGCGGGTTTCCCAAGCTAGGAGGCCATTCTAACATGGGACCAGGGGTGAGAGAGTTGCCCAGGATCATAAGCTCAGTCTTCTGACCATTGAGCTTTAGATGAGAAGAGGTCATCCACTGGTTTACTGCTACTAAACAATTGGTGAGGTTAGGGGGGGAAGTGTTAGGCTGGTTCATAGAAACGACCAGTTGTGTATCGTCGGCGTAGGTTACGATGTCTAGGCCAAACGACTGCACAATTTCAGCAAGGGGTTGTAGATACACATTAAATAGGGTAGGGCTTAAAGACGAACCCTGTGGAACGCCTTGATCAAGGGGCCAGATTTTTGAGTGGGCATTGCTCTCAACTACTTCAAACGAGCGATTCTTCATAAAAGATTGGAGCCAAAGTATGGCCTTCCCTGAGATTCCTATTTGGCGTAGGCGGTGGAGAAGAATGCTGGTATTGATGGTGTCGAAGGCGGCACTGAGATCAAGCAACATAATTGCTACAGTGCCGCCTTGATCCATCTGTTTCCTTGCCATCTCAGTCACTGTCAGGAGGGAAGCCTCCGTCCCTAGTTTAGGGCGGAAACCTGCTTGGGACTCATGGAGCAGGAGGTTATCTTCCAGGTATTGAGTGATGGAGGCATTAATATGTTTCTCCAGCAATTTGCTGACCCAGGGGAGGAGTGATATTGGGCGATTATTGGCCATGTTATCTGGGTCCAGGGTGTTTTTTTTTAGGAGTGCTCTAACTTGGGCACATTTCCATGTCGTTGGAACTATACCTGAAGTGATGGAGGAATTTAGGACCTTAAGAATAACAGGCCTAATGATGTCTGTGATCTTAGTTAGATAGTAGGGGGGGGCAGGATCACTGGGTGACCCAGATTTGACCTTCCGCATTAAGATGTCAAGTGAGTCCTCATTAAGTAAGGGGAATTTATCCAGTGTTTGAGGCGTAGAATATGATGGGTTAGTTCCATTATTAGTGGCCCCAGTAACTGGTTCAAAGTTAGAGATAATGTTCTGTATTTTGTTGTAAAAATATTCTGCCTGGCTGTCACATCTTAGTTGGGTTTTATTAGGATCAGGGGGAATGGTCGGGGTATCCATGAGGAATTTTGCAATTTTGAAGATTTCACTTGCTGAATTCGAGGCACTAATAATTTTGCTTTCGAAATAAGCAGCTTTTGAAGTTCTAATTTCTGCTTTGTATTTTTTAATTGCCTCTTGGTGGTTGAGTTTATCTAAGTTTTTACGGGAAACCCTCCACCCTCCACATGGCCTGTCCCTCCCCATGAACACCCCCAAAAATCGAAAAACACTGCAAAATCAGCACAATCCCATTCCATCCATGCCCTCCATGATGTTTAAGTTCAAGACACCCCACAGAAAGACTAGGCCCATGCAAGACTCAATACCCCTGGTGAAAAGGCCACAAGTACAGCCCCAAAAAATGAAAATCACTGAAAAATCTGCACACTCCCATTCCATCCATGCCCTCCATGATGTTTAAATTCAAGACACCCCACAGAAAGACTAGGCCCATGCAAGACTCACTACCCCTGGGCATAAAGGTTGAAAAGTAGGCAAAATGGTTGCAGGCCTAACAACAATGCCTACATTCAAAATGGCCACTTGCCTCCCAGCACATGGCCAGGGCCTGTAGCAGCACTCAAAATGGCCCCCAGCCACATGGCCTGTCCCTCCCCATGAACAGCCCCAAAAATCGAAAAACACTGCAAAATCAGCACAATCCCATTCCATCCATGCCCTCCATGATGTTTAAGTTCAAGACACCCCACAGAAAGACTAGGCCCATGCAAGACTCACTACCCCTGGGCATAAAGGTTGAAAAGTAGGCAAAATGGTTGCAGGCCTAACAACAATGCCTGCATTCAAAATGGCCACTTGCCTCCCAGCACATGGCCAGGGCCTGTAGCAGCACTCAAAATGGTCCCCAGCCACATGGCCTGTCCCTCCCCATGAACACCCCCAAAAATCGAAAAACACTGAAAAATCAGCACAATCCCATTCCATCCATGCCCTCCATGATGTTTAAGTTCAAGACACCCCACAGAAAGACTAGGCCCATGCAAGACTCAATACCTCTGGTGAAAAGGCCACAAGTACAGCCCCAAAAAACGAAAATCACTGAAAAATCAGCACAATCCCATTCCATCCATGCCCTCCATGATGTTTAAGTTCAAGACACCCCACAGAAAGACTAGGCCCATGAAAGACTCAATACCCCTGGTGAAAAGGCCACAAGTACAGCCCCAAAAAACGAAAATCACTGAAAAATCAGCACAATCCCATTCCATCCATGCCCTCCATGATGTTTAAATTCAAGACAACCCACAGAAAGACTAGGCCCATGCAACACTCACTACCCCTGGGCATAAAGGTTGAAAAGTAGGCAAAATGGTTGCAGGCCTAACAACAATGCCTACATTCAAAATGGCCACTTGCCTCCCAGCACATGGCCAGGGCCTGTAGCAGCACTCAAAATGGCCCCCAGCCACATGGCCTGTCCCTCCCCATGAACACCCCCAAAAATCGAAAATCACTGAAAAATCAGCACAATCCCATTCCATCCATGCCCTCCATGATGTTTAAGTTCAAGACACCCCACAGAAAGACTAGCCCCATGCAAGACTCAATACCCCTGGTGAAAAGGCCACAAGTACAGCCCCAAAAAACGAAAATCACTGAAAAATCTGCACAATCCCATTCCATCCATGCCCTCCATGATGTTTAAATTCAAGACACCCCACATAAAGACTAGGCCCATGTAACACTCACCACCCCTGGGCATAAAGGTTGAAATGTAGGCAAAATGGTTGCAGGCCTAACAACAATGCCTACATTCAAAATGGCCACTTGCCTCCCTGCACATGGCCAGGCCCTGTAGCAGCACTCAAAATGGCCCCCAGCCACATGGCCTGTCCCTCCCCATGAACACCCCCAAAAATCGAAAATCACTGAAAAATCAGCACAATCCCATTCCATCCATGCCCTCCATGATGTTTAAGTTCAAGACACCCCACAGAAAGACTAGGCCCATGCAAGACTCAATACCCCTGGTGAAAAGGCCACAAGTACAGCCCCAAAAAACGAAAATCACTGAAAAATCAGCACAATCCCATTCCATCCATGCCCTCCATGGTGTTTAAGTTCAAGACACCCCACAGAAAGACTAGGCCCATGCTAGACTCAAATACCCCTAGTGAAAAGGCCACAAGTACAGCCCCCAAAAACGAAAATCACTGAAAAATCAGCACAATCCCATTCCATCCATGCCCTCCATGATGTTTAAATTCAAGACACCCCACAGAAAGACTAGGCCCATGCAAGACTCACTACCCCTGGGCATAAAGGTTGAAAAGTAGGCAAAATGGTTGCAGGCCTAACAACAATGCCTGCATTCAAAATGGCCACTTGCCTCCCAGCACATGGCCAGGGCCTGTAGCAGCACTCAAAATGGCCCCCAGCCACATGGCCTGTCCCTCCCAATGAACACCCCCAAAAATTGAAAAACACTGAAAAATCAGCACAATCCCATTCCATCCATGCCCTCCATGATGTTTAAGTTCAAGACACCCCACAAAAAGACTAGGCCCATGCTAGACTCAATACCCCTGGTGAAAAGGTCACAAGTACAGCCCCAAAAAACGAAAATAACTGAAAAATCAGCACAATCCCATTCAATCCATGCCCTCCATGATGTTTAAGTTCAAGACACCCCACAGAAAGACTAGGCCCATGCTAGACTGAAATACCCCTGGTGAAAAGGCCACAAGTACAGCCCCAAAAAACGAAAATCACTGAAAAATCAGCACAATCCCAACCCATCCATGCCCTCCATGATGTTTAAGTTCAAGACACCCCACAGAAAGACTCAGCCCACCCACCACTGAGTACCCCTGGGCAAAAGGCCCCAAAACAGCCCAAAAATCGAAAATTCCAAAATTGTAGTTGCAGCAACTGTAATGCCCCAAACAAACTTACTTGTAAAATTTCTAATCCAACAGTGATCCAAAGAAAGTCAAAAAGGCCTCAAATCCAAATATCCAGCAGCATCCACAAAAAGTAATCCTTCCAGCTCCAGATCCAAATGAAAAGTGACCAGGAGATGGACAAAGCACTGGGAGGAGCCTGCTGGACAGGAACAGGAAGTTGAAGACTGTGGGGCACTTCCTTCCTCCCACCCCCCTCCCCAAAATGGACCCCTTGCTAAAAAAGTGCAGGCAACTGTCAACCTAAGGAGTTATTCAGATAAAAATCATCATTTCAAGAAGGTTTATGCTGCTTGCTGGTGGATTTCTTGTGCAGAATTGCAAATTTTATATTTTCGCTTGTGCGAGATTGTTGCTGCTCGCCGCATCTCAAATCTCGCAATTGCGAAGTACCGCGAGACGTGATCTCGCCGTACTCGTGTTGACAAACTCTCGCTGTGCAAGTTGGCAAGCCGCGATGACGTAATCGCGCTCGCCAAATTCCCGCGGGATCCCGCAGCAAGATCCAAAATGGCGCAGCACTCGCAAAATATCGAGAAAAACAACTCGGCAAACGATGATAAACGCCGCGCGCCGCAAAAATTGTATCACCAACGCCGCGCGCCCCAAAATTGTATCAGCAAGAAAAAAAAAATCCGCTGCGTGCGAATTTGCGGATTTTGCGGGAAATTCGCAAATCTCACGGATTGCGAATTTACCGAAAATCCGCAAAATCCGCGAGCGTAACGGATTTTCCGCCCATACTTATTAATGATTCGAACTAGATGTCTTTTTTCCATTTGAAGTAAAAAGTATCTTTTTGTTTCTGTTTCCTCATGCTTAAGAAAAATATGTTTCCTTCGTTTGCTCTGTACCAGTGCAGGTACATGTATAAAGCGCCTATTACAGTTCAAACTATTTCTGGGTGCTGTGGTGTGGAAGAGCATTACATATTCACCTTTATCCCTTGTGCTGCTGCCTTCCCTCACTGTGTGTAACAGAGGTGGGATGCCTCTCGGGTGTCTCTCCCCCCCGCAACCCCTCCTCCTCCTTGTGCCGGCTGCAGGTAAAGTTTGTGCACTGCAGTCCCAACATACTCTGTATTGAGATGCAATTCACTAGTATACACCCTCTCACCCCATGCAGCGAGGGTGAGCTGCCTTCCTCTGCCCCGCTCCTTGTCTCTCCTCCCCTCCCCCACCCCCGTCCTCTAATGGAGTATTTGCTCTGGGTTGCCCTTCCTTTCCGTATAATCTGCTGATGAGATGCAGCACTCTGGTCAGCTCCCATTGCTACCGGCTTTATTGGCCTACAGGCTGAGCAGAGAAGGAACTGGCCATCTGTTGCTTCCTATTAACAGATTACACAGCCCTGCTCAAAGAGGAGAGCCTGTTGATAAGTATTTTGCCTCTATCTGCTTTCCTTCGGCGGCCCCAGCCTCGGGCCCGGCCGGGAATGAATCAATACTATCGTCAGCGGCGTCACGCGCTGCCCAGTGTAGGTAACGTTGTCTGCAGCTGTCTTGTGACACGCGGAGGCTGCGGTAGAGTGCGCATCTGGCCTGTCACAGAACCTACTTTGCAGGCTGTGCTACTCCCGTTTACTACAGTGTTGCTTTGCCGTCGTAGGCGATTTATGACAGGAGATTTGGGAAATTTTCTGGTGGAGTTGTAGCTTTCGGTGCTGTGTGATTCCGAAGCGGCCTCAAAAGCAGCAGCTGTCCGGTATCTTCAAACTGAGACTTTGCAGTCCCAACCCCCTTGCATCAGGTGGGGCTGTGAAAAAAGTGCAATGAGCAAATAGAAACATATGTTAACAGATGCCCCAAACAAAAGCAAAAGCATTTCCCTTGTGGGAGTGAGCCAGGGGCACGATGTGTTTGTAAGTTAATTACAAACATATGGTGTCAAGCTCTCTCCCGCAAGGGAATCGCCAAACGTGCACGCGTTGCCATTGAAGGCAATGGAACTCTGCACGTTTTTGGCTGAAAAGCCCAAGTGATTGCTAAAGGTCGTTTGCCAATTCAGCGCATGCGTGCTGCGTAGGCAAGACCTAAAAAGGAGACCTTTTTAATCTCTACACTTTACTAATATACAAACAGCAAGATACAATATTACAATAAAAAACAGCAATCGAAAGAAGAGGGAAACTGTTCCCTTTCCTTATTCATTTCCACCTATTTCACAATAATATGTTCCCATTCTTCTCCGCTGGTGACACCTAATCTATATGTGTTAAACTTTAACATAAAAAACTGTTCATGGATCTCTTTCTTAATATTATTGTTGCCACTCCTAAGACTGCTTTCTACCTTCTCTGATATAAACCATTGAATATCTTTTTTAAATAATGTTCAGCTAAGGGGTGGAGGGCTCTTCTTTTTGGTCTTAATGGCATATTTATGTTTATTCGCCTCTGCCCTTAGTTCCCAACACTAGTTTCCCCAACAAAACATGACAGCAGACTCTCAAACTCCTTATACACTGTTGACACATATTACACCTCTCACTTCTTTCGCTCCCTACTATCTTTTCTATATTCACATTGACTTATGTCCTAGGTTTCTTCTCCCTAAAGAATCAACTAATTTATATTTAAGATTCATGTTACCATGGAATGGAATAAGAGGTCTTTGTAGTACAGCCTTTGTTTGCTATTTAAGATGTTCCGATTAATATTAATTACATTTTCCACCCTGTTGCTGATACTTGAAAAGTTACTTACAAACACAGTCCCATCATTCTCTTTCTGCTTCTTACTTCCCATGAACCTGTTATCCCTGTCAAAATATTTAGCACTTCTATAGGAATGTTAAATAAGTGTTGTCGGATAGCCTCATTGTAGTAGCTTACTCTTTAGATTTTCAGAATGCCTATCATAACCACCCATGTTGTGCAGTTTCTTATTCGAAGAAACTAACCGAAGGGAATATTATCTTTTTGGCTTTTTGGATGGAGACTAGAATAATGAAGTAACATATACTTACCCATAGGTTTAGAACAAGTGCAGCAACCAGAGCTCATCAGCTCATTAGCGCAAGGGAGCCTTTTTCAAATAGGATGGGGGTCTAGAGATACACAGCACTGGCTGCACCAACAATGGTGGAAAACTAAAGCCTGACACAAAGAAAGTATTATAATGCACATCATTTATGATGATGCATCGGGGCAAACTGAGTGCTGGAGTGTGAGGCAGTGTGTGCCCCCCCTCCTTTTTGAAAAGGCTCCCTTGAGCTAACGAGCTGACGAGCTCTGGTTGATGCACCTGCGCTCAGCGAGTGGTACTGAGACCTGAGAAGACTTAGGGCAGCATCTCCATCACTCCCAAAAAAGTGTTGCTCTCTACTGAAGAAGGACAATTATCCTGAAACACTTGTCTAATGATGCACAGCACTGGCTGCACCAACAAGGGTGAAAAACTAAAGCCTGACAACAAAGAAAGTGTTATCATGCACTGCATTAAATATGATGCATCGGGGCAAACTGAGTGCTGGATTGTGAGGCAGTGTGCGCCCAGCCCCCCCCCCCCCGAAATATATTGTTCTTAAGAATTATCGGAACATATTTCAGAAATAATTCTATATTAAGTCCCTGAAATTCTGATTCCTACCAGAATTTTGAATCACCTGTATCGTATCATCTTGGGGGATGTTTGTGTAATTCTCACCTGTTGCTTCTGCTTCTGCAGGGGCGAGATGCATGATACAAAGATATGTCCCAGCTTCCCATACCCAACAAAGTCAGCCCAGCCGTTTCAAAGCTAACACAGTAGATATGGCGGAAAAGGGGAAACAGAAAAAGGAAAGGGAGAAGGGAAACAAAACATGGCATCAAAACGCATCAGGCATGGGTATTCTTGTTGGAAGGTCCATATGTGATTCCTGTAGTAGAGATAGGGTTATAAATATTACAAAAGGCATTGTAGAATGAAAATTACATTGAAGTTCAATTTATAATGCAACTACCTGGAGAATTCCCTCTTCCACTAGGGTATATCGATATTTAACAACAGGGGCAGAGGTATATATATCTATGGAAGAGATATGATACTATGAACAAATACTTAGGACAACATGACACAGTAATCAAACGAGGTATACATATAACCAACCTTAAAGAGGAAAGATAGTATCAAGGAGCACACTAGTATCTAAAGCAATTCAAATGTCAAGTACAATATAATCTTTAAAATCATAACATTAATGAAACATGTAGACGGGAGTTCTGATAGTTCTTGAATTCAGTGATGTTGCTTTTATTTTCACAATTAGAAGACTGAATACATCCATCAGCCCAGCCAATTTGTTTCATCCATAAAAGGACCTCATCAGGGCTGTAAAAACAATTAAATAAACATTTTTTTGTATCAACTAAATAACTTCAAAATTAAAGCACTAAACTATAATAAAGACACAATATAGACAAGACAACTATCAGCAAGACTAGTGTGTTCTGTCCCTAATTCTTAGATCAAAAGAGCATCCGTTAATCATTACACAGTCAAAATTGCATAAGCGACCCCATGCCTATATAAACTCTAATTTACAATAATGATAACAGTTATTTTCACAACCACTTTATACTCATTTTATAATAGATCTACGTAGATCATGACATCAAGAAAAAACACAATGCATCTTTAAGCAAACTAGCTCAGGGGGATACTGGCGACTCATATTTTAGATACTTGATACATCATTGTGTATATTTGGGCAATGCATGTTTTGATGATATCTTACTGTTGCTCTTTGTTCATAAACCTTACCTTCTTTACGCTACAGGGAATCCCAGCAAATATATATTAATAAAGAAGGATTTTTTCTGATAAGATTCAACTGCATCTATTTATCAATAAAGAATCACTCCATTCTTGGAAATTCTTATCTCAGTGAGCATGATTAGATGTTTATCCCTTTTCTAGAATTTGTTTTTTATAATGGGATTCCGGACTGGGCTCACTTTGCATTTTCAATTTCTATAGACCAAAGAACCAAGGCTTTAATTTGGGTGATTGATAGCACGCTATGGGGGATTCACAACACAAAATATAACTATCCTCCATCGGAAGGCCTGCTCCATTGGTATTGATACCACGTAATATTTTAAGTGAGTTATTTGCATTTAGCTATGAATATTAGTCAGCGAAAAATGAAGATATTTAGACCTTACAACAAATTATAGTGATGGTTCAGTGCTTATTCATTTTGTTTGTCCTTAAAATTTATGCTGTGGAGATTACTAACTGATTTTTAGAAGACTATAACATCTGTTCATGGAGGATTGGAGAAACATGGAAATAATATGTAGATGATAAATATAATTGACCTATCTTCTTATTAGCTTCAAATGTGACATTTATAGGAAACTGGTTACCATCCCTCTTAGTGCATTAAGAACAAATCGACTTAGCCAATATTTATAAGATTGTATAGATTCTTTGTGCATTGTGTTTTTCTTGATGTCATGATCTACGTAGATCTATTAAAAAAATGAGTATAAAATGATTGTGAAAATAACTGTTATCATTATTGTAAATGAGAGTGTATATAGGCAGGGTGTCACTGATGCAATTGTGGCTGTGTAATGATTAACGGGTGCTCTTTTGGTCTAAGAATTAGGCACATTTTGCACCAGTCTTGCTGATAGTTGTCTTGTCTATCTTGTGTCTTTATTTAAGTTTTGTGCCTTAATTTTAAAGTTATATAGTTGATACTAAAAAAAAATGTATTTAATTGTTTTTACAGCCCTGGTGAATTTCTTTTACAGATGAAACACATTGGCTGGGCTGATGCAAGTATTCAGTCATCTAATTGGGAAAATAACAGCAACATAACTGAATTCAAGAACTATCAAGACTCCTGTCAACATATGTTTAGTTAATGCCATGATTTAAAAGATTATACTGTACTTGATATTTGAATTGCTTTAGATATTAGTGTGCTCCTTGATACTATCTTTGCTATTAGAAGAGAAATTAGTTTTCTCTGAAATTTGACTGCTCAGTAGTGGGGTCAAGTCAAGTGTGAGCACCTTTGTGCTATGTTAGATTTTGAGGAATTATTGCTGGTGTAGCCCATATAGCCCACAATACTGTTCCGTTATCTTTTATATACAACCTTAAAGAAGTTCAACGTAGAATCCAAATAAGCCCCAACTTATTCCTATCCATTAGAACCAGGAGAAAATCAAAAAACATATTCTCCCGGAAAAGATAATAAATAATACAAAAATATACACAAATAGTTGCTAAGAATATAATACAACCCCTTTGAACTCAGAAGACTAATATTTTTTGCCCTTCTTATTTAAACCCATCTAGTAATGCCAGCAAGGAACAGAATCTCCATGTACTAAGGAGACTATCTCAGATAAGTAAATCTATGATTTATGCAAAAGTAAAATAAAATGTTACCACATAGCTGAACATGGATTCTTTGTGAGCAATATCTCTGTGTTCCTTTTATAGGAAACAGCTGAAGGCCCCCGCAGTGTTAAGCAAACTGCCATACTCTGGGAAACTCAGGAGACCTGCAGTGTCAGAAAACATCAGTGAAGCAGTAAATGTAATGAAGGCCCCTGCTGCATCGACAAACGTCAGTGAAGCAGAACATATAATGAAGGCCCGCGGTGTCGGGATACGTCAATGAAGCAGAACATATAATGAAGGCCCCCGCGGTGTCGAGAAGTGTCAGCAAAGCAGAACATATAATGAAGGCCCCTGCGGGGTAGCAGAACTAAGGATTCTGGTGAGAAGTCTCCCACGTCCATCGGAGCACCTGGAAGAAATCAGGTACGTAACAGAAGGCAGGACGAGAGTCACGCACACGTCAGCAAGAACGTGCTCTTCCTTCCTGCTAAGTCCCTTTTGTTTCTGGCTCACTCCACCCCCGCACACACGCAATCGGAGCAAGCATGACAGTTTGTATATAACATTTCTATATCAAACATAACCAGAAATTCAGTATTCTTATGATATTCCAAACCTTCTACTTTGGGTATCATGCAATCCAAATCTTTAATATATGACTGTTGTAAACTCACAAGGGGTTTCAAGAAATGATCCACATACTTGCTCAATGGTTCTAAAAGGGACTTTAACCAAGAAAGCATGGGTCTCATTGTTGGATTATTAAGATCCTTGTGTATCTTAGATAAACCATATATAGCTGGTATTATGGGGTAATCATTCTTTAAAAGAATCTGTTTCTCCTCACAGATCCAATCCTTACCTTTATCTTCTTCTTGCAGTGCAAATACTTCTTTCAATTGACCTGATCTGCTTTAACCCACTCTCCGATATTGTTCCCTCACTTCTAATAGTTTCATCATCCATGCCTTATAATCAATAGTGTCCAATGCAACATTCGCCCCACCCCCTGCCAGTTTTGATGGTAATTGAGAGGTCATCTCCTAGGGACCTCAGAGCAGCCCTATGTTCCTGAGAGAGATTATTACCAACATGGTTTGAATCTTCTAAAATCCTCTGTATCCCAATTTCCACTATTCTTTCAAATAGCTTTATATCCTTGCCCATTTGGGAAAGGGAAGGAGTAAAACTAGACTTCAGTCTCAAACCTGATCCATGTTCTGTTAAGGTCCTGACCTTCATTAAAAGAACCTATTCAGTCTAATTTTTCTTTAAAAAAAGCTCTTAGACCCCCCTACCAATCTTACATTTTAAATCCTTGTGGTAGGTATAGAGCAAAGGTCTCCCTTTCTATATTAGTAATTTATTTATTTATTTATAGTCTTGTATCGCGCGAGAATCAGCCCCGAAGGGGTATCTCCGCGCGTGGCTTCTGGGTGAGTTAGGCAAAACTATGTAATAACCCTCCTAGATAAATTAATAAATGGAGCTTTCTTTATTTCTGTATTTATTTGTATCCTGGTCTTCATATACTCCTGAGTGTGTTGACCCCTCCTGAAATTCCTTTCCCTTGGTTGTACCTTTGGTTCTTGTTGGAAGGCTCTTCAGAAAAAGATGTATATTTATTTTTACTGCTCGAAACTTCCCTCTCATCCCACCTACATTCTCTGTCATCATCCACATCACTACTTGAATATGATGACTCTGAAAAATTGACAATCTTTATAGGTCTATATTGAAATCCTTTCTCACTTTGATAGTGATAATAGGATTAATCAGTTGTCTGCCCTTCATAATATTTCTTACTTAAATATGGCTAAACTGTTTCAAAATTAAATTCATTAAAAATTTTTTTTTGAATTTCACCATCTTCGGAGCCACCAAGTAATCCCTATATCTATCTATTTTCTGGTTAGTTCCCACTCACCGAGGCTTTACCTAATCCAATTCTATGCTTTCTTTACAACTTTGTTCTAGGTCCTCAATCTCTTTTCTTTCTATCAAGATGACCTCTTGTGTTGTTTCTATATTCTAGACCATCCAATCCCTATTGCACCTTTTGGCAAAGGGGCCTTGTATGTTTCATTTTCCGAATGTCAATAAACAATCCTGGCTCATTTTTCATTTGGAGACCCTTGGGCATCACATTCCTCTTGCAATACTCTCTGATAAAAATCAGTGTGCAATTATGTTCTTTTCAATTTCTTCCTAATATTGATTTATTTATCCCATTTTTACAACCATTTGGGATAATACTTACTCTACTGTCAGTATTAATCTAAGTATAAGTGTTCCCACTTATTATTTTAATAAATTGATAATCTTTAAAACCAAAATGTTTTAGTGTATCCATATCTCATCCCTCAATAGAGTGAAAAACTAATACAATTAAAGACAATGGCTAATTTATGTTTTAAAAGTGTTTTAGAATTATTAAACCTCTACATTAAGACGTAAGTGGTGGTAGTTTTTTTCTTTTCTTTTCTGTTTTTCTTTTCTTTTGTAGTTTAGGCCTGCAATAATAGTGAAAAATAACAATTGAACCTCTAGGTTGGTAAGCATTATTTAACCCCTTGTTTCATTAATAAGTATATATTTAAATATAGAATTGTGTATATATAGTCATTTAAATGAAAAAAACAAAGGTTAAACTGACATAATAGTCAAGTATGGAAATGAGACACAAACAGATGTTTAAAAACAAAAAACTACTGAAATGTGGCAGTTATAATTTAGTGAGCTAACTATAACTACCCCTGTCATGTACTGCTTATGAAGTCCCATGTTACATCACTCTAGTCATGTTAAATGACAATATTGATGACATCATTGATTACATTCATCCATTATACTCTTATCCAATTAATAAAATGTAGATTGTTTTTGACAGGTTCTTCTTTTTGGACTTTTTTATGAACTTTTTTCCTTCTGTGTTTTTTATTTATGTATTTATTTTTTACTTTTTCTAGGTTCTTTTCTTATACTCATAAAATTGCGTGTAAAGTTTTTTACAATTTTGTGTTAAACTTTTTTTCTAACACATTTTAAAACTATTTTTTATTTCTTAAGGGTTTTGTGAAATCCTTTTCTCGTGCTTTGGTATGAATGGCTGTGGCTCTTGAAAAAACACCCCTGTTGTTTTCCCCCAAAAAAATAACTTGCATACATTCTGTACAGTATGCAGCAAAGTACTGCATTTTCAGATTCTTCTGGCAGCCCATGCTGCAGTACTCCTGGTTTTATCAAAAACAAAGGGGACACACTGAAATGGCTTGGGACCATGGGTATCAGTTATTTTCTCGAAACAAAGGTCCTAAGCCTAGAACATTATTTCAAAACAATGTAATATAGACCACAATCGGAAACTATATACTCTTTTCTTATACCCAGCCGGGCAAAGAATTTATTAGGAAAATATAACAAGTATTCAAAGTGTAAGGTACAATTTGACAACAAACGTTTGTCATTTGAAGTAAGGCACAAGCCTGTGCCGTACTAAGAAAATAGGGGAAAGTTGTAGAGAAAGATGCAGGAGAGAAGACAGTTTACGAAAGGCAAAAAGAAATGAGCGAAACTGGGCACTGCTTCACATTCAAATTGACAGTAATTCCCAGAGTAGTCCATACACACAGAAATGTTCATAAATCAACTGTATGTCTACTAAACAAAGACGACGGCGTTTCGATCCCGCGCTCAAATTATAATGGGATCATCATCAGGACTTAATGATTGCCTGGTATAACAAAAAATATATGCGCCTCTAGGGAAAACAGGAGAGAAACAGAGAAGCAAAAGGATATTTAAATTGCTGTTCTGTGGAAGAATTTTGAGGTCAACTGAGTCACATTCAGTACTTACAAGATTCGGAATCGCAGTGCAGTGAAAAGTGCCAACAGTTGTTTTGTTCACTAGGATTGTGCATCCTCGGTGCCAGTGATGTTCTGGGTACTAATACTTCGTGTGCGGACCATCAACAATATTGGGATTTGTGACTGGGCCTGAGATAGTGTTGAGCTGTGAGCTCTGTTTCTCTCCTGTTTTCCCTACAGGCGCATATATTTTTTGTTATACCAGGCAATCATTAATTCCTGATGATGATCCCATTATAATTACTATCTTCAGGGATCTGCATCACATCTAACTTGCAAATACCTTCTGCAGTGTGTGCTATTTTTTGGAATTTGTCGGGATTATTCTTTAAATTTATTTTAACATGACTTCAGATGAAGATCACATGAAAGAACCAAATTCATTTTGACAGTAAGATCACACTAAAGTCTGGGACACCATTTCCACAGCCGCAACAATGTCAGAGTGGTGGGCTCCTGGAGGGAGAGGAGGGACAAGACCCAGTCGAGCACTGGCGGAGGGAACTCCTGCTGGATTGTGTGCTGTCACCCAAATTCATGGTGGAGCAAGCTCACAGTGTACCGGCCCACAGACCACCGCTGGAGGCTGGTACCCTCGTATTAAAAATGCTGGACTACAGAGACAAAGACACCATTCTGAGTGAAACACGCAAGCTAAACAACATTAGGATCCACAATTCTCAGATCATGCTGTTACCTGATTATACAGCATAGGTGCAGAGACAGTGTGGATCTTTCTGCGCAGTGAAACACCAGCTACAAGAATTAGATATTTGTTATTACTCCAGTATTGGAGCTTTCAAAGATTCACATGCCTGAATCATTCCCCGTCATCGAGGCGGGAGTCTCCGGTATATAAAAAAGCAATGCTTAGTTGGATAGCAAACTGAAAAGAGCCCTAGGCCCATTTCCCTTTTGCAACCCATAACCTTCATTATGTAAAAGAGACCAAACTTGTCCCTGAACCAATCAGAGCCCCTCACCCTCTGGAACACTCTTGAGAGAACCTTTTGCCCCTCAGATTTTCTACTGCATGTTGTGCTAGGGAGTCTCCTTTGAGCTCTGCTCAAATTCTACGTTTTCAACCTCATTTGAGAAGTTTGTTCGTAGAAATTCATCTGGATTTTTTTACTACTCTGGGCTTTCTTCAACTTCATTTTTCAGAGACTGTCTGGAAAGGAGAAGAAAGGTTTATTTAGAGCCTGTGCCACTTGTTCCAAGAAGAGGCTATATACTGATTACCCTCATACTGACTGTATTTGCTATCTATACCCGGATCACCAGGCCAAAGACTGTAAGGTATGTCACACTTTTTCAAGTAAGACCCTGAGGGATCGAGAAGGGCGCTTTTTGATATGGCTTCAAAAGCTAAAGGCCAGAAAGGAGGTTATCTCCAGTGATAGTGATGAGGTATCCTCCTCAACATCTAGGAGATCACAAAACAGAAGAAAATCACCTCATACTCATTCCTCAGAAGAACTACCTGAGAAGGCCCGCAAAAAGACAACTCATAGGTCTTCTGGGAGCAGTCCTTCAAAATCTCCTCAATCTGTGAAAAAGGAGAGTAAAGGACATGCTTCAGGAAAAAACCCATCAAAAAAGACGAGTTCTGAGTCGTTAAAATCACCTCCTCAAGTCAAAGAACCCTTCAGGAAGCCGTCTTCTATGCCTCCTGAGGTAAAATTAAAAAAACCTGCAACGTCGACGAAGAAGTCATCATCGACGACGAAGATTGAGGTAAATCTAATATCAAAGAAACCATCATTGCCTATGACAGTTGCCTTTCCTGCAAAGGTGGTGTCGACGCCGGTTACATCGACAATGGCAACGATGTCTTCAACAGCAACAACGACAGTGTCGACGACGGTGGTGCCGTCGACGGGGACATCAACGACAGTGACTATGAAGTCGACAACAGAGATATCTCTACGCTTGGTATCGACGACGGTATCGACGACGTTGGTGTCGACGGCGATCTTGTCGACAAGGGAAACACCAGAAATGCTGGAAATAGTCAGGAAGAGGAGGAGTACTCCAGAGATCACCTCCCCAAGCAAAATTACTCCTCTGGTGCCATCACACCTATTAGAGGAGCAGGATTCAGAAGAAGAGGAGGCTGACGGACCCTTTGGATACGCCAGTAGTCCCTCGCAGCTATATGTTAAATGTCAAGAAAATGACTATGAGGAGGGATGCGGGGAGTACCAATATCCTCCACAACAACACTATCTCCAAGGCAACCAGGAAGAGATGGTTGGTGTGCCATCGTCCATGATGATGGATCTGCAGTTTATGCTGGCAGACTATAAAAAGAGATTTCCACCAACACCAGCTTCTCAGGAAATCCCTGCCTCACATCCACACTCCATTCCCTACTACTCCATTTAGAAGCAGGGAGTCACTACAAGACCCTACACCTGCACCTCCCCAAACAGTACACCACCAAGATCCTGTCACCACTGACGATGATGACCAGGAGGAGGGGGAAATAACAGATCCTAACAAAGAATGGGATAATTACCTTATTCCATCACTGACATCTCCCTCACCTGTTGATTCTCCGCTGGTGGACATCGGCGGATTCCATAATTTAATGGAAAGGGTTGCGAAGAGGTTCCAGCTTCCAATATCTATGTCGCAAATGGAGTGTTTCCTATATGATTTTAAGGAGCCATGCCACAAGTCAGTTTGGGCTATTCCGATTGTTAGCTATGTGTGGGAAGAAGGCTGAAAAGTCATAAAGAAACGAGCGACAGTTACACCTGTGCTTGCCAGAATAGAGAAGAAATATAAAGCTCCTTTAGATGCATCAGCTTGTTACTGGGCCATCCCAAACCAGATTCCGTGATTTATCAAGTGGCGCAACAAACATCTAAGAATCGCTCAGCACCCATATCAGCACCTCCTGACCGAGAGGAGAGACGCTTAGACAATGCAGGAAAGAGATTTTCATCCATGTCTGTTCTCCTAGTTAAAGCGGCAAATGCCCTTGCCATTCTGTGCAGATATGATAGGCAGATGTAGTTTGATATGGCACCTTACATAGACCGCATCCCAGAAGATAATAAGCAGGAGGCTAAAAAGATTCCTCCAGAGGGAGAAAGGTCTTCGGCTGAAGTCATTGACTGTACGATGGATATCGTGACCAAGGCCTTCAGGTCGCTTGGAGGAGCAGCAGTTATACGGCATCAGGGATGGTTAAGAGCGACTGCTTTTAGCCCAGAGATCCAAAATACAATTCTCGATCTCCCCTTCGACGGGGAGGATTTGTTTGGAAAATAGGTGGATGAGGCACTTAAAGGCATCAAGAAAGATACAGACACTGCAAAGGCCCTAGGGACACTACAGAACCGAAAAGTGCCCTTTCGGGGGGCCAGAGGTAGAGGCCAATGATCCTATAGAGGAGGTTACCAACAGAGAAGATACCCCTCTTATTCCTCATCGTCACAACCATACCGTCAACAATATGTTCAAAAACAGGCAGGATGCTATGCAAAGTCTATTCCTAATGGACGAGGAGGTTTTCAAGGAAAGGACAATGATAGAAGACAATGACAACCTTCTGAATCAGGCTACGTGTATTCCTTCCCCTCCACAAGTTCCCCTGGGTGGAAGAGTTGCTTCCCATCTACATCATTGGTAGAAAATAACGACGGACAGATGGGTCCTCAATATAATACAAATTGGACATACTCTAGAATTCCTTCAGTTCCCCCCTTGTACTCCACCAACAGGTCAAGAGGTCAAACATCTATTTCAGATGCGTCGGGAGATTCAAACAATGCTCCGAAAGGGAGCAATAGAACCGGTGCCCATCTCCCGGAAAGGAAGTGGGTTTTATTCCAGTTTCTTCCTAGTATGGAAGAATGCTCTTCAATGGCGTCCTATTCTAGACCTGTGATATCTGAATACTTATCTCAAAAAGCAATCTTTCCAGATAGTGACCCTCCAAGACATCCTGCTGCTCTCAAACCCAGGGGATGATATGACCACTGTAGACTTACAAGATGCATATTTTCACATCCCCGTTCAACCTTCCCACAGACTGTATCTTCGGTTTGCAGTAGCCGGAGACCATTACCAGTTCGAAGTACTACCATTTGGCCTCAAATAAGCCCCAAGAATTTTTGCAAAGTGTCTGGCGCCAGTGGCGGCTTTTCTCAGGAAGCAAAGACACCAGGTGTTTCCATACCTGAGCGCCTGGTTGGTAAAAGCGCCATCAGAAACTTCAGCCCAGGTGTCAACAAAGGCATGCATACAATTGTTTGCCAAATTGGGGCTAACTTTGAATGTAGAAAAATCATTCCTTCAACCTTCAAGGAAGATCATGTTCCTGGGGGGCGATTCTGGACACCTCAGTAAACAAGGCATTTCCCTCCGTAGAGAGGCAACTGGGTCTCATATATCTTTCCCGGAATTTCACAAGAAAAAAGTATCATTCAGTACGCAGTCACAAGTCGCTACTAGGGACAATGTCCTCTTGCAATCTTCTTGTTTCTTTGTGCCGACTAAAAATGCGTCCGTTACAGGAAGAACTGGATCGGCAATGGCACCAGGCAGAGGGATCCTTCGACGACAAGGTGAAGATCACGCCGGCTATGGTGCAAGCAGTAGCCTGGTGGACCGAATAGAGGAACATTTCAGTGGGTCTTTCCTTCCTGGCCGAACCGGCTCCATTGGTAATTACCACTGATGCATCCCTGGAAGGATGAGGGGCAATACTTCAGAACCTACAGGTCAGCGGTCGGTGGAAATTGCAGGAACAACCGCTTCACATCAACTTGCTGGAGCTCAGAGCGGTGGGCTTGGCACTGCTGGCCTTCCTACTAAGAATACAGGGAGCATCTGTACTAATAAGAACAAACAACACAACTGCGATGCATTATCTCAACAAGCAGGGAGGTACAAGATCCCTCTCCCTGTCGCAGGAAGCACAAAAGATATGGGAATGGGCTGTTCAACACAGAGTGTCTCTAAAAGCAGAACATCTTTCAGGAGATCAGAATATCAAAGAGGACACTCTAAGCAGACTGTAGTCGACCTGCCACGAGTGGGAGATCAACCAGGACATATTGCAAAGCATCTTCTTCAAATGGGGAGTTCCGACAGTCGATCTTTTTGCGACAGCTCAGAACAAAAAATGCTGGTTCTTCGCAAGTTATATTTTACAGAACAGAGGACCCTAGTAATTAGAGATCAACGGAATGATAGACATATACTGGATAGTATATATGACTTCTGTCCAGCCGGACAGAGTTTTTTATTTTTCAATTTTTCAGGTTATCAGTGTAAGTATAATATTTATACAAAAGTGGGCACAGCCTGTGACCCACAAAGGACAAGACAAAACATATGACAAAACAATTATGTAAAAGCGCACAAAAGCGGTCTGTACTATTAATCCGTTTTACAGACTGGAATTAAATCATAGCAACCCATTGTTTTACACAATACGTAAATTCAAACAAACATATGGTGCAATAAGGTCGACGGCGTTTCGATGCAATTCCTAAATACATGCATCATCATCAGGACAAAAACTGGTGTGTCAAGTTTGTCTTGAGAGTTTTTTACAATTTCATTACCCCTATGGCAATTTACATAATGTTGAATTAACATTTAGAGAGAACAGGGAAGAAATGGGAAAAAAACATAAACAAAGAATAATCATTAGAACTTGACTAGGTATGAGTACATTTTGCAGTCTACATAATCTACCAGCAAAGTACTCAGTGCTGTGGCGAAGTGGTAAATACTATAAACTTATCAGATACAGATTGTGTGACTTATTGGCACATGCTTGTGACCATTCAGTGAAGAAGTGGTGACAGATTCCAGTTTGTTACAGTAGGGCTTCATTAGACCGGACAGTGTGAGGAATATGTGGGTTTCGACATATTTGATTTGGCACATGCAAAAGAGAGAGACATGTGATATTCGGCGCAGTTGGTTATGGACATGCTTGAGGTCTAGCATAATAGACAAGTGGCGATTTGCAGTGATTTCGTGAAAAAACGCCGCAGTGAGAGGGCTCATTTCTAGCGCAATGTGATTCATTCACACCAATGAACAACAGGTTATTGACACATGCAAAGGTAGAGACATGTGATATTCGGCGCATTATACATGCTTGTGATCTGGCATGGTAGGTCAGTGGCGATTCGAAGTGATTGTCCATATTTCATGAGGAACGGCGCAGTGAAAGGGCTCGTGATTGACCTCGAGCGTAATGTGATTCAGTTAAAAACCGATGGCCAGAAAATTATTCTCAAGTTTTACCTTAACTGTGCATAATAGCATTCCTGGGGGTACTCGGACTTTCATACGTGGTTAATAGCTGTGAGAGCCAAAAGCTATCTGTCAAAGTGTACCCGCGTGTGAGAGATTACTCACATCGCCTTCGCCGGTAAGATTACACTGGGAACTAAGGGGAAGAAAATACTATAATTAGCCGAGGGAACTGTGAACAATGTGGAAATGCCGTGAACCCTCGCGGAACTTACTTAAAATAATGGAGCCGTGCTCGTGTTCTCGGCGATTCGAAAATCCATAATAGGGTTATCTGGGGAGGCAGAGGTAAAGCAGGGGTTAGGGTGTGAAGCAGACCTTCCCCGCTACGGGTTCGAGGAGAGCCCGAGCATTACTTACAGTTCGGGCATTGCTTGCTAGCAGGACAGGTGGGTTCTAGCGGGGATCGCTTCCTTGCCGCTGGAGGAACCTAGTGGTAGTAATAAAGGGAGGACTAGAAATAAGGGGAGGACTAAAGCTAAAGAGTCCCTTGACTTTGGCGGCCATCTTGAAGTGGTCACTATGCTCAGTGCTGAACATGATTCCAGTATACAATCAATATACATTAAATCTGCGAGGCGGATAATGGCTCAGTGGGGCCGGCATGATCAATGATATCAAATATACGACCCTTAACGATCAAGATTAAAAAACTGATGGTAGAAGTGAAGAAGGAATAGTGATTAGGCGGCCATCTTAGAGTGGTGAGAACGGAGTGACCCAAGTGAAGTGAAGTGCTCAGTGACCATCTAAAATTATTATACATATTCTGACAAGAACATATTTACAGAAATGCTGACTCAGTAGGGCTAGAAACTGGAAGTTATGTTAAAGCAGAGAGGTCCAATCCTCAACTCTGTTGAGCCCCTTTCGTATAGTGTCTGTTCTTAGGATCCAATGCAGCTCCTCCTTGTTTAAGATTTGCGAAATGTCTACTCCTCTTGGGGGAGCCTTGACCTGTGTAATTACAGTCCATGTAAAGTCGTTTTCGGAGTGCCCTTTGTCTTTGAAATGTTCCACCAGCGGTGCATTGGCAGTTTGACATCGGATTCGACTTCTATGTTGTCCCATCCGCAGCTTGATCTTCTGGCTGGTCTGTCCTATATATATCATCATGCAAGGACAAAAAATTGCATACACCACATTTTGTGAATTGCAGTTTGTAAAGTGATGTCTCGTATATTTGATTGTGCCATAAGTGAATATTTTTCCTTCTATGGTTGTTTCACAAGAGATACATAGACCACATTTGGCATGACCTTTCAGAGTGGGTAAATTCCACATGTCATTTAGAGTATTCCTTGTGTCGGGTTGAGGAAGTGAAGCGCACACCAAATGATCTTTTATGTTTTTAGCTCTCTTGAACGCAAACATGGGTCGGTCCAAGTTAAGAATGCCAGCATTTAAAACTGGCCAGTGCTTTAAGACACTCTTCTTTATGGCATTAGATGCGGGCGAGAATGTGGTCACACAAGTAATTTTCTCATGAACATTCTTAGGATGGGGTTCTAGTAGGGTGTCCCTCGGACAATACCATGCTCTTTTCAATGCCCGACGTACAAGTTTGCATGGGTAGCCTCTATGTCTCAATTTTTGACTCAATGTTTTTGCTTCCGCAAAATAATCCTGTTTATAGTAGCAATTCCTCCGTATACGGAGGAACTGTGAATAGGGTAAGGAATCTTTGAGGGCACGAGGGTGGTGACTTTTATAGTTTAGTAAAGTATTCCTTTCCGTAGGTTTTCGATGGAGACATGTTATTAATCGTCCCTCGGAATGTTTTATTTCAATATCAAGAAAGGGCAAGGATTCCTTGCTGGTGGACATGGTGTACTTAAGTCCACCACTGTTGTTGTTAAGCCAGTGAGTGAATTGATTTAAAGAGGTCTCTGAATCTGACCAGATCATAAAGATGTCATCAATATACCTCTTCCACAGGGCTATGCCACTGTGGAAGGGGTTTGATGCGTCCAGGATGGCGTGATTCTCAATATGGTCCATATACAAAATAGCCAAGTTGGGGGCAAAAATAGCCCCCATAGATGTACCTCGGACTTGTTCGTAGAACTGTCCCTCAAACAAAAAGAAATTTTTAGTTAGGCATATCTCTAAAAGCTGCAGAATGAAATTGGATGGAACATTGTGGGGCCTAGGGCATGTATCCAGAACAGTCTCTATCACGCGTAGGGACTCAAATTGAGGGATATTAGTGTAAAGTGATTCCACATCCAGCGTACACATTGTGCTGGATGTGGGATCAAATGGATACTCTTCTATGAGGTTAATCATTGACATTGTATCTCTGATGTAGCAAGAGGTAGTGGGGACAAAGGGTTTGATAAAATGATCAATGTAATGTCCCAATGGTTCTAGAATTGAACCACAACCAGAGACTATAGGTCGTCCTGGAGGTTGTTCCGAATCTTTGTGAATTTTTGGGAGACAATATATTTCTGGGATTCTTGGGGCTTTTGTATTGAGAAAGTCATATTCTTTTTTAGATAGAAAACCGGCTTCCAGGCCTTCATTAGTGACTGCGGTTATCAATTTTTGTATTTCAACAGTAGGGTTACGGGGTAATTTGTTGTAATGTTCACGATTACCAAGTTGGCGTAGAATTTCCTGTTTGTATTGGTCAATTTCCTGAATAACAATACCCCCACCCTTATCGGCTGGCTTTATAACCAGTGTTTGGTTGTTCTTCAGGGTACATATGGCGTTCTTCTCCGAGGCAGTGATGTTGTAGGGGATAAAGGATTTTTTATTTTCCAGTGTAGTGAGGTCATTAAGAACTAATTTCTCAAAAGTGAGAATTTCAGGTGGAGCCATGTTGCTTGTAGGCGAGAACTTGGATGGAGGTTTAAATGGGGTATTGGTAACTTTCTGTGGGCAGGGGTTCAGTAGAAAGTAGCTGTGTAGTCTAACTTTTCTAAAGAACCTTAAGAGTTCCGTCTGGGCATCTAGAAAGTTAGGGCGGACAGTGGGGACAAATGAGAGACCCTTACTTAAAAGTGAAATTTCACTACTAGATAGTGTATGTTTTGTCAGATTAAAAATAGGGAGAACATTAGTATCATTCTGCATGGTTGAGGCAGCATCATTAGTATCATTCTGCATGAACGAGGTAGCATCCTCGTGTAGGTTATTATCCGTTACCATCGGTAATGTTGCCGACGGGGGAAACGTTCGCCCGGAGGGTTCGGCCATTTCTGTGGTTGTTTGCCTCTGCCTTTCCCCGGAGGTTCTTGTTGGCCTTGGCCTCTCGCTAAAAAATTCCTGTTGGAGGGCCCTGGGCTATCACTTGGGTCAGAGTTCCCAGATGAGTCTGCTGAACTGTCTGAAAATCCTACAAAATTTCTCCGTCTGTTGAATCTACCCCACAGTCTTTGATTCTGGGGACCGTTATATGAACGGTTTATGTAATAATCCTTAACAAGGTAAGGGTATGCTCTTTCTTGGCAGAAGCTTTTTATATCTTTTTTAACTTTATTGGTTTTCTTGTCAGTTTCAAATTTGTGGAAATCGTCTACGGTTTTCTGAATTTGTTCTAAAAGTTTCTTTGCTTCAGTATTTGTATTATCATCATTTATCTGTTTTTCAAGATCGGCTATTTCTACGGCCAGTTTTTTTAGTTCTTCTGTTGCGATATCAATTCCCAGCACCATCCAGTGCCGGGAACATGTAGTACTAATATAACTGAATCCGTTAAGGTATTTCGGATTGTCTGTAAATACACCAGGTATATTCCTGACTTGAAGTCCAATGGGAATTATGTTAGCCTTAAGATAATCTGTAAGTAGTTTTATCATTAATATCAATCTGACCTCTTTTTTCTTTGCCTTTTCTAATTCATCTTTGGTGGAGGAGCTGGGTGCGGTAGGGGTGTTACCTGAATCAGAGAGAAGGGAGGGGCCTCCCAGGATTTTGTTAATATAGTCTAGGTTATAAAGTGGAGGGTGGGGGTCTGACATACCTAGTCAAGAGGACAAAAATGAGTGAATGGAGACAAGTGAAGGGGAGGTTGAGGGGTAGTGAAGGTTGGAACCCACTTTTGGAAAAAAGGGGGGGAGGGATACCTATCCCTTGCAATCTAGCGATTGCGCTTAACTATATTTTCAAAGAACAAGGGAAACCCAAAAGGAATGCCACTAGGGTCCTTGGGCAGTAGTATATTTTACAGAACAGAGGACCCTAGTAATTAGAGATCAACGGAATGATAGACATATACTGGATAGTATATATGACGTTTTACAGACTGGAATTAAATCATAGCAACTTGACACACCAGTTTTTGTCCTGATGATGATGCATGTATTTAGGAATTGCATCGAAACGCCGTCGACCTTATTGCACCATATGTTTGTTTGAATTTACGTATTGTGTAAAACAATGGGTTGCTATGATTTAATTCCAGTCTGTAAAACGGATTAATAGTAGAGACCGCTTTTGAGCGCTTTTACATAATTGTTTTGTCATATGTTTTGTCTTGTCCTTTGTGGGTCACAGGCTGTGCCCACTTTTGTATAAATATTATACTTACACTCTTAACCTGAAAAATTGAAAAATAAAAAACTCTGTCCGGCTGGACAGAAGTCATATATACTATCCAGTATATGTCTATCATTCCGTTGATCTCTAATTACTAGGGTCCTCTGTTCTGTAAAATATACTACTGCCCAAGGACCCTAGTGGCATTCCTTTTGGGTTTCCCTTGTTCTTTGAAAATATAGGTTCTTCGCAAGTTGGCATAACTAACGGGGATCTTGGGGGAATGCGTTTTTGATGGCATGGTCAGGCGTCTTTGCCTACGCCTTTCCTCCGATTCCCCTCCTGCCATGCGGTCTTACAAAAATAAAGAAGGAACCGTGCAAAGTAATACTGATCGCTCCATGGTGGACTAGGCAACATTGGTTCACAGAGTTGCTCCTACTGTCAGAGGATCATCCGATTCGTCTGCAACCAATACCATCACTCTTGACAATGTCCTAGGGACAAGTCCTGCATCCAGATTCGAAATCGCTACGTTTAGCGGCCTGACTCCTGAACACTGTGAATTTCAACACCTAGATATTTCATCGGAATGCAGAAATATACCATCAAATGCCAGAGCGGAGAGTACAAACAGGACATATAGGATGAAATGGAAGAGATTCTGTTTGTGGTGCCAAGAGCATCATATTCATCCTCTTAACTCAGCGGCACATGAAATAAGTCCATATATTTTAATGTTAGCAAAATCTGGTTTGGCCCATGCTTCTATTAAAGTGCATCTCGCTGCGATTTCTCAGTATGGAAGAACTTCCTCGGGCCCATCATTGTGGTCTGAAAGAATTAACAAACAGTTCATGAAAGGATTATTACGGACTTTTCCTCCCATAATACCTCCTCCACATCTCTGGCAGTTGAACATTGTTCTATCTCTATTGATGAAGCAGCCCTTCGAACCAATTCACAGGGTGGATCTAAAATTCTTATCCTGGAAAGTAGCTCTTCTCATAGCTCTCACTTCAGCCAGAAGAGTTGTGTAAATACAGGCTCTCACAATACAAGAACCGTTTTTGCAGTTTAAAGAGAACAGGATTGTTCTCAGGACTAATACTAAATTGATTCCGAAAGTGCCAACAGATTTTCATCTGAATGAACCGCTGATCCTTAAGAGGTTTTTCCCTCAACCGTCAACAGCAGCGGAAAAAGCTCTTCACTCACTTCATTAGATGTTCAACGCTGTCTGAAGTTCTACTTGCAAAAGACAAGACCTTTCCGCAAGTCTTCCCAACTGTTTGAGGCTTATAGTGCCCCCAGGAAGGGGTTTCCTTTGTCAAAGAGGGGAATTGCCCCATGGATTTCAAGTGTAACACAATATTGTCATCAGGCGTCGGGGAAGCCTTTGAATGCACATGTTTGTGCTCATTCTACAAGAGCAGTGTCCACCTCCACTGCTTTATTTGCGGGAGTACCTATCCAGGATATCTGCAGAGCCGCTACCTGGAAGAGTAAGCATACCTTCACCAAGCATTACTGCCTCAATGCACCTGCAGAGAAGGATGTGGCAGTGGGACAAGCAGTACTGAGGAACCTTTTCCAGTAACGGTGAGCCCTCTTTACCATGCCTCCTTCCTTTGTTGGTGACAAATGCACATTTAATTGTTGTATGTTGTATCATATGCAATTTATGAAGTTTTATCTATATGTATTTATATATGAACACTGCTATTATCAAACTACATACATTGCCTAGTTCAAGGTCTTAGGTAACAAAAAATGTGCTATCATTTACTGCTCGCTATTTTGATTCAGGCATGTGAATCTATGAAAGCTCCAATGCTGGAGTAAGAAAACAAATTACTTACCTGTAACTGTAGTTCTCCAGTATTGGAAGCTTTTATAGATTTACATGCAACCCACCCTCCCCCCCTGAGAGGCTTACCTTGGATTTAGCACAAAAGGTGTCTAAGGCACATGTGCAAAAGGTTCTCCAAGGAGTGTTCTAGACGGGGAGGGACTCACGATGGTTCAGGGACAAGTTTGGTCTCTTTTGGGTTGCAAAAGGGAAATGGGGCTAGGCCTCTTTTCAGTTTGCTATCCAACTAAGCATTGCTTTTTTATATGCCGGATACTCAAGTCTCGACGACGGGGAATGATTCAGGCATGTGAATCTATGAAAGCTTGCAATACAGGAGAACTACAGTTACAGGTAAGTAACTTGTTTTCTTCTCTGCTGTTCCCAGCTTGACTGCAAGTAGCTGTGAAAGGCGCCACTCGCTTCTTTGACACCCCATCAGATGTTTGGGACTGGTTGGAGGTGTGTGTACAGTGGAAATATGTCACCTTCCACTACCTGGCCTTACGAATATATATAGCCAACAGATGGACCTGGTTGATGGTAACCTGGGCAGAGCATTGACTGCCGTCTGCTCCCAAATATCCTTCTGGGGCATGCTTCTGCTATCAGTAACAGGCCGGGTGGCCCTCACAAAGATGGTGATACAGCTGCGATTCCTATATTATTTTGCAAACTTACCTCTATACATCCTCTGCCCCTTTTTCTTACCCTCCAGAAGACAATCAGGGACTTTAACTGGGGTAGCTCTTGTCACCCGGTAGCAATAAAGAAACTCTTTTTTGCCCACAGATCAGGGCGGCTTGGCGGCACCAAACAATTGACCAGTATTACCTATCGGCGCAGCTGCAGTGGGTGGCAAGATGGATAGTCAATCGCCAGCTCTGTGATACAGTGACCACCCAACCTTAACTGCTCTGATTAGGCTGTTTCACCCTTGCACGACAGCGAGACCCCCGATTCCTATATTATTTTGCAAACTTACCTCTATACATCCTCTGCCCCTTTATCTTACCCTCCAGAAGACAATCGGGGACTTTAACTGGGGTAGCTCTTGACACCCGGTAGCAATAAAGAAACTCTTTTTTGCCCACAGATCAGAGCGGCCTGGCGGCACCAAACAATTGACCAGTATTACCTATCGGCGCAGCTGCAGTGGGTGGCAAGATGGATAGCCAATCGCCAGCTCTGTGATACAGTGACCACCCAACCTTAACTGCTCTGATTAGGCTGTTTCACCCTTGCACGACAGCGAGACCCCCGCAGCCACTGCTGCTTAATGTGGCATGCAGATGTTATTGCAGTAGCCTCTATATAACCGGAGTGTAAAGCCATATGCGCCTGCTTAACCACTGGATGGCAGGGGCTGCATCACACCACAGCATGCAAACTACGTTGTTGGTGGGAGGCGGGGATCCAGGATATGGGAGACTTGTATTGGGAGGGTACCCTAATCCTGTATGCTACATGGTTGAGGAAGATGGGTTGCACCCAGGCAATTCCTGCTACATCGCTTGCTCTTGGCTGCCCTTGCCACTAAATGGGGGGACTTGACTAGGGATCTCCTAACACATCTCGTCATCCAGTACTTACATATGATAGGGCGAGGTGGGAGCGCTGACTTACAAGTTTAGTTTCTAATTGAGCTATGCTTTGCGCGTTCTTCTTATCAGCTCTAAGTCTATCAACTAATTGATTCTCAAGTAATAAGATATTAGCTAGGATAGCCTTAGTCTCTTTCTTGCGGACAGAGTTTTGTTTCAGTACGTATTGCTGCGCAGCTCCCCTAATAGAAGCTTTACAAGCGTCCCAAACTGATAAGAGGTTAGCAGTATTAATATTAATTTCGATGAACTCTTTGATATGTTCCTTAAGGTTAGCTACAAATACTAAGTCTGTTAACAAATATCTAGGGAACATGAAGGGTCTAAATTCAGGTAGCTTTTGTACAATATTAAATATCAAAAGTATAGGGCTATGATCGGATGAGATCCTTGGGAAGATCTCCATATGTCCTGTATTAAATATTTAGTCCGAAGCCCAAGCCAGATCTATTCGTGAGCAGCGTTTATGTGGTGAGGAGTAATAAGTATATCCAGGTACATCTGGAAACAGATTTTTCCATACGTCTTTAACATTGTGTATCCTTGCTAGTTCTAAGATTGCCGCCCTAACTTTACGCATGCGTCGAGATATACCTCTCTTTGTAACATCCTGATCATAGTCTAACACACAATTAAAATCTCCCATCAAAATAGGTTCCCCTTCCCATGCAAGTAGTTCCATATTTAACCAGTCAAAGATATGTGGGTCATCCGTACTGGGCCCATAGATAGCACAAAAAACAAATTTGCACTTTTCCAACTGCAATTGGGTAAATGCCCAACGACCCCCAATGTCCGCCGCAGAATTGATCACTTCTACACTTAGATGTCGCTTTTTCAAGATGGCCACACCTCGAATAGGAGCATTTAACGTAGTGCATATAACCAGGTTGTATCCCAATTGACCCAATAACTTCTTATCCTTAAAACAAATATGCGTTTTGGTTAACAAAACCATATGTGGATCATATATTTTCAATTCTTCATATACTAGATTTCTTTTATTTTTATTATTCAAGCCTGACACGTTTCAGGCTAAACATCTTAAACGCAACATATTAACGGGTTTACAAAATCAAAATAAACTGCACCTTTCCTTAAATTCAAACTCATTCTTAATTTATGAAGTACTAAGTCAATCACCGTTAAACTTGTCTTGTCCTTTTCCGTTTTTTCCTCCCACCCTTTCCCCCATTGTCCTTTCCCTTTCCCACTGTCACCCTCTACCCCTAACCCCCAACCCTTGAAGCTGCCCCTCCCCGTATCTCCCCGGAAGCTTACCCCTATCTTCTGCTGCCGGTCAAAAGGCAGCCAGTCAGAGAGGTCTCACCTAGAGCCACATTCCCCTGTATTAGCCTTATACAAGTAAAATCAAAAATCACAAGCGGAAAAGAGAGAAAAAAAAAGAGGGGGGGGTGTGCCGCAGTGAATTTCCGGTGAGCGTTACAATCTTAAATTTCTTTCCCTTCCATTTTTTTTAGCTATTTCTCGTCTATCCCCTTCTCTCTCAATCCTTTTTTCCTCCAAAAATCTAATATTAAGCATTTGAATTCATTTTTGCAAGTAAATGCTCAGCCTCCTTTACATCATTAAAAAAATAAGTATGACCAGACTTCATAACTTTGAGACGAGCAGGTTCTTGAAGGAAAACGGTGGCTCCCTTAGATTTGAAAGGATCGATCAGTTTACGCAGCCCCCACCTTTTATCCATAGTTATCTTACTAAGATCAGATTTAACAAAAAAAGTTATATTGTCCAATGTCACGGGAGTGTTAGGTCTGGCTTTGATTGAGACTGCTTGTCTTAGCAGATAATTGCCAAAGTAAATCATGATTGGACGTGGATATTTGCTTTCCTTGTTTCATAAGGTTATAGGTAATCTGTGCACCCGTTGTAGTTGGGAGTCCAAATCCCAGTCAGATAGGTCTGGAAATGCCCGTTCGAATAATTTGACCAAATAGGCCCTAGCATCTGAGCCCTCTGATCCCTCGGATATTCCAAAAAGTCTCAAGTTCTGTCGCCTCTGCCTGTTTTCCAATTCTTCCACTTTATTCAATAGGGACCCGAGTGCTTCATGATGTTGACCTGTTTGGGCCGTAGTAGTAGCTAAGGTTTCCTCCACTTCAACAACCCGCTGTTGTAATCCATCAATCTCTTTGGTTATCCCGTTCAGTTTATTAGTGACTTCCTGTAAGCAAAGTTGCATCTTGCTATTGTCTTCCCTTAATTGAAGAAAATGTTCTTGAGACTCTTGACGATGTATCAGTAAAGTTTTTAAAATTAAATCCAAGGAAGAAGTTTCAGAAGATGCATTGGAAGAGTAAGAGGATGTTACAAATTGCAGAGGAAGGGCCTTGCCGCTTAATGCAGTGTTAACTGGTGATTTGTCCTTAGAATTAACTTGAGTATGGCCAGGAGATGGCATAATGTTATCGGAGGTTGCCTTTGAGATTATCTCCAGTGTCTCTAGATTTAAATCTTGATCTAGATCTTGATCTTGTCCTATCATAGCCCCATTTTTTGCGGGAGAATTTTGCAGAACTTTTAAGGTGCCCCCTTCTGTAGGAATAATGGGAGTGGTTCCTGGAGAACATAAAACAGTATTCTTAGTGGCCCCTCGGGGTTGCATCCACTTGAGCAAAGGTGTTTGGTCTCTAATGGGTTTCCCTGCTGTGTTTATTGGTACTAATGTAGATGCTACCATTATAGGTTTCCATTTTCTCCCCCCTTTCTTTGCTTTGTTTTTTTTCCTCCCCCACTTCTTAAAGCCCGAGGGGTTATTGTCTTTAGCTTCACGTATGGCATGTTCTCGCTTTTCGAACCCTCCTTCTTCCTCGAGGAGTTCCTCATACTCATACTCATCATTAGAGTCATTATCCAGCATTTCTTCTGACACCATGGCACACTCTCCATCTACTCTCTGCCCACCTAGGCTCTGATCTGATGCCGGGGGTTGTGCTGGTGTAGGTGCTAAAAGCTCTTTTAGGGAGAAAAATTCTCAGAAAATTATCAAATACAAATGATCTCAATATGAATGTGGGGATAGAGTTGGGAAGCTTTTGGCATATAAGGGTGCAGATGATCGCGCAACAACCTTAGTTAAAGCTATCAAGGGCCCACATAACATTTTATACACTCAACCAGCACAAATTTTGGGGCAATTTGTCTCATATTATGAAAATGTATATTCCCCCGAGAGTAGATGCACTGAAGCTCAGATACAATCCTATATTAATAAGAACTTGCCTGTAAGAACATACTTGGAACAAACATTAACTGACCAATTGGAAGAGGAGGTTACATTAACAGAGCTTCGTCTCGCTGTTACTTCTCTTCCATCTAATAAAGCGGCCGGCGAGGACACACTTCCCATAGAGCTATACAAAACTTGTGCAGATGAAATCCTACCATTGCTTTGCTTGGTCATTAATTCAATTGCTGTTACTGAGAAGGCCCCAGATTCATGGAAGACAGCTAAAATTATGTTCTTTTTAAAGAAAAAAAACCTTCTGTGGAGTGTGGGTCTTACTGACCTATTTCTCTGATAAATACTGATGCTAAAGTTTATTCTAAACTTTTAGCAATACGATTAGCTCCTCTTATGCCCCAATTAGTAAATGATCAACAACACGGCTTTGTTGTTGGGAGGGATACCACCACACATGTCAATATGGCTATTACTGCTTTCGATGTGGCTACAACTAATCTCACCCCACTCGGTATGATACTTTTAGACGCGGAGAAGGCGATCGACCGAGTGGGGTGGGAATATCTGTGGGGAGTCCTAAGGCAATTCGGTTTTCAGAGGGCATTTTTTGAGTAGTATACACTATACAGGTATTATATAAGGACCCTAATACTAAAATTAGCTATGCTGGGGCACTCTCATTAACTTTTTCAATCCTGCGGGGTACGCGGCAGGGATGTCCATTATCACCCCTGCTTTTCGCTCTCTCCATGGAGCCATTTATTAACGCTTTGGTTGCTCAAACTAAGATTGCCCCTATCTTGCATGAAGGTAAAACTTTAAAAATTACTGCATATGCAGATGATTTAGCCATTTATACCACCAATGTTATTGATGCATTAATAGCGATAACGACAGAAGCAAAACATTTTGGGACTATTTCAGGCTATAAATTAAATATAGATAAAACTTAAGTCATTATGAATTACCAGGCCTATCTACCAGTGCAAGGACTTTGCCAATCTGCAGTATATCTCGGGGTAAAGCTATCATCTAACATTGCTGATATAAATTCTTTAAATTATGATCCCTTATTAAAAGAAATGTCTAATCTTTTGAAAAAATGGCACAAGATCCCATTAAACCTCATAGGTCGTATGAATTTGATCAAGATGAACATACTGCAGAAGTTTTTATATCTTTTCCGTTCCATACCTTGCCACGTTAATAACTTATTTTTTTAAAAATTAGACGCCATCCTAAGTAGTTTCATTTGGGGCTATAAGAAGGCTCGTAGGTCTATTACTATATTAAAACTCCCACTCGAAAAGGGAGGCTTAAACTTCCCTGATTTTAAAGCTATTTTTTTGCCTCTTTCTTAGGTCGGCTTCGTAGCCTATTTGTCGTTAATAATCAATATTTTTTCCACCAATTTATGCTCGGTGGTCATTCCAAACAATTCCTGACAAATGTACAAGACCCAAATTACTTCAAACGTGTAAAATTTAAGACTGCGAGAGATGCTGTATTAATATGGAAACAGATGTTGACTAAGTGCAATACTTCGTTTTTCCATAAAGAGTTGCCAATATGGGACAATCCTGGGCAAAAGCCTCAGCTTCTAGGTGCTGTAAGAGATCAACGGGAAGCTTTCAAAAGAGTAACACAGCGAGGGGAGCAGTGGCGGCTGGTGAACTTTGAAATTGGTGAAGTGAAAGACCAAGTCCTGAATTATACTGTGCGAGGAAGTGCACTAAGGGAGCATGACTGCTACAAGAGAGGTTCATGGTAAACTATATGTGTATATATATATATATATATATATATATATATATATATATATATATATATATATATATATATATATATATATATATATATATATATATATATATATATATATATTTTAATGGAGTTAAGTAGCGCATATTTTAGCACAGTGTCTAAAAGAAATTGATCATTAATCCCCACAAATACCTTTATTTGTGAGGGGCCATGTCTGGGTCATGTGGGCAGTGCACATATTGTTACCTTTGTGCTGTGCAGTAACCCTCCCTCTGCCATGGCTGGTATTAGCAGATGGGTACAAATGGACATGGGGTATATAAAGTGAAAGGAGTTATGGGATTGATGCTGGTGTGATTGAAAGGAGTTTATTTAGGAGACAGGGCCACCTTCCCACTTCTGTGACCTTTACACTCTTTGTTCCTTCCCTTCCTCTATACCTCTCTTTATCTGTAGGCTCACGCCTCTCCCTACAAGTTAATTGCATTCCTTTTCGTCTCCATCAACATGCCGCTCCATTCCCTCCTTTTTCCTTGCCCAGTAAGTTCCCTCTCACACCTAGTCCCTATGTCTTGCATTTACCAGTCGTTTTTCCAATCGTTTTTCCTCAAAATTTCAAGTTGCCCAATCTCAGAAGTGAATTTATGTTTAGAATGCAAAACTACAAACGCCAAAATGTAAAGACAAAAACTTTTTCATTTAAACTCCTCGCACCAGATCTGACAAAACTTCAGACCCCTGCCTCTGCCTCCCTTCTTTCTGACCTTCGGTACATCCACTGTATTCCCTCATCCTCCATGTCCCACTTCATCTCCAACCTTCTCTCCTTTCTTCACACTTACTTTTCCACTCAGTTACTTACCATTGTCTCCAACCTTCTCTTTTCAATTGGATCTCTCACTTTAGTGATTTCAAATGGCCTCAAGTGAGGTCTAAGTAGTTTTCTTTACATTCCCCTACTTGTCGTTTCCTGTCTGCAAATGAAAAACAAGCATTTGCAATACAATAGGTCTCGCATTAATTAAGTTTGAGCTATTGGCAGTGCTAAATATTGCAACATCAATTGCAACAAAAGTCTATAAATTGTAGGCCAAAGAAATATGTATTTATTTTTGTAGCAATGGTGCCATGCTGCGCTTTAGATGGATATGTTTAAAAGTAAAGTGAGCCATACTGCGATTGCTACAATAGTTAATTGTGGATGCGTTAACAATTGATGTGTGCACTGATAGCTGGTGGTGTTTGTGCCTGTAGAAATTGTGCACTGATGGCTGGTGGCAGGGGAGAACGGTAGAATGATGTCGAGACTTAACAGCAGCCGCATCCATTTCTGAAAATGCATGCCAGTTCACATCCTTCTTTTCTCGTATCATGCAGCGTTTCTCGTGGTGCTTGTACCTCCTCTCTGCACTATCCTGTGTATTTCTCCCAATGTGGCATCCTGTACCTTTCACCCTGCTGCCCCTTCTGTCGCACACATCTTCTGCTAGACCTGAAGTGCTACTGTAAATTTTCCCTAGCCTTTCATACCGTATTTGCTGGTATATTTTGAACATGTTGCAATCATATGACATGGCACTAAATAAGTGTTCTTTTACAGCATTGGCGCATACAAATTTAGAAATAATGAATAATCAAAATATTTATATCTGTGGTGTTTCCAATCAATATCCGGCTGTATCTACTTTAATTCCCAAAGACAGACCCCAAGACATAATAAACCTTAGGCACATTTCATGCACAGTGTTGTTGGTGGGGACCAAGTGGAGAAA
Organism: Lissotriton vulgaris; assembly: GCF_964263255.1. Lineage (NCBI taxonomy): Eukaryota > Metazoa > Chordata > Amphibia > Caudata > Salamandridae > Lissotriton > Lissotriton vulgaris. The sequence goes on along the minus strand of NW_028243295.1, from coordinate 579,087 downwards.
CAGGAAGCAATATGACATTTGAAGCAGGAAGACGTGGTAATCAACTGGGGTGAAAAGTCAAAATAGAGGAGTTAAAATTTCAGAGCAATGTTGGACGACAGTGGGGTTGTGATCGCTCTTAAGGTGCCACAGAGCTCACTTCACAGACCCTGGGTCTCCACCAGCTGCATTCTATGCACAGCAACAGGACAGCCCCTGACTCCATGCTCCGCTCAGCCTCCTCTCCTGAGGTATGGGTCATCAGGTAATCCCTTGGGGTCCTTGTGTGCCAGGGGCGGGGCAAGCTGTATTTTATGTTGCACAGCCAATGTCAGTCATATTTTAGAGTGCCCAAAAGGGCGATCAGTAAATTCAGATGTGTAAATTCGAAAACCCCCTACCCAAATCCACTGTATTACTAGTAGGGGTCTATGAATTTAGGGCCTGATTTATAGATTTGACTAACAGGCTACTCACCAAAAAAGGCACTTGTTTCTTTATAAAGTTTTATATAGCGTGAACATGATCCCGAGGGATATCAGAGGGAGAGGAGAGGTAACAGTTGCAGTACATGTGTCAAATAGGAATACCAGATAGAACACATATCAAATAGAGCTCACACAACAAAAGCGGTTACAATATAAGGGGTAACAGAGAGTAAGATAATCACTGGTACATAGCGAAATAGGAGGAGACCAAATGATTCGAGAGAAAGGAAAAAAAAACAAGCATAGTATCCAGCGCAGGGCTAAAAGGTGTAAGTCCTGTGCATTAGAGCAGACGATCCAACAATTTATTATTGTAAGAACTTGTTCATAAGGAATCTTTTTACTTCCAATTTGAAAGCAACCTTGGAGGAAATTCTACGTATTTCCGGTGGGAGAGAGTTCCAGATCTTCGGCGCAGAGCCGGCGAAAGCTCAGTGACACGTTCTCTTTTTGTGGAAGATCTGAGGTTTCAGGAGGAGAAAGTTAGCACTCCTAGAAGGTCTACCCCCTCCGGATAGTTCCAACTTTTGCGCTAGATAACTGGGGGTTTTGAAATGAAGGGCTTTGTGAGATAGGCAGGCAGTCTATGGCTGTATTCTTGCTTTGTAGCGCAGCCAATTTAGAGATTTTAAGACTGGCGAGATGTGCGTATTTCTTTTGGTACCCGTAACCAATCTGGCCGCCGCATTCAATGAGGCTCTTAGTGGGGCCAAGGTATATTTGTGGAGACCACAGAGCGTGGCACTGCCATAGTCTAACCTCTGCAAAACAAGCGCTTGGACCACTTGCTTGAAGTCAGCTTGTGTGAGGAAAGGTTTGAAATTTCTGAGTATCCTCATCAGGTGATTAGCTCCCTTGCACACGTTGCTCATATGAGTCTTCATGTTCAAGTGCTTGTCCAGGGTGATTCCGAGAGATTTAGCTGAGTCATTAATGAGGGGGGAGCATTTGAAGTTGGTGAGGTGGTTCATCCAGAGGGCTAACTTAGGGTTGTGATTCATATGAGAATTGAGAAAGAATTCAGTTTTGGAGGTGTTGAGTAGGAGGTGGTTCTCATTTAACCAGTTTTGAGTAGTCAATAGGGTACAGTGAAATGATGTTATCCGGGGAGGTGATTTTCAGATGAAGTTGAGTGTCATTCGCATACATATGGAAGAGAATGTCCGAGGAATTTAGTACATTGGCTAATGGTTCCAAGAACAAATTGTAGAGAACGGGAGATAGGGTGGACCCTTGGAGGACCCCCATGGACACTGGTGATGCTGAAATAGTGAGTCAGTTCCTGTCATTGTTTCTTGAACTAGGAAAGTTTAAGATGATGAAAGTGCCACTCCACAATATTGAGGACATTTGTCCTGTTGTTTAACAACATTGGCCAATTGCTTTCCATCTACATGAAACTGTTGAGAAAAAACTTGACCTGCTGTTGAAGCATGATATCATTGAATGCTTTACTGGTCCGACACACAGTGAGTTAGGTCCATAGGTGAAGTGCCGAAAAAGGAAAGTGGAGGTGCTGTGCACAATTTTGTTGATATGCACCAGCCTAATAAGGCAATCAAGAGAGAACGACATCCAGGTTCCCACATTACAGACATGATAAAACAGCTGAATGGTGGCAAGGACTTTTCCTGTCTTGATCTGAACAAGGGGTATCATCAACTCGAACTAGAAGAAACTTGCAGGTACATTATTACCTTGTCGAACCATATTGGTTTGTTGAGATATAAAAGACTACGTTTTGGGTTTCGTCAGCTGCAGAACATTTTCAGGATGTAATGGGCCTGACACACATGTTTTTAATTAAGGTGCTGATATACTGATATTTGGGGCCTCTTGAAAGGAACATGACAGGGCCCTTATACATGTATGCCATTTACTTGCTGGTGCAGGTCTCAATTTGAACCAGAAAAGTGTGGGTTTCACAAAACAAAACTTGAGTTCTTCAGGCATATTTTCTCCCAAAAGGGGATGATACCAGATCTGGCAAAAGTGCAAGCCTTATCATCCACTTGTCCCCCATGGGATGTGTTCGTGCTGCAATCTATCCTCGGCATGGCCAGTTACTGTTTCAGGTACATTTGTGACTTTACCACAGTCAGTGCTCTATTGAGAGATTGCACAAAATGGAAAGCACTGTTCAAGTAGTCACAAGAATGTGATCAGAGCTTTAAGAAAGTTAAACAGGCAATTGAGAACTCAACTAAAATGGCCTTTTTTAAATCCAAAACGACATACTGAGATGTGGTAGATGCAAGCCTGGTGGGGCTGGGAGCGTTCCTTGCCCCACGCAATGGACACCACAGTTCTCAGAGACACATTGTGGCTTATGCGAGCAGTAGTCTGTCACAGACCGAACATGCTTATTCCCAATGTGAGAAATAAAGCCTAGCTGTACTGTGGGCTTGTAAACACTTGCAATTGTTTATATACAGAAAGCACTTCACCCTTGTCACTGATCACAAAGCGTTGTTGACCATTTTGCTAAACCTGAAAGCCAAGATGCCCCCTTGTATCGAGATGTGGGGCTTGTGACTGCAAGAATGTGATTACACTTATGTCTTTAGACCAGGGAAAGATCCAAATCCTGATTATTAGTCATGAGTACCATTGGAGTGTTACAGTAAAGCATTCATCAAAGTGGCTGAGGCACATATTACCTTCATAGTCAAGTCAAGCACACCTGCAGATGTATCTGTGAAATACATTCTGGCAGCTACGACCACTGATCAAGATATGCTTGCCCTCAAGGACATTATTGCACAGTAATACTGGAGTAAACATACTCAACATCTTACAAATGACATTGAATATCAAAAATTCAAGAATGTCAGAGAAGAACTTTCTGTTAGGCAAGAAGGCATTATATTATGAGGTTTGAAAATTGTCATTCCCAAAAGTCAGAGACAACAAGTCATTGAACTAGCGCACGAGGGTCATCGTGGCATTCTCCCCACTATGAGAGCTCTCCAATACTGAGGGTGGTTTCCTTGCCTTGATGAAAGAGTTGTAATATAATTAACGGCCTCATTTGTGTAACTGCTTATCTCCCAAAACAACACAGTGTCTACTAGTTATGTTTGATCTTCCAAAGCAAGTGTAGGAGAAGATTGCAGTGGATTTCCTTTGAAGCCTCAATAATGGACATCATCTCATGGTAGTCATTGATGAGTACTCCCAATATCAAATTACATGACATTTTATCAACATCGGGTGTCCCCTCCATTAGAAAGACTGACAAACGCCCACCTTCCATAGCCGTGAATTTAAGAACTTTCTCACTAATATGAATGTTAAACAACTGAAAAGTACACCTCTAAGGCCATAGGCAATTGACTTGTCGAACGATTCATGCGCACTCTAAAGAGAGTAGTTCAGAACGCTGTGCCAGAAGGAAGTAACGTCAAGTCAACTTTATGTTCAGCCCTTCATGCTTACAGGTCAACTTCCCATTCCATGACAGGTGAAAGTCCAAACATCTTAATGTTTGCGATAGCCATGGAAAGTAAATTGACACAATGGACCACTAATTGATCGACAGATGCTGACGAGACCTGTCGAACGGATTCCTTTCACAAGTGAAAAATTAAGGCCTATGCTAACAAACGCTGATGTGCTTGGGACACAAGTTTTAAGGAAGGAGACCAGGTTCTGGTCAAACAAAAATGGAAACGTAAGTCTGACACTCCATTCGATGCAGACCCACTGAGGCTTGTGACGAGCAAAGGACATATGGTGACCACTCAATGCAGCCGAAAGTCCATCATGAGAGACTTGTCACATTTTAAGCACATGCCTCCATGCTCATTGGCTCCAGATGTTAGAAGTGAGACATGTCCACCTGAGAGCCCGGAGAGCCCAACTCATACACCGGCCTCTTCATCACCTGTGCTCTAGTTGGGCCTCTCTCCTACGCCTCATCAACCTTGCACCTTGACAATTTATTGATGAACTATAATGTATATATGTGATAGTTGTACTTTGTGTTTTGTGAATATGTACAACAGGACCCTTCTGGTACCTGATGGACTCCATAGGAGAATGATGTGATCGGTTGGGTGTGGTTAATAAAGTTTATGGCGCCATACGTGCAGTTAACGGCTGCACACTGAAGATAAAAGATGTGTACTACAGAGCTCTATGTTTAGCGAGGTCATTTGCATACTACTGGGCTGGAGAAGACACTGCAGTAACACCCTGCCAAAGCCAGTAGGCATAACGTTAATAATTGCACCCTATTATGTTGTGTCCCACTTATGCAGGGAGTTATTTTGATTTCAGAGTGCAGGGCTTGCTGGGGCTAAAACTATTAGAGGGAGTTACCATAGGAAGTCCCATCTGTGTAATATTAGGTATGTGTCTACAATGAAGAACGTTTCCACCTTGTAAGAAAAAGCACTGCCTTGACAATGATTCATTAAGTGTTGTTTGTTGTGTTCCAAAGATCTGTATTACTAGTAGGGCTCCTGGTATCTATGGTATCTATTTTTTCAGCACTTCCGTCTGTATTTATCCATATTTTGTTTTGCCAAACTTGTTGCTATTTATCCATATTTATTTAGTATTTTGTGAACGAATGACACCAGAACTTTTATATTTCCACATTTATTTAACAAATTAAACATATCTTGATGCCAGTCATGTTTTAGCACATTAAACAGCAATATCACTTTGAAATTCACAAAAACAAACACAGCCAAAAGATGAGTTTTGGTTCAGGATAAGATGCAGGAAAATCAATGAGTCGCGCTGCTCACCCGACCCTCAATTCCAAGTTACGGATGGGAAATGCAATGTTAATCCACTTGCTCAGGTCCCATTTTTCTTCTTTAGCTTGCCAGAAAGACTGTCTGGATGAAGGTCTCTGAAACCCGTCCAGAGTTCGGTATAGCTGTACCAGAAAGGACCGCATGGTATTGTTTGGAAAAGAATGAGGCTTCTGGCTGTAATGTGTTCCTTGCCGGATGCTTGACAAGAGCCGCTGCGGATTGGCCATTGTAGGCAGAGCAGTACGTTTGCACATACACGTAACTCAAGCCCCATGGACCAGCAAGAGAGTGCCTCAGGAACCCTGTGCTGAGTTCTTTATCCATAACCACCTCCCCGAGGTCTGCGTGCCACTTAAGAAGTTACAGATGGGGTTTATTAAGGAGGAATGGCCATCTTCATTGGAAAAAATGGTATACCATTCTCCTTTGGAAAAAATACAAAATAACCCCAGTTAAATCACCACCAAACTGATGTATTCAATATCTGATTAGCCTTATTTAATGCTAAAAAGCAGACTGTGGCCCCCGGGGGAATGCAGGTCGGCAGACCAGTCTTTTCCCCGGGGTGTTCGCGCGAGGTTAGGACAGGCGGAAGTTAGGTAGGGGTTAGGTCAGGGGTGGGAGGGGTTAGGTAGGAGGCTATTTAGGGGGACAGGAGGGGAACAACTTCCTTTTCCTGTCCCCGGTGCCTCAGGGAGAAGTTAGTCTTGGAGCTTAGGCGGAGTGTGATTTAGGTAGGCGGAGTGGAATTGGGTTAATGGGTCGTCCTGCTTGGTGCCCCAGGACGACGATTAGTCTAGTTTCCTGCTTTTAAATTAGGTTGGGTGTGATTTAGCGTTTAATTGAATTACTCGGCACAGGTGCTCCAGGAGGTGCGCGAAGAGCTGCCAAACCTCACGCATCTCGCGGACGGACCGAGCGGGTGCCGAACCTCACGCATCTCGCGGAGGGTGTGTACGTGGTTTTTTCTGATGGCTACATCAGACGCAGAGGCTGTGAGGGCTGCACTGATTGTGCTTGGCCGGGCTGGGAGGGCAGATCTCCTCCAGCCCGGTGTCCTGGACCAGGCTTGGGTCGGCATGACCCGCCCGACCAGGTCAGCATCTGCAGGGGTGGCTGCTGTGGTGGCAGCCTGCATGGACGACCCCTCTGGGTCTCGTGAGGGGGGGCCCAGGAGAGGGAAGGGCAAGAAGTCACAGGAGGCCCCCAAGAAAGGGGGAGGAGGTTGAGCCTCCCTGCCAAGGTGGGGGCAGGGGAGGTGGTCCCAGAGGAAGAGGAGGGTGCTGGGGGGGAGAGGTCTGAAGGCCCCAAGCTGGCAGTTGGGGAGCCCGGGCAGGGCCAGGCTCCGCTGGTGTCCCAGGCCAGGTTGTCCAGGAGCTTGAGTCAGTTGGCGGGGTACGGGTAGAGCAGCGAAGGCAGTGGCGGGGAGGACTCGGATGACTGGGAGGTGGCGGCTGGGGAGGATTTTGCCCTCACGCTGTCTGGGGAGGAGTCCGGGGGGGGAGGATGGTTTCACCATCATTGAGCAACCGGTCGACCTTTCGGAGGGCCGGAAAGGGGTGGTGAAGTCCCAGGGTTCCAAGGGCAAGGGCCCCCTGAAGGCGCATCATCAAGGAGGGGCAGGGCAGGTGGCGGGGGGTGCTGCGGCACTCTTGCCCGGGAAAGGAGGTCTGGGAGAGCCAGGGCAGTCGTCCATGTTCAACCGGTGGGTCCAGATGACCGAAGAGGAGAGGGCCCGTGACCAGCGACGTGCCATAGAGGAATATGAGAGGGAGTGGCAGCGCCTATGTGCCGCCAGGGAGGCGAATGCGGGTAGGGTGCCTAAGGGCGATGGGGCCCAGGCACCCGGGCGTGGCAGGGGATCGGCTGGGGGCCGAGGTAAAGGGGCCCAGGGGCCCAAGGGCAGTGGGTCTGGGTGGAGAGTTCAGGGACTGCCTTGACGGATCAGAGACCTGGTGGCACCAGGGCCTCCCCGAGCGCATATGGCTCGGGGGGGGGGATCAGGCCAGCAGGGTCAGCTGGCAGAGGCCAGGGTGGGCCGGCGGGGCACAAGACGGCCTCCAAACGCCGGGACGAAGATGCAGGGGGGTCCGCGGCGGCCTGCCCTCCACCGAGGGAGCGGGCACCGTCCATGTTGGAGTGTGAATTTATGCGTGTGAAAGGGAAGGGTGCTAAGAGAGTCGTGACTGAAGTGGTGCCGCTGGATGTGCAGGATGAATGGTTGGACTATGAGGATGAGGAGGATGAGCTGGAAGAGGGTGAGTTGCGTGAGCCTGGACGTGGGTGTAAGGCTAGAGTGGCAGCGACCAAGGTTGGTGCTTCCCACGAGGCACAGGATGGCGCCGGTCATGCCAGCAGAGGGATGTCGTGGCCGGCGGACGCACGGCGACAGGAGCAGGAAGCTCCTGCTACTTTGTCAGGTGAGGGCCCCTGGTGGGACGCCTGGTGGGATGGGGGGAATGGGGGAAGGAAAAAGCCCTTCCGGTCGGTGGGGGTGGGGGATGGGTCTGTGCGGGCTGGGGCCCAAGGTGGAGTGGTGCCTGTGAAGGCTGATGGGGGTAAGCAGGTCGCGACGGCCAGCGCGCAGACCGACAAGGTGGAAAACCTTGAGGGGAAGGAGGATGGGGTGGAGAAGCTGCGGAGGAAGTTGCCTTACATGGGGCTGGCGATGCCCCTGGGGTCACATTTGTCAGACAAGACTAAGGCAAGGATCTGGAGGCATGAAAATGTGGATGTGTTTAAGCTCCTGCATAGGGAGATTCAGGCGAAGGAGGGGTCTAAAGAGGAGGAATGGGAATTGACCAGGCGGCCGAGGGTGCCGGTCACGATGGAGAATTGGACGTCTGCCTTCCTGATTTATGCGAGTATTTATTGTGAGAAGTATGGGGATCGGGCTATTGCTTTGTTCAAGTATATGGATGTGATAAGGGAGGCGCAGCTTCATTTTGGGGGTTTTGCATGGTTGAGTTACGGCGACGAGTTTCGGGCTAGGGTCAGCGTGAACCCCGACAAACCGTGGGGGGATGTAGATCAGGAGCTTTGGATTCAGTGGATGTCCTCGACGCAGGCGGCGGCGTCTACGTATACAGCCAGTGGTCTTCCGGTCACGTATCGGTCTTTTCAGCCGCGCCCCGCCCAGTCTGGGGTGGGTAACCAGGGAGCTGCAAGTGGACAAGGGAGCCAGCCTGTGTGGTATGGATCAGCAGGGCAGCAGTACAAGCCAGTCACTTCGGGGGCCTGCTGGGGGTTCAATAAAGGTTTCTGCAACTGCCCCTCCTGTAAATTTAAACATGAGTGTTCAAAGTGCGAGGGGCGTCACCCAGTCACGCAGTGCCTCACCTTGGCTACGCCGTCAGAGCAGTGGAAATTTGCCAAGGGTAGGGGTAGCCTGGGCCGAAGGGCCCATACTCCGGTTAAGGTGGAGGCCATGGGTCCTTGGCTCTCCCAGTACCCTGATAAGGAGGCGGCGTTGCGTTTGTACTGGGGTTTTGTGGAAGGTTTTCGGATTGGTTATCAGGGGCCCAGGGAGAGGCGTTGGGCTGAGAATTTGCAGTCCGCTAAAGAGCTGCCGGAGGTTGTGGCGCGTAAGTTGGAGAAGGAGGTTTCGGAGGGCAGGATTGCGGGTCCTTTTTCTGATTGGCCGCTACCCGATCTCATTGTCTCGCCTTTGGGGGTGGTGCCCAAGAAGGAGCAGGGGGAATTCAGGTTGATCCATCACTTTTCTTGGCCGGAGGGTGGATCGGTGAATGATTTCATTGCAGAGGAGGACTCTAGAGTGTTGTACGCTTCGGTGGATGATGCTATTGGTCTGGTACGGTCCTGCGGGAAGGGGGCAGAGTTGGCCAAGTGTGACATAAAGTCGGCCTTTCGCCTTCTCCCCATTCATCCGGCGGATTTTCCTTTGTTGGGTATGCAGTTTGATGGGGCCATTTTTGTGCACATGGTGTTGCCGATGGGTTGTGCGATTTCCTGCGTGCTCTTCAAGACTTTCAGCTCCTTTTTGCAGTGGGCCTTCGTGGACCGCAGTGGGCACCAGCTGGTGTCTCACTATTTGGATGACTTTCTGTTTGTGGGGACAGGGCGCTCTGGTGAATGTGGAACGGCTCTGCGACAGTTTCAGTTGTTGGCGCAGGATTTTGGGGTGCCATTGGCACCGGAGAAGACAGAAGGGCCCAGTTGTTGTTTGACATTCCTTGGTATTGAATTAGATTCGGTGAGTTGGCAGACGAGTTTACCGGTGGCGAAGGTGGCTGAGATGCAAGAGGCTTTGAGAGGCGCTCTGAAGGTTCGGAAATTGGATTTGAGGTCAGTGCAGCGTTTGTTGGGATTGTTGAACTTTGCCTGCAGAGTGGTGAGGGCCGGGAGGACGTTTTGTAGGCGACTCGGCATGGCCATGTCGGCCGTGGCCCTTCCACATCACAGGGTCAGGATCACGCTGGGAGTCCGGTCGGACTTGCGGGTGTGGCTGGTGTTCCTCGAAGACTTCAATGGCGTGTCCTTGGACTTTGCGCGGGACAGGAAGGTGTGGCAGGTTCAACTCTAATCGGACGCGGCAGGAGCGGCTGGTTTCAGGATCTTCTGGGACGGTCGCTGGTGTGCAGAGCGGTGGCCGGTTCACTGGCTGCGTCAGGGTAGGAGCATTGCGTTCTTGGAGTTTTTTCCTTGTTGGTTGCGCTGCTGGTGTGGGGCCCGACGTTCAAGAACAGGTCGGTGTTGTTTCATGTGGATAACATGACGGTGGTGGACTTGGTTAACAACCAGAAAGCAAGGGACCTGCGAGTGCTGCGCTTGCTGCGAAGTTTCATGCTGCTGTGTCTGCGTTACAATGTGCTGTTTCGCGCCAACATGTGCCTGGCGCAAGTAACGAAATTGTGGATGCATTATCTTGTTCGCATTGGCAGCGCTTCAGGGAGCTGGCGCCGGGAGCAGAGGCTTGCAAGACCAAGGTGCCGGAGGGTATCTGGGCTAGGCATGGGCGGAAAATCCGTTCCGCTCGCGGATTTTGCGGATTTTCGGGAAATCCGCAATCCGCGAGATTTGCGAATTTCCTGAAAAATCCGCAAATCCGCGAGCAGCGGATTTTGCTCGCACTGCTCGCACTGTTCGCGTGAGTTCGCGCCCCGCGAATAAGTGCGAAATTGCAGAAATACGATTTTAGCAAAACTGAAAGTAACTACTTACCAGGTTCAAAAGTTCAGGCTCATCATTAGTAGCCATTTCCTGTAGTGCTTCCTGAGGGGCCCCTCCAGAGTTCAGTTGCCAGTTGCAACTATTATGTGACCCTGCTCTGAACCTCAGAATAGTTACACATATGCCACAAAGGTCCTGAATTACAGCTAAGGGAGACAAGCAGGAGCCAGGCTGGAAGTTAAAATCCATTAATCAGCCCCTAATTCATTATTGTCAGTTGGGGCAGGGCAGGTGTTGTAACTAATTTTGCAACAATGAAAGCACTTAGCAAGTGCAAAAGATCACTAATCAGGGCGCACTAAGGAAGCAGGTGCCAGCTAAAAAAATATTCTGTGACACATTAATCAGCCCCAAATTAATTCAGGTCACTTGAGGCAGGGAAGGTGTGCTTTGCTTTGCCAAAAATAATGTACACTGGACAACCAGAGGGTGTGGTGATGAAACAGAGGGTGGCATGGGTGGGCCAGAGGGTGGCATGAGTAGTCAGAGAGTGGCAGTGGTGACAGAGAGTGGCAGTGATGAAGAAGAGTGTCCCAAACAGGTTGGACACGTAGAAACAACAAGTTCGCAAAACTTGCGACCCGACAGGTAAGTTCGCAAATTGCGAAATTGTAAAAACCCTCGCGAACTGGCAGAAACACGGGCGAACACAAAAAAAAAAAAAATCCGCAAATTCGCGGGAATTCGCGGATTTTGCGGATTGCGAGTTTGCAAATCCGCAAATTCGCGGATTGCCAATCCGCAAAATCCGCTCATGCTTAATCTGGGCATGGGGGGAGTGAGAGTGGTTGGTTTGGTGGAGAGGTCTTTGGCAGAGTCTACTAGGCGGGCGTACAGATTGGCTTGGACTGAGTTTGGGGACTTTGTGGGCCTGGGGAAGGATGTGGTGAGATTACCAAAGGAGGAGTGCGAACGGAGGGTGGTGCGTTTTGTGCTGGACTGCATGGATAGGGGGTTGTCGCAGACGACGATCGCAGGCAAGTTGGCGGGAGTTTCTTTCTACTGCATGGTGTATCTGGGTTTTGATCCGGTTTGATCGGATCTGCTGAACCCAATGTTGAAGGGTTGGGGGAGGGTGCGGGCGGAGTTGGGTGGGGGGGAGTTGCCTCGGGAGGCTGTCACGTTTGACTTATTGAAGGAGGTTTTGCAGGAATTGCACTTTTGTTGTTACAACGGGGAGGAGGTGGCGCTGTTTCGCTTTTGTATGATCTGGATGTTCTGTGGAGCGTTTCGAGTGTCGGAATTGCTGGGGACTCGTGGGGTGCCGGGTCGGTTGTTTGCGGATGTGCGTGTGGATGGGTCAAGATTGGGCATTTGGTTGGGGCGTTCCAAGACTGACCAACTGGGGCGGGGCAAGTGGGTTTGGTTGTCGGAGAGTGGGTGTGCCAGCGTGTGCCCGGTGCGTGAGTGGCTGTGTTTTGATGGGCAAGTGCGGAGGTCAGAGGGGGAAATCTTTGTGCACGCGTCGCGGAAGCGTTTGACGTCATTCCAGTTGTTGGCGGACTTGCGGTTGGCTTTGAGGAGGCTGGGCAGGGATCCGGCTCATTTTGGCACGCACTCGTTTTGCATTGGGGCGGCTACAGCGGTGGCGGGTTTGGGTTGGTTGTGGGAGGAGATCAGGAGGATTGGTCGCTGGCGGTCGCGGTGCTGTGAGCGCAAGTGAGGGCGGGGGCGCAATGCTTGGACGGCTGCGCTGCTTGGCATTTTTCTTGTCATGCCTTGGTACTAATACCTTTTTCTTCATAGGTTGTGTTCGTGGACCGGGGGCCAAGATGGTCACTTGGGTCGTTGGGCACTCTTTTGTGCACTGGGCTTCGAAATACGCTGACAGGCAGGTGTATGGCCGTAGCCTGGGCCTGAGGAGCAGCCATCACGAAGTACAATGGTGGGGTAAGAGCGGAATGAGATGGGGTGAACTGTTGCCGTGGCTGACAAGGAAAGTGTCGCAGCTGGGCTGCCCGGACATTCTTATCGTCCACCTGGGGTAAAATGACTTGGTGAAACAATCGGGGGTGTCACTGTTGTATTTGATGCAGAGGGACTTGGAGGTGATGAAACGCAATCTGGCTGGCGCCTGCATTGTGTGGACTGAATTTGTGCCACGGAGGATCTGGAGGGCTCAAGCCTGCGGCCATTGAAAGGGCTCACAGGAAACTGAATCGGGCAATGAGACTCTTTTGTGCGGATCGGGGTATCAAAGTGCTGGCTCATGTCGGGCTTCAGCTGGAACAACCTCTTCTTTTCAGGGACGACGGCGTGCACCTTTCTCACATGGGAAATGCATTTTACCTGATGGAGCTGCGAGACTTGATTAGTTTTTTATGGAATGAATCAATCTGGTGTAAGATGGACTGAGTTCGAAAGGTGCACGCTTGGTGGGGCAGGTAACCGCCCTCTGGGGATTCCCTGGGTGGCGGGAACTGGGGAGGGTGGGGAGTCATGACGGGCAGAATCACCCTTCCAGGGAGGGGGTTACAGGTGCAGGATGGGAGAGAGTGGTAGACGGGAGTGCGATGGATGGAAATGACCGAGGAGTTGGAAAGTGGAAAGGGGAAGTGAATGAGATGCAAAGAGGTTGTGGTGTGATTTGGGAATGGCTGGTGGAGCAAGGGAGTGGATGACGGTTGAAAGGCAGGATGTTGGGGGGATTGTTAAGTTAATGATGTTATGTTTATTGTAAGATGTCATGCCTGTCCTAATAAATGGCCTTTTACGCAAACTGATGCGTGGAGTGGTTATTGCGCGATGCGGCCCCCGGGGGAATGCAGGTCGGCTGACCAGTCTTTTCCCCGGGGTGTTCGCGCGAGGTTATGACAGGCAGAAGTTAGGTAGGGGTTAGGTCAGGGGTGGGAGGGGTTAGGTAGGAGGCTATTTAGGGGGACAGGAGGGGAACAACTTCCTTTTCCTGTTCCCGGTGCCTCAGGGAGAAGTTAGTCTTGCCACCCACCCACCCTACATGGTTAAAAGGGGTAATTGGGTGTTGTTGTTGTAGTTGCCATGTTGGGCAACATGCCAGTTTAGGACAGGATGGCACATTGAAGGGCGTTTCCGGGAACTGGGAGGGGTGGGGAGTCCATGAAGAGGCAGAATCACCCTTCCAGGGAGGGGGTTACTGGTGCAGGATGGGAGAGAGTGGTAGAAGGGAGTGTGATGTATGGAAATGACCGAGGAGTTGGAAAGTGGAAAGGGGAAGTGAATGAGATGCAAAGAGGTTGTGGTGTGCTTTGGGAATGGCTGGTGGAGCACGTGAGTGGATGACGGTTGAAAGGCAGGATGTTGGGGGGGGGTACACAGTCAAAATATCGAGTAGGAAATATCGACCTACCATAATATCGAGTCTGAAATATCGAAGGAGCATAATATCGAAGGCAAGAATATCGCAGGACAAAATATCGACCCAAGGTAAGTAATATCGAAATACTTAATATTGATGTAAGTGATATCGAAGTTAGTAATATCGATAGCATATATATCGATGTTACTAATTTCGATGACACTAATATCGATATTTGTATTATTTTATAGTTTTTTATTATGTATGTGTTATATGTTTAATTTAAGTATTTAAAATAATTACTATTATATGTGTATAAATTTTTTATAATAATATATAAATTTATAAGTAAATTTTATGTTTTAGTACCGGAGCGGGTTGTGGGTTTATAGGGGAATAGGGTGGGAAGTAATTTAATTATGGTAAGTTGATTAATAATTAGTAGGAATAATTAATTAATTATAATTATTTGCTAATTAATATTGATTAATTGGGAAAAAAAATAATTGATTAATTAATATATTTTCTGTAGCGGGATGTGGGTTTATAGGGGAATAGGGTGGGGAGTAATTTAATAATAATTAATTAATTAATATATGTTTTTAAATATTTATAATTAATTAATTGGCAAATAATTAATATTAATTAGTTAATTAATTAATATAATTTTGTACATATTTTAAATTAGTAATTAATTGGTAATTAAATAATATTAATTAGTTAATTACATTAATTAGAGTAATTTATTTATATATATAATTTTTAGTTACTGTTAATTAATTAATTGGGGAAAAATGATATTAATTATTAAATTATATTAATTACAGCTAATGTGCTAATATATTTACTTTATTGTTATTGTTAATTATTAATTAATTGCTAATTAAATAATATTAATTAAGTTTGGGTAAAGGAGTATTTTTAGGGTTTAGGGTCAGTTTTGGGTTTTTGGGTAAAGGGGTATTTTTAGTGTTCAGGGTCAGTTTTGGGTTTTTGGGTAAAGGGGTTTTTTTAGGGTTCAGGGTCAGTTTTCAGTTCTTGGGTAAAGGGGTATTTTTAGGGTTTAGGGTCAGTTTTCAGTTTTTGGGTAAAGGGGTATTTTTAGGGTTCAGGGTCAGTTTTCAGTTCTTGGGTAAAGGGGTATTTTTAGGGTTCAGGGTCAGTTTTCAGTTTTTGGGTAAAGGGGTATTTTTAGGGTTTAGGGTCAGTTTTCAGTTTTTGGGTAAATGGGTATTTTTAGGGTTCAGGGTCAGTTTTCTGCTTTTGGGTAAAGGGGTATTTTTAGGGTTCAGGGTCAGTTTTCAGTTCTTGGATAAAGGGGTATTTTTTGGGTTCAGGGTCAGTTTTCAGTTTTTGGGTAAAGGGGTATTTTTAGGGTTCAGGGTCAGTTTTCAGTTTTTGGGTAAAGGGGTATTTTTTGGGATCAGGGTCAGTTTTCAGTTTTTGGGTAAAGGGGTATTTTTAGGGTTCAGGGTCAGTTTTCTGTTATTGGGTAAAGGGGTGTTTTTTGGGTTCAGGGTCAGTTTTCCCTACTGTTGCACTCTCTGGAGTGGGAATAGTAATTTTATCCCTACGCTATCAAACGCTTTCCCTACTGTTGCACTCTCTGGAGTAGGAATAGTAATTTTTACCCTTACTCTATCCAACGTTTTATATAATTAATTGTTAAAATATCTAATGTTTATTTTATTTTTTATATTACTTACATTTTATTTATGTTATTGTTTTATGTTTGTAAATGTATTAGTAAATTAGAATATATTTCATTAATTTATAAATTAGTAAAATAATTATTAATACTTATTGTTCAGTACATATATATTATATATTTACTGTATATATTTAATTAATGTATTATTAATATATATGTATTATTTTTTAATTTTAAACATTATTAGATACTTTTAAATATGTATATTTTATTTATTAGTGTTATATACTTAATTTTACATTTATATATTAAAAGAAAAAAAATCGATATTTTTAACATCGATATTTTTTACATCTATATTATTTTTTCGATATTTTTGTACTTACCATGTTGTAGATAGGATGTCGATATTTTTGCCCTCGATATTGTTGACTCGATATTCTTGTAGGTCGATATTTCTGAGGTCGAAATTCTGTTAGTGATTCGTTGGGGGGATTGTTAAGTTAATAATGTTATGTTTATTGTAAGATGTCATGCCTGTCCTAATAAATGGCCTTTTACGCAAACTGATGCGTGGAGTGGTTATTGCGCAAAGTACTAGAAGCGATTAATGAACTCGGATGCTGTGCGTCATCACTCTCCATATAGTAACTATTAAGGAGAAAGCAGGCACTTGTCAATTACACTCATGCACTGACAGATCTGTGGGGTAATTGAAATGAGACGTGGGGAGATAGGGAGAACTTCCCTGGATTACTTCCATTCTTGTAAACACTTCCTTAGCGATGTCCGGGACCCCGATTAAAAAGGTGTGTGTAATCTGTAACCCACACGTGTAGGGTTCGAGGGCATTTGCATAACAGTTAACAGTCTAGTAGCCGCCGCTCATGCACCCCTACATCCGCAGGCCAGGCATGGCCAGCGGGGAATTAATAAAAGGAAGGCGGCCGACAGTGGCACGTCACTTCCGACCTGACCTGAAGTGTGGTCTCCATGTGTGCTGCTCCACGCGCCAGCACCCGCGCTAGGCCGTCTACGCCCGTGGTGTCCTCCCAGCATAAACCCACAACATCACACTGGTGACAAGCGGAGGGGGCCCAACCCTCGCTCTCACCGTGCCTGTGCGAAGCTTGGCTGGACTGGCCGCCTCCTTTGTGCCCTGAGCGCGGCTGTGCACCGCATGTGTTAAGAAGCTGCCCAATGTCGTGTGCCCCACCCAAGACGGGCCAAACACGCTGGCCACACCCCCGCCGAGGTGCACCACGCTGGGCCCTGCCAGGGGGTTAAACTTACTGCAACACCGCCTGGTGAGTGACGATCGACTTCACACTCACGGAGCTGGAACACAAACACTTCCCAGCTACTGGCTCCTGTGGCCCAAGAAGCATTGGCAAATTTTAAAAAAAAGGAGGGAACAAAATACATGTAAAGGCACTCACGGAAGGAGAGTGAAAGGGGGAATCAGCACATTTCACTGTAAAAGCCCCAAGTTTATTGACAAACTAATTACAAAGTATGTCCCATCTCGCAACCTCCGATCCTCCCATCTTGACCTACTCCAGATACCTTCTTTCAAACTCAAACGTTCAGGAGGCCGTAGGTTTGCAACACTGGCACCTCACTTGTGGAATTCCTTCCCTCTTGAGATCCGGATCTGCCAGGACCTCCTCTCATTTCGGAGAGCCTTGAAGACCTGGCTCTACAGACAAGTTTCCATTAACTCTACCATCTATCTTCCATGCCTGTGTTACTGTTGATCTTAGCGCCAAGAAACCAATCGGTGATAGTGCGCTTACAAATGCCTTATTAACATAACATAACATAAAAGAACACGGCTGAGACCAACACAGAGCACCACATGGGACATCCTGCGCGACCCTACCCTAGGCCCTGCCAGAGCACGTGACACCCCACCGGCCTAAACGCACCCAGAGGCTCACTGCCAGGTACTATGGTGGACAACAACAACACCACTGCGCCAGCCCGCATCCCATTCTAGCACGCCGCATCAGGGGTCCTGCCTCCTTTCAGTGAGCTGGAAGATCCTGCGTCAGCCGCTCCCCGGTGGAGAATATGGATTGAACACCTCAATAACTACTTCGTCGCGATCAGAGAAACAGACGAGGAGGTAAAGAGATCCCTGCTGCTACACTATGCTGGGGACGAGATCTTCAAACTTTTCAAGCATCTGCCCAACACAGGGGCTGCAAATGACTACAATGCGGCAGTGACAGCGTTAAACGGCCATTTTGACCCGCAACTAAACCCAGATTTTGAAGTCTTCAAACTCGGACAAGCCCGCCAGAGGGAAGGAGAGTCCATGGACATGTTTTATGCAGTCTCCGGGAGCTTGCCAGCACGTGCACCGATGAAGACCAGTCAAAAGAAATCAGGAGACAACTAATCCAGGGGTGCAGCGGCAAGACCCTACGTGGACTCATACTGCGCAAACCAAGGATCACATTGGAGGACATACTGATACTAGCCAGATCGCACGACCTGTCCGCGGCTAGGGCAAACAAAATAGATCAAGCCCTAACCAAACCCCATGCAAAACCAGACTCCATCAAGACGGAGCGAGCCGATGCGGTAAGGACCAAACCCAGAGGAGACATGTTCAGGGAACCAAAAGGAGACGCCTCCTGATCAAGGTGCGGATACTGTGGCCATGAACCACATGCGGCTAAATACTGTTGTGCCCAAGTGAAGACCTGCACCAATTGCGGAATACCCAATCACTTTGCATCCGTCTGTAGAAGGCGCAACAGAAACCAAGAATTTCGAGGACAGATGCCCCCAATGCGAGCCGTTCGACAGCTGTTGGTGGCAGACACTGCGCCTCCCAACCACGCACAGAGAACACCTGCAAAACACCTAACGACCATAGAGGTTTCCTCATAGGACGACAAAGAAGAGGTATACATTGTATCTTTTGCCAGGGAACTCAAGCAACGCCGCCGACCACAACCCACGTGCATAGTGCAAGTCACGGGAACCAAGGTGAAAGCGGTCATCGACACAGGAGCGATGGTGAACGTCATGGGCCTACAACAATACCGAAGCCTACGACCTCGCCCTCCTGTAATACCATCCAAGACCAGAATCTATGAGTATGGGGCAGACACGCTGTTGCCGCTGAAAGGAAAGATTTCGGTACCTATCAAGGCAGACGATCTTGAGGTGATGGCCACAATCCACGTCATCAACAGGGAAGCAAATACCCTCCTGAGTAGCCACACTGCCGAAGATCTGAAGCTGATCGCCTTTGCTCGACGAATCCAGACGAACCAGGTGGAAGAGCTCCTTGGGCAGTTCCCCGAGTTGTTCCAAGGCCTCGGGTGCATTAAGTGTGACCCCATCAAGCTACACATTGATAAGTCGGTCGCCCCAGCTGCCCTGCGACACAGGAGAGTCCCTTTTCACCTGCGACCGCTTGTCAAGAAGGAGCTGGAAACATTGGAGGAGCAAAGAGTCATTGAAAAAGTATCAGAGACGACACCATGGGTATCCCCGATGGTCATCGCGGAAAAACCCAAACAGCCAGGAGCCAAACGCCTGTGTATCGACATGCGGCTGCCCATTAAAGCGATTAAGAAGGAACGCCACATACCACCAACAATGGATGACATCATGCGGATGTCAACGGATCCAAATGGTTTTCGAAAATTGATCTGAACGCAGGGTATAACTAACTACCCCTATCAGAAGAGAGCAGATTCATCACCACGTTCAGCACCCACCTAGGACTCAGGAGGTACAAGCGGTTGAACTTTGGGATATCATCGGCAGCCGAG
This sequence comes from Lissotriton vulgaris, assembly GCF_964263255.1. NCBI lineage: Eukaryota > Metazoa > Chordata > Amphibia > Caudata > Salamandridae > Lissotriton > Lissotriton vulgaris. The sequence goes on along the minus strand of NW_028243295.1, from coordinate 559,942 downwards.
GTGTTCCCAAAATACAATATGAGAGCTGTTATCAGGTTTGCCGGGAGTACTGAATGTGAGCGATGATATCCTCATCCACTCAGTAACAACCGTAGATCACCACAAACATCTCTGTGTTGTGAAGCGCCTCAGCGAATATGGAGCCACTCTACACTAGGAAAAGTGCCCGTTCTTCCAGCCCTCCCTCGAATTCTTCGGCTACGTGTTCAATCAGGAGGTCATACAGGTAGACCAGAGGAAGTCGCAAGCCATCAAGGACACCCCTGCACCAACGACACTGACAGAAGTGCGGAGCTTCCGGGGGATGGCCACATACTATGGGCGATTTATACCTGGCCTGGCCACCCGGAGCGAGCCGCTACGTGCACTCACGAAAGCCGACGCAACCTGTCACTGGGGCCCAAAAGAAGAAGAAGCATTCAAAGGGGTAAAAGATGCCCTCTTAGGGGAAGCCACGCTAGCATAATTTGATCCTGCAAAATGGACTGAAGTATTGGTCGATGCAAGCCCAGTAGGACTCGGTGCAATACTGACTCAGGAGTGTGAACCAGGCCAGTGGGCTGCTCTAGCGTTCGCCATCAAGTCCCTCACCTCCACAGAAGCAAGGTACGCCCAGATCGAGCGTGAAGCGCTCGCCATCAAGTGGGCCTGTAATCATTTCCATCTGTACCTCCACGGGCAACCATTCACCATGGTCACCGACCATCCGCCTCTGGTTCCCCTCTGCAAAGGGACGGCCCTGCATCCCCCTCTACGCATCGAACGCTGGGCCGACCAGTTGCAACCGTACGAGATGGAGTACCTCCCAGGGTCCAAGAACCCAGCAGATTTTCTCTCAAGACACCCAGTTCAGTCCAGAAAAGAAGGAGAAGATGAGGACATCAAAGAATATGCCCAATTGGTAGCTCTAGCTTCATGCCCCCAGAGCATGTCCCTAGATGACGTAAGAGAAGTGGCTGCCACTGATGCCGTCTATACCAAGACACTAAGCGCCGTGCAGAAAGGCTCGTCGACAGATTACCTCCGCCAGTCCAACTCGTGGACCTTGGAAGATCGAGAACTCCTAACGAAAATGTGGAGGTTCCTTCATGAACTGAGTGCCACCAGCTATGGCATCCTGCTGAGAGGACCCCGGCTAGTCATCCCGCAGAGCCTCAAGAACCGGGCTGTCCAGCTAGCCCACGGAGGACACCAGGGCATAACCAAGATGAAGGCATGGATGCGAGAAAAGGTCTGGTTTCCAGAACTTGAAGACATGGTAGAGGAATACGTCCTACGGTGCTCACAGTTCAAGTTCAAGTTCAAGAATTTATATAGCACACTACTCACCCAGAGGGTCTCAAGGCGCTTGGGGAGGGGGTTCATTATTTATCGAATAGCCAGGTTTTAAGTTCTTTTCTGAAGGAGATGTGGTTCTGTGTAAGGCGGAGGTGAGTGGGGAGTGAGATCCAGGTCTTGGCCGCCAAGTAGGAGAAGGATCTGCCTCCCATGGTGGATCTTTGGATACGCGGAACTGCGGCGAGGGCTTGATTGGCGGATCTTAGTTGGCGGGAGGGAGTGTAGAAGGACAGTCGGGTGTTGAGGCATTCGGGTCCTAGTTTGTAGAGGGCCTTGTGTGCGTGGGTGAGGAGACGGAACGTTATTCTCTTGTTGACGGGGAGCCAGTGAAAGTCTTTCAGGTGGCCAGTAATGTGATCTTGGCGAGGGATGTCCAAAATGGGTCTCGCTGATGCGTTTTGGATGCGTTGGAGTTTTTTCTGTAATTTGGCTGTGATTCCGGCGTAGAGGGTGTTTCCGTAGTCCAGTCGACTCGTGACCAGTGCGTGGGTGACGGTTTTTCTTGTCTCGGAGGGGATCCAACGGAAGATTTTTTTGAGCATACGAAGTACGTTGAAGCAGGAGGATGAGACGGCGTTGACTTGTCTGGTCATCGAGAGTGAGGAGTCTAGGATGAAGCCAAGGTTACGTGCGTGGTCTGTGGGTATGGGTGCAGTGCCCAGAGCCGAAGGCCACCATGAGTCGTCCCAGGCAGAGGGGGATGATCCTAGGATGAGCACCTCCGTTTTGTCTGAGTTAAGTTATAGGCGACTGTTTTTCATCCATTCAGCTACTTCTTTCATGCCTTCGTGAAGATTTTTTTTGGCGGTGATAGTGTCTTTGGTGAGGGAAAGGATCAGCTGGGTGTCGTCAGCGTAGGAGATGATGTTAAGGTTGTGTTGACGCGCGATGGATGCGAGTGGACTCATGTAAACATTGAAGAGGGTGAGACTGAGTGATGATCCTTGTGGTACACCGCAGATGACTTTGGTGGCTTCTGATTTGAATGGGGGAAGTCGGACTCTCTGAGTTCTCCCAGTTAGGAACGATATGATCCAGTCCAAGGCTTTTCCTTGTATGCCGATGTTGCTGAGGCGTTGAATGAGGGTGCTGTGACAGACTGTGTTGAAGGCGGCGGAGAGGTCGAGTAGAATGAGGGCTACTGTGTCTCCGTTGTCCAGTAGTGTTCGGATGTCGTCTGTAGCTGCGATGAGGGCGGTCTTGGTGCTGTGTTTGGCTCGAAAGCCGGACTGTGAGGGATCGAGGGAGTTGTTGGATTCAAGGAAGGCAGCGAGCTGGCTATTGACGGCTTTCTCAATGACTTTGGCAGGGAATGGGAGGAGGGATATGGGGCAGTAGTTTTTAAGTTCAGAGGGGTCTGCTGTGGGTTTCGTCAGGAGGGCGCTGACTTCGGCGTGTTTCCAGCTTTCTGGGAAGGTAGCAGAGTTGAAGGAGCAGTTGATGACCTCACGGAGATGGGGTGCGATGATGGAGTCTGCTTTGTTGAAGATGTGGTGGGGACAGGGGTCGGTTGGCGAGCCAGAGTGGATGGAGTTCATTAGGCGGATGGTGTCTTCAGTGGTGATTGGGTTCCAGGCGCTGAGGTTGTTAGAGGGCGGTTTAGGTTCGGAGGGGGGTGGAGAGGATTGTTCGTTGGAGATGTACTCGAAGCTGTTGTGTATGTCGGAAATTTTGTTGTAGAAGAAGGAGGATAACGAATCGCAGAGGTCTTGGGAGGGAGTGATGTTGTTTGAGGCTGCGGTGGGGTTGGTGAATTCTTTGACTATGTTGAATAGTTCCTTGCTGTTATGGGCGTTGTTGTCGAGTCAATTCTTGAATGCTGATTTCTTGGTGGATCGAATCAGTTGGTGGTGTTTGCGGGTGGCTGCCTTGGAGGTGGTCATGTTGTCGGTGGTTGGGTTTTTTCTCCATGTTTTCTCGAGAGTACGGCATAGCTTCTTGGATTTCTTAAGGTCATCGTTGAACCAGGGGGCCTTTTTGCTGTCCTGTTTGGTGTGATGGTTTTTCAAGGGTGCTAATTCATCAGCGCTGTGAGTGATCCATTGTTTGAGTTTGGTGGCGGCTTGGTTTGGGTCCGGTGAGAGGGCGGGTGGGTTTTGGTTGAGCGATGTGAGGAGTTGGTCGGTGGTGATTTTGTTCCAGTTTCTTCGAGGAATAGGTTGTGGGGGGTTGTGGGTCGAGGTGGTTTTGTAGCTGAAGTGAACGCAACTATGGTCCGTCCAATGGAGAGCTGTGGTGCGAGCAAAGGAAATGTATTTGCTGGAAGTGAAGATTGGGTCGAGTGTATGTCCGGCTACATGGGTGGGGTGTCAACAAGTTGTTTGAGTCCGAGATTGGCCAAGTTGTCAAGGAGGGTGCTGATGTTGCTGTCGTTTTTCTTTTCCAGGTGGAAGTTGAGGTCTCCTAGTAGAATGTAGTTCTCGGAGGCGAGGGCATGTGGGCTGATGAAGTCAGTGATGTCTTCGCTGAATTGTTTACGGGTTCCTGGGGGCCTGTAGATGAGGGTGCCTCTAAGTGTGGTCCTAGGGTCAGTGTGGATATGGAAGTGGAGGTGTTTGGCGGTTGCAAGTTTATCGTCGAAGCTGGCTTTGATTTTGATGGTGTTCTCTTGGACGATGGCGATGCCTCCTCCTGTTTGATTGGTGCGGTCTTTTCGAGTGATCTTGTAAGTGCCCGGGATGGCTATGGCGATGTCGGGTGTTGAAGATGCGTTCATCCAGGTTTCTGTAAGGAAGGCGACATCCGGTGAAGCAGTGTCGAGTAGGTCCCAGAGTTCAGTGGCGTGTCTGTGGACCGAGCGGGTGTTCAGCAGGATGCACTTCAGGGGGTTAGAGTCGGAGCAGTGTTTGGAGATAGTGGATTTGGTGTGGGTCTTGATGCAGGCAAACTTGCAGGAGTGGCAGGCGAATGGACCATGGGTACGTCCTGGGGCAGCTTCGTAGCATTGTGGTGTGCATCCGGGGTTGAGGGCTAGGAGGGTGGAGGCGTCATACGTAATGCGGGAGGAGTGCGGATTGCGGGGGCCAGGGGGTCTGGCGCTGGGCGTGGTCCAGGCGCGGACGGGCGTAGACGGGCTTACCTTTGGCGCACCTTCGGCGCGCATGGGCCGCGACCGCTGCGCGTGACCGCTGCGAGCAAAGGCATCTGTCATATATGGATAGTGGAAGGGGAGGGGCGAGGGAGGAGCAGCTGGGAGGTGGGTGCGTGGTGGAGAGGGCGGGCTCCGGGCACAACAACAACAAGAATGGCGGCAGAAACGAAACCGGAAACCGGTTGGGGGAAATAAATAAATAAACTACGCTGTGGGCAGAGAGGCACTAAAGAAATGGGGCACAAGTGATTAATACAATCAGGTAATGCGAGCGCTACGTTTTCCAGGCAATAAAGGCACTTTACACATACAATGCGAGCAGGCACAGTCAAGCGCTATCAATTGCAGGGCAGCAGAGCAGCGCTACGATACCCAGGCAGCACAGCGTAAGCCAGGCAGTAGAGAGGCACAGCAGTAGGCACAGGAGACCAGGGGCTGTAGGGAGCGACCGCTTCTGACGAAGTCAGGACGGTCACAGCGCTTCAATCGGCGGGGAGAGCCTTGCCACTCAGTGGGAGGGAGGAGCAGCTGGGAGGCGGGGGGCGTGGTGGAGAGGGCGGGCTCCGGGCACAACAACAACAAGAATGGCGGCAGAAACAAAACCGGAAACCGGTTGGGGGAAATAAATAAATAAATTACACTGTGGGCAGAGAGGCACTAACGAAATGGGGCACAAGTGATTAATAAAATCAGGTAATGCGAGCGCTACGTTTTCCAGGCAATAAAGGCACTTTACACATACAATGCGAGCAGGCACAGTCAAGCGCTATCAATTGCAGGGCAGCAGAGCAGCACTGCGATACCCAGGCAGCACAGCGTAAGCCAGGCAGTAGAGAGGCACAGCAGTAGGCACAGGAGACCAGTGGCTGTAGGGAGCGACCGCTTCTGACACAAGTGGCCCGGAGAGACCCCTCCCGATTATCACCGAAGAAGCATTCACCGTCCCATGTTCCGAGATAAGCGTAGACTTTGGAAGTTTCCCAGGAGGGAAACACACCCTTGTCATCACAGATGCATACTCCAAGTATCCTATTGTGGAACCCATCATATAGACAGCTTTTAATCATGTCGGACCAGTACTAGAGAAGGTCGTCGCCATGTTTAGTTTCCCTCAGGAAGTACGCAGTGACAATAGTCCCCCGTTCCAAGGGGCCGAGTTTGCTACATTCCTCAAACAACAAGGCATATCGCATTGCCGCATCACCCCTCAGTGGCCCCAAGCTAATGGGGACGTTGAACGTTTTATGCGAACTCTGAACAAGATGTTCTGCACAGCAGTTGTGGAACAAGTAGACCCGGAACAGAGACTGCATGAATTCCTGAGAGAATACCTATTCACCCCTCACTGTACGACTCAGCAGAGCCCATGGGCCTTCATGCTCCATGGTCCCCACCGTGACCTACTCCCCAACTGCCCGGGATGGTCACCACCTCAACTAGATGTCGAGGAAGCACAAGAGCGGAGAACGCGACGTAACCAAGATGCAAGTGTCAGACATCGCACCACTCATAGGAGGCTTCACCATCGAGCGACAGTCATCCTGCGGAGCCGATGCCAGGGGGGTAAATTCCAAACAAACTACAAGCCGGGGACCTGGCCCATCACAGCCAACCATGGCTCCATGATAACGGCGTGGAGAGGAGCGGAGGAAGTGTCCAGAAACATCTTGTGGTTTAAGGAAGTCTCACCAGAACAAAGCCCCGTGACTGCCAGCAACCACCCAAGTCCCACGGCTACTGAGGTACCTGGAGGACGGGCTGATGAGTTGGCGAGTGGCCAAGTTTGTGAGACCCCCGAAGTAAGCCCCTCACCAGAACACAAGGTTTGTTCTGATGACTCCGGCCGGAGCGGATTGGGAGAGCGTACAGGCACCCGAAGATACGGCCTAACGCAAAACCCCCATCCGAGCCAGTGGTTGAGAGACTATGCTTGCTGAAGACCCGAGGTTTCCCAGCTGAGAATCACGCAAGTACCCCCGTCATGTGTTGGACTGAATAATGTATGCGAATCGCTGTAAATATGTTAAGAACAAGTTATAACAAAAGAACTGAGTTGGATAGGGATGTAACAGTTAGCCGCCGCTCATGCACCCCTACATCCGCAGGCCAGGCGTGGCCTGCAGGGAATGTATAAAAGGAAGGCGGCCGCCCGTGGCACGTCACTTCTGACGTGACCCGAAGTGTGGTCTCCGTGTGTGCTGCTCCATGCATGCCAGCCCCCGCGCTAGGCCGTCTACACCGTGGGGTCATCCCAGCATAAACCCACAACATCACAATTTGGTCATAAATGAAATTTGTTGTCATTCCTCTGATCGGACCATGGAGCGGCAGCGGTGACATGCCTGAGTCAGTCACACCACTGACTGCAGATGACCCTTTCAAGTGTAATATATGGGATGCTGGCGCACTGAACATTGAATAAGCTCTGTAACACGGAGCCCAAGGCTCGGTGCACACTTACAATGCCCGGGGTCATTGATGAGTGCCGCAAGTTGAGCCTTAAGGGCCCCCACAGTAGGCTGCTCTCCAGGCTAGGCTGGATTTAACCCAGATATTTTGACTGGGGAGAATGTTTGCATTGTCAGCATTTCATCCATCATTTATTTGCTGTAACACTTTTCGCCCTAAGTGGGATGGGTATGCCCAGACGTTGGTCCCTTGCTCACTGTGCCACTGGATTCAAGCTAGCCTGGCTGAAGAAGGATGACATACCCTGAAACCGGTCCCAGGATGCTTGTTTCTGGTCCACGGAGGACCTGGCCTAGCAGTCCGGTCTGGACTGTTCCCATGAAGCACAGGGTCAAGACTGATTTGCACTTGGCTGGGTCCAAACTGTGGTGGCGTAGTGGCCAAAAGAACAATAGATTTAACGCAGATCTTTTGACTTGGGGAGAATGTTTGCAATGTCAGCATTCCGTCCATCATTTGTTTACTGTAACACTTTTCGCCCTAAGTGGGATGGGTATGCCCAGATGTGGATCCCTTGCTCACTGTGCTACTAGATTCAAGCTAGCCTGGCTGAAGAAGGGTGAAATACCCTGAAATTTGTCCCAGGATGCTTGTTTCCAGTCCAGGGAGGACCTGGCATGGAGGTTCCGTCTGGACTGTTCCCATGAGGCACAGGGTCAAGACTGATTTGCATATGGCTGGGTCCAAACCAGAGTAGGATAGTGGGCAAAAGAACGATGGATTTAACCCAGATCTTTTGAATGGTGGAGAATGTATGCATTGTCAGCATTCCACACATTCTTTGGTTGCTGTAACACTTTTCGCCCTAAGTGAGATGGGTATGCCCAGAAGTGGGTCCCTTGCTCACTGTGCCACTGGATTCAAGCTTGCCTGGCTGAAGAAGGGTGACATACCCTGAAACCGGTCCCAGGATGCTTGTTTCCTATCCAGGGAGGACCTGGCCTGGCAGTTCAGTCTAGACTGTTCCCATGAGGCACAGGGTCAAGACTGATTTGCATATGGCAGTGTCCAAACTGGGGTGGCGTTGTGGGCAAAAGAATGATAGATTTAACCCAGATCTTTTGACTGGGGAGAATGTTTGCATTGTCAGCATTCCACCCATCATTTGTTTTCTGTAACACTTTTCACCCTATGTGTGATGGGTATGCCCAGACGTGGGTCCCTTGCTCACTGTGCCACTGGATTCAAGCTAGCCTGGCTGAAGAAGGGTGACATGTCCTGAAATCAGTCCCAGGATGCTTGTTTCATGTCCAAGGAGGACCTGGCCTGACAGTTCGGTCTGAACTGTTCCCATGAAGCACAGGGTCAAGATTGATTTGCATATGACCGGGTCCAAACTGTGGTGGCGTAGTGGGCAAAATAACGATGTATTTAACTCAGATCTTTTGACTGGTGGAGAATGTTTGCATTGTCAGCATTCCACACATCATTTGTTTGCTGTAACACTTTTCGCCCTATGTGGGATGGGTATGCCCAGACGTGGGTCCCTTGCTCACTGTGCCACTGGATTCAAGCTAGCTTGGCTGAAGAAGGGTGACATACTCTGAAACCAGTCCCAGGATGCTTGTTTCCTGTACAAGGAGGACCTGGCCTGGCAGTTCGGTCTGGACTGTTCCCATGAGGCCCATGGTCAAGACCTATTTACATATGGCTGGGTCCAAACTGGGGTGGCGTAGTGGGCAAAATAATGATGGATTTACCCCAGATATTTTGAGTGGGAGAGAATGTTTGCATTGTCAACATTCCATCCATCATTTGTTTGCTGTAACACTTTTCACCCTTAGTGGGATGGGTATTCCCAGACGTGGATCCCTTGCTTACTGTGCCACTGGATTCAAGCTAGCCTGGCTGAAGAAGGGTGACACACCCTGAAAACGGTCCCAGGATGCCTGTTTCCGGTCCAGGGAGGACCTGGCCTGGCAGTTCGGTCTGAACTGTTCCCATGAGGCACAGGGTCAAGACTGATTTGCATATGGGTGGGTCCAAACTGGGGTGGCATAGTGGGCAAAAGAACGATGGATTTAACCCAGATCTTTTGACTGGGGGAGAATATTTGCATTGTCAGCATCATGTCCATCATTTGTTTGCTGTAATAGCTCTCCAGGCTAAAGCCAGACTTCCAGAGCCTGAGATCGCTGACTTATAGCCACGTGCAGCCACTGAACCTTATACAAAAAACACAGGACCCATAATACTGATTTCTCAAGGCTAGAGTCATGTTCCTGGTGCCTCTGATCAATGATGTACAGTCACAACCGAGCTGTCAGTTGGACTCTATAGCCCGCAGCCCAGGCATAGAGATTTGGTTTCGATGGATTGAACTACAGATGTGTGCATGCTGCAGAATCCTATAAGTGGCTCCATATCACAGCCATCAGGGTTATATCCAAGCTCCTTGTGACTTGGACCACTGATGCACATCCACACATGATCCATATACTAAGCACCACAGCTGTATCTACAGTGATAGTAATCTCACACCTATCTAAACTATCAGGATCACACACCTATATTTGCAGAAATACTGATCTCACACGTACATCTGCAGTAAGGGTGACATCACACCTACATCTAGAGTGATAATGATCTCACACCTATCCAACAGTAAGGGTAACATCACACATATAGCCGCAGTGACCCTAATCTCACACCTATAACTCAAATAATAGTAATCTCACACCTACATCTGCAGTGATTGTAATCTCACACCTAGCTAAACAAATAATAATCACACCTATATCTGCAGAAATGCTGATCTCACACCTATATATGCAGTTATAATAATATGACACCTACATCTGCAGTGATAGTGATCTCACACCTGTAACTGCAATCATAATAACAATACATCAGTATATGTAATTTCCACTAAGAGTCCTTATTCCAAAATAAGTGGGTGTTAACATTTGTTATGCATAACATTAATATGATAAAAAAACTATTCAATACTAAAAGCCAGTACAATTTACAATAGAAAACTCACACTAGTACAAATGCAATGCAATATATTAGACTATAACTACAAAGTGAGCTATTGCCATTTGGCCTTACACCATTTTATTAATGCTTCACAAAGAATTAAAAACAATTACAATGCCGACAGCTGAAAATAATGTCATTGCGAGACGTATTGCATTGTAAATGCTTGTTAACTTTGCCTCCCTTGATGGGTCTGCATGAAAGTGCCATAAACCACAAAAGACTAAACATGCAAAATGTTTGCAAAATTTTAGGAGAATTTGTCAAAGGAGTTCATTGTTATTAGCAAATGAAAATGTTGTGAACCCACTTTTAACTGAGCCCATCCTTGATGGATTTGTAAATATTTAAAAACCAAGAATAATCTAAATGTGTTAACCATATGCCAAATTTCACATAAATTTGTCGAACTTGTAAAGGTTACAGGCAAATCAAAAAAACCTTTTCACCTGTGAAAATATCTCTGTAATTTCATCATTCAAAGCCCCTTTTCAATGCAGCTTTCACAAAAACAATGTAAAATAGTTCCATCAAACCAAGCAAAGACACTCCTCTGAGTAAAGCTCAGCCAAGTTTGGTGTGATGCCGATCAGCAGTTTTTGCTGTACTGGAGAGCAGCATTTCATACAAAAAGTTAAAATGAAAACGCAATTTTATTACCTCTATGATAAATCTGCATGAAAAATAACATGCAAAACGAAACTAAGTTAACTTTTTGGGGGGAAAGTTTCATGCACATTTGTCCAACTACGCCAAAGTTATCTGCAAAACAATAATCTTCTTTTTCCAATTGAAACTTGCACCAAACCATAACAACAGAGTTGATATTACTTACTCTGTATTATGTTATAGTGAAGTTATGGTTACAAAACGAATTTTAAAAATACTTGAATTTGCCAGCTAGACTAAGGTAATCTCCGAAATCTATACTGCACACAACAACCATGCAAACCATAACTCTCCACCAAATCAATGTTCATGGTCTAACACTTGATGCAAAAGATGCAATTACAAATTACATCACATGGTCTTGCAGGTTGGCTTTCATATCACATTAAAATGAACACAATGATTGAAACGACTATGAATGTAGTTTCATTTATTATTATGAATATCTATTGTGACATAATTACGTTCTTTTAGATGTTACTTATTGCTATATATATTGAAAAGTTATGAGCATTACATCTGGTGTGCAAGTTAAGGTTTGCATGGCTGTTATGCTAGTATCACTACACTGTTTAGGTTGAGTGTCATGCTGTATTCATTTCTACGAGCCTTGATCACACCCTACCTGTCGATTGGTTAAAGTGTGTGTCATTCCGAAAAGCTTTCTTCTCTATAGTGCTGTGGTTAAATGTCCCACCTTCTCGTGTCTTACTCCTCCCCTGGAGTATTGGTCTATTACAGCACTAGATTCAGATTCAGATGCTCCGTCCATCACCACCCCTTTTTGTACTGCTTTTGGCCGCCATAAGTGTGGTAGGGTATGCTCAGACTTGAGTCCCTTGCTCACTTTGCCACTGGATTCAAGCAAGCCGGGCTGAAGACGGCTGGAATGCCAGAAATCGGTCCTCGGAAGCTTGTTTCCGGTCCAGGGAAAACATGGCTTGGCAGTTCGGGCTGGACTGTACCCATGAGGCACAGGGTCAGACTGATCTGCATATAGCCGTGTCTGAACTGGGGTGGCAGAGTGGGCTAAAGAACGGTGATGGATTAAACCCAGATCTTTTGACTGGGTGTGAGTGTTTGATTGATTCAGATGCTTCGTCCATCACCACCCCCTTTTGTACCGCTTTTGGCCGCCATAAGTGTGGCAGGGTATGATCAGACGTGAGTCCCTTGCTCACTTTGCCACTGGATTCAAGCAAGCCGGGCTGCAGATGGCTGGAATGCCAGAAACCGGTCCGCGGAAGCTTGTTTCCGGTCCAGGGAAGACATGGCTTGGCAGTTCGGGCTGGACTGTTCCCATGAGGCACCGGGTCAGACTGATTTGCATATAGCCATGTCTGAACTGGGGTGGCAGAGTGGGCTAAAGAACGGTGATGGATTAAACCCAGATCTTTTGACTGGGTGTGAGTGTTTGATTGATTCAGATGCTCTGTCCATCACCACCCCCTTTTGTACCGCTTTTGGCCGCCATAAGTGTGGCAGGGTATGCTCAGACGTGAGTCCCTTGCTCACTTTGCCACTGGATTCAAGCAAGCCGGGCTGAAGACGGCTGGAATGCCAGAAACCGGTCCTCGGAAGCTTGTTTCCCGTCCAGGGAAGAATTGGCTTGGCAGTTCGGGCTGGACTGCTCCCATGAGGCACAGCGTCAGACTGATTTGCCTATAGCCATGTCTGAACTGGGGTGGCAGAGTGGGCTAAAGAACGGTGATGGATTAAACCCAGATCTTTTGACTGGGTGTGAGTGTTTGATTGATTCAGATGCTCCGTCCATCACCACCCCCTTTTGTACCGAGTCTATTTTCCTGCACAGCTCCGTTTTCAATTTAAATTTAAGGAGTTGTACAGCAAAGTGCTGCATTTCTCCACACAGCAGGTATGCGTGAGCTCGACGGGCTGTTGTTAGCCATTTACTGATTTCTGTTTTTTGCAAGGGGCACCTCTGTGGATGTGTGTGCGGCCACGCGCCTTTTATCAACATGGTGCCCACTTTCACAGTAGCCACGCTTCATGTTTCATGAAGCTCAGCGAATGTGAAGCAAGCTCTGTGTTGCTAAAAAAACGCACACCACAGCTGCTCCAACAGCCCTATAAATATTTGTATTAATCTAAAGATATCCTTCGTGATGCGCGTCTTCTCTTTGCAGGTACATACAATGTGGGCTGTGGCAGTCATTGTGCCAATATCGGTCCCACTCACCAGCCTTCCAACAGCAATATACATATCACAGAAATAAATAGACCAGACAACTTGTTGATGGGAAAACGTTGCTGCAGGTTTATTAGAATACCACTATGCCAACATGGTAGGTTTCTTACAGATGATCCAAAGGCAAGCCGCCCCTCGCAGCTTACCACCTATAAAAATCCACAGAGGCATATAGATGAATTAAATGTAAGAATTTAATTCTTGAACAGGAGTTGAAGCACAGCACATCAGTTCAGGATACAGATACTATAATACAGTTGGTCTGGAATCTGCAACCCAGGATGCAAGATGCAGGCACGCATCATACATTCCAGGCAGCAGATCCAGACAGGGAAAAGCAAAGGGAACAGAGCAAGGTAATAAAGTGTAAAACAGGATACAACACATCTTACCCCTAAAGAAAAAAATAAATAGGGGAAACTTTGGGAGTGCATTAATCTAAATATCTGCTGGGAACATTCTTTTGTCTATTGCAAGCCTTGACTCTAGAAGCAACAGAGGAATCAACCTGAACAGCATTGGGGGAAGACATAGTGGAACAAGCATCGGATCTCCTTTGGCAATTATCAAGAACAGAAGAAGGAGAATTATGTACATTTTCAACATTGTAACACTTAGCTACTCTACGGACATTCCAGACTCTACCATCTTGCGTGACAACACTATTTTTGAAAACTTTGACAACTTTGATAGGAGGGAAAAACTTAGAAAAACCCTTGACCAGAAAACCAGGTTTTTTTATTCGCACCCATTCCCCCACCACAAAGTCGTTATCTCTGGTCTTCATTTTGGAATCAAACAAGGTTTTCATTTGTAGTTGTTTGTCTTCAACCCGTTTGGCTACGCCAGCAAGGTCCAAAGCAGAATTATTTACATCAAGTTTCTTAATCCACCAGGGACAGATATCAGAAGGAGGCTCCCTTCCCTTAAGGAGTCTGAAGGGACTAACCCCAGTCACAGAATGAGGAGTGATGCGATACGTCCATAACCTTTTCCTCACAACATCCAACCAACAATCATCAGACATCTGCACACCATTCAAACAATCCTTAAGAACACGATTAAAGCGTTCAACTTGACCGTTTTCCCTGGGTTCATACAAAGAGGTGGTGTAATGCTTGACACCACAAGTACTAAGGAATTTCTCAAAATCAGCCGAAACAAGCTGAACACCATTGTCAGTGACACAAGTTTCAGGAAACCCCTCTCTTGCAAAAACTTCTTTAAGGAAAAGAATAACAGAGTGAGAAGATACAGTGCTGACAAACTTTACTTCAGGCCACTTGGAGTGGTAGTCCACCAGGACCAAAGCATAACGAGCATTGTAAGGTAACTGTTTGAAGGGGCCAGATATATCAAATCCCACCTTCTGACAGGGAAAGTTGGGCCAAGATACAGGCTTAAGGGGAGCTGAGGTCAAATGAAGCATTTTGTCACTGTTAACACAGTGCGAACAATCCCTTACTAGCCTATCCACCATTCTATCAACTCCCGGCCACCAAAAACTCTCTCTAATCAGACGTTTCATTGATGACATGCCAATGTGACTCTGATGAGCGAGAAGCAAAATCTTCCCTTGTAAGGATTGGGGCGGAATTAATTTACCAGCTTTGAAAAGTAGACCAGAAAATTCTTCGACTTCAGATGAAACTTGGCAAAAAGGAGCTATATCTGGTGAAACACCCCTACAGGGTGGCCAACCATTCCTTACAAAATCAAGCAGCTGTTGACAAACCATGTCCTTGCCAAGTTCAACAAACCATTCTTCTTCAGACAAAGAAATAAACTCCTTAGAAACACAATCCCCAACAGAAGCAACAACGTCAATGTCATTATCCACCTTGGGAGAATCCTCACAAGGAAACCTCGAAAGAAAATCTGCAGTAACATTACACTTACCGGGAACATACACAATCTCGAAATCATACTCCTGGAGGCGTGAAGACAAACGAGCTATGCGCGCTGTGGAATTCCATCCGCCATCAGGAGACAAAATCCCAACCAAGGGTTTATGATCTGTTCGTAGTACAAATCGATTACCCCACACATAATTCCTGAAGTGTTCGACAGCCCAAATGCAGGCAAGAAGTTCCTTTTCGATAACAGAGTACCTCCTCTCCGTAGGAGACAAAGTCCTTGAGGAAAAGGCAACGCACCACTCATCCTTACCAGATGATTGACTTAACACACTACCAATGCCATAAAGACTAGCATCGACTGTAATAATGCATTTCTTGTTAACACAAAAGGACTTTAAAGTAGGAGCATTAACAATTTCCTCTTTGATTTGCTAAAAAGCTTGTTCCTGCTTCTCAGACCAAATAAATTTGGCTGAATTCCTTGTTAGTTCCCTAAGGGGCTCCATTTTGCTTGCAAAATTTTGGATAAACTTGCTATAGTATTCGCAAAGCCCTGCAAACGAAAGCAATTTTTCCTTATTGTCTGGGGAAGGAGCCTTAACAATAGCATCAACAAGATTTTTTTGGGGTACAACTCCATCACCTGAAAGAGAATGACCTAAATAATCTACTGCCTTGCAAAAAAATTTGCACTTACTAGCTTTGATAGTCAGACCAAACTTCTCCAACCTTGAACAAACTTCCTTAAGATGACTGTCATGCTCAGAGAAATTCTTTGAAAAAACAAGGATATCATCCTGAAAGCATTTGACGTAGACACTCAGATCCTTAAATATATGATACATTGCCCCCTGGAAAACTGAAGCGGCCGACGCCAGGCCAAAAGGCATCCTTTTAAATTGAAACAATCCATGGGGAGTGATGAAAGCGGTGAAGTGCTTTGAGTCTTCTGTGAGCTCTATCTGGTGATATGCAGACCTAAGATCTAATGTGGAAAACACACAGGCTCCATCTAACATGCACAACATTTCATTTATGTTCGGTAATGGGTGACAGTCTATGACCAAACATTTGTTTAACGCTCTCAGGTCTACACATAACCTAATAGTTTTGTCGGGTTTAATCGCCAAAACAATAGGCGAAACCCATTCAGAGGATTCTACCTCCTCGATGACGCCATCTTTGACCATGGTGTCAAGCATGACTCTGAGCTCCTCCCTGACACTAATGGTAACGCCCCTTAACTTTTGTTTAAGAGGAACAGTATTGGGTTTGACTTTAATTTTGTGTGTAAAACCATTCAACATCCAGAGTTTTTCAGAAAAGACATTAGGAAAGGAGTCAGCTATCTCCTTAGACATAGATGCTATGTCATAGTCCCCATCAGATATAGCTAGCACACAAACAGGATCTTTCAACCTAGGATTCAAAGAAATTCCCAACTTAGCTTGATCCCTCCAACCTAAGACATTTACACCTTTAGATGCTACATACATCTTAATGATTGCAGAATTATTTTTAACGATGATAGGGACCTCTTTAAAACCTATAAAACAGATTTTGGATGTTTCAAAATTATAGGCAACAATGTCTGGTTTACACAAGGAATTTACATCAATCAGATTTCCAAATGACTCCAGACAATAATCACGAGTAATTATAGTCCATGGAGAACAGGAGTCCACCATGAGTTTGAGGGTTTTACCTAAAATACTCACTAGACTTTTAGGCGATGGCAAACTATCAGCTAGTGTTATGTCAAACGTGGTTTGAACAGAGACTACAATACCTGATTCTTTAACAGAAGAATCATTACTCTCTATTTCCGCAACATAAGATACATTACTGTTAGGACGTCTGGGAGTATTAAAAGAAGGCTTCTTGTAATCGTTAAAAGATTTAACGGAAGTTTTACAATATTTGGAAAAATGTCCTGTACGACTACATTTATTACATTGTCTATTTAAAGCAGGACACTGTGGAAAAGAAGCTATATGATCTGGACTTCCACACCTAAAACAGTAAAACTGTTTACCTTTACCATCATATCTATTGGAACTTTGAGTTTTCATTTCTCGCACATTGACTGTGCTAACTTCAGCAGTGGATGTGGAAGGAGTAGTATGAACAGAAACCTTGTCTAAGGATTTAATCCACTTGTCGGATTGTTCTAGAGCTTTAGCTGTACTTATTGCAGTTTCTAAACTTGGATCCCCTAAAATCCACAGTTGCTCTTGTACCTTTTTGCTCTTTACATGCACAACAATTTGATCTCTGATCATTTCGTCAGTTATTAAACCGAAATTGCAATGCAGAGAAAGTGCACGTAAAGCAGTTAAAAATTCATCGAAACATTCATTTTCATCTTGTACTCTGGTATAGAACTTAAATCTATTTAACGCTACACTGGTTACTGGTTTAAATCTTCCTTCTATTCTCTGCACAGCCTCATCATAAACACTTGTATCACCCCCAGATCTCACAGGAGGTAAAGTTCTAAAGACAAGTTGTCCTTCTGACCCAAGACAATGTAGAAAAATGTTTTTTTTTCTTTCCGCCGACATCCTCTCACCATCCATAGCCTTGAGGTAGCTAAAAAATTCTTCTTTCCATCTAGTCCAAGGGATGGGCGGATCTCCTTTAGTTTGTAAAAATTTTGAAGGTGGGTCAAATTGCATTTTGGCTAGAGTAGAGGTGCAGGTATACCCTTTTTAAAAAAAATTTGGAGTTCTTCAAGAGCAAGAGCAATAGTCTATAACAAAATGAATGAAGCTAATATAAAAAAAAAATATTGTTTTTTAGACCACGAGGTGGTAGTAGGGTAATAGTCAAGTATTGGAAATAAAAAGCGAAATCTCTTTTTTTAAAAAAAATAAACGTAAGTTTGATCGAAATACTCGAAGGATGAAGGAAAACGGAGAAATAATAATAATGTTTTACCTTCCGGCGTGTAAATTAACGTAGTGCGGTCCAGTAGAAATTGTCATAAACTTCTCGGCGTCTCCGGTAAAACTGTGTATCTTGTTACTATGGATACACAAAATGGCGCTGAGACGTGCAACGTGATGACGGCTGAGACGTACAACGTGATGATGACACAGCGCGTGTTGGAGAGACGTACGTCAGGAGATGCCTCGAGTTTGCAGACAGCCTCGCGCACTATACGTGCATATGGTACCAACATTGAAAAAAGGCACAAAATTCAATAAAAATGGATTTCTACATCACCAATCCGCGGGAGTAGGTGTACTGGAACCACAAGAATGCGCGCAACAGAAGAAGGTAGAAGCGGTGATTTTCACGTGATGCTTGTCGTTTTCTTTTTTCCGTTGGTAAACACGAAAAGCTGTGAAAATTTGTAGTAGAACACTGGTAGGTCGTAAATCTTTGCAATTACGACGTAGTAGAATCAGTCAGTGTTTTCTTTGAAGGGAGAGAGGATAAATGGATAGTTTCAAGTTTTCTTCTTTTCTCCGTCGGGTTCAAATTTAAAATCTTCGAATTTCTGCTCCTGTGCTTCAACGATAGTGGCAGAAATCGCAAGATTTACCTCGTCGCCAATATAAAAATCCACAGAGGCATATAGATGAATTAAATGTAAGAATTTAATTCTTGAACAGGAGTTGAAGCACAGCACATCAGTTCAGGATACAGATACTATAATACAGTTGGTCTGGAATCTGGAACCCAGGATGCAAGATGCAGGCACGCATCATACATTCCAGGCAGCAGATCCAGACAGGGAAAAGCAAAGGGAACAGAGCAAGGTAATAAAGTGTAAAACAGGATACAACACCACCTTATGGGCCAACTTGCATCGCGGCCTTGGCCAGACTGTGCTTAGCAGTTGTGGTGAGAGGACAGCACCTCCCACATCCGGTGAACCATTGGTCCACCCTCTTGCTCACACCCCCCCTACGAGGGGCGGAGCGTTTAAGCGACCCTCGGTTGTACAGGTTTCCAACCGCCCGTAGGATAAATGGGGCACCCTCGCACCCCAGGGTCCACCGCACAGATCTCCTGGGGATATTAGGCCTCAGCACCCTTTGTGCTCCTGGATAGGGTACTCCTGAGTACCATTCCGCCTCTGGATCGTCCTGTAACTCTGCCACAGCCCTGGGTGTGGTGACCGTCGCAACCAGGGCCCCCCACCTGAGCCCGCATTCCTACTTACAACCTGCCACTATCAATGCTTCCTCAAGGTCTAAGAGGAACAAATCCATGCCCACTCTGGAAAGATGTCCTCCCTCCTCCTCAAAACTTCCTGTGCATTTGGCGTGCAGCTCCCCATGCCTTATGAATCCAAATCCCAGTCTGATCTGTGAATTTACGCATTGCGCAGTTGACTCTCCTGCGCGCCACCTCCAATGCTTGACCTGAGCATGCCACACTAGCCGTGGCGTGATCTCTAACCACCACAGTTCACAGGTCCCTAACAGGATGCTTATTTTGCACAGGGTCACCTTCATGTCCCGCAGCAATGTCCTTTTGCCCAGTGCCGGTAGGTCTTTCCCCCTCAGGTGTAGAACTAACACGTCTGGAGGAAGGGAGATCCTATCCAGTTCTCGCTGTAGCGTGCCCAACAACCCATTCCATCGCATGCCCGGGAATCCCAGACAAAGTATCTCTGTGTTGTAAAACCCATGCTTCCACTTCCTGCTTTAAGACCACTGTGCCAATCTGGAGACACCCGAGTGGCCTATCACCCAGACCTTTGTTCCTGGCAAATAAAGAGATGTGATGTAGCAAACTTGTTTTATTAAACACAGACCAAACCACACTGCAATCGAATATACATCACACAACACACTGCTGTCAGTCCGGAGGGCCTTGTTCCGGCAGCTCCATAACTTTGGTGGCCACAGGCCGTACCGTATTTGAATTACATGCCCATAAAACAACTTTGAATTGCCACACCCAGGCGGTGTCTGTTGTGAGACCTGACATCTCTTAAAGCGCTCATGGTCTAATGTATCTTTTGAAGCAGTGGGATTGCCACCGTCCCACCTGCTTGATACCCTCCACTGGCAAGCCTTCATTGAATGCTGTGGTTGCTGCGCCTATGCGGAAGGAATGGCTGCAGAAACGCTTCCTCGGGTCATTCTTGCCAGACAGCGCCAGACATGTGTGCATTACGTGTTCTACCTGATACTTAGTGAGGGGGGGTGCTGTCGGCATGGATGAGAAGGTAGCCGTCTGTGGCCGGGCGTAACACCAGGTATGCGCCTACTAAGCTGACTGGGCAATACTTGCTTACTCCCAAGCTGTGCAACCAAAACACCTTTCCTTCCCCACGCTGATCAGTCTTTGATTTCTTTAGCGTAATTTCTCATGCATCCCATGCGTGTGACACATCCTGCATCTTCAATGCCCCCCCTGACGTGTCATTCTTCGCTCCAGCAACCAACTCGCTAATCCTGAATGCCCCAAAGAACGCCATGCTGAAAGTAGTCGCAAACAGCGCCGCCTCAAAAACCGATCTAGTTGCCTTGTGCACCCAGTCTATCATCCCCTGCAGTGTTTGAAAGTCTATGGGTGATCTAGTGTCTTTTGTCTTTGGTTCACTCCTAGCCCACCCTTTTAACGCTGCCCTAATCACGAAGGCCTTGGTTGGGTCTAATTGTCCCCTTAGCTTGGCGTGGTGGCTGATGGCTGCTAGGGGGCCTGAGATCCAAGAGTGGCTCTTCTTGCTGTCCTTAGCCCACAGGATGAAAGACTGTACTCTTAATTCTAAGCAGGCCCCGCAGTCCTCCCATGCTCCCACTGTAGCACAGAATTTCTGAATGCATGCCCCATATCTCTTGTTTATCTTTGATGCTAATGACAGCTCCCCCAGTCCCCTCATTCGTTTTTCCACCTCAACAGGTACCAGAGATGTGCCGGGAAGGGTGTTGCCTCCTCACTCGCTCTCGGCCATGCTTCCCGGAATCGGCGCCACTGAAAACGAGAGAGAGCATCAGCCGCAATGTTCTGTGTACCCTGAATGTGACGCGCCCTGCATTCAACATTATTGAACAGACACACCCGCACCAGTTCCCCTAGGAAGCACAAGACCATGGGGCAACTTGCAGAATGATAGTTTATGGCCTGCACCACTGCCAGGTTGTCTGCCCATAAAAGAACCCTTTTGGCTGACAGCACTGCAGGCCACAAGTGAAACGCCACAACAATGGGGAACAACTCTAACACTGTGATCTTAGCCGTAACCTTTTTCTTGTGCCAAGAATTGGGCCATTTTTCTGTGCCCCATTCCCTGTCCAAAATGGCCCCAAACCCATGCCTACCTGAAGCATCAGTGTATAGCGCTAGATCAGGGCTGCCAGCCCAGGGTGCCCTCTAAATCACTGAACCATTGAATTTGTCCAGGAACTCCGCCCACATGGCCAGGTCATGCTGCATGCGTTTACTCAGCTTCACCATGTGGTGTTTCTTAGTGACCTTGGCAGTTGCCCTGGCCAGTCTCCTGGCAAACACCCTTCCCGCTGGGATGACTCTAGCTGCAAAGTTCAATTTTCCCAAGATGCTTTGAATGCACTCCAGGGAGGCCCTGTCTTGCCCAGCCAAGGTTTGAATTTGATTTGCAAGTTTGCGCACTTTGTCTACCGGTAATCTGGACTCCCCTGCAATAGTATCAATCTCAATCCCCAGGAAAGTTAGCACCAGCACTGGCCCCACTGTCTTACCTGGGGTGAGAGGGACCCCCAGATGCCCAGTTAGTTGTTCAAAGTCTGAAAGGGCCTGTAAACAATGCTGTGTCCCATCGCTCCCGGTGAACAAGAAGTCGTCAAGGTAATGAGTCACCCCTTCCACCCTGTAGGTGTCTTGAAGGGCCCACTGTAAGAAACAACTGAACGCTTTGAAATACGTACAGGACACAGCGCAACCCATGGGCATGAATTTGTCATACTAGTACTTGCCGTCTAGCTTGAAGCCAGGCAGGTGATGGCTGCTCGGGTGGACTGGTAGTAAGCGGAAAGCAGATTCAAAGTCTGCCTTGGCTAACCAGGCCCCTCTGCCCGCCCTCCTGACTAGGTCCAAAGCCACGCCCAGTGTACAATACGACACAGAGCATGGTTAACAGAAGCCCCTTCTGGGTACGAGAGATGATGAATTAATCTGAAAGCACCTGATTCTTTCTTTGGCACCACCCCGAGGGGCGAGACCACAACGTTTTCCAATGGGGGATGCAGGAATGGTCCCCCCACCCGGCCCAAGACCTCTCTTTCTCTACTTTTGCCCGAACTACCTCTGGTTGATCTCTCGCTGATATGAGGTTGTCAGCTTCTCTGCCACCCAGGGCGCCTACGTAAGGGATTCTAAAGCCTTCATGAAACCCAACAGCAGCAAACAGCTGTCTGTCACGTCTCGTCTAAGAAGAGGGGTAATGTTGTCCAGGCTTACTGGGAAACAGCCTAAGGAAGACTGCCCTGGAGAAGGAGAAAGTACCACAGCGGACATAAACCAAGATTGGCCTGGGGCGCCGTCAACAACCAGATGCTGGGCAGAGGCGGGAGATGGATGCGTGGGGGGGAACACTAGATACCGGCGTACTGTCTGGCTCAATTTTGTTGCCCACCTTTGCCAGCAGGCTGAGCGCCCTGCATGGATTGGCAGGAAGCCGCTGGGTGAGGACCCCCACAGGTGTGACATGCGTGCTGGAATTTGCACGTCTTACCCCAGGAGCATGACCCGTTGTTAAACAGGCGACACTTCCTGGGGAGGGAGGGAATCCCTGAAACCACCTCTATGTCCCCTCCCTCTGCATGCCACGCGAAAGGCATGTTTGCCCCCTGCCCCTGAATGAAATTACCCCCCATGTGAAGCCTGCCCCCGTGATTATTAACTTTTGGGCCAGAGTTTTGTTGTGCACGGGCACCCATATGCTCCATCCAGACCTGCCCTTCTTTTCGATCCCAACCCATTTCCGGGCACTGAGACACCTTCCTCCTAAATTCCCTATTGTAGTCCACCCATCCATTTCCTCCCCATTTCATGGCCTCATTGTGAATGGTCCAAGAGTACTGCACCAACCCCGGGCCCTGCTGTGGGAATTTCTCCATGGTGACTGAAGCTAGAATAGAGAAGGCCTCCAGCCAGTTGGCAACGTTCTTTTCTGGCCAGGGTTGGTACTTGACCTTCTTATCGTTATCCTTAGCACCTATCTTCCTACCATCCAGGCCCCCCTGCCTCAGCATGAGTAGCATGAAAATGTCTATGAATTCCCGCCCCCAAATCCCTTCTTTGGCTGCCTGCGGCACCTGCCAAGCCAAAGAGCATCGCCCGGACAGCAGCGGGGTTGTTGTAACGATGGGGACCACGGAGGGAGAGGGTGTGGGTGAAGAGATCACTGCAGGAGTGACCCCTGCGCTACAGCTTGCTGTGAGCGGGACCGGACTGGACGTTGGTGGTGGAAGAGAGACAGGGGTAGGCACCGCAATTGGCACGACAGCACGGCTATTTACCCGAATACCCACCGCTGGCGCTGCCCCCCGTCCTGCTGGCTGACCTGTGGACCAAACTCTTGCCGCTGTTGGTGCGGCCCTCTTTTTATCACTAACACTGCTGCCCACTTGTGCCGGGCTTGCAACCACTGACCCTGCTAGAAATCGTAACATGAAAGTGTTCATAGTGTCCATCATTTTAGCCATGTCCTCCCTAGTACCGTAATTACCTTGGGCAGCGTGGCTATCCTTAGCGGTGACTGGCACAGAGGACGGGGAAACCGCCATCTGTGTTGTGACCTCCTTAGGGGTCGTCACAGTTCTGCTCCTAGGTGGCGGTAGAGGATCTTGAGGGAAATCCCTGACCGTGGGCTTGCGAACCCGCTTGGGTCTGGATTGGGCAGCATCCGCGCTGTGCTGTAGTTCAGAAGGGGGCGAATCACCGACAATTCCAGAGTCTTCTGGCTCGGGGGCATTCATAATGCCGGTCGCCCACGCTAGGCCGTAACCTTGGCCATCTCGATAAAGTCTGCCCATTGCGCGTCTTGGGAGGTACCCGGCGACGAGTCCTCCACTTGGGGTGTCTCGGGGAAAAGTGAAGGGGAGCACTGGCTGTCCATGCTGACTTCTGCTGTCACACGGAACGACAATCTGGGAAGAAAATAAATGGGTCAGCCACAGGATACATTATGCAAAACCCACGGCCGGCCTTTCCGTCCCTAGCTCTTTCAAGGATGCATGCCCCCATTTCCCCACATACTTACCATCGTATGGCGGCGTACGTGAACGTAGTGTGTGAAGTGCGCACGGTGCGGGTCATCCTCTGCGAGCGAGGAAGAATGAGAGCTAGGATGAGAAAACGTACACATTTGCGAGGAAACCGTGGCGTATGTTATGCTCCTCCTGGAAGTTCCTCCGCCAGTCCTTAGATGCCCAATGCGGACCAGCGCACTACCTTGCTCCCCCAGCGCCTGCTGTCCCATGCCCCATACCTGCTCTTAATTCCTCTATGCTCTTGCTCTGATGCGCAATGTCGACCGTTCTTTTACCCCAAATATCTTGTCTCTGCCACCTGAAATATAAACAGTGAAATTTTAAAATCTTTCCCCCCCCCCTCTGCTGTGCCCTGTGTCTCAGAGCCTTGCGCCTTCTGTTTCCGTGCAGTTGGCCCCCGTCCCCGTTCGGGAGTTTGCCTTGGCCCCTCCTCCGGTGCACCAATGGTAAGTAACACCTCCTGCAAGTACACAAATGTTAGCCCCGCACATTTCAGGAAAACAAAGTTATGGCATAGCACATTGTCCCGCCACTGGCGATATTTGCAGGTTAACGTTAGATACATTTCAGGAAAACAAAGTTATGGCATAACACATTGTCTCGCCAGTGGCGATATTTGCAGGTTAACACTAGATATGTTACGGTTCATAACATTACCGTAGTTACCAACACCGGTGATATTCCTGTGATCCTGCATACATAGCACGACTTACATTACCCCCGACTTCTGCAAGATCATTGTGACCCCCTTGACTTGATAGCCTCCCTTGCTAGGAGGTATAGAGCGACCGCTGATGAGGCCTCCTACCCCCCCAAACCAGGTCTCGCCTCGCACACTGTCCCTGCTCCTAAGGCGGCATGTATGGCTGCTGTCACATTACCTCTCCTTCGCATTCACCTAAAAATTAGCGACACAAGTGCGGACCCCACAAGCTTATTCCTGCAGTGGCCATGTCCGCCCCTTACATCGGCTCTGGCCGTGCCTCTTGTCCCCCGCCACATACCCGAACCTGCCAAACCTCGGCAAACATAGAAAACCAGTGACCCAAGGAGCGAACCGCCCCGTCGACACTAGTGCCTCGCTCGCCAATTTTAACGGGGTATATGCGAGCGAGGGGCATCATTGAGGATCATGCAGCTAGGAGGCCCAGCTCGAACCTCCAGACTCCAATCCGAAGTTGCCGCTGCATCAGTTAGGCCACGCGGTCACCGAGGGGCACCCATACGGTGGACCGCTCCCCCGGCTGTGTGCGAGCGTCAAGCTTGGCTGGACAATCAACCCGAATTGTCTGGTAACCTCGCACGGGTGCCCGCCATAGACCTTTGCCTCTCGCGAAAACCACATTATCCAGAGGCCACTCGACACCTAATTCCATCATCTTTTTCGCAGGCCACGTACCCTACATCAGCCTATGCAGGCTTCCCCCTCGACATGAAACGCTGGGCGATAAATGCCCCGATGCATCTCCAAAGCCCGGGGGGGGACAATAGGCCCCTGCACGTGGGTGCCATTTCCCCCCGCTCCAAGACCCCCAAGCACGTGGCCCCCCCAAGCTCGCAGCTGCCCGCATACCGCTGGGGTGCAAGTTACCCAAAACACCCGCGCTCCCCGTCCATTGCAATCCAGGCTAAAAGACGGATGCTCATGCGGGGCATCCCACTCCAGCCACATGCTGCGCCCCCCCAGGCATTCTATGGAATCCCCCACAAGGCGCCAGATGAATTTACCGCTGCTCCCCCGCCTAACGACACCGAGGGTGTAAGTTGACCAAAACACCCGCAAACCAGGATAAAGACGGATGCCCAAGCCGCGCATCCCAATCCAGCCACATGTTGCACCCCCAGGCCATCCACGCAATCCCACCAGGTACCGAGAGAAGTTACCGCTGCTCCCCCGCCTTAAGACCTCCATGTCCGGAGGGTCCGTCCCCACACCAGACCACAGACTCTTTAATTAGGCTACAGGCCCGGTATATTTAGGAAGTGCTCAGTCTCTAAGCCGTTTCTCTTTCTTCTCCTGTGAACAGGCACACAGCACAGCCTATGATGATACTCCTCTGCCTCATGCGGAAGGATGCCATAGATGAACCAACACCAACCGACATAAACTTGGAGGAACAACAAGCAATATACACACATCATTGTCATGAGGATGGGATTCCAACTTGGAACCTCCCCCCGGAGAATCAAGCACTCACTCTCCCTCTCCTCTGAGAAACGCCATAGAGTCTAATGTATTTGGTCCCTTTAAATTTGGCTTCTCCTTTGGAGAGGGTGCGTGGTCACCAGGAGGATCCGAACCGGATATCGACGTAAAAGCATCAGCCTCCCAAGAGATGTAGTCCAGCATCCTGCAGGAAGCAGAATCGTGGAACATATCAATGGTGAATGAGAGGACTGCTGCTCAAGAACAAGGACCACCTTTCCCTGATGTATCCTACTGAGACCGGATCGACTGACGTGATGAAACCTCTTGAGGGAGACAACCCCCCACTGGAAGCAGCAGCCATCAATCTGACTTGTTCAATAGCCATGCTTCAGGGGAAGCGTGGCTTTCCTAGGTACTTGAAAACAAAAGACACATAATTGATGGATGGAATGCAGAACAAATCAAAACATTCAGCCCCAGTCAAGAGATCTGGGTTAAATCCATCATTCTTTTGCTTGAGGCTTTTGAGGGACTGGGGAGGAAGGGTGATAGAGGGAGAAAACACTTGAGTGTGATAGAGTAGAGAAATATGTTACAACACTCTTAAGGAAGATCTAACCTTTCCCTCCCTTGCTTTGTCTTACTATGTTCTCCTCCTTCGGTAATCCTTTTCATGTTGCACAACACTATTCAGTTTTTGCAAGTCACTGATAGTCCATGATTGAGATAGCGTTGCGGCTTTAGGGCTAATCCTCTCACTACAATTACACCAAAACGAACTGGGTGAAGTCGGGAAGTAAGAGGAGTGTTACTTATATATTATATAATGTACCTTTACCTAGAGGGGAAGCTGGTGGCTGTTTAGATGGCCGACTTATTCAAGAAGAAGGACTCCCTGTTCCCTAATGAAACCAGCACGTTTATTTGTCTGGTTCCTCGTGGCTTTTGGTGAATAAAAAAAGAAATGCAAAAACTTCACTTCAAAAGCTTTATTTCGACAAACTTGTCATAAAAAGCGATTACAACATAAAATACATGTTAACAATAAAAGATTTTTCCATCAAACAGAAAAGATCATTTTAAAACAACTCTCACCTGGTAAAGAGCAATTCTTTTGGTTCAGTGCTCTGTGTCTAATTTCTACAATCATCTACAACACAACTAACCAGCCGCGGCCGGTAGTGTGAGTACCGGGCGGGCGGTGACGTGGGGAGGGGCAGGGTGGGGGGTAGTAATGTATGGATTACGGGCCTTAACAGGTAAGTAAACATATGAATAAATAAAACGAATTTCGTTGTGTGCACCACAGACTTCATTGGTTACCAGTAAGGCAACGAGTATATTTTAAATCCATGTGTCTCGTTTTTAAATCACTTCAGAATCAGGGACCACGCTATCTACAGGATCAATTACAATGGTATCAACCAGCTAGGCCCCTATGTTCATCAGCTCAAAAATTGGTGAGAGTCCTACCCGTGAAAAAAGCTTGTTAGGGTGGGAAAAGCTTTGTGGTAAGCGCTGCAAAGATGTGGAACCAGCTTCCCTTTCACCTGAGGAATCGAAATTTGCCTAGCTTATGTAACGGTAAGTTTCAATTCTATTAAGGACACGGAGGCGAGGATTATGCTATATCTTCCTTCGCTTTATTAACATAAAACTCCACAGCAGCTTAGGAAAATATTCAAACAGTGAACGAAAAATGCTTTAAGTCCCAAAGCATTTGAAGGAACGTTTTAACAGTTCAAAAACCACAACTCCCAAGAGTCTCTTGTGTATTCCTAGTCCATAGTCCTTCCATCATGTCTATCACAGTTAGAAAGCCAGTCCTTTCTTCCTCTTCCTCCTCTTTCTTCGCGCAGATCACGCATTCGCCTCATTGATCCTGCTTAGCACCCTCGTTGCCTGCCGGAAAAAAGGACAGCGTAAGCGAGGCGGCATAGGCATCCAATAATAAGGCAAAGGAGTACTCAAAAACTAGCCACAGTACAGAAACTGCATAAAGGAAAACGCTTTACTTACTGCCATACGGGTGGGTAGAGAAACCACTGTGCGTTCTGGGTGGGATAATCCTCGCCTCCGTGTCCTTAATAGAATTGAAACTTACCGTTACATAAGCTAGGCAAATTTCGATTCTATGTCAGGACCGGAGGCTTCAGATTATGCTAGTTCAAAGCTTACTTACCACCAACTGGGCCAAATCCACCACAGGTTTAAAATAAAACCTCTTAAAGGTGGAGTCCGAGGACCAATCTGCTGCTCGCATTAGATCCTCCAAGCGAGCACCCACAGAGAACGCCTTAGAGGCCATGGCCCCTCTGGCAGAGTGTGCTCCAAAAAGATTCGTATTGATGCCTGCTTCTTGTATGACCCAACGCACCCACCTAGCAATAGTGGGGGAGGAGACCGCTTTGTGTGGCTTTCGCAAGGCAATCAACAATTGACGCTCGCCCGGGGGGCGCAATTCCAATGTTAAATCCTCATATGCTTTGAGGCATTGTACAACACACAACTTAGGAGTGTCTAGAAAAGCTGGATAGGAAATGGATCGTGACGACGTTTTAGTGCGTCGACCCACGGTAAAAGTAACCCCATCCGGGGAGAAGATGCGTGCAGATATATCCAGGGCACGCACGTCAGACACACGTCTACAAGAGACTAAACATAACAGCATGGCCAACTTTGCAGAGAGTTCCTTAAGAGACAGATAGGAGTTGGCCGGCCATGAAAGGAACAAATTCAGGACCAAATTGACGTCCCAAAGGACGGAATACCTGGGCTCTGGAGGCAATGCGAGTCGAATAGCCCGCAGAAGACGACAAACAAAAGGATGCTCACCCACCGGAGAGCCATCGATGTTGTCATGGCCTGCCGAAATCGCTGACCGAATCGCATTAATTGTTCTGTAGGCAAGGCCTTTGTCGGCTAGTTCAGCCAGGAAATTTAGAACGGGAACGAGGCCCGCGACCAAGGGATCCAAATCCCTTCGTAGACACCAACGCATCCACTTAAGCCAAGCGGATCTGTAGCGCTTCGTCGTACTATCGGCCCATGCTTTGGAGAGAAGGTGCTCAGCTGACCCCGAAAGGCCCGGGAGCGTCCAACGTCTCCTGAGAGCCTCCACGCCATGAGGCGGAGCGAGCCCCGCACGATGAGAGGATGCGGTTCCTGATCTGGATTCCTCAGGAGGAGAGGAAACAGGGGGAGTAGGATTGGAAAATCCCAAGAAAGTTCCAGAAGAACCGGAAACCATACTTGAGACCTGAAAATAAGCATGGGCGGAAAATCCGTTCCGCTCGCGGATTTTGCGGATTTTCGGTAAATTCGCAATCCGCGAACTCCCGCGAATTTACCGAAAATCCGCAAATCCGCGAGCGGCGGATTTTTCCGGGGGCAAAAGTTCAAAACTTGTAGCCTGGCCTGTTGTAACTATTTTAGGATGGCGCGGGCAAGCTGCCAGCGCCATCCTAAAATAGTTACTAAGTTAGCTTCAACAGGAAGCTCTAATAGATAAAATAAAGCAGGTGCTCGATTTTATCTATTAGAGCTTCCTGTTGAAGCTAACTTAGTAACTATTTTAGGATGGCGCTGGCAGCTTGCCGGCGCCATCCTAAAATAGTTACAACAGGCCAGGCTGAACTGATCTTTCTCTGACCTTTTATGCACACAAGAGGCATGTGAACTCGCATGGAAGCCCCGCACCTTTGGCCCCGCGCACACACTCACGGTTTGCACCGTCTTCCCGCCATTCACCCACTATGATGGACAGCTCATTCAAGGGACCCCTGCGCCCTTCGGGCGATTGCATAGTAACACACACATGGGCGCTCGAACTAGTTGATGCTCAAATTCAGTGACTCATTCATTAGCCCAAAAACAATCATGAGCGTCTTCGAGGCTGGACAGGTGTGCCTCTTCCCAAATCTACCGTGGAAAGTCAGCTGTGATGCTGGGTAGAGGCCTTTGCATCCTTGGCTTTCATGAGCGCAATCCCCGTGCTGTTCCTGTGACCAGGAGCTTCTTTCTCTTCATATTATTGTGTTAGCACGGGTTGCTGCAAGTTCGCACGTGTTTTGTACAATTTCGCAATTTGCGAAATTGTACAAAACCCCCGCGAACTTGCAGAAACCCGTGCGAACATAAAAAAAAAAAATCTGCAAATTCGCGAGAATTCGCAGATTTTGCGGATTGCGAGTTCGCAAATCCGCAAAATCCGTGAACGCGAGATCCGCAAAATTCGCCCATGCTTACCTCCAAAGCGGTGTAATCAACACCAGCTCCACTGCTTGGCGGCGTACCTGGGCCGCTGTCCGTACCACCATGGAGAACGGGGGGAATGCAAACGGTTTTTCCCGACTCCAATCCTGCAGAAAGGCGTCCGTGGCCTCCGCGAGAGGGTCCGGCCTCCAACTGAAAAAGCGCGGCAGTTGGTGGTCCAGACGGGACGCAAACAGGTCCACCGAAAAGGGACCCCAAAGGCATTGCAGCCACTGGAAGACTTCCGGATCCAGTTTCCACTGACTGGCATCCCTGAGGTACCTGGAGTGCCAATCCGCTACCTGATTGGCCTGGCCTGGCAGGTACTCTGCTGTCACAGCGATGTGGCGCGACAGGCAGTAATCCCAGAAGTCCTTCGCCAAATTCGCCAGAGCTCGAGAACGAGGACCCCCTAGATGGTTCACATAAGGAACCGCTGAAACATTGTCCATTTTCAGTAAAACACAGGCTTTGACCGAATCCTTGGTCCAGCAACGGACTGCGAAGGAGCCCGCTAGGAGCTCCAAACAGTTGATATGTAACCGTTGTTCGTCTGAAGACCAGGCGCCGCCGGTGGAGAAATCTCCGCACCGAGCGCCCCAGCCCGACCTGCTGGCATCGGATTCTATGACGATGTCTGGCACCGACCCGAAGATCGCCTGACCATTCCACGCCTCCATGTGAGACAGCCACCAAGACATTTCCTCCTTCATCTCCTCCGTGAGAGGAACCAACTGATCGTAGCTCATCCCTCTCCAGAGGTGCTGAGCTTTGAGGCGTTGAAGCGCCCTGTAATGTAGGGGCCCCGGAAAAATCGCTTGGATGGAGGACGACAGAAGTCCTACCACCTTGGCGACATGTCGTAAGGACGTGCGATCTTTGGTGATCGTCTGCCGAAGCAGATGTCGTATCTTCGCGATCTTCCGGGGCGGAAGACTCAGAACCGCCTCCACCGAGTCCACTACGAAACCCAGGAAGGTAAGTCTCTGAGTGGGGGTCAAAACCGATTTTGAGCCGTTGATAACGAACCCCAGTTTCTGAAGAAGTTGTACGGCCTGTTGCAGCTGCCCAGCTAAGATCACTGGACATTGCCCCATAAGAAGGATGCCATCCAAGTAGACCAACATACGGACCCCTTGACCCCTGAGGAACTCCACCACCGGATGCAGCACCTTTGTGAAGCACCAGGGGGCCGATGAAAGGCCGAACGGCAGCGCCGTGAACTCGAACACCCTGTCGTTCCACAAAAACTGAAGGACACGACGATGCGGCGGGTGGATAGGAAGGACTAAATAAGCATCCTTGAGATCCAGCCTCACCATCCAATCTCGAGGGAGGAGCATGTCTCGAAGGAGGTGGACACCCTCCATCTTGAAGTGTCGATAGATCAACCACCCGTTGAACTCTTTGAGGTTGATCACAGGTCTCTTGCCCCCATCTGTCTTGTCCACTAGGAAGACATTGCTGATAAAACCATTGGGGTGGCGCGTTGATAGACGGATGGCACCTTTGCAAAGCAACTCTGAGACCTCTCCGTCTATCAAAAGCGCGTCGGACTCCGAAAACACCATCGGACGTGGGCACACTTCTTGAGTGGGATGGTCGTAGAACTCTATATGGAACCCACGTATGGTTTGCAAAACACAAGCGGCGGCAGTGAGCAATTCCCACTCCTCGTAATAGGTTGCCAACCTCCCTCCTATCGGAACCTGATCTAAACAAAGTACACTCACCGGAGGTATTTCCTTGTCCGGAATTCTTCCTGAATCCTCTGCCGCCGAAGCGTTGCCCTCTGGTGGGATAGAAATTATTGAAGTTTGCAGAGGTCTGGTACTGGCCTCTGCCGGAGCCTTGCCCTCTATTATTGGCCTGTTGGCCACGGCCGGTCGCGCGGCACCTGCCGCGACCGGCCCCTCCAGAGAAACGCTGGTGAAAAACGCGTTTGATGCTGGACTGTGCCTTGTCCAGCGATGTAAAAGTGGACACGAGCTTGCCCAGCTCTCTGATAAAGGGCTCGCCGAAGAGGCCTCCCTGGGCTACAGCGCCCGCCTCCGACGAGGCCAGGTCCCCCAGCTTAGGGTCTAATTTAATTAGTAATGAATGCCTGAGCTCGGTGGACAGGGCGCAATTGGCATTACCCAGGAACACGATAACACGTTGTGCCCAATTCGAAAGCACCTCTGGGGAAATGACCGTGCCATTTGCCTTCGCCTCCTCCGCCATGTCGAGGATTTTCGTGGCAGGCCCTACAGCATCTAGCAGCTTATCCTGACAGGACCGCCAGGATCGGTCAATACCCTTCCGGGGATCTTTCATGAATTTGGCCAGGAAGGTGGCCATTTTCGCATCCAACTCGGGGGTCATAGCCACCTTCCCTTCCAAAGTCGGCCGCGGACATTCCCCTCGCAGACAACCTCTGGCTTCCTTTTCCAGTGGTTTGCGCAGTCGACCCGCAACAAACTTTGCCACAGTCTCACCCGGTGTCCAAGCCGCCAACCCGCGGATGAACAATCTCGTCCGGGTCCAACATGCCCGATTCATCCCGAGGGAGCTCCGTGGCTGAGCTCGATGGGCGCCAAGAGCGTACCGACTCCCCGTCATCGTCAGTGTCCGGTGAATCATACACTGGAGAAGCGGGGGCCGTGGCAACGTCCCCTGTAGCGTCAGGGTTCGCCGGGGAGCAGGGGGCGCAGCCGTTGCCTTTGCCAAAAAGGCGTCACGGAGACGCTCAAAGGCGCCTCTGTCCACCCCCTGCGCCTCCGAGGACGGTCCCTCTTTGCAGGGTTTCTTCGGTGCGGGCGGTTTCCCGCTCGACGTTCCCGGGGGGTCAGTAGGCGCCCCCAAATGCGCGGACGCTAACTTCGCGCATTCCTCCACAATGCGTGCGGAGAGGCGGTCCTTCATGGGCCCCACCACCTCCGTCACACAGCGGTAAATGGAGTTATCCACCGCTTGGTAGAACTCATCGTCCTGTAGGTAGGAATAGGGCTCCTCTTCATACTCCCCTTCCATCATGAACTCACAGAAATAACCCTACAGGCACCCAAGAGGGTGTTATTCGAGAGACAACTCGATTTTGGGCAGACAAAACTGACTGCAATTACTTTGTGGGCCAACAGGCGTGGCAGGTAGGGCTGCACCGACCCCCCAGCGCGCGGACTCTCCTCACCGGGACCGAGTCTTGCTACCCCTCAAGCGCGCTATGCCACACAAGATAATTGAGGTGCACAAAAGGCGCCCGAAGGCGTTTCACGCGGTCTACGCCGCAATACAGACCCCAGCGGGGCGTCAGAAAAAGGATTACAGACCAAGTAAACCAGGTGCCAGAGGGGCAAGCGAGGGCAGGCTCCGGCGCAGGCAGACTCCTCAGCGCGGCCCCCGTAACTGAGGAGACGCGCCGAAGAGTCGGCGAGACGCGTGGGCGCCCCCCTGGCGGCTTTCTCAGTCACCGCACACAATTGGGAAAAGAAAAAAGTCGCGTAGGAACGAACAGAACGTTCCTGCGACCGGGGACTCTGCAATGGAGAAAAGTAAACCATGCGACGAGCCCCCAACAAACTGTATACACGATATAACCAGTAAATATCACACAAAAGGAAACATGAAAAGCACTTATCTGGTTGCAGGAGCAGCGAAGAAAGAGGGGGAAGAGGAAGAGAGGACTGGCTTTCTAACTGTGATAGACATGATGGAAGGACTATGGACTAGGAATACACAAGAGACTCTTGGGAGTTGTGGTTTTTGAACTGTTAAAACGTTCCTTCAAATGCTTTGGGACTTAAAGCATTTTTCGTTCACTGTTTGAATATTTTCCTAAACTGCTGTGGAGTTTTATGTTAATAAAGCGAAGGAAGATACAGCATAATCTGAAGCCTCCGGTCCTGACATAGAATTGCATGGATTTGTTGCCATTCAGGAGAATGCTCAAAACTTGGTTATTCTAGTCTCCTTATTAATCTCTCCCTCTTTTCAGGATAGCAGATAGCGCCAGGACACCCAAGGGTAACAGACGCGCTTAATAAAATAATTAACAAAACATAACATAACAGGACCTAGGTCAAGACGGTACCCAGAAGACATAGAAGAGCCAGGGACCCAAGGAACCACCCAAGGTAAGTACCCAGGAACCCCACGGAGGCCATGTGCTGATTAGGAACACAAGTTATTGGGTAAGTCACGGTTGCAGTTTTTAAGAAGAAGGACCCTTCCCAGAGGACCCTGAAGAAACTCTGTGAAAGATGGAAGGTTGGAGAGTCACCCCACCCGTGGATACCCAGGGAACCAGGATATCTACACCAGGGAAGCCAGGTGAGAAGTGACGGCGGAAACCGCCGTAGACCACAATGGAGGACTTCAGTGAATATGCCGCTGGTGAAGAAGGTGAAAGAGGTCGGTGGAATCTAAAGGTATTTTCACGATGAGAGGTACCTGCAAGCAGAGTGGACAGATTCTATGCCACTCAGGCGTGACCAGGAGGCACGGGAGATGAATGCCCACTGATGTCGGAGATGCAGGAGAATTGACGGTGACCTTGAAGCTGCAGCTCTGCAGACCAGGCAATGCTGTGGAAGACCAGGAGCTGTTCACAAGCTGTGCCATGTTGGATGTCAAGAGCCAGGGGTCGGTATCCGTCGGGGGCACCAACAAGCCTTGGCAACGACAACAAACGTAGTAGACAAAAAAGGTGCAATGTCAGAACCAGCAAGGACCAAGTGACTAACCACAAACAGATAAGTCAGAGCAGTCCCTCAGCAATCAGGGGAGCCCACTGTAGCCAAATAATATCCTCAAGAGGACCCACGGTGTGAAGGCACAGGAGTCACAAGAAGACCTCAAGCAGCTCACCAATGATGCGGACCCATGGTGCAGGGGATGCTGTCTGGGCAAAGATCTTGGTTGCAAGACATGATTGAGGCTGGAGATTCTTGGAGCCTGCCTGACGATATCTAGTGAAAAGAGTCAACAAGCCTTGGCAATGGCAAGTCAATGCAGTGCGCAGGGGTACTGCTCCAGCAGTTCTGACAAGGGATACTGGCTTCAAACTTGCTGTGAAGATACTGCAGGCCTTAAGGGAGTTGCAAAATCACCACCTGTGTTGCTGAACCTTTCAGAGTCTGTAGGAATTTAGGGATAACAGACCGGTCAGCTTTGTTGCGGGGCCTGCAGGTGCTGGGAGGTGACTCCTTCACTTCAAGGGAAATTCTGTTGGGTATCTTGGATGTCCACAGACCTGTAGAAGAACCTGCATGGAGCACAGGCAAAGATGATGCAGAAGCCTGGTAGGACAATAACACCAGGAGTAGCAGGAGTCTTCCCAGTTGCAGTCTCGGTCCCAAAGCAAAGTCCAGCGAAGTCCAAAGTGCCCAGAAGAGTGAAGATGAAGTGGTTTAGGATCTGAATCTTGTCCCACGACGAATCTAAGGAACCACCCACAGGTAAGCCCTTAAGTACCCTAAGGAAAGGGTTGGGATGATTCAGAGGTCCCTCCCACAAGAGGGGCTGGACCGTGGAGAGGATACTCCCATGTCCTTTGTCCAATTTTGCGCCAGAGCGGGAGGCAATGGTTTCCTGAACTTTTTCCAACTGGAGCATGCAAGGAGTGTACCAAATGTGCCCTTCAAAGCAGAATAGTAGTGCTGGCAAGCTACCCCACTCAATACCAATACACTAAGTCCTTTCTGGGAGGTGGTCACACCTTCCTGTAACAGGAAACCTATTGTCCTGCCTTCCCCTGCTCAAACTTGGCTCAGCAGCCGGAGGGCAGAACCATGTCTCTGGTCAGGAGAAGCCATAGTTTGCTGTCCGTGTCTGGAAGACTGGTACCGGAGCACTGAAGCCCTCCCATAAGGGCCCCACTGTGCATGGAATCATACCACCAAAACCCTTTACTGTGTTGGGGTATGATTCCAACATGTTTCATACCAAACACTTTACAGCCACTTTAGAGTTAGCCGTTGTGTAATGAAGCATGGCCACTCTTAATGGCTGATGCACTTACAAACCGGGAGAATGGGTTCCATGGATTGTAGGGGTGTCCTGCTCATGATGGGGCACCCTCACACTTATAACTGAGCACCCTACCTTCAGGATTGAAACGCCTGCCTTAGGGGTGACTTATAGATTTTAAGTGCAATGACCTCAGATATACGAAAACACATATCTGTTGTAAGTAGTGCTAGCACCAACTCCTCACCCACGCACACAAGGCTCTCCACGACACGGGCCCGAAGTACCTCAACAGCCGCCTCACTTTCTACACACCCACCCGCCAGCTCTGATCCGCCAGCCTCACCCTCGCCCTCGCCTCCGTCCCACGTTTTTGGAAATCCACCGTCGGAGGTAGATCCTTCTCCTACCTGGCAGCCAAGACATGGAACTCCTTCCCCACTCACCTACTGCTGACCCTGGACCATCTCTCCTTCAGGAAACAACTGAAGACCTGGCTGTTCGAGCAGTAGAGATACCCCCCCGCCCCCCAGCGCCTTGAGACCCTTACGGGTGAGTAGCACACAATACAAATTTTGTGATTGATTGATTGATTGAGGCCTGTAGTCACAATTTGATTGATCTCCCATGGTTGGCATAATACAATCTTCAGCATGCCCTGGCTACCTTAATACCATATACTAGGGACTTACAAGGGTACCCCAGTAGCCCATCTGGGGTGTACCTAAGTCCTCACCGTGTCCAATTTAGGGAAAACGTACAGTGACTGGGATCCTGATTAGCTGTATCTCAGTCAGACTAGTCAGAATAACATAATGATACCAGCAAAAAGTGTGAGGTGTCCATGAAAGTAGATCCTACTTTCCTACACACTCTATCTGCCTGTGTTTCCTTGCCTTCTCAAGCCCCTTTCTTTCATTATCAAATCATCTCTTTACCTACTCCTTCTCTAGATGCATCTTTTACCCTTCTATTTTTATCCACCCTCTCCTTTTACTTCTCTCTAACTATTCTTTCACTCCGCTTCACTTTTTCCATTCTCTTATTTCTCTTATTTAGGTCAGCCTTTGTGTCCCTCCTCCTCCTCTCTTTCCCTACTGCACCCCTCTCATTATTTCTAACTGCCTTTTGCCATACTCTTCCCGTTGTCAGGTAGCCACCAACCCTCCGGGATGCCCCTCATTCTTCAAGTGGGTCCCCTGTACAGCTGAAGGCCAATCAATATCCAGTGGCGGCTCCCACAGATCAGGGATTAGGGGAGGGGTTGTGGAGCATTTAAAAAATAAATTACAAAAAGAAAAGAAAACCCTTAACTTATTGCCGCGTCCCACGTCTCTGCTATGTCTCTCCCCGTCGGACTCAGCCAGAACAGCAACCAGGAACCACCCGAAGGCTCCCCTGACCAATCACAATGTTGCACCATTGTGATTGGTCTGAGTGCCGTGGTTCGCACTTAGATGGAGACTGGGGACCTGGACATGTTCTCCATGCAGACTGTAATGCAGCCTGCATGGAGAACTTGAAAGTGCGCATGACTGGCCGGTCCCAGAGGGTCAGCCAAGCCGTCATGCACACTTAGAGTGGGCAAACCATTCCTCCCTTGCCCTGGTCTGAGAGCAGAGAAGTGCCTCCCGCCCACAAAGCAGCTGGAAACAATAACATTTTAATAACAAGTTATTATCATTTTATGTTTCCTTTCATCAAACATGCTTAAAAGCAGTTGGGTGGCGCTCCTCCGCCTGAACGGAGGAGCTGCCACTATCAATATCTCTTAAAGATAAGAGACTCGGGTGCTCCTGTAAACCTTGGCCTCAGAAGCAGGCCTGCTCTTTCAGAGAGTCGCTCCAGATGCCCTTGGCATGGGAAGAGCTGCCTCTGTTTGATTTCACTACACCCTGTCACCTGCTAACTCTCTCTCTCTGTCCTCTTTCCTTCATATCTCTTTACATAGGGCAAATAATCACTCCTATGCAGCCAGAAAACAGAAGTAAAAAACATTCAGCCAGATTCATGAAGCAAAATTGCGATTGCAATAGCTGCGAATTAGCTATTGCGATCGCAATTACCAGAAAAGCAATTCATCATGCCAAAAACACAGAATGTGCGAATTCGCCAAAATAAAATTGCGAAATCGCAAAATAAATTGCAGAATCTAGGAGGAACCCCCATAGCGAATCGGAAATAGCGAGAATCCATGGATTCTGCGATTTAAATTGTGATTTCGCAAAATATTCTCAAACGCCATTCATAAAAACTCGCAAATAGCGAAAAAGCTGAAAATCGCTATTTGCGAGGCGCAATTTAAGGAGAACCAAAAGCAGGTGGTAACCATGAAGGAAAAAAAAATCAACTAACGAGCCACAGGTGCAGTGCTGAACAAACACACTTAAGGAAACAGAGTAGTAGCTTGAGGACTCACACAATGCCAGGACTCTACATGGTGGAAAGCAGACGCAGGATCCAGGAGCGAATATTCCGCCTGCGGGTCACCCTGCTGGGCCAAACTGTGGAGCAAATTTACTCTAAGTACCGCCTGAATGGGCCAATGATCATGAAGCTGATCCGGGACCTAGACCCCCTGATGCAGCACCCAACAAGGAGGACCAATGCCGTGCCCACCCATGTCCAGGTCCTGTACAGCCTGCACCTACTAGCCTCCGGAAGCTACCAGGGGATAGTCGCTGTTGCTGGGGGGATATCCCAGAGCACATTGTCCCGCTGCCTAAGAAGTTTCCTGGAGGCTATGCTGACCCAGCTACACCACTACATCTCATTCCCCACCACCCAACAGGACTTGAATGAGACTAAGCTACATTTCTACAACGTTGCGCATTTCCCACATGTTATCGGATGCATTGACTGTACCCACATCCACATCTGCCCACCAGCACAAACGGAATACATGTACTGCAACTGCAAGTCCTACCACTCCCTCAATATCCAGATGGTGTGCAACGCTAAGACTTACATCACGGACATAGTGGCACAATACCCGGGGAGCACACATGACTCCTTCATATTCCGGCACAGCGGCATTCACACACGACTGGCCAGGGGAGACTTTGGCGAAGGACACCTACTAGGTAAGTACACATGCCCCATATAGTACACAGTGATCATGTAGCTGCGCAGAACAGGCACTCACCCTCTGCTCCTTTCATTTAGGTGACAGCGCCTACGGTCTCCGTGAGTACCTCCTCACCCCATACCTCAACCCTGCAACACCACAGCAATGGCGATACAATGCTGCACACATACGCACAAGAAATTGCATTGAGAGGACATTTGGCCTTTTGAAGAGCAGATTCCGCATACTTCACAAGACTGGTGGGGCCATCAAATACGAGCCTGAGGTCTGCTGCCACATCGTGGCCATGTGTGCAATACTGCACAACATTGCTACCAAGCGCAGGATACCTGTCGAGATCTCTGGCAGTGAGTCGGAAGGGGACAACCGCCCACCTGCACATGTGCGACATGCACGCGGGAAGAATCCTGCAGAAGGACACAGGCGCCGCAACCACATCACAATTAACTGTTTCTAGTGCACACATTCCCCTCACACAAGACTGCACTCATGAATAACAAATGCAATAATGACATGAGTCGTATTTACGTTAGACCATATATTCTTATTGTTCAATCACAATAATGTGGCTTTTTTGTCCATGAGTGCACATGGGAACAGTATTGCTTCATACGTCCCCATGCAGGGGTAGATGGCTTGCTTGCAGATACGTGGGGGTAGCACTCTCAAACTTTGAGAAATGTCCTCCGGGCTCCTCAAGTGTCCTTGTATAAAGGTTTCTAACAGTTCATGTAGAAAAAGTAGACAAATTTAACTATTGATGATGTTCAAATTTATTAATCTTTTGTTCTTAATGCATCTCGTTGTATTCACAAAATACAAATAAGAACCTTACAAAAAGGAACCTCATTCATTCCAACCGCCCACACCAACAGACTGGAGTTGGAAATTTCATTTTACAAACTCATGAGGAAACTCCGCTTAAGGCACTTTTTTCAAAACGTTATACAAACATCCATCGATGCTCAGCCAGATCAACTCAGGGGCCTACGCCCCAAGAGCAATTTCTTATCACCAGTCTCACACAAGACTCTTGACACCTACGAGACTCTCGTCAGGAATGACTTATCCAAACTCAATTGTAATTCTAGACCCAAGAACAAGAATCCTACCATTAAAGACATCAACACCCTCAAATCTATTTCAAACAACAACCAGATTACTTGCGTGAGGGCAGATAAAGGTGGCGCCATCGTTATCCTCAACACATCTTACTACGAAGGCCAGGCATCCCTCCACCTCTCGGATACCAACACATACTTGAAATTACAAAATAATCCTACTACTCAGTTTAAGGAAAGACTAGACAACATACTGAGCACGGCTCTTGAAAATGAAGTTACCACTGACAAAACTACCAAATACCTCACCACCAAATATTCAAAAAGTCCCAAATTCTTTTTGGTTCCCAAAATACACAAGAATCTCCAGACACCACCGTGCAGGCCCATAGTATCTACGTGTGCTCCATCTGTTACTTGGATAACTGTAAGGCAGCATTCATGATCCTGTGGGAAAATTTCTGGATAAATACTTACAGCCCATTGTCACCTCTTTACCCACGTTCATCAGAGACACTACAGACTTTCTTAATAAACTCAGCCAAGTGAAAATAGAGGACCGTAGTAATTTATCACTGTGCACAGTTGATGTATCATCCCTGTACACATCTAGCCCCCACACCATGGGCATTGAAGCAGTTGAATACTGTTTATTGAGAACTGAATTGGATAATGACTTGAAACTTTTGTTAATGGAACTACTACAATTCACCTTATTTCACAGTTATTTTACATGGAAAGACAATTGGTACCAACAAATGACCGGAACCTCTATGGGCAATTCGGCAGCACCAGCCTACGCAAACATTTTCATGCATAGATTTGAAGAAGACCGCATCCTCAACAAGACCGAATGGACCGATCACCTGAAAATGTTTGTAAGGTTTATAGATGATATCTTTTTAATCTGGCAGGGCCCACAAAACGTTCTGCAGGAAAAACTGTTTCAACTCAATACCATTGACCAGCGAATTCAATTCACTCACGAAATTCAAACAGAATCCATAACTTTTCTCAATGTCATGATCACTAACTCCACCACAGGATTTAAGACTAGTTTATTCCGAAAGAAAACCGATAGGAATAATACATTACATTACTCGAGCTTTCACCCACAACCTTTGAAAAAACACTTGCCATACAGTCAATTGATCAGAGCCAAAAGGATTACATCCGATGCCAATCAATTTGAGAATGAGATTCGCACCACCATACAGAGATTCAAAACCCGAGGGTACCCAGACCAGATCCTCGAGCAGGCCAAACAACGATGTGAAACTAAATCCAGAGATGAGTTAATGTCAAACATGACCACACCCAAAAGGGATTCAATCACCGTCGTTTCTAAATATTCAACAGTCAGTACCAAATTCAAGCAGATCATCAAAAAACATTGGGAGATCCTTAGGATAGAACCCGATTTCAACAAGATTTTTGACAACGATCCTATCTTTGCTTTCACCAGAGCTAAAAATCTAGGGGAACTCTTAAAAACTTCTAACCCCACTATCACTGAATTCAAAGGAACGATTCCATGCAGAAACTGTAATCACTGCAACAGTGTAATTCAGGGAACCACCATCAACCACCCTATGAGGGGTAACAAAATCAAGATTAGAGCCACAGCGACCTGTGATACCGCTAATGCCATTTACATGCTGAAATGCCCTTGCGGCAAAATTTATGTTGGACAGACGGAGAGGAAACTAAAAATACGTCTTAACGAACATAAGTCCAACATCAGAACCAAACAAACCAAATCATCTGACGCACAACATTTCTTGGAAGCAGGTCACGGTATCAGCCAAATACGATATTGTGCGCTGGAAACAGTGTCTAAACAAGAAGGCAAAGACAATCACACTGAACTACTTAGAAGGGAAAATTATTGGATTTTCACATTGTCTAGTATGAAACCACATGATCTGCATGATCGTGTGGAACATTTATGTCACTTGTGAATACGCTGTTTTTTAAGCCAACCGCTCCCAGTATGCGAATAGTGACTAGCTCAGTCACATCATGATCACACCTTATTATGTCAGTATTGATGAGACTTTTCTCATGATAATTCCTTTTATTAGTGTATTTCAATACCAATTTACCATGTGATTAGCTGTTTCACTTTAAGATTACCCCTTATTGCGTTAGCATTAGTTATGACCTTAAGAATTCTAATAATATTATGTTAGTTTAGCGCGATATTCCCAGTGGCCACCCTCACCTATGCTCCTGATTTAGTATATTTTCATAGATTTACTGTGATGCACCATACCATGTTTACTCTTCCATGTATATATTTTGTTACATTTCTCTTACATCCTTTTTGCTAAGCGTTTCCTTTTTCCTACACTGACCGAGTCTTTCTTTAGTGTCACTTCATAGACAGCGTGCACCTTTAACAACGTGTTTTACGTTGCTCCGTAACCTCTTGTTTTTAAACACATCCGGGGTTTAGTCACGCCCAAACCCGGCCGAGAACCACAGCACCCTTGGTTTATACCTTTCCTGCACGTTGCGGTAAGACGCGCATCATTTCAAGTAACTTTTCCTTTTCCGCGCTTTGTAAGCAGCATGTATTTTGTAAACTCACTATGCTTGTATTTTCACCGGAGCACCTCGCATGTATGGCAAATTGAATAACCGCATTGATATTCTACTGCGGGTTCCGCCACGTATCATTCCTTTCTCCCGTCCAACAATCAGCACGCGTTTATATACTCGTCTATTCACAACTTCACTGGAGCACCTTCATACATCGTTTTCACTGCACGTTAGTCAACCGCGGATCTTTTACTCTATATAATCACTTTTTGAACGCGTAATACACGCCGTTTTAAAATGAAACACGTGGTCACAACCTTTAACTACCGCTCATTTGCATGGTTTCACTCTTTAACTATTTTTTGAACTCATTCAATACCTTGAGAACATCTATGTTTTTTCTTTGTTGACAGAACATGTCCCCAGAAGAAGGCATGATCTATATGCCGAAATGCATTGGGATAGTTTGAGTGCATTTACGAACTGAGATGTTATCACTGAATGTATACTTGTGAATACAACGAGATGCATTAGGAACAAAAGATTAATAAATTTGAACATCATCAATAGTTAAATTTGTCTACTTTTTCTACATGAACTGTTAGAAACCTTTATACAAGGACACTTGAGGAGCCCGGAGGACATTTCTCAAAGTTTGAGAGTGCTACCCCCACATATTTACCACGCCTCTAGCCAGAAGGCGATTCTCTGGAGCACCTTACATAAAGAAACTTTATTAAAACAGCTGTGCATCTAGTAACAACCCTTTTTATACGTTTTGCTTGCAGATACTCCATGGCCCTGTAGGCAGAGTGAAAAGTGTCAGTGGCGCCTACGTCCAGAGGCTCCCAGTCGCCTCTCCCTGTCCTCAATTGCAGTGTTGGCCCGTGATGCTGCAGTGGGCCTGCTGCTGCGGCGGCATTCAGGC
The DNA here is from genome assembly GCF_964263255.1 of Lissotriton vulgaris. NCBI lineage: Eukaryota > Metazoa > Chordata > Amphibia > Caudata > Salamandridae > Lissotriton > Lissotriton vulgaris. The sequence goes on along the minus strand of NW_028243295.1, from coordinate 516,143 downwards.
GCCGGCGGCAAGGACATGCTGCTGTGGCTTGACGTGCCCATCGTAGCATCATCACCACCCCCTGGTTCACCATGGCCACTTGGCTGCATTCTGAGCACTGCTGCTGTCACCTGATCCAGTGACCTGGCAACGTCCTGGCAACACTGGACCATTTGCACCTGCATTGCGAATGACCAGCGGGCAAGTTGAGATGTTGCATTGCCAATAATATGATTAGAACTGGTGTAGGCGGTCAGGCGGGTCAGTAACTGGCGGTGGCACCAGCGGGTGATGTCCTGCTGGGAGACCAGGATCTGGTTGTTCTCTCGCACAGCTGCGGTCAGCTGTCCAACATGCTGCGTGGTATTGGTGAGCTGCAGATGTATGGCAGCCAGGTGACGCTCCTGCGTAAGATGTACCGCAAGCATGCGGCATTCAATGGCCAGGCCAGGATCCCGTGCATGGACAGCCCTGCCCGCGAGTGAGGCCGTGTCACGCAGCTGGGGCGTCAGTCCGCGGGACTGCGACCTGACTGCGGCTGTGAGCCTCGTCTGCCTCCTGGCTGCTGGTGGTGTGGCCTGTACCACTGCCGTGGGTGTCGGTTGGGGTGGTTGCTGGGCACCTGTGGCTGCTGGAGTGGCCCTGCCCACATGGGGGCGTTGTGGTGGTACTGCTGCAGGAGGCTGAGATGGTCCTGGTTCAGGTTGGCCCTCACCCTCGGTGTCCTCCGGGTACTCATCTATATGTAGGGCTTCGCTGTCGGTGCTGGGCTCCTCTGCTGCACCTGTGATGTAAATGGGTGCATGTTTAATGATATGTCGCTTGCACAAGAGATGTTGCTACATGCATGCAGACCTGCTTTCCCTGACTGGCTTTTGGTATTACTTTGAATTGACAGGTCTGCCTGTGTTGGGCAAACTCCGATTGTTTATTACACTACAACTCCCACAATGCATTACTGGGGTTGACAAATTGCTAGCTCTGGGGTCATGGGCATTGTTAGGGGACGGGCTCGCAGTTGCATGGCACTTACCTTGGGATTGTTGGGTGGGTCGGGACGAGTCCAGCTGGATGACCCCCATGCAGGCTTCAGGAGTCAGAGTGTCCTCCACGAGGTCCTCAAGTAGGGTGTTGGGTGTAAATGTAAATGTACAGGAATTTATATAGCGCAAATCACCAACTGGTCTCTAAGCGCTTGCTTAGGGAACCCGTCCTGGTATTCCGCTGTGAGATAACCCCGGCAGGGTATCGGCAAGGTGAAAGCCAGGCATCCCGCTGCGAGGGGCTGTTGTGGAGATTAAGCAAGCTATTGCCCAGAGTCGCAGAGTGTGAACCCGTGAATCGAGTAGGCACCGGAGCGAGAATTGTCGAGTCCATGGACATTTTAGGACTCAAGACCCCGCTGAGCCGGGAATTGAACCCTGGTCCCGGGCTGACCTCTGCTTCCAGGTCTGCCTCCTCTAACCAGTGAGCCACACTTCTCCACAATCATGTGTGGCAGTGGGGTCTCCTCCACCGGTGGCAAGTCGCTCACCCTGCCTCTCCGCAACTCTCTCTTTGGCACGCCCTCTGAGGTTGTACCACCTCTTTTTCAATTCTTCTATTGACCGCTGGGTCACCCCGACAGAATTCACCTTTGCGCCTATTCGCAGCCAGATGCGGCACTTGTCAGCCTCTGGCACCCTCCTGGAGTCCTTGCCAAACAGGCGTGCATGGTCCTTGCAGACCCCCTCAATTAGATACTCAAGTTCTTGTTCAGAGAACTTAATCTTCCTCTTCCTCCCTGGGGCACTGCTCCCTGCTGCTTCCTGTGACCCTGCTGCTTCCTGTGACATTTTGGAGGTTGTGGATGTCCTGCTGTGGTGCTGCGAGTTCACTGTTGTGGAGCTCTTCCCAGTCCTGCTTCCAGATTCAGGCTCTGTGGTCTGAATGAGGGAGGGAGCAGCCTACTTCCTGGTTGTGATGTCATCATTGGGCTCAAAATGCGACTTCCCGTTTTTGCGATCTCGCAGTTAGCGAGATCGCAAATAGCGATTTCGGTAATAGCGAAATCGCAATTTCAATCAACAAATCGGCCAAATCTGCGATTATTATGCGATTGGAGCCAAATCTCAATCGGCAATTGCAATCGATTGCGATTCGCATTTTTTCCGCGCATTTCTTCATGAATGCCATTCTGCGATTTCTAAATTGCGATTCGGTAAAAATCGCAATTTGGAATTCGCAGAATGTTGCTTTAATGAATCTGGCTGATAGTCATTTACGACGCCAAAAGGGCTAACTTGAACTAATTCGAGACCGATTGCATTGCAAATGCTTGCTAAAAACTGCTTAAAGCAAAAGTAAGGTTCTCAATTTTCACAGAGAATTTAGTGCACAGTCCGCCAGCACATCATCTTTCAGTCTTAATTGGACAGGAGGCAAGAGACATGTCGAGCTGGCCTTCAATTCAACAAAGGTGTCTGCTAAATGGTTCCACTTGGTATTTTATACCTTCTTTGGAATGCTGACTTAAGAGAAGACAATTTCCACAAGGAACAGTTAGAACATGAAAGTGGAAAATGACTGAACAATTCTTTCCTGACTGGAGGATTTATAGGGTCACATTTATTTTGAAAACCATTTAGTTACTAATACTTTTTTAAACGTTTAAGTGCATGTTATTGGCAGGTTGTCAATAGGCCACACTTCATTAAGGGCAGCTATTCTGCCATCTTCTTTACGGTACTAGTACCAGTAGGATCTGATGCGTTTTGAGTTGGTCTGTGTACATCATCTCAATAGAAACAAAATACGCATATGAGGATTGAGTTCTTGACTTACAGCAGATAGACATGTCAGCTATTTTTCATGCAGTAATTATATTTATAGTGCACAGTTGGTTGTAAATATTTGAGGCTCTGGTGAGCTTATTCATATTCTGGAAATCGATGTGCATTTGTAGCGAGCTATGTGGACTGTGCCATACAGCTTTTTGCACAGAGTTAGTGTGCAGGCTATATTAAGATTCTTCATGACTTGAAATACATCCCATTTGTGGATGTGCTTGTAGACACTGGACTGATGGGCTACCTCTTCCTCACCTTGGCTCCTAGGCCCTGACCTGTTTTGCTGCTAAAGGATTTGATCGCAGTAAGATGCTTGCAGAAACATGACAAAGTTTTGCTCTGCATTTACTGTTGACTTATAATGACCTTTTTCTGATGTATTCACATTTTTTGACAAATACTAGGCAAAAAATTATTTTAGCCTACACCTACCTCCAATATTCTATGTAAACAAACATAACGCTATGTTTTTGCTGCACTTTGAAATTGTGGGCATAATAGTAGTAGGACCCCCATTTGAAGATCATTTTGATTGTGAAAGTGTCTAAGGGGCAGATGTGCGACCATATTTTGTGAGTATGTGCTAAAATATTTTTTAAGAGCATGCAGTGATCTGTTAAAAAATGAAACAGAAATGTTTAATTTTTCTTTTTAAATTCATCCTGATTTCCTCCCTTTGAGTAAACGGGCTTCATTAAAAAAAAAACCACTACTGCTTTATTTAACAAGCATTTGCAATGCAATAGGTCTCGCATTATTTAAGTTTGAGCTATTATTATTGTAAATGGCAATGTTTTTTGCTTTATGCTATAGTTTTCTTATGTACATAAAAAGCTACATATAAAGTATTTGTTGTTAAAATTATTTATGCAGTATTTAAATTTGTTTGCATAAAAGATTACAAGAATATCTTAGCAAAAAAGTTAAACTTTTTAATGGTAATTGACTAAATGTCCATTTGTACATTTTAATTTCAAATAGGTAAGTGTAAACATCACAAATATATTGTGCAAACAGTGCAAAATATTTTAGCCATAAATATTTTTGTTTTATGAGGTAGTTTGTAAGAAAATGATTGTAAAAGGCAAACACTGTAATTAAAATGTAACATATAACAGTACAGTTATGGCTAGTAAACATACATTAGTAGTATAGTATAATTGTAAACAAGATGTAAATAAGACTACAGAAATTAGCATGAATTATCACTTTAATATCAACTTTACAAACATTTTGAAAACACGATCACAGCTGGTAATCATGCATTGGCTTGTTATTACAAGCATTTCATTTTAATAAATATTTCTGATTCCCAAAAACAAATATGACAGTCTCTCAAAATAATGGCTTTTCAGTTTTAGTTGTATCTTTGATCTCCATGTCATCAAGTACTCATGAATATTACTGCCCCATGGACAGAGTCTGGCTTTACATGTCTACATATTAACATCCAATTCCATGAACACCCATCGCATGCCAGGGATGACCATCACCGCTGGTGAAGAGAAGCACAATTGTGTCAAGAATGCCCACAATACGTTGTGGTCCCATTATACCAGGGATGGGCTCAATAATGCCAAAGATGCCAACATCATGCCAAGCATTGCTAGACTAAAAGTGGGAATAATTCTAACAGGGACACCACCAATAAATTAAGAAGGAACACCATTACGCTAAGGCAAGCATTACCGCCTTCGGGTAAAGTCTGCGCTATATAAAAATGCATAAATACATGAATAAAGAAATACCGCCTTCGGGTAAAGTCCGCGCTATATAAAAATGCATAAATACATAAATAAATAAATACCGCCTTCGGGTAAAGTCTGCGCTATATAAAAATGCATAATTAAATAAATAAATACATACCGCAAAACATCCTCGTTACTCTGCCGGCCTGCGACCAGGAAGTCAGGCAGGCCGGCGCGACACCCGGAAACAGGAAGTAGGAGGGCGGGAGCCTACCCCGCCTCCCACGGAAGAGCCGCGATTGGAGCCGTGTTGGGAGCAGGGAGCACCGGAGCAGGCAGGAGCCTACCCTGCGCCCCGGTGCCGAAGGAGGGAAGAAGAGTCCTGCTGCCGGGCCTTGCAGCTGAGGAGAGGAAGCCGGTGAGTGCGTTGCTGAGCGGCGTGCGGGCGGAGGGAGAGGAGCATGTAGGCGGGGGGGGGGGGGCTTGTGTATGTGTGTGTATGTGTGTGCGTGCGTGTGTGTATGTGTCTTGGAGTGCGTGTGTGTGACTGTGGGGGAGGGGGTGTGTGTGTGAGCGAGTGTCTGTCTGCGACGTGTGTGTGTGTGTGTGTGTGTGTGTGTCTGTGTGTGTCTGTGTGCATGCATGCGCGGTAGGCTGGGAGGGCGGCGCATGCGCAGTAGGCTGGGAGGGCGGCGCAGGACGGAACGTGCGCGTTCGCGCAGCCAAATCCGAATGCTAAAAATCGTGCCAGTTTCTTGTCCCTCATTCCCCGGCATCCGCCAGCTATAGAGTCTCTGTCCCTGTTCCAGGGCGAGACCTAAAAAGCAGTCCTGGACATGGTGGTCTGCTGATACCAGCAGGCCAGCATACCTGGGAGTGCTAGCTATTCCTAATGCACCTGCCTCATGACTATTAATGAGGCGCACAATCAAAACGAAAGCAATGGGTGGATGGGGAGGAACATGCGGCGGGCTAACGCCGGTCGTGGGAGTCTCCGGAGCAATGCTGCGTCAAGTAATGAGATGGCGGCACAGGGGACTTCACGCATAATAAAAACTCATCCGGTAAGATGGGCTAACTATTTTTAATCCCCGGGGGTCCCCTAATCTGATGTGTTTTATGCCTTTTGGTGTATGTTTACCCCATTCGAAGTCCGGAATGCCGGAATGCTGAGACGCTAGGACCGGTGGAGATTGAATAGCCCCGGAGACGGAGGAGGAGTTGGGGACTGGGTCAGAGCCTCACTGCAGCCTGTAGGGAAATCGAGCGCGGCTGTGGAGAAGAATCAGGACGGCAATGGCGAGGCTTCGCTCGGGCTCTGGCTTTTGTTTGGGGGATTCGGTGGAGGAAGCAGAGTGAGTATTCATCTTAATATTCTGGATACCCTAGCACAACACAACGTTTTGGACTGCTGCAAGTGGAGGCAGGAGCATAGAAGAGGTCAGTGTGGGTGTATGGCTCTGCCCTTCCCTTGCCCTGCAATATCATTGGGGGAAGTGGTGCCGGGCTGGAAATTATTGAAGGAGGCAAGTGGGGGTTCCCCGGTGACGAAAGGGAGAAGAAGGTAAAGGGCTACAGAGAAACCAGTTACCGGGAGCTACATTGCAAAGAATAGGTATCAGCTTCAGTCCCAGACTCAGGTGGCACTTAAAATCAGGGGCATTCTGGATTCCTCAGAAAATTTGAATAAAGTTGTACCTGCGACCCCCCGCAAAAAGAAGAGCATTGAGTCGAGTGGTACTGTGAAATTCCAGAAACCCTGCCAGGACTTCTGTACGGCCCACTCCCTCCCTGAAATCCTATTTTAAAATTATGGAACAGGCTGTGAAGCTACAAGAAATAGGAACAGGACCAGCCTCAGATATAGCCTCAGTCCTGTCTAGTAACCCCTGCAAATTCCCCTTAAAAACCGTTATTCTCCCTTGGAGGGGCAAGAAGTGCAGGAAGTGCTGGAAGAGGGGGCGATTGTATATTTGGGGAGTTCAGCTAGTCCTTCGAGTCGGTCAGGGGATTTGCCTGCCCAATTATCATGTCAAGTAGCACAAATGACTCCGCTGCCTCTACCGGTTGGTCCCCTTATTACGCAGGATGTAGTACATGAAAGCCATGAAGGTCCAGAGGTCATGTCCTCTGGAGAGGAGGCAGAGAAGGTACAGCTGGGTCCTTTCTCCAAGCCCTGAGGGATGACCTGCTCTCCAAATTAGCAATTTCGGAGACGAATCAGAAGGGGATACAAGATAAATGCAACGCATTGGAATCCAAGCTAGATGATATTTGTACACGTACCGGCTCGTTGGAGCTTGAGGTTAAGACTCTCTCAGTTTCAGTCCAGGGGAACACAAATGATATTGAGGTCTTGAAATCCCAGAATAAAGCATTGCGGCAGGACTTGGAGCGGTTGGAGATGCAGGCTCGAAGAAACAATCTGAGGATCCTTAAAATCCCAGAGGGGGTGGAGAAAGGGGGCATCAAGACCTTTGTGTGTAAGCTGCTAAGGGAGGGGGTTCTGAAAGACCGAGCAGACATTGATCTAGAAACGGAGATCCGGAGAGTCCATAGGGATACGTTTAAACCCCACCCAGATAGGAAAGCTCCCAGGAAAATCATTGTTTATTTAATTTCCAGACGTATGCAGTTAAAGAGGTGATTCTCGGTAGATCTTTGAAGGGGGTGACATCACATCATGAGTTGGGTGCATATCAAATCCGCTCCGATATAGGCAGTAGAACAGCGCAGCGCCAGTGGGAGCTAGGGTCCAGAATGCCAGAACTTAGGAGTTTGGGGGTGCAGGTCCAAATGAAGTTTCCCGCATTACTTAAGGTAATGTGGAATAATAAGATGCACAGCTTCAGCTCTCCGGAAGATGTGGACACCCTGCTGCTCCAGATCAGGGGGTAGAAAGAGATACATTTATATGATCAGACCCCTTAGCTCATGCGCTTGTGGATAGAGGCTATATGGCTATACTAGTGAATTGTAAAGGGAAAGCAAAAAGAAAAAAAAAGTAATCACATAATTATATATAAGGAGAAAAAAAAGGGGGGTAGGTAAGGGGTATATGGCACATTGTAGAGATTAGATTTTGATAGTCGCTGGTGCAAGAAAATAATATATTAGTGAGATGCTGGCTTGCCACAAGGAGGCTCCCACTGGCGCCTTTGCGCCAAGATGGAAGGTGGGTTCCTCAAGGGGGGAAGGGGGAGGTTGGGGGGTGAGGCGGGGGAGAAAATCTGGAAAATTGTCCTCATAAAAATTCTAGTAGTGCTGAACGGCTCAAGTTGGGTTCTTTTTCCTGAAATTCAAGACTCGATATGAGTGGATACCAAGAGATTAAGTTCCTCTCCTGGAATGTTAATAGCTTAAGAAATCCTAGAAAGCTATCCCAGGTGAGCACGTTTTTAAAAAAGAGTGAGGCTCATGTTCGTTTGCTTCAGGAAACCCATCTGGTAGCCCAAGAAAGTATTCAGAGTTTTAAAAAGTTTAGTTGGGTCCAAGAAGTGATGTCCTCTAAGCAAAGAGGCTGCACAAGAGAGGTAGCTATGGTTTTGAGTTCTAATAGGGCATTAAGGTGGAGAAATGGAGCACCGATCAATCGGGGAGGTGGCTAACTGATGCTCTCTCCATTAATGGCATTCGGGTAGTATGTACTGTGTACTACGGGCCAAATGAAGATAACTCAGGTCCTCTTTTAAAACTTCAGGCTAATCTGGTAGAAACATCTGGCCCTTTAATACTGGGGGGGGGATTTTAATTTAATACTGGACCCCGACTTGGATCGCACATCTAAGGTAAAATATAATGCACCATCGAGAACTTTTTCCACACTTAAGACGTTGGTTAAGGAGTTCAGACTATTAGATATATGGAGAGAGGTTAAAGGGAAAGCCAGAGAGTACTCCTTTTATAGTAAAAAAATATAGGCAATACTCAAGAATTGACTATTTCATAATTGATCAGTGCCTATTGTCTAACCTTAAATCCATGGCATATACTCCTGCTCCAGTATCGGATAACTCTGTAGTAGAGATGAGACTCAATCTTAAATCAGATGAGTGCCAAAGGAGATGGACCCTGGACAGGACTCTACTACTGGAAGAGAGCGTTAGGAGAAATCTCGAGGGGGAAACAGTAGAGTTCTTTCAGCTTAATTCTGCCACGTCGAGTGATTACATAGTATGGGAGACCTTCAAGGCATATGCAAGGGGCCTTTTGAGTTCTATGATGATTATGAAAAGCCGTCTGGCTAAGGAAGATGATGTGGACAGCTCCAGGAAAATTAAGGATAAGGAGAGGAAATTACAACAGACAGCTCTTACGTCCAGAAGTCTAAAGCCACAACTAGAGAGGGAGTTGGTCTCCCTGCAAGCGAGTTCCAAAGCTAGGATGGATAAAATTATAAAAGATAGATGGGATGCAAGTAAACTGCAACACTTTGCATATGGCGAAAAATGTGGTTCCCTTCTTGCCTGGAAGTTCAGGGTAGACCGAGTCCGGAACAACATAAGGAACTTGGGGCCAGATGTATCAAAGGGTTTTGCCCATTCTGTGTCTATGGGGAAATGTGTTGATACATATGGCCCTTGGTCCAAAGAGGGTCGGGAACACTGCTGCAGAAAGAGGATGAAATCAGGGGTGAGGCCAGACCCTTTATGTATGATCTGTACAAGAAAGGAACAGAAAATAGTCTTGAAGTGGTAAAAACATGGCTGAATAAAAGGGAACTTCCTCATCTGTCTGAGAGTGATAGGTCATATCTAGCTACTAGTATATCTGAGTGGGAGATCAGGGAGCAGCTCAAAAAGATGAGTAAGGGTAAGGCCGCAGGGCCAGATGGTCTTCCGGTTGAGATAAACTTGAGCCTGCTCGATAAGGTTGTACCGGTCTTAAAAACTCTCTTTAATAAAATATTTTTAGAGAAAGAAGCTATCCCCCCATCTTGGTCAGAGGCAACAGTTTCCCTCATTCTTAAACCGGACAACGACCCTCAAAGAATTGAGCACTATAGGCCAATTTCGTTACTTAATTCGGACCTTCAGATTTTTTCGGGTATTTTAGCTACTAGAATGTCAAAAATTACTAGAACTATTATACACATGGACCAGAGGGGGTTTATACCTGGAAGGCAGTTCAATGAGCTCACATTTCAAGCTATAGGAGCCATTGATGTTGCAAAAGAGAAGGGGTTACCATTGACACTGGTTGCAATACATGCCGCTAAGGCTTTCGATCAAGTTACTTGGAAATATCTGTGGGAGGCCATGCATAGCTTTGGCTTCCCATCAAACTTTATTGAGGCCATTAAATCTTTGTATGTTAGTCCACGTGCAAAAGTTTTAGTCAATGGCACACTATCAGAATGGTTTAATATTTCAAGAGGTACTAGGCAGGGTTGTCCCCTGTCCCCCCTATTATTTAATGTTGAACCCTTTGTTTGTTCCCTTAGAGAAGAACCCTCAATTTTGCCATTTAAGATTGGAGATTTGGATCCTACGGTTGCCTTGTATGCAGATGACCTTTTAATGTACACATCTTATCATCTAACAGCTATACCCACATTGTATAAGTTAGCGGGATAATTTGGCAAGGTCTCTGGATATAAAATCACAGGGAGAAAACTGAAATCATGAGCTGGAATAGTACAGATGTAATTCCAGGGGTATAGGATCGGATGAGATATTTAGGTATCTACCTGACACAACAGCTGAATGACACACCTAGAATCAGTTGGGAGAAGGTAGCTAAAGAGTTGGGTTCCTTATTGGCACGCTGGGCGAACCTCACATTAAACATATATGGGAGGGCGAACCTTATTAAAATGATAATTCTACCGGAGTTAACCTTTTTATTTAATTCAATGCTACTTTCCTTTAATATGAGAGAGCTTGCTACCCTGCAATGTAAAATCGGGTCATTCATCTGGGCCACTAAGACTCTGAGGATAGCTTGGAAAAAGCTAAGGAGAGGGCTGAAGTTGGGAGGGTTAACTTTACCGGACTTGCTTTCTTATTGTGACGCTTTCCACTTCAAGAATTTCAGAATGCTTGCTAATATTATCGATTCTTCATTGTTGGGCCACCTGTTCCGGGCATTATTGCACGACATTCCGCAGGGACAGGAATTCTGTCTCTATAAATTTGGGGACCCCAAATTCTACAAGAAAGTCAGACTTAAGATCTTATTGGCTGCACTAAGAAACTGGGGGCATATTAGGAAAATATTATGAATATCATACTTTGCACCTCAGGCCCCAATTTGGGATTCCCTGGGTACCCCAGTTTGTCTTCAGGATCAATTATCAAAACCGCTCAGGGCTGCTGGTATTAGATTGTGGGGAGACCTCCAGGTGAATTCACATTTTATGAGCTGGGATTCAATGTCTCAATTAAGTAGAGGGACTCTGATGAAATTTAAGTTTTACCAGCTACCCACATGGTGGTCATCACAACTATGGGATTATGAAGAGTCCAGTATAACCGTCAACTCCATCGCAAGAACCAGAGTATGGAAACACGAGGTGTCCTTTTGGTATGGGGCTTTAACCTCTTCTCTGCGGATGACGAGCTCAGCTCGTCATCAGCTACGGCGCTCGTATGCCGATGACGAACTGAGCTTGTCATGTAACGCAGGATTTTCAAAAACGCCGCACACAGCGGGAAAAGCCGCCGCAGCGATGCGGTTAAAAGCAATGGGGGCTATGCTGGACTCAGAGTTGGTAAAACGCTGGGGTAATATCATCACTGAAAACGAAGACACTCTTCAGAAACTTTGGTGTGACTCTTTTTCTATGTTACAGGATACAATCAAACCAGCAAATCTTAGGAGAAATCATCTATACACCATGTATTGGGTGTATTGGACCCCAGGTAAACTATTCAGGCTATCCGCAACAATGTACCACTGCGCCAGATGCAAGTTTCCTGCTGCAGACTATCTTCATATATTCATGAATTACCCAAAGATCGGCCCCTTCTAGACAGAGGTATGTGGTTTTTTGGAGGATGTTCTGGGTCTGCAGATTGAAGTAAATGCTAGGTTAATTTTCTTTGGTCTGTTAGACAATTATGGTTTGAATGCTCCAGCCTCAAAGTTTGTGCAATATGTGTTAATCATCGCCAGGAGGGAAATCTGTAGAGTTTGGAAGCTGGAAACACCACCTACCTTTGCGTATTGCCTGAGAAACATCATTATGATAAACCAATCAGACATGGCCTGTGATAATTTGAATGCTAATAAGACTTGGTCAGCATTGGAGTTGCGGAGAGAGAAGTAAAATCAGTAGGACTAGTCCAATGATTATGCCAAGGCTCGTCGGTCCGGTCCTCCCTATATCAGGTGGCCATTGGAGAATCGATAATGGGAGTGGGACAACGGTAAAGCTGTGTCTCTAGGAGGGCCCTGCCACCTCCACAGGCCTTTTCCATCTGGGTGGCATTCAATTTTGGCCTGTAGGAGGGAGGCAGAGGCATTCCAACTTGAGCGCTCTTGTTTAAATGGCATGTATGAGGACAAAATAAAAAAAGACTATTAATGAGGCAGACAATTTGCGAACCCATAAGGAATCCAAACAGTGTGTGAGACACTGTTGTAAACTCCTATTTGCATTGCGAGTTGCAAATTGATAGTGTCGTATATCTGGCCCTCGACCCTGTTTTAATCTCACAAGTTATTTATATGGCACAACCTTTGCACATTTTGGTCACAACTTGTTGGCTGACAATTAAAAAATGTGGGAAAACTATATTGTAATAGAAGACATTGTCAGTACATACTTTTAGGATATAAAGCATGTGGGGTATATTGCCTTTAGATCCGTTTACGTCAGTCCACTTTAAAAGAAATCCGTATTTTAAAACTGCTTTACAATTGAGTTCCCTCATGAACATGACTTTTAGCACACGCCATTGACAGACACCCTCTAATGTAGAGACATGTCTGGGAGATGATGTATGTACTTCTTAGTAGATTTAAAGGGAAGTAATGCATGAACAGACACTCACATTCTTATGGGATTTTGAAGGTTTGATGAGGCTATGGGGGACTCACTGCTATTGACATAGCCTAATCGTTAGGGGGGCACCCGCACTGAAACTGTCTGCCAGGCACCCGTATGGCTGTGGGATGCACGCTGGTACTTCGCTGTGATGGGGTTGTCAGAGGTACTATTTTGAAGGGTTTTGGAGATGGGCCATGGGCGGGGCTCCCCACCATTTGTTAACAGTAGTTGGGGTAGACACGTGATCCCAACACCCTTTATCACTGTGGACACTCGCACCCCAGGCCCACGCTGCTAGCGACTCCACATCTTTAGTGCACAAAATATGTGGCTTCAATGCTCTGCCAGGCTTCCTGAGCTCTGTGTGACCTCAGCCTCTACTCGGAGTCTGTGTGCATGAGGGGCGGCTGCTTGTAGCACATCAAAGGCATGCGCTTTGTAGGCATCCTCGCTGCGAGTGTGAAATGGGCACACAGGAACTAAGCATTTCTGGCAGTGCTTTGTGTACCCACTGTTAGCACCCATGAGACTCCCCCCATTCCCACTATCCCTAGCACAAAACGTACTTCCAAGCACTCTGAACGTCACCACTTCCATTAATTGACCCCTCAGGGCATTTCTCTTCAAGGACCAGTGCACTTCTTTCTGTAGCTTATCTGTCCCCTTTGAGCGCCTCCTCGGAGGCCATCTATGTAGTGCGAGAAGATTCGTGTTTTCAAACACGCGGCAGCAGGGGCGGCTCTAGGTTCATGGTGGCCCTGGGCAGGAAGCGTAGGTAGGGGGCCCCGGAAGAGGGGGTCCGGGCGGGGCGGAGCGCGGAGGTGAGTGAAGAGGGGGTGAGTGGGGGTGTCAGGGTGTTTGAAAGTGGAACAGAGCCAGAGGCCGCCAAATCCCTGCCAGGGGCCACCACGCACATATGTTTCTATCCTCAGAGGATTATTATATTAAGTATATATATTAGCGTGGTGGCCCCTGGGGTTTGGTGGCCCTGTGCAGGTGCCCAGCTTGCACATGCCTAAGGCCGGCCCTGCGGGCAGTGCTTTCTGTACATTATCTGCTCCCGTACCCTTACCGTTTCAGAAGACATGCCCATGGCTTATCCGGTGCCCTGAATATGTGACTTCAGAGCTCTGCGCCTTCCTTCCTTCCTTCCCCCGTATCCCAAGGCAGTCAGTGAAAGGTCACACACCAACTGTTTTGTTTTTAGAATTTACCTCAAGCGCGTTCAGTACTGCCTGCGTCTCTTGCTTTCAGTATATCTGTAGATTTTTTTTATTTTTATAAAACGCACTTTGTTGGCGAGAGTGCAGCCTAGTACCCTACTTCCCCCTAAAGGAGTAGCGTGTAGTAGACTGTGTGCCCCATTCCATGAATGTCGGAGCTAGTGCCTGGAATACAGTAAGTGACGGACGTAATAGAATTTTGGTGTGTGGTCTGGAGTGGGAGAAGGGTCAGCTTTTGGTATTTGGCTTATTTCTGCAACTTTGCAGTCTGTGCTTTTCTAGAAGCTAAAAAGTTTTCGTAAGCACTTTTCTGTTCCAACACAGTAGCTGTTGATCATTAATTTTCCGGTTCAGTCACGCCAGCCTCAGTTCAGTATTAAGGTGTAAAAGCATTTGCATTAATTTTTCTAATCTTACTGCACATTCTACACCTTTCTAATAGATGTATAGCGCGTATCAGTGAATGCATACCTTGCTTTACTGTACAGTTGAGCTGTGGGCAAACCAGTGTAAGGAAAATTCCATTGAGCTATAACAATGCCTATTTGAAAACAAAAAACTTTTGTGAATATTTCAGAAACTATGGGGCAGATGTATCAACCAATTTTTTAGTCGCAAACACTGCGATTTGCAAAAAAACAGCATTTGCGACTAAAAAATAGAGAAATGCTATGTATGTAAGATTTTGCAGCGCAATATAAGGTATCGCAAAATTTGCGACTCCTTACGTTGCGAGAACATCCATTCTGCGAATATATTTGCGATTTATACTTTTGTGAGATCTTATGTTTACGAAATACGCAAACCAGAAATCGCAAATTAAGAAATCGCAATGAGATGTATGAAAAAATCATACATTGCGAATTTGTGAAATTTACAATTTTAGAAATCGCAATTAACACCAAGTGCATGCAGGTGGTAACCAGGATGAAAGTATAAAAAGTAACCCACAATGCAATGGAAACTTCTAAAATGGCAGGACTATACCTGATCGCCAGGAGGCTGCGTATCCATGCCCTTGCACAGAGGAGACAGAGACAGGAATGAATATTCAGACTGCGCATCACGCTGTTCCAGCAGACTGAAGAGGACATCTATGATAAATACAGACTCCCCCCACACACCATGTTGGACCTCATAAATGAACTGAAACCTTTTTTGGAGCACCCAACAGGCAGGACACAATCAATTCCTACCCATGTGCAGTTATTGTGCTCACTGCACCTTCTGGCTTCTGGGTCTTTTCAAAGCAAAGAGGTTGGTGGGGTGTCCCAGAGTGCTCTTTCGCGCTTTTTCATGCCTTTTTGGATGCAATGCTGAACAGGCTTCAACATCACATTTACTTTCCAAACACCCAACAGCCATTGCAAGAGACAAAACTGGATTTCTACCAAATTGCACGTTTTCCCCATGTGATTGGCTGCATTGATATTGCCATCACACCACCATCAGCTACAGAATATGTCTTAAGGAATAGGAAAAGCTACCATTCCCTAAACATCCAGATTGTGTGCAATACCAAATACATAATCAATGATATTGTTGTCAAATACCCAGGCAGCACACATGACTCCTTCACTTTCCGACATAGTGCGATTCATGGACGTCTGAGTGCTGAACAGTTTGGAGAGGGATACCTGCTTGGTAAATACATCTCACACATCCATCCTTCCATACATTAGTACATTGTCAGTGGAACATACACTTACTCTTACTTTTCTCCCATGCAGGTGACAGTGCCTATGCAGTGCTCAACTTCATATTAACGCCATATTTAAATCCTTCAAATGCAAGTGAGAGAAGATACAACAGGGCACACCGGTCAACGCACAGCGTCATTGAACGCACATTTGGCATTTTGAAAAGCCGTTTCCGGTGCATACACAAAAGTCCTGAAACATGTTGTAAGATTGTAACAAGCTGCGCAATGCTACATAACATGGCAATGAGAAAAGGCACAGACAATGAAGTGAGTGACGCAGACACATCTGATGATGATTGCATACCTCCCCATGGCAGGGCAACAGCAGGAGTAGGAGCAGTGGCTGGACGTCAGAGATGGTCAGAGATAACACAAAATTACTTTTAGGTAAGAAAAGTAGTCTCACAACATATCTGTGTTTTGCAGGTGCTGTGTTTAATCACACTTCACATACAATATTGGTATGATAACCCATGACCTGTTACAGCACAGTCATGGTACTGTTCCATAAAGTGAAATTAAAGACATATATGTATTCAAGATAGGGGAAACTACTGCACTGTAAATGTTCACTTTCTACGGTGGCGGCTAGGTGCAGGGCGGTGTTCTGATTCCATGTTCTCCATTACAGGTGTAGTAGCAGCACCATGTCTGCCACTTCTGCGCTGCGTGACTTGTGAAGTTGGAGTTGGATTGCTACTACTCCTGCTAGAGGTGTCATCACTGTCTGCAAAAGCCATTAGGGTGCTGGCACCAGAGTTGGCAGTTTGTAACATTTCAACAGCACTTGTCACTTGATCCAGGCCTCTGGCAATGTTTTGAGTGCATTGACTCATCTCCGTGTGCATGGTGATGCTGCGCCTAGTAAAGTTTGATGTCACAGTACAGAGGCAGTTAATAGCTTTTGTGTAACTATGCATTCTTCCATGAGCACGATGAGCAGCCCTGTTTCTAGATGTCTCTGTGCGCTCCATTGTCATGCATAATTTGTCAATTGCAGCTACCATCGACTTCATGCCCTCACCCATGTTTTGCTGATTGTGGTTCAGTTTTGTGAGCTGTCTATTGATTGATCTTAGTGCATCATGTTGCAGGCGCTGCACTTCAAGCATGTCCTGCTCCAGACCAGCAAATACTGTGGGTGTCTCAGGATGAACACTGCTACTCCTGGATCTAGGGGCCACATGTCTGAGCTTCCTGTGCACAATTGGAATGGACACATTGTCATCACTATTTTCCCCTTCTGCCCCAGACCCAACATGGATTAGTGATTCTTTTCCCTCTGCGAGGTCCCTTGATGCCCTTGATTGTGCTGTGGATGTAGAGTGAGACATATGAGTTTGTGTTTTGTTCTGCAAGTTGGATGAAATAAAGCTTTCAGTTTTGAACTTCTTTCAATCCTGACAATCTAATTTTGCCTACCAACAACACCACAATGTGGGCCTGTGTTTCATTGCTAAAAAAAGAAAAAAAACCTTGGTAACACTACAACTCCCATCATGCATTTCTATATATGTGTTATGCAGAGTACCTGGAGTACAACATTCCGTGCACAGTGTACATCAATCTAAACTGTGTGCATGCATCACCAGGAATATTTTGACTGTTTCACATGCATCTTACCTTGAGCACTTGGAGTAGGGTCAGAGCTGTCAATATGGGACACTCCACTGACACTCTCAGGCAGGAGAGTGGCCTCCACAAGTTCTTCATGTGTTGTAGGTTGCTCTGCTGTCGAAGTACCACCTCCAGTCTTGTGTGCCTCCTTTAACCTTTCAGCCACCCTTTCTTTGGATCTCTGGCGCATATCATACCATCTTTTCCTCAGTTTGTCGATGGTATGGGTGGTGACTTCCACAGCATTCAGCTTCTGTTGTATATCCATCCAGATCTTCCTCTTCCTGAATTCAGGAACTTTCAAAGCTTTTTTTCCAAAAAGTAGCTCATGGCTGTACACCATCTCTTCTATTAGGACTTCCTGCTCCTTTTCTGAAAACATATGTTTTCTTTTTCCTCTTTTCACAAGCCATGTCCTACTGTGTGCTAAGGACACCATTGCAGAGCTAGCAGTTCTGTTCAGCCTCCAAACACTCTCCTAACTGCCACTGGGTGTGGCTCAGGCAAGCAGGTGCAGGTGATTAGTCCCTCTTCCTGGTTGTGATGCCATCAACGTGCTCCTGCTTTGCAGATTCCCGTTTTTTGCGATTTCTTAATGTGCGAATTTCGCAATTTAAGAAATCGCAAGGGATTCTGAGAATTTTTAGCGATTTTTAAGGAATCGCTAAAAAATCGCAAATTTCTACATACATACCATTTTGCGAATCTGCAACTGCGAATCGCAAAATATCACAATTAAAGATTCGCAAAACATAATCTTGATACATCTGCTCCTCTGATTCTGAAATAAATATGTACCTCATTGGACAGGATGTTGGTCAGTGTACACTGTTGTGCCTTTTTCACAATTCTGTTGATATTAGTTGTAATGTTATTGAACCTAAACATTTGTTTGCTATTTTTTCCCACTCAATGTAAATGAAATAATGTAACTTATTGTTCTGTTTTCTTTTGGTCTACTGACAATTATCTTTGAATTTTAGACTTGCTCCTGTTATCCAAAAGTCATGAAGCTTCTATTGTAAAATATGAACTCTTCCAAAAAGTACAGATACTATAGATTTTAAAAGCCCACTTTGACTGTGTGATTTGCACAAAATGATAGATTCCTGCGTGAAAACTTATAACGATGTTGTCTTTTCAGCAAAATGATGTCATGTTTATGGAAATTATTTTTTTGCAGTAAGTAATTGATCCTATTGCAGATCAAAATGAACTTGTTTATAGCAGCCGCACTGCTCTACAACATAGCTTAAAGACATTGGCAAAGTCAACAGCTCTGGCTAAAAACTTATAAGGTCTTAAAGGCGAGAACTATTGGCTATGCCGATGCTTGTTCTTCATACATGGGATATATAACCGTTTCGCTTCTTCAAGAAACCCAATCTATATTATGTATGTGTTTATTTTTAAATAGTAATTTTCAAAATAGTGGCACTTGTCAGAAGTTTAAACTTCTCACATGCATTCGAGTACAAGATTGGACTTTTGAATTCTTAAGAGTAAACCACATTTTAAACCTTTGCTTTTTATACATGGCTTTTGCTGCCTTGAAAGAATCAAATACCTCTTTCCAGATTCATACATTTCTTGTTTGTAAAAGAATCCACGCCTAGGCCTCAAAGCGGACGCCAAACTAATCTAATGTTGCTTTTAAGGCTGGAAGCAGCTGCATAATAGGATGCTCATCTCAGATACCTGTGATGAAACTTTAGAATTCTGACAGTTGTAGTCCTCAAACTAGTATTAATGCAATTGGCATGTGCTGGTTTTGACAGGGATTTGAAGAAAACCCTCCTCAGTAGGTATATTGATAGTCGAAGACTGTCTGGTAATGTTGTAAACCACCACAACCATCTGATCCTTATTTAAATTAAAATATTGCCTTGCTAACTTTCTCAAATCAAGCAGGTGAAGCAGTACGTTTTGAAAACATAAACACTTCAACAGCAAGAAAAGCGAACTTTCGGCTCATGTGGCGACCAATGTTGTGATGTAGAGGTACTTCCTGCAGTATTTTTTAAATTGTAATTTGCTTGGCTTATGTCTGATTATTGTGGAATTGACTGTCATAAGGGATGGAGTCATGTCCCCAACGTTAATGTGCTCCTGATGCTTGTGGAACACTTGCTTGTCCTTCCAGTGTTATGTTTTGTGTGGTGACTGGACTTCAGATTTTGGTTAATTGAGAATCCTACTTTTATGTTCAAGTTGCTGTTGGTAGGTTTTTGTGCAGATGTGTTCTAACTCTCATGCATGTTCTTCTGATTGTCCTGTGTGGTGGTGTTTCATTGTGGCTGGATCCATTGCTGCTCGCTGCATCTGTAATATTTCATGTTGCTCTGGTCAACAAAAGGATGTGGCATTTTTTCTTCGGCACCTGGACCTAGGTTTTATTTTACATGAATGTTGTTGCTGGAATATATAATCCTCAGCTGGTGTTTCTAAACTGTTTAATACTTTGGCACATAACCTTTGCTGTTTTTTTGCTGCATCCTTTTCAACTCAACAATTACTCGAAGTTTTCTTTATTTTTTGAGTTGTTTCTTGCTTTTCTTGGTGTTGTCCTATGCATTTTAGGTGTTCGCTTACAAAACACTCCTTGACTATGAATTTTAGGTGTGAACTTTTCACTGGATGTTTGTTTCCTTCTATTATGCTCTGAAGCATAGGAAGTGGACCAGTATTTCTATAGGGTAGTTGCCACAGGCACAGATTATACCCACGGTACCCTTGCAGGGGCCAGTCGATCCTTCTTTGTATCCCACCAGGATAGAGTTGGCTAGTCCGTCTTTGTGAAGTGTGCTTAACAATGGGGTGTGTTGTCTTGGTGATACAATCTTCTAAGTCAGCCTTTCCTTCAGCAAAGCAAAAGGAGCCTGTTTGGAGCATCTCTGCATGTCATCTCTTGATTCTCTTTTTATTTTATAACAACAGGAGAGAAAGGGCTTAAGGCAACACTCCTGTGCCCCCAGTCAAATATAAAGTAACAACAGAGGAGTGAATAGCACAGTGCTCAAATTATAATACTAAGCTACAAAGAACAGTGTGTCAAAAAACAAAACCCTTTCACAGGAATAGCAAACACCTCCCCCAGTTGGGTTGTAACTACAACCGGGCACCTGTATCCCACATTGTAGAACAGGACAGGGATCTCCCTTTTGTAGAAGGACCCTCACTCACCACTAGCTGGTGACATGCTTCATCATGGGGTCCCTGCTGGGGTGGTCTAATACCCCCCCAGCGTGCTACAACACCTGTTTACAGCGGAGCAGGATGTGGTGAATGCAACAGTGCCCAAATCAAAATGTAGTGATAATATGTGCAGATTAAAAAAATACTAGGTTGTAGCCTTTATACCTATTTTAATAATGACCAACCCGTATTTGTTAAAAGCAAGTGAGCAGACTAATAGGTTCTGTATTAAGCAACCTGTGTCCTTAATAATTATAGATAAATTGTGGTCAACATGTTTCTGCTGTTTGACTGCGATTTGCTCAGCATTCGTCAGGACCTTAAAATAGACCCCCAGTGGTATGCGCGCGCTAAGGCGCATCCTACTGTGAGGCTCAATGTGTGAAAACAATTAACAATTAACCATCACGAGCAGTCTCCGTGATAAAGGTCAATACAAAATGTAAGACCTAGCCAAAAAACCTGTGAAGAAAAAGAGATTTAATGACATATAATGCACATGCTTACACAATGCTCAGTGTAAAGACAATTGATCCTTATGGGGCATCAGAACTAGACTAATGCACCAAATCTTAAGATGGCAATGCAAAGGTCCCACAGCGTCACATAGTGAACGCGTGCACCCTCGTAGTCTCTTGCCATCAACCCTAATGGGTAAGTGTTCTCAGAAGAACTAAATCATAGTTCACAATCAAAACAGGGCTGATCACGTCTTCACCATGTGCCTGTCTTGTGAATATCGTGCCTAATGCTCGACATTAATTCTAGGTAGTACTTTAGAAATAGCTTGGTTAACGATTGCGTTGTTGGAGCAATCGCTAGGTCAGGGTAAATACCCTCACACGGGGAAGCGGTGGTATATCCAGGATGATGCCACATGGATGAAAATAAGCACGATATGTCAGGAAAGAATGGACACCGGTGCTCATTGCGCAATGATATGTTATATATATGCCGGGCAGACATTTACAAACACACAGGTAATCAGGAAATTAGGTTCACTCACACTAATGGCAATGCCAAGTCGACGGAATACCATGCAAATAAACACAAAGCGTCACGACTTATGCTTGTGGCAGAATGGTCAGTGTAAGCCAGACGAACAAATAAGGCATATAGAAACGCTTGTGGACAAAAACCACACAACAAACACACTCAGGCCAGATGTAGGAGCCAAAATACCGGTCGATAACGGCCGATTTCGGCCGTTACCGACCGGTATTAAGTATTTGGCATGTAGGGGCCCTATTTTACCAATTCGGTAAATTTACCGAATCGGTAAAGTTACCGAATCGGTAAAATACCAAATCGGTATTTTTACAGATTCGGTAATTTTGAGATGTAGGTGGGACTCTTCTAAGTCCCACAGGCCTTACCGAATCGGTATTTTACCACCCAATCCAATTGGGTGGTAAAATACCGATTCCAGGTGTGCATGCACATGTGTGCATGCACACCTATGGCATGTGACAGAAAGACATGCCCTTAGGGCATGTCTGTATGCCACATGTCACACATGCCTGAATTCGGGGTGCTAGAGGGTGTCAAAGTGGCACCCCCTGCACCCTTGCAACATTCGGTATTTACCGAATCGGTAAATACCGATTCGGTAATGCCCATTGATTCCTATGGGCTTCAATGCCCATAGGAATCAATGGGCATTACCGAATCGTATTTACCGATTCGGTAAATACCGATTCTTACAGAATCGGTAATTCAATTACCGATTCTACCTAAATCTCCCCCCTTCTATTTTACCGATTCATAAATACCGAATCGGTAATATTCGGTATTTATGAATCAGTAAAATATACTTACCTACATCTGGCCCTCAGTGACCGGATACTAGGGTCTACTCACGCCATTAGCAAAGTGTAATATCTCCCATAGGTAAAGACAGCATGGGTAATCTTCACGCGGTAACTGTCTTTAAAAAGAAAAACGCGTGATTTTAAAAGGTAAACAAACCGGCGAAATAGTTAACAGATGTCCCCGCTACCCTTAGGGGAATTGAATTAGACTTACTGCCTTACTTGCGGCTCCCCGCTCGCAACCTATGTTCAAGGCTGCCGTCTCACCCGGAAGAAGCCCATGGACCTCCGGCAAGCCGTTATATGCTACTGCAGATTGGTGGAAGGCGGTGACGTGAAGGATAACGTCAGGGCGCGCCCGGTTGTCTATTAAAGCGGTATGCACTGTTTAATGTCATGAGAAGACTGACAGTCAGGGTTCGAGACCCCTGGTCCCCATAGTTCAAAAATATTATGTAAATAGTGCTGTTTGATACAAAAATTAGGCGCAAATACAGTGGAGGAAGCCACAACAATTACAAATTGATTACTAAGGTTGTATCTACCACAGAGCTCAAATTAATACGATGTTTACTGAAATGACGCCTAAAATAGGGATACAGGCTACAGGACTAAATGCCGTCCCGCCTTATCGAGGGAGTAAAAAATGAATTAAACAGCGGGAAAAGGCTGGGGTTCTCTCAACAGCCTGGTGTTGATGATAAAGTTTACAATACTGTTACCGGTGAAAGATTACAAATCCACGCGATTGGATCAGATGGCCTCAAGGGAGCGCCCTAGTATATGGTAAACTCAGGGTGGATACAGATTAATAAGAAATACTGCCCCAGGGAATTTCATCGTTCAGCCCTGATTTGTGGGTGCCTAAACGGTAAACCCACCGTTGTTCCTTTTCAAACAGTTTTTGCTCAGAGCCAGAAATCAGGTGCTCCAGTATTGTCCATTGTAAATCGTTTGGTGTGTGATTGGACTGTAAGAAATGCGTCGTTAGTTTTGTAGTGGTTTTCTTGCATCGAATATTACTTCGATGCTCACATATCCTGGTCTTGATACGTCTGGTGGTCATGCCCACGTACTGGAGGTTACAACGACATGTGATCAGATATACAACGTTCGAGGTGTTGCAATTGGTGTGTCTTCTTTGTTCCCACCTTGTGCCATCTGTGAGAATAAGGAATTTTGTTTCAGTGGTGAGATGACACACGTTACAATTCCCACAGGGGAAATGTCCAAGGACGGGGGGTAAACCCCAGGCGTCCAATACACTTGGAACCTGCTTATTTGGTGGAGGACTCTGAGGGCGGGTATGTACCAGCGAGTCTTTTAAGCTCGTAGCTCTTTTATAAGAAAAGAGAGGTTTTTTTTCCAATCTGTTTTGTTGCTGGTGATGATCCTCCAATTTTTCAAAATACATTTGCTTACTGCATTGGACAGAGCGTTAAAAGTGGTTACACATGTCAGTGGGGGTTCTTCTTTCTCTTCTTTCTCACTGTTGTTGTGATCCTCCAATAGTCCATCTCTCGGTTGGTTTCTTGCTCTCTTTTGGCTTTTGTCTAGAATACCTTTAGGATACCCTCTTCTAGCCAGTTTGTTTGTCAGGTCATTTGCCTGTTGCTTATAATCAGACAAATTGCTGCAATTTCGCCTTAATCGTAAAAATTGCCCGTAAGGGAGATTTTTACGAAGGGCCCGAGGGTGGTAACTTGTGAAATGCAGCAAGTTGTTTTTCGCTGTGGGCTTGTAGAAGGTCTTGGTTTCTAAATGGTTATCAACCCTGTTGATGGTGACATCCAAAAAGGTTATCCTGTCTCGGGAGTGTTCATGGGTAAACTTCAAGTGATTGTTACAGTTGTTGATCCAGTTGTAGAAACTAGACAATAAAATCTCATCACCTTGCAGATCATCAAGACATTGTCTATATAGCGTTGCCATAAGACAATGTTGGTTCCAAAGGGGTTAGTAGGATTCAAGATATGACTACGCTCAAAATCAAACACATACAGACCTGCCACCGAAGGGGCAAATGTGCTGCCCATGGATGTTCCCGTGGCTTGTAGATAGATCTTTCCATCGTGCTCGAAATAGTTGCGTTTTAGGGCAAGTGTTGCACAATCCACTATAAAATCCCGGGTGGTCGTGTACTCCCATGTACTTCTATCAAGAGCCTCCTTCAGCACCTTGATTGTGTCATCCTGCGGGATGCAGGTATAGATGCTTTCGATGTCCATAGTTACCAGAAAGCATGGGTCTGCAGGGAGGGTGATGGATCTGAGTAAAGCGTGCAAGCTTTTGGTATCTTTTAAATACGTGCTTGTTGATTGGATGATTGGTCTCAGGAAGAAATCACAGTATTTCGAGAGGGGCTCAAGCAATGAGCCCAACCCAGAGACAATGGGTCTTCCTGGGGGAGGTAAGATGTTCTTGTGGGTTTTGGGCAGTATATAGAACTACCTTTTAAAATCACGCGTTTTTCTTTTTAAAGACAGTTACTGCGTGAAGATTACCCATGCTGTCTTTACCTATGGGAGATATTACACTTCGCTAATGGCGTGAGTAGACCCTAGTATCCGGTCACTGAGTGTGTTTGTTGTGTGGTTTTTGTCCATTTGCATGGCATTCCGTCGACCTGGCATTGCCATTAGTGTGAGTGAACCTAATTTCCTGATTACCTGTGTGTTTGTAAATGTCTGCCCGGCATATATATAACATATCATTGCGCAATGAGCACCGGTGTCCATTCTTTCCTGACATATCGTGCTTATTTTCATCCATGTGGCATCATCCTGGATATACCACCGCTTCCCCGTGTGAGGGTGTTTACCCTGACCTAGCGATTGCTCCAACAACGCAATCGTTAATCAAGCTATTTTTAAAGTACTACCTAGAATTAATGTCGAGCATTAGGCACAATATTCACAAGACAGGCACATGGTGAAGACGTGATCAGCCCTGTTTTGATTGTGAACTACGATTTAGTTCTTCTGAGAACACTTACCCATTAGGGTTGATGGCAAGAGACTACGAGGGTGCACGCGTTCACTATGTGACGCTGTGGGACCTTTGCATTGCCATCTTAAGATTTGGTGCATTAGTCTAGTTCTGATGCCCCATAAGGATCAATTGTCTTTACACTGAGCATTGTGTAAGCATGTGCATTACATGTCATTAAATCTCTTTTTCTTCACAGGTTTTTTGGCTAGGTCTTACATTTTGTATTGACCTTTATCACGGAGACTGCTCGTGATGGTTAATTGTTAATTGTTTTCACACATTGAGCCTCACAGTAGGGTGCGCCTTAGCGCGCGCATACCACTGGGGGTCTATTTTAAGGTCCTGACGAATGCTGAGCAAATCGCAGTCAAACAGCAGAAACATGTTGACCACAATTTTTCTATAATTATTAAGGACACAGGTTGCTTAATACAGAACCTATTAGTCCGCTCACTTGCTTTTAACAAATACGGGTTGGTCATTATTAAAATAGGTATAAAGGCTACAACCTAGTATTTTTTTAATCTGCACATATTATCACTACATTTTGATTTGGGCACTGTTGCATTCACCACATCCTGCTCCGCTGTAAACAGGCGTTGTAGCACGCTGGGGGGGTATTAGACCACCCCAGCGGGGACCCCATGATGAATCATGTCACCAGCTAGTGGTGAGTGAGGGTCCTTCTACAAAAGGGAGATCCCTGTCCTGTTCTACAATGTGGGATACAGGTGCCCGGTTGTAGTTACAACCCAACTGGGGGTGGTGTTTGCTATTCCTGTGAAAGGGTTTTGTTTTTTGACACACTGTTCTTTGTAGCTTAGTATTATAATTTGAGCACTGTGCTATTCACTCCTCTGTTGTTACTTTTTATCTCTTGATTCTCCTCATGGCCCCTTAGACTTTGTCTTTATTGTGACAGACTGTTTGACCTCGGGTGAATTTGTAATCTATTTTTACCATGTACATTAAGTTCATACATTATGAGAAAATTCCATTAGTAAATGGCTTAGGGAGTTTTTTTCAGGCTCATTTTGTGGAGGTGGATTTCTGATTGGTTTTGTTATCTGAGGATATAGAGGAATTGAAGAAATAATTACTACTTCTACTACTTGTGTCAGTCTGCCAAGTGGCATGAGCTGTGGAACTGGTGTGGATTTGCTAAATATTTTGATAATTCTGAATGGTTAACATGTCCTGATTTTAGATAACTGCTGTTTTAGCCATATAAAGTTCTGTTTCACATACCTTCAGGTTAGGTAACACAAATAGCTGGCACAGCCCTATGTATCAGGAAGGATTGGGTGACCTTACAAGGTAGAGATGGGTAATTATGTATGTCTTGGTGCTTAAAGCTATTTTTTTCACCTCATGGATTATGAACTCGTTATTAGTATTGGCTCATTTTCTCTGTTTTGTGGTCCTTGATAGAGCATGTTATGTTATGTTATGTTATTTATTATTTGTTAAGCGCACATACGCCCGGAGGCTTCTTGGCGCTGGAGAGAATCAAACATAACAGTACATAAAAGACACAAATCACTATTTACAGTAAGCCTGTGAAAAAAGAATAGTTTTGAATGCTTTCCTAAAGGTAAGGAGGTCCCTACTGTGTCGCAGGGTCAGGGGGAGTGAGTTCCACAATGAAGCAGCCAAAAATTGAAAACTGCTACCTCCCTGACGTTTCCTTTTGAAACGAGGGACCTCAAGTAGGTCTTTGTGGGTAGATCTCAAGCTGCGCAGAGGTTGATATTTACGCAGCAGTTGTCTAAGAAACATGGGACCCTTGCCCTCCAAAGCCTTGAACACAATACAGCCCACCTTGAATGTTGCTCTCTGTTCCACAGGCAGCCAGTGCAAGGTCTCCAGTCCATGTCTAATCGATTCCCACTTCGGGACTTTACAAATAAGTCTCGCAGCTTGATTTTGCAAGTATTGCAATCTTTTCAGTTGGCCAATAGGAGCCCCCAGATAGAGGCCATTTGAAAAATGGATATGAGACAGGACTAGAGCACTAACTGTCTGAATTAAGGCCAAACCTGTGAGGAGATGTGCTATTTTCTTGATCTTCCTCAGTTGGAAAAACCCCGAGGAGACCACTGTACCAATTTGACTTTCCAAGGAAAGGTCCTCACTGAGAGTCACTCCCAGACTTTTTATTGTACGGGATTTCTTTGGAGGCGAGCCCATGTCCGATGGCCAAAAACAAGGGCTCCAACTGATCTCACTCTTCCCAGGTAGAATGAGCTCCGTTTTTCCCGGATTTAACTTAAGGTGGTTTAGAGACATCCACCTTTGGATAAAGGACATAGTTGCACGAAAGTCCTCGGCCGCATTCTGTGCGTTTAGTACAAAGACCAACTGCAGGTCGTCTGCATAATTATATACATCAACCTTAAACTGTCGTAGGGAAAACAGAAGAGGCCGCATATACAAATTAAATAATAAAGGGGACAAGGAAGAACCTTGGGGAACCCCACAGAAAGAAATGTTTTTAGGGGCTGTAAAAGAACCCAGTCGAACCGACTGGGTACGTTCTGAAATAAAGGACCTGAGCCAAGCCAAGGCCGAGTCTCGAAGTCCGGCCTGTTCGACACGGTTGACCAAGATGGTATAGTCAACCGTGTCGAACGCGGCAGACAGGTCCAATAACACCAAGGCCTGGTGCAGGTCCCTGTCAGCATTAGACCTCAAGGTGTTCTGAACGGCCAATATCACTGCCTCAGTAGAATGACCAGGCCGGAAACCTGCCTGGTTAGGTTGTAAATAGCCAGAGGCTTCCACAAAACTTGATAGGCAATTGGTCACATGGGCCTCCAATATTTTGGATAGATAAGGCAGTAGCGATATTGGCCTGTAGTTTGAGAGGTCAGAGGAGTCGATACCGGGTTTCTTTTTTAAAGGGATCAACAAGGCCTGTTTAAAACTATTCGGGACAGTCCCTGACATGAGGGAATTATTAAGCAAAGGGAGCAGGCTATTAGGGAGTGCCCGACCAATTTCTCTCATTATTTGAGGAGGGCAGACATCCTGAGGAGATCCAGATTTAACTCTAGTGAGCAAATCTTGGAGGATTTGGTCAGTGATTAAAGGAAAAGAATGCAAGGTAAGGGGATTTAAAAAGGTATCATCTATCGGAGCACAAGCTGGAAGCTTGGATAGAGTATCCTTAATCAGCACTATTTTATCATAAAAATAGTCATTCAAGGAGTTGCAGAGCGGTTGTGAGGGGACGACCGGGGGAGAAGTTCTTTCGTCATTGCACAGCTCAGTCACAATCCTGAAAATTTCTTTCGACTTATTAGTCGCGTTAAGTATTTTAGAAGAGAAATAATCAGTTTTGTGAGTGTGCAGCGTCTTTTGGTAGGCTTTACGAATTAGACAGTATGCAATCCTTGCTTGAGGACAGTAATTAATACGCCATGTCCTCTCATGCTGCCTCACTTCAAGTTTTAGTTTCCTCAACTCCGGCGTGTACCACTTATGTGCGTCCACGCTGCGTGAGTTATCAAAACGAGTGAGGGGGACACAGACGTTAATGGCCGAATTTAGCCATTCTTGAAGCCTACAGTCGGCAATCTCCACGTCTGAGCTCTGCTCTGGCAGAGTAGACTTTAACAAGTTTAAAAAAGCTGAAATGTCCAAAGAGGACCATTTCCGAGTCAAACTGGTAGCCTTCAGCTTAAATTGAGGAGCTTTCACAACACAAAATGAGAAACTAATGATAAAATGATCAGACCAACTACATGGTTTAATAACAATAAAATCAATAGGTAGGTTCATGTAAAGCATGTGTAGTGGTCGATTTTTGTTCTTGCTGCTACTTCTCTATCAGTGACTGTCATTGGCATGTGGGGATTGTGGTCAGTGAGTCTTCAAGTGAGAGCACTAAATCCTGTCTTTGGAAGTGCTTGTGCCATGTCTGAAGAACAGGCTGCCAGGCGTAAGCATAATGTGCATCCATACCTGACTCTTGGTAGTTGAAAATTTTCCCATACAGTTCTCTCTCTACCTGAACTTGATGACATATTTAGATTCTTTTCTGAGCTAATTATATCTTAATTGCAGTGATACACTTGTTGGGTGGAAACCTTTTTAGGTCTCACCTAAGACACTGTATGCGCTGTTGCTTGTAAGATATGTTTTCAATTTAAAAACATAAAAAGGGCTTAGAGCCCATCCACTACTTACCATTGGTTGGCTAAATGGTCTCTATTATCTGCTGGCTCCTGATTGGTCAATGTGTGCCAATTTCAGTTTTCTTTGTTTGGTTCTCTTAACCATCGAGCATGGGCCAAGTAATTATTGCTTGTCACCTTTTTATTAGTGTCCTGATGCTCGCTGCTTGTTGAAGGTAGTCTCCACGGTATCAAAGCGTCTGATTCAATCACTAAGGGGCCTATTCCGATGTCGGAAGGACCTGAGCCATAACAGACCGACCTGCTGTGGTCGGTTACAGCCCTGCAAGTACGATGTGACCGAACCCTGTTCGGTCGCACTCGTATACTTCACAATGGGAGCATGCAATCCGAGCCGAATGCATACCTCCATTATGAAATGCAGGGGTGCAGTTCATCCCTGCACCATGTGGCTGGCACCCCAAGGGTGCAGGGATCAACAGAGGGGCACCATAACTGCCCCCAGGCCGCCATTTGGCGGTCTCACTCCCATGGGGGCCCTGCTGGGGGCCCCCAGATTCAGTTTCCGACTGCCTTTTCGTACCGGACACACCGGCACGAAAAGGCAGTGATAAACTACCATTGTACTCCCTCGGTCATAAAGAGGCGACCAGGGGAGTACTGAAGGATTTCGGGATGGCAGACGGGCTCTCCAAGCCTGTTGTGATGTTTACATTTATGTTTTTGATTCTTCATTGGGAAAATCATTTTCTTTATAGAGAAATCTTTCCCCCTACACCATGCAAAAATCTAGGGGTGCTCCTTTTCCAGCCAGGTGTAAACTTGCAACTGTTTGCAGGATGTGAAATTACCTGAAAATAATTCATGAATACCCACAAAATGTGCACGTGTGTGTTTTCAATACATTTGCAGCTTTCTCACTTAGAAATACCAGAAACTTGCTCCTGTGAAGAAATGTTCTCACACTTAATATTATGCCATAATGGAGTCGTTTTGCATGTGAATAGATCCATTTATGAATGCAGATTAACAGCTTTTGAACTCCAGTCTTGATTGTGCATTAGTAAATAATGGTAGATGTACTTTAAGTGCGCAAATAGCTTTCCAAATTGTACTCTAAATGATGGTATGTGCATTTTGGAATTGAAGGTTATTGTTATGCAATGTAATAACAAAAATCCCTCAAGGCGTATTTATTGTTAAGACATTTAAGTCTATAAAGCAACAAGTAAGTGCAGAATAAACAACCATGATCTTTAAAGAATTAAGATATATGTATTGGTGTTTTTAAAATACATTATGAGTATTAACATGCTAATTGTACTAAATCTAAAGAATTACACTGACCACTGATTAGGTCGATGAGTGGCATATTTTTTAGAATTCTGAATACAACTAATGTGTAAAATAGGAAAGTAATAATAAATAAATAAATAAATCAAGTTTAGGTTATAATTAACAAAATTGAAAGTGTAAACTGAAAAGTATTGGGAAATTCACAAGTTAAGGACCCTTATTACAAGTTGCTCTGACTTTAGAGAAGGAGATATTGGGGCTAGAAATGATTGATGCTAGCTGGCTTGTCTCCTCCAAACACCAGGCATACCAATCTTAAGTGCCTGCAAAAAGAAATAACCACACAGACCCAGTGTTCCCTGGCCCTTTCCTGCAGGTTATCCCAGATTCCAGGGGATTCCTTTTCTCCTCAGATTACCACCTTCTCTGAGCAGGTGCTAGATCTGAGCAGAGCGAGGCTGAGCATGGGGAGTTGTGTGGCGTCAGGAAGTTGTAGGCAGGCACAGGAAGCTCTGCAATGGGAGCATTATGTGAACCTGTCTTCTATCTGTCTTGCCTAGAAACCATTTGTTGGTGTTGTACTGCTGCTGCTCAGCCTGGCTGACTGTGTGTGAGAATGCTGGTGATTGGAATGTTCGTGTGTGAGAGTGGCAGTTGGATGAGGGGCTGAGCAGCAGTAAGGCTGCTCCTGGTGGGGCTCTGATCTGTACCATCATACTGGAATAAATTACCTACAAGAAACTACATGGACTTTTATTACAACACCATTGGCTTTAGAGGACTCAAGTGTGGAGAAGCGTGGCTCAATGGTTAGAGTGGCAGACCCTGATGCAGAGGTCTGCCCCGGGACCAGGGTTCAATTCCCGACGTGGCAGGGTCTTGGGTCAAATTGTCCGACGGCTCGATAATTCTCGCCTCTGTGCCTACTCTAACCATGGGTTCCACTCTGCAACTCTGGGCAATAGCTTGCTTAATCTCCACAACGGCCCCTTCAGCGCCGGGGATGCCTGGCTTCACCTTGGAGGTGCCCAGGAGGGACCATCTCAGGGAAAGCCAGGAAGGGTTCCCCAGCGGTATACAGCGCCAGGACATTCCGAGATGGAGTCACAGTGCGCTTTACAAGTATACACATTTACTGTAAATCCAGGGCCAGTATTCCTGAACCTGCCACTGCCAGCTGTTGAAACACCTGTTCCTTGGAATCATCCAGGGTGGTTTCCCAATAGGTATACTGCTTTAGCTGACTCACAATCAGGGTCTGAGCAGCGATGGAACCTTAACTACCTCACACACGCACTCACTAGCAGTAATGATACAATTATTAACAGAGCAATGTATCACTTACCCAGAAACACCATCAAAGAACACACCTCTAAAAAAGAGAGCACACATTAAAGCAGACATACAAAATTATTAAGATGCCAATAGACCCAAAATAATGACATGGAATTCAACCAAAAAGCATACATAAAACATAAAATTTAAATACATGAAACGGATCAATTACATAATATCGAAGGACATAATATAGAATACACAAAATAACGGCGAAAAAATATAGACAGCAATAATATCGAATTATAATACATATTTAATAAAATACAAAAATATTGAGTACAAAATATCGTAATTAAGAAATATCGAAATATACAATATCGAAATAATAAATATCGGAAACAAAAATATCAGACAGTAAAATAAATACAAAGCAACAAAAATATCGAATAACAAAATATAGATAACACCAACTTCGATTTTAAAAAAATATCGACTATATAAAAACAAGCATATACTATATAAATCCAACCAACCAACATATATTTACATTATAAAACACTGCACAACTATTACATAACAACAAAAAAATTACTAATACATAAACATATAAAAAGCAAACTGTCACATTGAAAATTATTTAAATTCTTTTAAAAAACAGCTCACAAATATAATACTTGCACAATATAATTAATAGAAAAATGTAACATATATTTTACATAGGAAAACTAAATTTAATTTTTTTGACACTTTATAAGTAACTAGCATTACCTTATATTAAATCAAGCAACCAATTAACTACAACAATTCAAAATAACCAATGAAATGTTCCAATTTCGAAATAAACCAATAGAATGAATCAACTAATCACACACACAGTATAAAAGAACAAAGATTTAACATCTATTTCCAACCTCCAACTCTAACGAAAGAAGGTGAAACTCTGCCCAACTGTTTACTGAAAATACAACTCTTCAAGAAAATATTGTTGCAGAACTACCCAAAGTAAGTTAAACCTTCATTAAAATGAAACATAAGTAACATCCTAGAAGTAAAACTATATATAAGATCACTTTCACTTACTAATATTGATTTTATTTCTTTTATAAATGTTCTACAGACATCTCCTAAACACAGCACAAAACATTCTACATCTTCCTTAGAAAAAATAAATGAATGTAAGTTTATTTAAAATTTGTAAAACACACAAACTACACTTTTAAAACGCAAAGTTCTAATACATATTTTATTTGTTTTCTATCTCCTTAACAGAAACATTAAAACACATCCAAAACTTACTTCTTCAAACTAAACAACTCCACAAAATGCAAAAGTAAGTATATATTTTTCAATTATTAAAGCAGCCTAAAATGCTAACTCCAAAAGAGCTTCCCCTCTAAAAACCTATCAAAATTAAATAAAAGAATACAATAACTAGATGTTTTTTTCTCTCACTAACAGAAAATACATCATCAAAAGACAAGTAAAAGCTTGAAAAAATATACTGAACATTTCAAATTACATCAAAAGAAACATTGTAAGTATAATAATTGAAATATAAATGCGTTTAAAACATATATAAAAGCTCTTATACTTAAAATTTATTTTTTCTAATCTTTCCTAACCCAATAAATACAAACATGTCTGAAGGTGTATAGTTTGTTATGTCTCAGAAAAATAAATTGTTACTATGCTATATGGGGTATGTGTATACTCAAGAAAAGCAAACAGGAATTAAGGGGGTCAATTCTGATTCGGGAAAGAAAACTGTCCGACGATTCGTATTTGTAGCCGTTTCTGTACAAATCGTACAAATCCGTCCGAATCACGTAGTATGATCCGTTGCCAAAAAATACGTCTGAATATTTGCGAACCGTACGATAAACAAGCGAAAATCCGTACGATACGGACTCGGAAAGTGAACCGCACGATTCGTAAACAAGCTGTACAACCCGAGAAGTACGATCCAGTCCGGGGACCGAGAAGGCGATTCGTACGGGAAAAGGTCATTATGTATGAACAGCGATTTGTACGGAAAACAAAATTCACAAAGGAGGAGAAGGAGATCCTTGTAAATAAAGTCATCAGAGTCGAGCCACAGCTGTTTGGCACATTGGTCCGACAGACCAGCATAGCTGACAAAACACGCCTGTGGGTGAGGATCATCAATAGGGTCAATGCTGTTGCACCCATCAGGCGCACCAGGAAGGATTGCCAGGCCAGGTGATACGATCTGCGGAGGATGGTGAAGCGGAAGATGGACAAGGACTGCACCAGTAGCCAGCTCACTGGAGGTGGTGGTCCCTGCAGACCAGTACAGTACTAAGGGTGGGCGTAAAATCCGTTTCGCGGGCAAATTTGCGGATTTTCCACGATCTCGCGATCCGCGAATCTCGCGAAATCGTGGTAAAATCCGCAAATCAGAGGGGACGAATTTTCAGCCAAGCAAGGGTTACAGCAGCAGGTGCAAAAGTTGAACCTAATTTCTTTGTAACCTTTTACAAAAGGGTTACAAACAAATTAACTTCAACTTGGACACCTGCTGCTAACTGCTTCCTGGCGCCTCGTTGCCTACTTGCAACTATTCTCTGACCCTGCTCTGACCCTTGAAGCAGGGTCAGAGAATAGTTACAAGTAGGCAACGAGGCACCTGTCCAAGGAATTAAACCTCATCAGGAAGCACTTACAGATATAAAAAACAGGAAGAAGGGAGAGGATGGCAAATACACCCATTTTGAGTTGTCAGGAGGGGTTAAACTAAAAGAGACCTTTACAGCACAATTTTCGTATGCATTTTGCTAAAAATAAAAAGCTGTATGTTCTGTAGGGGCAACTCAGGAATGTGGCCCTTCAGAGATCCGGCCTCTCTTTCTTTCTCTCGTTCTCTCTCTCCCTCTCTCTTTCCCTCTCTTTCTCTCTCTTTCTATCTATCTATCTATCTATCTATCTATCTATCTATCTATCTATCTATCTATCTATCTATCTATCTCTCTCTCCCTCTCCCATAAACGACTGCATGGGTAACTTCGCTATGCAAGCGGCTCGCGAAGACGTAAAAAGCCCCGCGAACATGCAAAAAACCCCGCGAACACGCAAAAAACCCTGCGAACACGCAAAAAACCCAAAAATCCGCAAATTCGCACAAATTCACGAATTTTGCGGATCGCGAATTCGCAAATCCACAAATTCGCGGATCGCGAATTCGCAAAATTCGCCCATGCTATCCTGGGAGGGGGCTGGGAGGGGGCTGTCTCAAAATGCATCGTGGCTTTCCAAAGAAGACCCAACGGCATGGACGTCTGCAGGGGGGGCAAGCCTGACTCTTTGCCCCCCCTGCATCGCCAGTGTGTCTGGTGTGGGCCAAGTCAGGGCTGGCCCTAGTCCATCATGCTTCTGAAATGGTGCCATTGTCCCAGGTGGCAGCACCCTCCATTGGGTGGGAAGTGTGCAAGGGGGTTGCAGAGAATTTTGCAAGGTAGAGGGGAGGAGGGTGCAAGGCAGAGGGTGAGAAGGGTGCAAGGGGAAGGGTGAGAAGGGTGTAAGGCAGAGGGGATGAAGGAGCAAGGCAGAGGGCCCGAAGGGTGCAAGGGGAGGGTGAGAAGGGTGCAAGGCAGAGTGCGAGAAGGGTGCAAGGGGGAGGGCAAGAAGGGTGCAAGGCAGAGGGCGAGAAGGGTGCAAGGCAGAGGTGAGAAGGGTGCAAGGCGGAGGGTAAGAAGGGTGCAAGGGGGAGGGTGAGAAGGGTGTAAGGCAGAGGGGATGAGGGAGCAAGGCAGAGGGCCCGAAGGGTGCAAGGGGGATGGGGATGAAGCAAAAGATTTGGCCACCGCTATCAACATTTCTGTGTACGCCCATGGCCAATTGCACTCATCCCATATGGCCCATGTACACACCCATGCACCATGCTCAATGCACAGGGAGAGTGAAAGTACTGACAGAAAAGCTGACACTGGGCCCTGGTACAGGCAGCACAGAGCCTTCCTGTGACCAGTGCTAACACTAACATCAGGACAGCAAGGTCAGATATCTTGGACAGGAACTCAAAAACACTGTCATGGCAGCATGCCCCATGGGGGACAGCCATACCACGAGGGACGCCCAGTTCCAAATCAGACTCCAACTACCAGCACGGCCTGTCACACACACCCCTTATATAAACATAGCCTCCTGGGACAGGCAATGGAGTGCCCCACTGTCACAATCGTCATGTTACACAACAAAACAAATACAGATCAGATGTGCCACATTCTAAAGCCCTGCGCCAGAAGTTGGTGTACTGGTCTGGGGGGGTGTTGGCTGTCACGGCGCAGCAACACCTCACAAAAGTGGCTGATTGAAATCTTCAAGATTTCATTCAGTCACTTTTATGCACATGCTGCCTCAAAACCCTGTGCATGATTGAAGCAGACATAAGGATTGACGCAGCATTGTGCAGATAGGGCCACACAGAGCATTGCTGGATCTGCTTTGCGCCGGCAACACAACTCCAGCAATGTGCCACTTCTATGGCACAGATGCGTGACGCAGCTGTACCGTTGTTCCACCATGGTGAGAAGCAGTGTCAATGTGTTGCATACATGCTGGCATAGCTGTGGTGCACAATGACTTTCAAATCACTGCTGACATGCATGGCTGTGCCAGTCATTGTAAATAGTAACTCACATGTCAATGACTCCGGAGCACAGATCAATCTGACCCCACAACATACCCATCCACAAGTGAACATTGAGAACAATCCAAAGCATAGACAACAACCAGGTGGAACAGTGGCAACGACAATGTATAGGAAAATTGTATGTTGCATGAAATGGCATTAACATTGTCTGTCTCTCACACCCACAGGGCAACGTGCTGATTCGACCCCCAACGAGGAGGTAGATGAATCACAGTCCCAGACTACACAGGACCCTGATGCCACCAACACCGACGCCTCTCACCACTCCATGGATGACCCCGACCAACCTGGCACTTCTGGAGCCCAAACCCGTGCAGCAGCTGGATCAGGGACATCTGCGCCAACCACCACACCCATTCCTGCCACATCCCAGCAGACAGCTCGGAGCCCTGCCCACACTCCACAACTGAGCCAGTGGGCAGGGGTGGTGGGAGTGACACCAGATGGAGGCGAGAACCTGACCACTCAGATGCAGGGCCTGGTATGTCTGAATTACGAAACATCATGGAGGCATACTGGCGGGACACCAGGGAGTTCAGCCAGGTAGTGGGGGCCCTCACAGAAATCAAAAACCTGCAGGCCGAGCAACACGCCAGTCAACGAGAACACCAAGGGTGGATGGAGGCAAGACTGGATGAGCTCTTGACGGTGCACAGGGACATAAGCCATTTACTCCGTCCGATCGCTGACAACAAGCAGCA
Source organism: Lissotriton vulgaris (assembly GCF_964263255.1). Lineage (NCBI taxonomy): Eukaryota > Metazoa > Chordata > Amphibia > Caudata > Salamandridae > Lissotriton > Lissotriton vulgaris. Next base: position 479,033 of record NW_028243295.1, on the reverse strand, counting down.
CCCTCCCTGTGTCTCTGTGTCACCAGACAAGAAACATCAAGGCGAAGACCGCCAACAGGCACAGGGAGGGAGGAGGAGGAGGAATCGTCCGACGGAGCGTCCCATGCATCGTCAAGGCCTGCATATGAGGGTCCCCCAAGGAAGGTGGGTCATCCACGCAAAAGACAGTGAGAGGCAGTGGGCCATGCGCATCTCCCAGGTCACCTGGTCTCGCATTTTGCCGTTGTGTGCACCAGCATCACCTCATTGACTGTCCCACTCACCCACATGGACTTGCTGGTTGCAGTCTGACCGATGATGCCAAGCACTGTGGTCTGGACTCTGTTGACTCAAACTGCAAGGCATCACATCTCCCCTTGTGAACTTTGGATAACCCCCCTTTTTGTCCAGCACCTAGCACTTATTCACGTTTCCCGCACAAGATAGAAAAATAAACAAAAGAAACACAATAGATTTTGATGTTACATTCTTTTTACATGAGTCACCAACATACGTGTGGGGATATCTCAAAGTATGCCAGAGGATGCAACAGACTCAAGCCATCAATACACTGGGATCTGAGTCCGGTTGAGGACACACAAAGGTCACAATGTATCATCAAATACATACATGGAGCGCAATAGTTACCTGTGATGGTTTCAATCTGCTGAAGGGGGGGCTTGCCCTACTGCTCTAACATACAGTTCTGGAAGAGTTTCATGAAGTTGAAAAGGTCATGGGTCATGTTGAGGTGCCCAGGGAGGGAATACCAGATATGTTTGGTGATATGGGAGAACTATCTCCTGCATGCAGTTATACTGTGGGTGTGATGAATGGTGCCCAGGGCACGGGTGGCTTGACGGAGTTGGGGCAACGGGGTGTTGGATGGGAGACGTCTATGTTCGTCTTTGGGGCAGGGGTTGTGGAGTGCCTACTGAGTGTGGCTGAGGAGTATGAAGGTGATTCTGCAGTTGACAGTGAGACAATTGCAGGTATCTCAGGCAGATGGACATGTGGCTGTGGCAGGGGATGTTGAGGTGTGCGCATGCACCCTGGATGTGCACAAGTCCTCCTGGAGTCTGGATCTTGTTCCTGCGTAGAGGGTTTTGCCATAGTTTAGCTGGATGGTGTTGTGGACCTGGATGACTGTCTGTCTTGACTTGGAGTGGATCTATCTGAAGATCATTTGCAGCATGCGGAGGGACTTGCAGTATGAGGTAGTGATGGTGTTGACTTGCATGGTCATTTTGAGCGAGGAGTGTATGATGAGCACTTGCTTGCGTGCTTGGTCACTGTGTGCTTGTGCGCTGCCCAGGCCGGTGTGACACAAGGAGTTGTCCCAGCTGTAACGGGACATTCTTAGATGATGAGCTCAGTCTTGTCCAAGTCCAGCCTCAGGTGGCTGATGTTCATCCATTTGTCAACGCACCTCATGCCTTCTTGAATATTTGATCTGAGAGTGGCTGGGTCTTTGGTGAGGATGAGGAGCAGCTGGGTGTCAAATTGCAAATCGCAAGGGGTAATATATTTAATCACCTGCCCTTGCGGAAAACAATATGTGAGGATGACATGCAGGAAGATTAGCACCCGCATCACTGAACATCGCAGCACTATTAGATGTGGCAGGTCTAATACGAAGCTGACAACCCACTTTGCAGAAGCTGGACACACTGTGGAGGATTTGCGGTGGACAGTCATAGAGAAGCCTAATGTGTGCTCCCGTGGACAGGCTGAGAGCAGAGCCCTCTTCGTTAGGGAACAAAAGTGGGTGTTTCGCCTCCGCAGTGACCTACATGGTTTGGAAGATGATATACCATGGCATGCGCTGGTAAGATGAAACATGGGATGTGGAGGTCATCTTCAGATGATAGTGGGGTCTAGATTAGTATACATCATCACTACATAATCTCTTGTCACCATCTCCACCCAGGGACCCTTCAGCACTGTTTTTAGATATGGAGCGGGTAAATGGCTTCTCCATTGGTTGCCCAGGATCCTCTTAACTACCTAGTTTGAGGGTGCAGAATCTTAAATTGGCTCAGTCTAATAAGTTTTTTGTTCTCCCCTGTACAAAACGAATAAACGAATATATTATGCACATATCATACATTCTTTCAACTCCATTGGGTAATCAGTGCCGTTGGGCAATCAATGCCGTGTGTTTGTGTACTACCTCGTGTCTTTATTCATCAGCACGTGTGGTGGGGTTGTACTGACTTGCAACCAAGCGGCACGAAACCAATATGCAATTGTAATATACTGCGGGTAATACCACGGAATGTGCGTGACGTTATGGGTCGAAGGGTTTCCGACCCGATGATACATTGGAACTACAGATCCCGGCAACACAACACACACTTGTTGACGCCTCCTTACGTACTCTCACGTGACGTGCAATGGGCAGGGACGACGTGAGGTTGCGCATATTACCCCGGATGTTGCAACATGTCGGTACCTTCGCGGCATCCCTGGTGTGTGGGCACGACTGGTGCTGGAGCGGTCCTTCAGAACAGTGAGTGGGCTGATTAAGCGAGCAATGGCGTGCTTGTATGTCTGCATAAATTCTATCACAGACTCTACTCGGTCCCTGCTGGAGTTGGGTATGGTCACGGGGGGGCAATATGTTATATAAGATAATCGCTCCTCCGGGCACAGGAGGAGGCAGCAAAGCGGGTTGACACGCAGAACATTCTTAGCTTGAGAATGGCTTGACCTTTTCTTATGTCCTTTTCTTTGAACACAGGTTGTGTTCTTTGGAGCTTCACCCGCCGACGCCATTTCGAGCCTGAAGAAACAATAGACTCGGTGAGATATTCATGCCCCTTAACTACCGAGTGGGCGGTGTGTCTTTACATCAAACGATGTGATATGCATCATAGGAATTTTTACTTGTTACTTTTGGGTTTGGGTGTTTTTATGCCCAACCGTGATTTTTCAGTTTTCTTTGAAGCGTGTTTTGTAATTGCTTTTAATTATTGTAGCCAATGGGCACTGAGGGACTATGGCAATTGAAACCATTAATGCTGTCTACTTCAGTATATTAGACTGGATACTGGTTGGTAATATAACTACTTTTCTTTCCAGTAAAAACGATCCACGGGTGTGGAAGTACCCTCCACGTGGTGTCCTATATCTATTGCCTAAGGAAGGTAAGAGGGATATAAGGACAGGGACAGTTAGACTGTACTGACGAAGACCGGCGTGACCCATAAAATTGAGGGCACTGAATAACGGTCGAACCATGTTGACCATCGCAGTATGAGGAGTAGTGTTTTTGGATCTTGACTGTCTGCCTAAGCACTTACACATCCTTCACACTAATTTTAATCCTGACCTTGGGACCCATGAATAAAGTACTTACGGGTACCCATGAGTCTGTTTTAATGAGCACCATCTAACTGCACTTTGAGTCTATCACTTACCCAGTCCGGACGGACAACACCTATTTGTGATCACTGTGTGTCACTTATATGTTGTTTGTTTTCTTGTTTAGTTTTGAGTAGTAGTGTTTTTCTGTTTTCCTTCCCTATGCTCCGCCCCCTACGTGGCTACGTGGGGGCGTATTGTAAGCAGACCCGATTAGGAAGCATGTCACACACATTGTGTGTGAGTGAATGCAGTATTTTTCAAATAATTAAATTTTTCCTTAAGCCCTGTCTTTGCCTCTGAGTGTTTGTCGTTCCCCACCTCTCATGGTGTGTGTGTCAATGGCATAGGACATGATGATAAGGTCGTGTGCGCATGTGATGTTGGAGAGGGGGGTCATGGAGACATTGTAGATCGTCACGCTGAGAGATGTGGCCTGGGCCATGGGACCGAAGACCCCAGTGTACTATGCGATGAAGGGGTGATGCGGACTCCCTGGGCTTTGCTGGGGAGGTACTTGGTAATTTCATCCTGGGTCTTCCTGTGGATCCCAGTGTTGGAGATGTGTGATCTGATAGTGTGTTAGCACATGGTGTTGAATGCCGTTGAGCAGTCACTGGGGTGAGGGTGGTGGCCTCACCATTGTTGAGCAGGGTCCAAGATGTCGTTGTTGGCGGCAATGATGGCTGTTGCAGTGGGGTAATTACTGTGGAAGATGCTCTGGGGCAGGTTGGCTAGAGATGTTTGCTTGGAGGCAGATGGTCAGTTGCTCCTTTACTGTCTTATTGATGACATTTGCCGGGTAGGGAAGCAGGGTGATGTTCCAGGACATCCTGCGTTACTGACGTCCGTTGTCAAAGAAGGTCCTGGTTTCGGCATGCCTCCAGCTTTCATGGAAAGTGGCATACTCAAAGGACACATTCATGATGGCTCGGATGTGGGCTTCAAGGATGGTGTATGCTGTGATTGAGATGTTGTGTGTGAAAGCTCCTGATGGATAGCTGTGGTGCATGGTGTACATGAGCCGGGTGGTGTCTTTGCTTTGCTACTGACGGGAATCCAGGACCTGAGGGGGGTATGTCCTATGGAAAATAGCGCTGTCTGCCTCTGTGTGGGGAGGATTTCATGTACATCCACGAGCTTGGCATGGTAGTAAGTTGCAAGGGATCCCCTTGGCCTTGCAAGGGTGTGATGTCTTTTGGATGGAGAGCTGGGGTCATATAGTTCACTCACAATGCCGATGATGTCATTCATGTTGTGTGTGTTGGTGCCTAGGCCATACCTAAAGGTTGTCCTCTTGTCCTTGCTGATGATATGGTGATGTCTGTGTGTGGAGGATTTCAGGGCTAAAAGGTAACAGATGGTTGTTTTCTTTACAAGGTGTGCACATGAGTCTGGCTAGACCTTTATGAGTCCAGTAGGCCTGCCTTCTCCCTGGTGGCTTAACTGTTGTTGTGATTCACAGGAAAGTCAGTAAATGTGGCAAGAGTGTTGGATCAGTTGCTGATCCAGTGTGTGCGGTTGTAGGGTGTGGCGGTCTAGTTGGTTGGAGTGTCCTGTGGGAGGGTGCCACACAGCTCGTTTGTGTTGACTCTGGTCAAGCTTTCCTGGTGCATCTGAAGCGGAGTGTGGTGCAGTGTGTTGTTTTTTGGACAAGTGGATGCAAATGTTGATGTACCAATGCAGGATGGTGGTGTGGTTTATTTATTTATTTATTTTATTTTTGCCATTCATAAAGCGCGAACGATTACCCGCAGGCGTCTCGGCGCTAAACAATTTGCATAATTTCAGGTCAGTATTAAAAGCTCCAGAGGGGTTTGATGAATGTTATTGATCAAAAAGCCATGTCTTTAAATGCTTGCGGAACTGGAGAAGTGAGGGGCTTAGCCTAATGTTTTGAGGCAGAGTGTTCCATAATTTGGGTGCAGCCACTAAAAAGCGTCGATCACCCCAGGACACTGTTTTGGATCGTGGGATCACTAATTGGTTTAGGGTGGTGGAGCGAAGCTGTCTACAAGGTTTGTAGGGTTTCAATTGGTCCTTCAGAAAGTGAGGTCCTTGATTGTTGAGTGCCTTATACACTATACATAGTGATTTAAACTTAATTCTGTTCCTGATCGTAAGCCAATGGTATTTTTTAATGGTATCTGATATGGGCGCGAATTTAGCAGACGTGCTGCGGCATTCTGTATTGCTTGTAACTTCCTCGTGACCCTAACCTGAGCATTAAGGAATAGACTGTTACAATAATCAAGGGTCGATAATACCAAAGAGCTGACCAATGTTTTAGCCGCTACCTCTGGAAGGAACGGGCTGATTTTGCTAATCATTCTAAGTTTGTGGTGGGCGGTGGTTGCTACTTTATTTGCGTGATCCATAAAATTAAGACCATCGTCAAAAATGACTCCCAAATTCCTGACCTTGGCTGTCGGACTGGGAAGTGCTGCAAAGGCTGGTGGCCACCAGCATGATGACCAGGCTAGTGAGAGGGGTCCAAAAATAACTACCTCAGTTTTTTCTGAGTTCAGCTTGAGGCAGTTTGTTGCCATCCACTCTCCAATTTCCAGCATTTCATTTTGGAAGCGTTGTGCCACCTCGCCTCCGTCACCTTTGATGGCCAGTACCAGTTGCGTGTCGTCCGCACAGCCAGGAGTTGCTGTCCCCCTGACCCATGTAGTCTGTGTAGGTGAGGGCCTGCATGCTGATGTAGTTGTCTAATGTCTGAGGACCAATCAATAAAGCTGTTTCCCAGCTCTGTGGTCTCAGATTTAGCAACAATTTCATAGGAAGCCTCTCTGCTCGAATTGCAGATGTGTAAATCCGGTTCGCCTACTGACCCCTTGTTCCCCAAGCAATACAACATCCTTTCTAAGATTCACAATCACCATTTAACCGCCATCTGGAACCTTTCCCTCAGGTGGCTTGAGCATGAGTCTGTTGTGTTACCTACGTCATGGAATGACCAGAGGGTTTTGCACTGTGCACGTTGCAGGCGCTGACAGCCACAGCTCGTGCAGGGCGTTACGCCGGGTGGTGACGTCAGGCAGAGGAGTGGCCGGGTGGGGGGTTGTAAAATGCGGGATATGGACGATGTCAGGTAAGTACTGAAAAAAAAAACGCATTTTGTTGCCCGCGCTGCATCGCCAGATGTGATGCAGCGTGGGCAAAAACACAGAGAAAGTTGAATACTAAAGATTTACTTTTTCTGTTATTTGGATCAGTGTTTATTCATTTGTGTTACTAAATTTGTACCCCGCCTGGGACATACTATGGAGATTTGAGTTTTAAGTACCATGTTGAATTGAATTTTTCCTCCCAACAGAACCATTATTGCTTGTTTAAAAATAAACATGACATGCCCTCAAATGAGCTGCTGGGCTGGTCTGAGTGAACAGCCCAAGATATCACGGGAGTGACACACGTCACGATACCTGCAGTGTAAGGTTGTCATCCCATCCAGACAGCAGACTGCAACACACATGCACAGGTCACATGGAATGTCTAATGTACATATCAAACACATTGCGATTAAGGTGTGCATTTGACAACAAAACAACACAGCCGTTGTCATGATGCAGACATGTATGCCTGGGGAAAAATGATGTCTGATGCCATCAGAGCCAAAAGCTGTGAGAATGCACATGTGGCATGGTGTGCGTACATGTGAAACCATTCTCATCTCAACACAGACCCATGTTAGATGCACCAACAGCAGATGCACTTTACGGAACACAAACCGATTGCTCAATCTTTAACATTACACACACCGGACATAGTCTTATAGGGACATGCTGAGTGTGAAATGTCAAGTAACAAAGTGCCCCGGTCCCTGGCATCATGAGACAGGTGCCTGTAGTGATGAATGTGCCATCCCGGTGTTGATGTGCATGATAACATCTGCATAATGATACATATGGGACAAGTGTAAAGGTGATGTGTACCACATAGTGCCCCATCACACATGGCATGTGTCAACAGGTCATCACACATCGATTGTGCAACAAGATCACATGCCCTGTGCTATATCACTGCCTGCCACACCTAGGGCCTGCTCATGTAAGTATGCAATGACAAGAACTTGATAGACATCCTTGTTTGAAACGTACCCCTACATCCCTGCCATGTGTGCGCCTCGTATCACTATTGTAATGGTGCCATACGTGAGCGTGTGAACCGTGCCATCTGAAACACACCGTACCCCTGCATTCACTACAGTGTGTGAACCGTACCGTCTGAAATGCACCGTAACCCTGTATTCCATACGTGTGTGCGCATCGTATCACTATTGTAATCATGCCATACGCAAGTGCACAGTACCCCTGCATTCTGTGCATGTGTGCGCATCGTATCACTATTGTAATTGTGCCATACGCGAGCGCACCGTACCCCAGCATTCCGGGCGTGTGTGCGCATCGCATCACTATTGTCATCGTGCCATACGCGAGTGCACCGTACCCCTGCATTCCGTGCATGTGTGCGCATCGTATCACTATTGTAATCGTGTAATACGCGAGCGCGTGAAACGCACAGTACACGTGTGTGTATGTCAAAAAAGAGTGACACCTAGGGAACGAGTAGTAGGCCCTGAATGCATCCTGGTTGTCATGGATACTGAGATTTGAATGTGTGCTACAGGTGCTACAGGTGCCCTGCAAAATTCAGTTGGTCATAAATATACAATGTTGCAAAATGATTGTTGAGCTGAAGCTCAAATTTTAAAACATGCAAATGTGTGTCAGGGCCTTATATGTGAAGAGATTGGATGAAACTGAGAGCCCCTCAGCAGCACTGATTTAAGCCTACATGTAGCCCTGAGAGAGCACTTGCCTGCACAACATTGGAGTTTACCACACTGCTGCTGTCTCTGCATCCTCTGGCATATCATGATGGCTCGTACTGTGGATAGGGCCCCAGCCTTCAGTGAGGAGGAAAACAAGGCCCTGCTGGATGCACTTCTACCACAGTACAGCAAGCTGTATGGGGGACCAGAGGAGCAGGTGAGTGCTGACTGCACAACCTTTGAGTGTGCACCTGTTGTGTGAGTGTCACAACAGGCATTGTGTATTGGTGGGACAGACATGCAATGTGGTTGTGAGTGAGTCCCGGGGGTGTACATGGTGGTGTCCCTCATGAAGAACATGATGTCGTTCATGTGTGTTCACTCCTCACTTGCATTGTGCTTAGTGTGACCTTCACTGCATAGTGAATGACACTTTCAGCCATGCCAGACTTTGGTGGCTTCATTCTCAAATGTCCTGAGGTGGAACAGTGTTTCCCCAGGAGTGACAGGTGACTGTACTCACAGATGTTTATGAGTTGAGGGGACCTGTGGTGAGATTGTCCAAATGATGTGTTAGACCTCATGAACATTGATGTGTGTGAATGTTCCTTGTCATCTGGCTGAGTGTGCATGTGATGTCTTGCACCACTGCTGCATGGCGCATGCAGCTGCTCTGTCATCTGATTTGACATATAAGCAGTGCTGTGTGCCTGAATTGCTCACCCCCTTTTGTAAATTGAATTGCTAAGCTAGCACGACACCTGTGACACCCCATTGTAAATTGCACATGTGCAAAGTGAGGGTTGTTTCCGCTGTTGTCAGTGTCAGGCGAGTGATATGTGCCTGGGTGTGTCTGTCTGGTCTGCTGAGGGTTCTCAAGTGGAGTGGGATATGTGAGTGCTTGTCACGTGCTGTCACTAACAATGCAGTTGCATGTGTTGCCCAGTGTGTGCCATGATCTGTGAATCTGTTGCACCCGTTACGCCATCTGTAGGCTTTCAATGCCATGTAGTGCATTGTGGCTTGCACACAGGCCTAATTCACATGGACAATGATGCAAGTCCTGTAACCATCCTATGCCCTGTTCACATTACCAATGGTGTGGAAGTGTGTGTGTCGGGCACATGGAGCAGGTGTAGTGATGTTGTTTCACTTTGTCTTCCTGACAGGTAACTGCCTACGAGAAGGGGGAAATATGGTTGGAGATAGTCAGGGCCGTCCGGTCTGCGGGAGGCCATCGCTGGCAGCTGCACAACATTCAGAAGCGGTGGCAGGACATCCGGTGCTGGACCCGGCATATCGCCCAGGTCCAGCTGGGCCTGGAGCCCCAACGACGGTATGGTGGAAGCCGTCACCTCACCCCTCACATGCTCTGGGTCCTGGCAGTCGTCTTTCCAGACCTCGATAGGCAGTTGAATGAGAGACAGCAGCAAGGGGGTAGGTACATGGCTGTTTGTTGTGTAGTGTGTCACATGCTTTCTGAAGTGCTCTGAAGCCTGGCTACACTCCCACAGTTGTGGTGTCTGGTCAGACAGGTTATATGTGCAGTGTTTTTTCAGTTCACCATAGTCACCTGGTACTCATTTTCATCCCTTCCCCTCCTTCACTTGTGTCCCCCGGTCTGTGTGTAATAACATTTGAATCATGCTCATCTATAGTGCAAGTAAATAAGACTGCACATTGATCTATGCATCATGTGGGAGTTTGGTCTGTGACATGACCTGTGCACTGTGTTTTGGCTTCATATTTGTTTGCACTGTTGATGTGTCTCAACATAGGAGTGTGAGGTTTCTACTGCATACCCTTGCAGCATACAAGACCCATCTTGGGTTCTCAGACATGATGTACATCAGTGTGAGATATGCATAGTGCCATGACGGTTACTCATGGTACAGTCAGCTCATTCCAGACCCACGGATCAGTGTGCCCACTACAGTCCCCTGAGACACCCTGGCCTCCTAATCATGTGTGTTATCCAACACTGTGCCCATTCTATGTGGCTTCAGAAAAGGGGGTGGTGATGAACAGAGTGTCTGAATTAAGCAGACCACTCTTACCCAGTCCAAAGATCAGGGCTTGATCCATCACCGTTTTTTAGCTCACTGCACCATCCCAGCTCAGAACTTGGCTATATGCAAATTAGTCTGACCCTGGCCCAGTGCATCATGGGAACAGGGCAGACCAAACTACCAAGCCAATTCTTATACTGGGAAGGAAACAAGCTACCGGGGACCAGTTTCTGGCATTTCAGCCGTCTTCGGCCCGGCTTGCTTGAATCCTGATGGTGCTTGTCTCCTTTCTGGTGAAGAATTGGCTTGGTAGTTTAATCTGCCCTGTTCCCATGATGCACTGGGCCAGGGACAGACTGATTTGCATATAGCCAGGTTCTGAGCTGGGATGGGGCAGTGAGATAAATAACGGTGATGGATCAAGCCCTGATCTTTGGACTGGGTAAGAGTGGTCTGCTTAATTCAGACACTCTGTTCATCACCACCCCCTTTTCTGAATCATTCTATGTGGCTTCAGCATGGGTCTGCCTCAGTGGTATTGCTCCCTGGCATAGTTAGTATGTTTCCTGTGCCTGCTACATGTGTCCACTGGACATGGATACAAGATTTGGATTGTGCATACTCACACTGGGCAGTGCCTGTGTGCCTATTCACAACAATCTGTTGTTGGTTGTTTGTCAGTAAAATGTATTGCCAGCCCCACAAGGTGAGCTGCTGTTACTTTTTGGATTGTTGCTGCACAGTTTTTGTTAGCCTGATTCTGAGGTCTCTCTTCTTGAGCTGTAGCAGTCACATTGACTGAGGTATGGGGGTGTTGTGCAGGAGAGGTTTACATGGGCCTACCTGATTTAGCCTTGCCAGGTCTGACCTGTGGGTGTGAATTGGCTGATCAATGTTTCACCATGCACTGCCCCTGTGATGTTGGTCAGTGATTTCATTTGGGGCTTGGCAGCCGATGTCATTTGGTTCCAGACATGATTGTGCCTCATACAATTTTGCAAAATGTATGTAGTTCAGATGCTACGGTGTATTGTGTTACTGTGCACACTTCTGCGTTGACATTTTGCCTGGGGATAACGGTGTGTCCACAATGCAGCAATGATTATGTTCATCACTATTGCAGGCCCATTAGCTGAAGCATTGTCCTGAGTTGGGACATGTGTGCCACTTCACATGACAACCAGTAGGTCTTATGTGCAAGCAACTGTGTCATCAGGGAATGGATGCCCATGTGAGGACTGTCATATTTCAAGTAGTGTCACATAAATGATTGTACCCTGGCACTTATAAGACTTGTAAAAAGTTGTTCATGTTTTGGATGTGTTAATATGATGAATTGTGTAAATGACACTTATCTGCCTACATGATAGTTGTCTCACAAGGTAGTGCACAGAAAACGACATTTCCACTTTCGTCAAAGAAGCAGGCAGCTTTTCAAAGAGTCCAGTGTTAGTGATTAATGGTGTGTCTTGATCTCCATATACATGTCCCCACAGTGGTCTTGAGGTCTTGACACTCGTTTGTTGTCAATTATACAAAGTAATGAGTGTCAAGACATCCAGAACTCCGTTGGACCATGTATGTGGCAAATCTGCAATGTCATTTGTTTCTAACAGTGTTTTATCTTAAAGGGTACCAGCTGTTTCAAAGAAGGTGTAAATCGGTTTTGTGTGCTTTTCATTGTGAGACATTTGTCATAAAGGCGCATACGTGTTGCCTTCACAAGATGGTGATTTACCACATTCAATACATGTCGATTATGTAAAGTGTGGTGAGTCCCAAGATGCTAACATGTCTTAAAACTGATATTTTAAACAATGTACTTACAGGGCTCTGAGTTTTGTATCACATTGGGGAGTGAGGTGGGTTATTGTTCCCTGGGGGTCACCACTACTGTTACTTTTTTGGTGTATTTGAGGTGGCATCACTTCATTGTATTGATCAGCTCTCCTGTAAAGAAACAGTAGCCTCTATGTGTAATTATCATTCAAGTTGTGGCCTGGTGTGTTCTTTGGATCCTTGTGTCCAAGTAGCATTGTGTCCATACCAACTGGGCAGTACAAGTCTCAAATATGTGCAGGGCTATCTGGCTGTTACTCATGATGCATGCCATGATTTGCTGTGTGACCTACTGTTTTTGTGCTCATGTGTCAGATGTGTACAGGTGACTGATGCCTTTCTGTTTCTTCTACTTGCCCATAGCATCATCAACAGAGACAGAAGGAGACACATGCACGGACCAAGAGGAGGGACCCAGCAACAGTGCCACCATCGCTGTGGAGACGGAGGGAGCCAATGGCACGGAGGGTAAGGGGAGTCGGCCTGCAGACCTTTTGGAAAGCGACACTTCCTACCATGCAGATGGGTCTGCCTCTGACTCCCTGGAGGAGGGGTAATACGCCGCAACACCCAACAGCAGCACTGTGTCTGTCCCCGCCTCCTCCAGTACCATCTCCATCCTCCAAGTTGCTCCAGTCCCTTCTGTCCGTGCAGCCCCCATGTCTCCTTTGGCCCAGGCACCGCACCCTCTGCCCCTTTCTCCCCTGCTGCCCTCAGTGCCGAGTCTGTGGACCTACTCTGGCAGATTCATGTTGGTCAGACATCAATGCTGACAGTCCTCCATGGCCAGACTAAAATACTGACCCAGTTGTTGTCGTTCATGGAGGGCATGTCAGCTACGATGTCTGACCAACGTTGGATTCTCCCGTCCATGGACTCCTCACTGACGGCAGCAGTTGCCCTCCTGCAGCGGTCCGTCCCTCCCTCCTTCGGACCCATCCACACTCCCCTCTCACATACCTGTCCAAAGCACACGCAGGAAGGCACGATCATGCACACCTATGGACACATGCAGCACACCCCAACAAAAGTAAAAGCGCACACCTCCTGGCATGCAATCTCAGAGGGCGGCAGGCACACCCACAGGAACAGGGGTCAGACCACACTCACGCAGCCAAACTCACAGTCCGCAACCCGCACAACCCTTAACCTCCACTGCCATAGTGTCCCTGGGTGTAGGGGTTGTCTTGACGAACTGGCAGCAGTGTGCAGCTCTGAGTACATTTCCACCTTTGGCGCTGCACAAGCCACTGAGGACCATCCTGCACCCACCACACCTACCCTTCCCACTACTGTCCCTTTGATGCCTGGTCCTGAATACGATGATGCCCCCCAAGGGTCAACAGACCATTAGTCCATTCCAGTGCAGGCAAGTTTGGGGTAGACGACCTACCCTACGTCCCCCAAAGGACTTTGTTATGGACTGCCAATTGGACTCTTTAGAGCTTGGACTCATTTTTCGAATTATTTGATTTTGAAGCTGAATACAGCCTTTTATTTTGCATTCTACACTATTGAATTTCAGGTACTTAATGTCATTGATGAGGGCCCTGGAGTTGGTGTCATGCTAATGTTTTGGGGTTGTGAACTATATTTTTTGATGATGGTCATGAGGTCAACCATGGGATCTGTTGTGCTGACACGTGTGCACATTTCCTGTTTTGGTGATGGTTCCCTTCAGCAAGGGCCATGCCTGCTCACAGATGTGTACTGCTCATTTGTCTGTGCCGTCCATGCTACTCACTGTACTTGTGTTTTGAGTATGTACAAATGCCTTCATGGACACATTCACCCTTTTTGGCACTATGCATGTGTGTTATCACAGCTTACCCCTATGTTGGAATTTGTTCTGCAGGGTATTTGGGCACATGACTCACAATTCTGAGCATTGTACCTAAGGGGTTTGAACCCTATTCCTTCCATGATAGACTACATCTTGGTGGGCTGCCCACCACCTAAGCATGAGCGAATTTTGCGGATCTCGCGTTCGCGAATTTTGCGGATTTGCGGATTCGCAATCCGCAAAATCCGCGAATTCCCGCAAATTTGCGGATTTTTTTTTTTTTGTGTTCGCCCGTGTTTCTGCCAGTTCGCGAGGGTTTTGTACACTTTCGCAAATTGCGAACTTACCTGTCGGGTCGCAAGTTTCGCGAACTTGTTGTTTCTACGTGTCCAGCCTGTTTGGGACACTCTTCTTCATCACTGCCACTCTCTGTCACCACTGCCACTCTCTGACTACTCATGCCACCCTCTGGCCCACCCATGCCACCCTCTGTTTCATCACCACACCCTCTGGTTGTCCAGTGTACATTATTTTCGGCAAAGCAAAGCACACCTTCCCTGCCTCAAGTGACCTGAATTAATTTGGGGCTGATTAATGTGTCACAGAATATTTTTTTAGCTGACACCTGCTTCCTTAGTGCGCCCTGATTAGTGATCTTTTGCACTTGCTAAGTGCTTTCATTGTTGCAAAATTAGTTACAACACCTGCCCTGCCCCAACTGACAATAATGAATTAGGGGCTGATTAATGGATTTTAACTTCCAGCCTGGCTCCTGCTTGTCTCCCTTAGCTGTAATTCAGGACCTTTGTGGCATATGTGTAACTATTCTGAGGTTCAGAGCAGGGTCACATAATAGTTTCAACTGGCAACTGAACTCTGGAGGGGCCCCTCAGGAAGCACTACAGGAAATGGCTACTAATGATGAGCCTGAACTTTTGAACCTGGTAAGTAGTTACTTTCAGTTTTGCTAAAATCGTATTTCTGCAATTTTGCACTTATTCGCGGGGCGCGAACTCACGCGAACTCACGCGAACAGTGCGAGCAGTGCGAGCAAAATCCGCTGCTCGCGGATTTGCGGATTTTGCGGGAGATTCGCAAATCTCGCGGATTGCGGATTTCCCGAAAATCCGCAAAATCCGCGAGCGGAACGGATTTTCCGCCCATGCCTACCACCACCTGGACATTCATATCAGCCCAGGGATGTACGCGAAAGTGTGTGTTCCATTTCGCTCTCTTTGTTTGGTGGGCTATTACATCACTAGACACTATAGTGTCATGGTGGTGGGGTGTGTATTTAGCCAGCAAATTCCATGGGTGGGTATGCATGTGGAATTTGACATCACACCCACATGTGGTGTGTCACGCAGTGTGTGACAGTAATCCATCGTCCAGGGAATGGGACATTGCTGTAAGTGATGTGTTGCTATGGCACTGGATCGTACTTGTCGGGTCGTACAGCATGTTTACGATTCATACGGTTCACTTTGAGGGTCCATGTCGTACAGATTTCCCCTTGCTATTCGTAAAGTTTGCAACGATTCAGTCGTATATTTTTCCTACGAATCATACTACGGGATTTGGACGGTAATTGAACGAGTCGTACGGAAAGGGCTACGGATTTGATTCGGTCATACGGATTAGTTTACCGAATCGGAATCGGCCCCTTTGGGGTCAATTCCGATTTGGGAAAAACTGCTCCGAATGGCCGTTCGGAGCGTTTTTCCCATACGAATCGTACCCTGCAACGTCCCCCGTACGTACGACGAAGTACGATTCTTGCCAGAAGCTGGACTCAGTACGAATCGTACAGAGACCGTACGAATCAAATCCCTGTACGAATCTCCCTCGGAACCCGCTGTACGCGACATCTGTACGGTTCGCGGCAGCTTTTTCCGACCCGGCAAGTACGATTCGTGTCGGGTACGCACCGTACGACCCTTTTTCTACGGGAGCTGAAAGCAGCCAGAAAAGCAGAGTTCGCCCCGAAACAGGTACGGAACAGCCCCCCCGGGTACAGTGCGTACACCCCATGATCACAGGGGTACGGTGCGTACACCTGCGATCACGGGGTGTACGCACCGTACCCCGCGATCTTGGGGTGTATGCACCGTACCCCATGTTCACTGGGTGTACGGTGCGTACACCCTGCGATCGCAGGGTACTGTGCCTAATGTTAATGTTGATGTTATATGTGCTTGTATAGCGCTCGGCTGCCCCAGCGAAGGGGCATCCCGGCGCTTTCTGTATGAAATAATGGACGGAGGATAGGGTCAGGGAGGAAAGAAAGGAGAAAACTGTTTAACAGAAGAGGTGTGTTTTGATTGCTTTTCTGAAAGATAGCAGGTCTTGTATTCCTCGGATCTGGTCTGGGAGGCCATTCCAGAGTTTGGCGGCAAGATATCTGAATGAACGGCCACCCATCCTGGCTAGTTTGATGCGAGGTACGGTTGCTAGATTCTGTCCTTCTGATCGTAGAGTGCGCCGGGGAACATAGGTTGACAGGAGTGGGCAGAGCATGGGGGGAGATGCCGTTTTTAGGATTTTTGAATGCTAGGCATAGCGTTTTAAATTGAATCCTTTTCTCCATTGGGAGCCAGTGGAGTCTTGTAAGGACGCTAGCCACAGATGTATGGCGGGGGAGTCCTACCAGAGCCCTGGCTGCGGCGTTCTGGACTCGCTGAATGAATGAATGAATGAAACCTAACTTATATCGCGCAACTTTGCACAACGGGCGTCAAGGCGCCTAACCAAACGTAGTCCAGAGTCAGAGAGCATGCTACTGGTAGGCCTCAATGAAGAGCCGAGTTTTAGTGCTTTTTTAAAGAGGGCCATAGAGGGTTGTGTTTTCAACTCGGGGGGCAGGTCATTCCATAGTTTGGGCGCCACAGAGGAGAAGGTCCTTCCGCCCCATCTAACTCTGTTTATTCGAGGGGTGGATAGGAGATTCTTGGAGGCAGAACGAAGGCTTCTGCTAGGGGTGTAAGGAACAAGAAGGGAGCCAATGGCTTCTGAACCTCTACCTGATAAGGCACTGAAAACCAGGCATAACATTTTAAAAGTGATCCTCAGATGGATTGGGAGCCAGTGCAGACTCCTCCTGGCGGCGGTGGCAGAGGAAGTGTAGGGAACGGCCAGGACAAATTTAGCAGCTGCATTCTGGACGGACTGAAGGCGTAAAATGAGGCTCTTATTAATTTCTGCATACAGTGCGTTACAATAATCCAGCCGTGATGTCACCAGGCCAACCACGGTCTGTGTACGAGCCTGAGGGGAAAGATAATGAGCTATTTTCCTTAGGGTCTAGTCCTTAGACCTTAAGGTCGCTGGAGTCTAGTTTTTTCTGCCACGTTAGCTCCAAGCAGGAGAGAGCTGGCGTAGTCCAGCCTAGAGAGAATGGCTGCTTGGACTATCATCTGACAGGTTTGGTGGTCAAAAAATCCTAGGATAGACCTAAGATTCCGTAAAATGCCGAAGCAGGTGGCCGCCACTTTTTTTGCATGGTGGGAAAATCTTAGGGCAGAGTCTACCCAAACTCCTAGGTTTTTGACACAGTCCTTAGGTTCAGGTTGTTGGCCGAGGGTTACTGGCCACCAGTTATTGCCCCAAGTGTCTGTCTTTTTTCCCACCAGTAGCACGTCCGTTTTTCCGGCGTTGAGCTGGAGGTAGTTCGCCGTCATCCATTCTGTGATGTCAACGAGCATTTGTTGGAATTTTTGGGCGCGTGGCCACTTTCATCATTTAGTGCCACCACCAACTGTGTATCGTCAGCGTAGGACATGAGGGACATTCCGTGCCTCCTGGCTACCTCTGCCAGGGGTTGGACGTACACATTGAACAGGGTGGGGCTGAGAGCCGACCCCTGGGGCACACCCTGCTCAATGGGGCATTCTTTGGAGAGATAAGGGGGGGTGGAGACTCGGAAAGATCTGCCTGAAAGAAAGTCTCTGAACCAGCCAAGGGCGTATCCTGATATCCCAACCTCCTTTAGCCGAACAGCAGAACCTCGTGTGACACTGTGTCGAAGGCAGCACTGAGATCAAGTAAGATCAGTGCTGCCGTTCCGCCAGAGTCTAGAATGGTACGGAGGTGTTCTGTCACACTTAGTAGGGCTGTCTCGGTGCTATGATCAGCCCGGAATCCATGTTGTGACATGTCCAAGATGGAATTAGATGACAGGTGTTTGGTCAGGATGGTGTTTACATGGGCTTCTGCTACCTTTGCTGGCCATGGGAGGAGTGATATCGGTCTGAAATTTCCGGGTATGTTAGGGTCCAGCGTGGGCTTTTTAATAATAGGCGATATCCAGGCTTGTTTCCATTTGGAGGGGATTCTGGCTGTAGAGAAGGACATGTTTATAATGTCTCTCAGGGGGCCTAGGACTGTTATATCAGCTTCTCTGAAGGTTTCGGGTTTGAGAGGGTCTGCCGGGGAGCCAAATTTGATTTTGTTACAGATTTTTGTAAAATCTTCTTGGCTAAGTGCCGGAATGCTAGAGAGGTTGGGTCTGTTAAGGACAGTCGAGGGAATGAGGTGGGGAGTGGTGGGAAAGGGGCTGTAGATTTTCCGGATTTTCTCTAAAAAGAATGAGGCCATGTTATCGCACAGTGCGGGTGAGGTATTTGGGTTAGCCACTGTTTTTTTGGCACTGAGCTCTTTGAGAATTTTAAAGAAAGTTTTAGAGGTATTGTGGCTGTTCTTAATCTCGGTGGCGTAGTAGGCTGCCCTGGTCCTACAGATACTACGGTGGTAGGCTTTTTGCGACTGGATATACATGTTTTTGAGGGCAGGGTTGTAGTTTCTTCTCCAGCATCTTTCGGCTTTTTTGCACTCTTTTTTTAGTGCGGAGAGTTCAATGTTATACCAGGGGCTGGATTCATGAGCGCGTGCCTTGATCCATTTGGTTGGGATCAGGGTGTCAAGGGCTCGGTTGATCCATTCGCAAAATTGGTCGTATCCTTGGTCAGGATATTCGCTAGGTGGAGGGGGGCTAATTGTAAGGAGTGTATGGAAGTCCTCTATACGGAGCTTCCTCCAAGGTCTTTTCCGAACCTGCTGAGTGGGTTTAGCGAGCAGGATGTTTTTGCATGGTATTGACATGACCACTAGACGTCGGTCCAGGTCATGGGGATGGGTGTTTCGACCTGTGCGTTAGTTATATTAGAGATGATGGGGTCCAGGAGATGTCCACCACTGTGGGTGGGGCCCTTCACAAGTTGGTCTAGTTGAAGGGCAGCCAGATCAGCTAAAAATGTGTTGATCTTAGAGTCTGCAGTACAATCAAAGTGGATGTTCAAGTCTCCAATAATAGTGAAGTTTTCAGTTTCAGTGATCTGTGAACATAAGTTCTCCAGGCAGGAGTGAGTTAGTAAATTTTACGTCGGCTCCCGGAGGCCTGTAGATCAGGAGTCCTACCATGCTGAGCTGGGGGTTATTTTGATGTTATAGCGTGCACATTCGCTATCTATAATGTCTACTTTAGTTAGCTGACACGTAAGGTGCGATTTGGTCATTATAGCAATCCCCCCACCTCTGAAGTTTTTGTTTAGGATGTGGGTCGTGTATCCTATATGGGTGGCCAGGTTTATGACAGTGTTCATGTCATCCTGAAACCGCATGAACATGCAAGGGGCGTAGTAGTATGTACAGGGTTGAGACTGGTGCATCTGCGAGCAGGGCGCTGAAGCTTTAGTAGCTCTAGTCTTGAGTACACTATCTTACCGCTCCGGATTTTGACAGGGTGTCTGGCGCTTCCTTAGCGCTGACAGGCGCAGACGGGCAGGACTCTGGCTCGACTCCAGCGCGACCCCGGCGCGCCCGCTGTACGCGTCTGCTGCGCGGAGCCATGCCCTTCCCTTTTATAGTGTCCACTGGGGTGCCCTGAGGCTATTCCCAAGCTAAGATGGCCGCCGCGTTTTAGGTGTGACGAGGTGCCTTGAGCTCCTAGTCAGCTGGGACAGCCTCGGTGAGTGCAGGGTGCGGGGGGGCTTATTAGGTCAAGCCGATCGTTTACCGCGCTGAGGGAAGCTTATGGGTCACAGTGTTTAGTTTTCAAACATGCGCGCCACAGAGTAAAGCAAGTTTACGTTTGAAGTAAACAGAGAGGCTGGGAGTGAATGCGAGTGCTGCTGCACTAATGAGATGCTTTGGAGGACAGTGAATAGAATTCAATCACGCGCTCCACAGTTTAAAAGTAAATTTTTAAAAGCAAGTTACACATACAAAGTAAACAGTTAAAATCACAACT
Source organism: Lissotriton vulgaris (assembly GCF_964263255.1). Classification (NCBI taxonomy): domain Eukaryota; kingdom Metazoa; phylum Chordata; class Amphibia; order Caudata; family Salamandridae; genus Lissotriton; species Lissotriton vulgaris. The sequence continues at coordinate 459,033 of NW_028243295.1, read as the reverse complement.
ACCTCCCGGCTATCCGCCTCAGGTGGGGTCCAACACACAGTGATTTTAAATCCTTCCTTGGGTGCCCTTTTATAGTGTCCACTGGGGTGCCCTGAGGCTATTCCCAAGCTAAGATGGCCGCCACGTTTTAGGTGTGACGAGGTGCCTTGAGCTCCTAGTCAGCTGGGACAACCTCGGTGAGTGCGGAGTGCGGGGGGCTTATTAGGTCAAGCTGATCGTTTACCGCACTGAGGGAAGCTTATGGGTCGCAGTGTTTAGTTTTCAAACACGCGCGCCACAGAGTAAAGCAAGTTTACGTTTGAAGTAAACAGGGAGGCTGGGAGTGAATGCGAGTGCTGCTGCGCTAAGGAGATGCTTTGGAGGACAGTGAATAGAATTCAATCACACGCTCCACAGTTTAAAAGCAAATTTTTAAAAGCAAGTTACACATACAAAGTAAACAGTTAAAATCACAACCACCTCCCGGCTATCCGCCTCAGGAGGGGTCCAACACACAGTACACCCCAAGATCGTAGGGGTACGCACCGTACTCCAGCGATAATGGGGTGTATGCACCGTACGGTATGTAAGTGATTGTGTGCTTTTCCGTACAAATCGCCCTTACCTGATGTGGACCGTACCAATCGCGTCCTCATATCCCGGTCCGGATCGTAGTCGTCGGGTCGGACGATATGTGTACGGGTCATACGGTTCACTGTTTCAGCCTTGCAATACGTACGGATCGTGACGATTCGGACGGATTGACGGAATACGGATCGTACTACGCTACTCGGACGGACAGGTACAAATCGTACGGCGATGGCTCCGGATGAAAATCGTACGGATGTTTTTTTTCCAGAATCGGAATCGGCCCCTAAGTGTACAATATGCAACAGATAGCACCTTTGCCTCCCAAGTGGAAAAGCTAATAGCCTTAGCATATGTACCTGTCACCGACATAGCAGAACACTACAGTATACTAATAGACAGCCCTATTACAAAAGAAATGAGGAAAAATTGTCATCACTCCTAGACTACTTTGAGGATACATGGGTGGGAAGACTGCAACGAATTGGACATCAAAAGCAACCAAAATTCCATATTCCTTGGTGGAATGTGTACCTAAGTACACTAAACCAGGAAGCAAAAACAAATAATAGTGTCGAAGGATGGCACAATGCTTTCCAAGCAACTACAAGTAGAGGGAAACCTACCCTACAACAATTACTTCCGTCTTTACAGAAAGAACAAAGCTATTAAGAGCTACGCATAGAACAATCTTTAACTCAAATTGGACCTAAATTAACAAAACAAACTAAACAAATGTTTAAACTACTACAAAGTCAAGTGACCCTATATCCCTCAACACGAGGCCTACACTATCTATCTCTAATAGCCAAAAGCCTCCTCTAAAGTACCTATTCACAAATAAAATTACAAAATAATATACAAAATAATCTGTTAACAAAAATAAATAATTATTATATTTTCTAAAATTATATATAATTGTCATACATATTGTATGCAAGTAATTAAATATATATGTACAATTATAAATTATTTCAGAAAATGTAATAAACATCACACACAATAATAATAACATTTCCCACCCAAATAATATATAATAAATAAACTTACAATTCATTTAGCAGTAGAAAATGTAGTCCAACTCCTTGCAATCCTTATAGTAGACTGGTAATCCAAGGTAAAACCAAAAAATATCCCCCCAAAAATGCAAAATTGCAATAAAACCAATAAAAATAGATCCTCGATAAATCCAATCGACCGAAACCCTCAAACACTAAAATAAATGTAAAATGAGTAAAAAAACGCTCCAGGAAATCCCGAGAAAAAAACCCGAAATTTGAAACCCTTAAAAACCCGAAAAAGGTTTAAAAAGTAAATAATTGCTCCAGGAAATCAGGAAAACAAAAAGAAAGTGTAATAATATTAGTTTAATCAACTAATACACACTTTTCTTTTTAAAAAAATACACCCATCTCCGGAACATAATCGCGATAAACAGGAACCTAAAAAAAATATCGAAAACAAACCCACCCACATAAAACACGCAATACATTTCAATATATACAATAACATAAATGTAAAACCTAAAAACAACACATATTTAATAACACAATAAACTAAATACACTAGACCTAAAAAAGTAACTCATGAAACCTCCGTAAAAAATTACGAACACCTAAACTTTACCAAAATCACGAACAGATACTACCAACCTCCTAACTACACTTAAACAAACCCATTTACTAACATATAATTCTTAAAATTCACCTTACCTTTCCTAACGCGACGTAGCTTCCAACCGCGATCTCCTCCGGTCCTCAATGCAGTAAAATAACCTTACGCGGTTAGAAAATAGTCGCATTGAAATCAAAATAAAAACCTAAATATATGAAATAAAATGTTAAAAATGAAAAACATGCATTATACTTAACTGTAAATATTATACATAGTTTCCTGTATGTTGAAATATTATTGTGTAATTAATGACGCTTTGTAAAGTAATAATCATAATTAATAACAAATTAATATTAATTCTTATTATTAATCTTTTTTATGTTTGCAATTTTGTACAAAATACATATCAAGCATGTAAAAACTGTTAAAAAATACTTACCTGTTTTCCATTTTTTTATAAAAAAATTTATAATCAATAATATAAATATATTATATACTAATATTAATAATTAAATATTGTATAACAAATTTAAAAAAAATCTTCAAGCTGTTAATCATTGTGAATAACAAAATAATTATGTTACACAAATTTTGTGATGAAAAATTTACTGTAGATATATATGACAACAAACAAATATGTTATTAAAAAATATAATAGTTCAATTCAAAAACTGTTATAAATGTTTGATAAATATATATGTGTTTTTCTTTTTTCTAATACTTATATTATTCAAAAGTATAATTTGATAAAAAAATGTGTTTACCTACAACTGCAACATAAAAAAATATGTTCATATTTTCTGTATTGTAATAAATGTACAATCAATACTGTAAATAACATTTTTTTACCTATAACTCTCTATTTGCGTCTACAAAAATAAAAATGTTATTCAACAAAAAATGAGTCTTTATTTAAATATTTATATATTACTATATAATATTTAACTTACATATTGTTAATCACATTTATAGTTTTACTACATTTTTTTAAAAAGAATATCTATATCACTAAACTATAAACCATATATAACTATTCATACTCAAATTACATGAAAGTCAGAAAATATGCAGAAAACTAACCATACATAATTTACTATTCCCACTCCAGTTAGGTGATAGCCAGGGAAGATGCGGGACACTGACCCAATACAATTTACAAATGCCCTATGTAGGGTAAAAAGATGGTTTCTACGGAGCCAGGCTGGTTTAACTAAGTCCCACAGTACTTTGCAGGACATTAGCCACAGATCTTTCAAATTCCTGCCAGGCATCAAAGAGCCCTACAATAGCTCGGTAAGGTGGAATTCCCCATCTATTTCTTCCAGGATGAGATTGTACCATAGAGAGATCTCTTTTTTTACAGGTGGTTTATTTAACAAAAGAGATTCAAGTTGACAACCTCCCCCTAATGGCAAGTTATTCCAGCGTACGGTTTGGGTGGTAAATGCTTGAGCCCAGCTGATATTTGCAAATATTTAAATCTAGAGAGATTGGGCCCCACCTTACTTGCTAGATATTCCCAACGAAGCAGGATCCCTTCCACAAACAGATTTCCCCAAGCTACTATTCCAGCCTCTCTTAGTGGGAGTGCTAGTGTGTCACCCACCCAACCTGGAGCCACGGGAAGATCCCATATTGGAGACCTGCTGGAGTAATACCCCAATTTTATTGAAGACCTCAACTTAGCCCAAGTTCTTGCAGCACCTTTAATTTTACCTTTTTAAAGAATTTGGGGTCACCAAATTTAAACAAGAAGCATGACTGCCCAACTCCTTCACCCTTCAATAAGGCCAAAAACATACTCCCGATCCCCTCATCTGTTGGCATTTTTAGCAGCATTCGTGCGTGGGATAATTGAAACGCCCATGCATAAATCTGCAAGTCTGGACCTGCCAGCCCCCTTCTCCCTTCGGCGCCTAATTTTCTCCCAAGCTATCCTTGGATTTTGCTTGTTCCAAATGAATGAGGTAATATCACCCTGTAACTTAGCCAACAAAGATGGGTCGAAATAAAGTGGGATTGTATTAAATAAAAAAGATACCTTCGGTAGAATAGACATTTTCACCAGATTTACTCTGCATATTAAGGACAAGGGAAGGTGCAACCAGGCTCCCATTAGCTTTCGACATTCTTTTGCAACTACAGCAAAGTTAGAGGATGCAATCAGATTGATATCTTTAACGATGTTTAGCCCTAGATATTGTAAACTTGTGCTGAGTTGCTCATTGAATCCGCTTACGTCATCGTTCCACACCATTATCTCAGTCTTCGAGGTGTTTACCTCGTATCCTGAGACTTCCCCGAATTCCAAAGCTAACTTGATGGCTGCAGTAAACGCGGTACTAATCTCTGATGTCATAATCATAACATTGTCCGCATATAGGGCCACCCTCTTTTCCCAATCTCTATAAATAAAAGGCTTGATAGTATTATCCTCTATTAATTTATGAGCAAAAGGCTCAATATAGAGATCGAATAGCAAAGGGGATAGGGGTCAGCCCTGCCCCGTTTCTCTTGTGACTGCAAAAGGTTCAGATAGGCCCCCATTTACCAATACACAGGCAGTTGGACTTTGATACAACAGTTTTACCGCTCTGCGAAAACCCTCACCCACATTGAATTTGGCCAAGGCCCCCGACAGGTATGTCCAATTAACTCAATCGAGGCCTTGGTGGCATCCAACGTGAAGATAGTCAATGGCCTGGAGTCCATGGTCGCCATATCTATGGCGCCTATTAGATCGTAAGTTAATTCGAAAAGTTGGCACCCCTAACAAAACCCTTCTGATTGGGATGTAGAATATCAGGAGCAACCTGGCCCAGCCTTTTTGCTAAAAGGGATGCAAAGATTTTGTAATCTGCATTCAGAATTGATATAGGATGGTATGAGCCGCAGTTAGTAGCTGGCTTACCCGATTTTAAAATCAGAGTGAGGGATGCATTATTCCAGGTTGATGTTGGAAGTGCCCCCTCCTGCAAAATTTGATTAAATAGGATAGCAAGGAAAGGAGATATTTCTTCCACCAGATTTTTATAGATCTCAGCTGGCAAGCCGTCAGGGCCTGCAGCCTTACCCCCCTTGCTACCCTGTATAGCCATTGCAACCTCTTCCTCTGTAAACACCTTGTCCAAGAAGGCGCATTGTTCTGAGGATAGTGTTGGTAAAGAGATGCCGTTCAGCCACTTCTCTGTACTTTCCGGGGTAATGCTCTTATCCTCCTGGTATATGTTTTGGAAAAATTCTTTAAAGACTGTTCTAATATCTCCATCCGAAGAGAAAGTCCCTGCACAAGTTATAACAGATTCTATATTGTTGAGTGCTTGGTCAGTTTTTGACTTCTAGGCCAATATTTTGCCGGCCCCTTCTCCGTATTCGAAGTGTGCTAATTTGCTCACTTCCCATTTCAATAGGATGAGTTGATTTAAAACGGAAACCAGTTTCTCTTTAAGTGCAAGCAATTTATCATGCAGCAATGATTGAGTGGAGATAGGAGCATTGCTACTGGCTTCTATTTCAACATGCATTGTAAGTAAATTAGCTTCAATGGACGCAACTTCTTGTGTGTACTGCCTCCTTCGAAATACAACCTTGTTCTTGATTATACCTCGCAGACAGCACTTAAAAGCATCCCATACTATACTGGGCGCCGCAGAGCCGATATTTGATTGCATAAAATTCCGTGCTTCAGATTTAATAAATGAGATATCTTCCGATGATGAGAGAAGGGATCGGTCAAAAGACCAAAATCTGGAAGAAGGTTTAATACCTCCAACAAGATCCAGGGATACTGAGGAGTGATCTGACAGATGCAAAGGTGAATAGCTAACGTTCTTAACATGATCAACCAATTTACGGCTTATTAAAAAAAAATCTATTCTGGATTGGTGACGGTATTTGTAGTTCCGAAAAGAAAATCCAGGTTGCTGTCCTGCCCTTACCCTCCAGATATCTACATAACCATTTTGGTTCATGCAATTGAGTAGAAAAGCTCTAGACTTCGACAGCGCTTGCTGCCTACTACTCGGGGTCTTGTCTAATAAGGGGTCAAGTACGATGTGGAAATCCCCAGCTATGATAGTCGGCTCCGAGAAGTGTAAAAGCTGAGAAAATAAAAGTTCCATAGCTGTGGGATCACCCCGGTTGGGCCTATAGTATCCCACTAACGTCAGGCGTGCCCCGCCTATATCTACTGTGGTGATTACCCACCTACCTCCAGGGTCTACCTTCTGCAAAATTACTCTTGTGTTTATAGTTTTTTTAAAGAGAATAGTCAAACCCCTTATATTAAGCAATTGTGAAGTAGATACTGATACGTCTGTCCACCTATTCTTCTTAACCAAATCGAGTATCTCAGTCTCGATTAAATGTGTCTCCTGGAGTATAATGACCTGCGCATCCGAGTCTCGCAGATATTGTACGATCCTATTTGCTCTTGGTTTGGTGCGCAGGCCATCAACATTCCAGGAGAGAATCCTGAGATTACTCATATGTCATGCCCCATCCACTGTATCCAGATAGAGGAAGAATACCGCTTCGAGCTCCTACCAATACTAAGTCCCCTACCCTTACTTTGTAGAAAAAATTCTCAGAAACCAATCTGGAAATGAGGAATATTTTATGGTTTTTTACCCGGCACCCTTCACCCAAGTGCCCCAGCCTTTCCCCCCCTCCCATGAGAAACCCTTGTACTATCTAACCGGAACAGTTCCGGTTGGTGGTACCCCCTACCCTACCCAAGCCCCAGCAGAGTGACTGCATCTGAGTATTCAGAACTAGCTTATTATTCCATTATGCTTTTTCCCATTTTTTTCCTTTTTTTCCCCATTAGCTTAATTTCCCTTATTTGTTTCAATTCCCCCTTTTTTTTTTTAACCCCCCTTTTTAACCCACTCGCAATGTACCGAACTGGAAAAGGAGGAGCAAAGCGAAAAATAAGAAGAAATACAGCACCTTAGACTATATTCTTCCTATCGCTATCTTTCAACCAGAAGCCTCCTTATTCCCCCAAAGGACATCAGTAGCTCATCCGCCGCCTGAACTGAACGGATATTAACCATTATACATTATTTTTAAGGTGGCGGGAAAACCCATCTGCACTGTTGCGCCTAGTTTCCTGAACGCATCCATCCTCCTACCCAGTTCCCATTGCTTTTCCAGAGTGGCCCTAGACAAATCGGACCATATCTGGAAAGTGAACCCTTTTCCTGTTAGGGATTTTTACTTTAGGGCTAGAGTAAGGATATGCTCCTTAAGAGAATATGTGTGAACATTCACTTAAATCTTTCTTGGCTTAGTCCTTTGGGGGTTAAGCCTGAAAGGGTCCCTGTGTATCCGTTGGATATCTTTAGCTAACTCCTCTTCGGTTTGGTCCAAATTAAGAGTTTGCTTTAGAAGCGGAATAATGAAACTTTTAATATCCAAGCCCTCGCTTCCCTCCGGCACATTCAGGATTCGAATATTGCTGCGCCTTGCATTATTTTCCCAAATTTCCATCCTTTCCGTTAATGCAAGATCCTCCTTCTTGAGTTTCACTATTTCCTCTTTTGCATTATCAAGGTGCAGAGATAGCCCGGCCGCAGTCCCTTCCAAAACTTCTGTTCTTGAGGTTCGTCCATCAATTTTACTATCTAGGGATTCACAGTAGCTTCTGATCTCTCTCTGGTTTGATGCTGATTCTTCAAAACCCCTTTTGATGTCAGCCGATAAAGTAGAAAACATGAGCTGTAGGGAAGAGACTGAAATGCCTGCAGTGGTGATAGTGTCGCTACTGCCCTCTGTTATGGGAGGAGTGCCAGAGTCTGCTTGCTGCAAGATTCCTAAGTTTACGTGCCCCTCCCGAATCTGGCCCCAATGGCTTTTTAGCTCTAATTCGGCGCCTACCCTGTTGCCTGAGTCCGTGGCAGCATCAAGCTCTCCGATAATGCTGGAATCGTCTGGTTGAGTAAAGCTACCTAGAGTGTTATTACTAGCTGTTTCACTCTCCACCAGAGTCAGGGGGTCCGGTGGTGCCTCTACCATGGAAACGCTTACGCGTGGGCCGGTTTGTGGTGCTGGTAACGTAGCATAATTATCTTGCACAATGCTGCTTAGGTTTTCACCCCCGCATCAGCCGAGGGATCCTTCAGGGCCACTTCCATGAAGAAAGTTGGAGGGAAATCTGATACAGAATCTGATGCAAAGTCCGGTGGGAGATTTAATCTGAGGTCTGACGAGAGACCAGGTGGCGATAATGTGCAAGAAAATTCTAGGAGACTCGGTTGTGCTGGAGTACCAGGTGAACCAGGTAAAACAGGAATGATAGGCAGAGCAGCAGGGTCGCTTGCTGGGGGGGAATGATCTTGAACCAGATCCAATACCTGCGGGACGACTTTAAAATAAGAGCGCAGTGAGGGCGTGATCCTAGAGCTAGGGTCAAGCACGGACTTAACTGCCTTATTACTCCTTTTCGTTCGTTTAGCTTTTACCTCAGTTGATAAAAATGATAAAGTCTTAATTGAAAAACAGCCACCTGAGGGTGTAGCACTGCTTTGGGGTACAACACCTGACTCCAGCTCTGAGAAGGTTTGGCCAACCTGTTCCACAGTCAAATCCCTTCTTCCCTCTTCCCTCTTTATTCTTGTGAGTTTGTTTCCTCCTACCTGTGCCTTTGCTCCGTGGCCCCTGCTTTACAATTACCATTGGTCCCACAATAGTGGAAACAAGAGGATGGGGCTGTGCTTTTACGTGGGAGTAGTGTTGTAGTGTTTTAGGGTTTAGGGTAGTGCTGGGGTGGGAGTAGTGTGGGTAGTGTTGTAGTGTAGTAGTGTTTTAGGGTTTAGGGTAGTGTAGGGGTGGGAGTAGTGTGGGTAGTGTTGTAGTGTAGTAGTGTTTTAGGGTTAGGGATAGTGTAGGGGTGGGAGTAGAGTGGGTAGTGTTGTAGTGTCGTAGTGTTTCAGGGTTTAGGGTAGTGTAGTGGTGAGAGTAGTGTGGGTAGTGTTGTAGTGTTTTAGGGTTTAGGGTAGTGTAGGGGAGGGAGTAGTGTGGATAGTGTTGTAGTGTAGTAGCGTTTTAGGGTTTAGGGTAGTGTAGAGGTGGGAGTAGTGTGGGTAGTGTTGTAGTGTAGTAGTGTTTTAGGGTTTAGGGTAGTGTAGGGGTGGGAGTAGTGTTGGTAGTGTTGTAGTGTAGTAGTGTGTTAAGGTAGTGTAGGGGTGGCAGTAGTGTGGGTAGTGTAGTTGTGTTTTAGGGTTTAAGGTAGTGTAGGGGTGGGAGTAGTGTGGGCAGTGTAGTAGTGTTTTAGTGTTAGGGGTAGTGTAGGGGTGGGAGTGGTGTGGGTAGTGTTGTAGTGTCGTAGTGTTTTAGGGTTGGGGTAGTGTAGGGGGTGGGAGTAGTGTGTTGTGTAGGTGTGGGGGTAGGGTCATCACTTACCTTGCAAACTTTAACCACGAGTATAGCTTTACCACGCATGCCTTTGCGTTGTAATGGCATGCGTGGTAAAGGCATACTCGTGGTAAAAGTATGCATTGTAATGGCATGTCGTTGTCATTGACATCGCGTAGTAATATCCGTGTTGTAATGGCATGCATGATTAGTATGCAATGCAATGAGATACATCCTTGTACCTCGTTGGGCCCCAGTCTAGTTTGTGGCCCCTTATGCTCCAGTCTGGCATGCACCCCGTCCTAATGCCCCAGCCCAGTCTGGCTTGTAGCCTCCAAACACTTCAGTCTGGCGGGTCACTGCTCATTAAAGCTTTCCTTTCTTTACCAGCTTTCCAATAATAGCCTGTCCCTAAACATTCGACGGACTGTAAACCTGCAATCTCTGCAACCTCTGGGACCTGGGTTGAGAAGGCTTACAGCTAGATTCATCATAGTGCCGTTTTGCGAGTCCTTAATAGCGATTATTAAGGAATCGCTATTAAGGACTTGCAAAACGGGATTCATGTAGGAATCGCTAAATAAATTGCGATTCCTACACATTCTTTATTTGCGATTAGCAAATTCCTAATCGCAAATAAGGAAAAACTCCCCATTTATTCCTTATTTGCGATTAGCAATTTGCTAATCGCAAATAAGGAAGCGATTTCAAGGGTGCCAGGGGTGTCCAAAGGACACCCTGTAGCACCCTTGAAATGTAATCTACATTGGTGTTGCGCACACACATGTCCAAAGGACATGTGTGTGTGTAACATGCAACTTAGAAAAATGCATTTTTCTAAGTTTTCGCTATTTACCACGAGGTTTGACCTCGCGGTAAATAGCGGCCCAAAATAGCGATTTCGCAATTTTTAAATGCTTCTTGAATTGCATTTAAGGAATCTCTAATTGAGATTCTTTAAATGCAATTATTCGCAAATATGCGATTTCTAAAAATGCGATTTTTGCATTTGGGATGATGAATCCCAAATGCAAAAATAGTGCTCGCAAAGGGCCAGATTCTCAGAATCTGGCCCTTTGCGAGCCGTTTTTGGCTTGATGAATATTGCCGTTAGTTACGGTCACCTGTCCCCATGCACAAGCGGAAGAGAGGGGTCTTGTGCTCTGAAATAGGCCTCGCCTCATACCGGAGGGACCACTATTCACAAGTGACAGGGTCATACAATTCCCATTCTAAACAAACCATAATCTGATTATTGCACCAGATTAGAGCAGACTCAGCAGAGGTAAAACATGTTTACAGTAGCTCTGCTTGTAAGAAGCTCTTCATTTCCCATTGCGATGGCTGTAGTTCTTTGCATCGCACACATTCGTGAACCCTTAATTGTTTTTTTGCGCAATGAACATGAGGACATGTGCTCCTGCAGAGCTGGCAGTCAACCATACAATTGTGATGTGTTTAAGAATGCACTGCTCAACTGCACAACGCTGCTGTCATGTGAGAGCAGCGTCGTGATGGGTGGGGACGGGAGCAGAGAAACCCTGAGGCGATGTCCGACAGCAGCAGCAGCAGCAGGTAAGTTATTTTAGTCATGTTATGTTTTTTAATTATTCCCCGCTCACCTCCATTGCCCCACAAATTGTTATTGGCAATAGCTGCAACTCGTGCCACTCGAGGCAAAACAAATCTTTCTTTAAAGTTAAAAGCCAGCAGCAGTGGAGGAAGAACTGTAGCGGTGGGCCTTTCACTATAAATCGTTATTTAGCATGAGCCATTTTAATACAGCTCTGACTACTGGTACAGCTGAGGGCAGAAAACAAGACTGTCTGAAGGTGAATTTTGCCTGGAGTGGCACGTTCAGGTAGTCTTGAACACTGTGTGTAGAATCGGTTATACTTTTATCTGTAATTTATAATCAGTATGAATTCGCCTACCCATGTACTGTCTGGTATAGTGTCAATGTTTCACAGAACACAAGCTTGCTTTACCTATGGAGGTTGTATGTTTGATAGCAGTAATGATGCCAAATTCTAATCTGAGCTATTTTGAATTTACTTTCATAGTTCTAATGCTGTACCCGTTTATAGAGCAATGTGTACAAAAAAAACTTAGATGATGTCATCAGTGATTCATCAATTATGTTGTTTGAAATGTCATGAGTGATGTCATAAATGATGTCATAGAACATGTCAAGAGTGATGTCATATGCGAAGTCATAAGCAGTGCATGGCGGGAGGGCAAGTTATAATTAGCTCAGCTAACTATAACTAGTGAATTCTTGTGTTTTTTTAGTTCACAACATTAATGTTGTCATTGAAATAATCACCTAACTATACTTTAACCTTTGGTTTTTCTGAGAATTCCTAAGAGTTTTATATTTTTTTAAACCAAAACATAGTTTTTATCACACCTAACTATAACGTTACTTTAACCCTAATTTTTTTCCAGTGAATTTTTATAGCTTTTTTAAAGTAAAGTAATACTTTATTACGATATGTAAAGCCACACTCCTGCTACATACGGTCTTTGACAGTGCACGGTGGAAGGGTAACCACAGGGCCTTAAGTTTTTTAAAAGCGAGGGAGGGCCACATGCCCACGTCCCATGATCCATATTAGGTCATGGGGACCCCATCCCCCAGAGACCTTTTTCTTATGAAAGGGGAGGAGCGATGCACTGCCCCCTCCACAAACCTTATTGGGCCTGAGGACTCCATCCCCCAGGGCCTTTATCTCTCCATCTGCAGGGCCTTTTTCTCCAATTAAAAGGGAGTGGGCCTTATTAGGCCCTAGGGATCGCATCTTCAAGATCCTTTTTTATGAAAGTTTTTTTTTTAATTAAAGGGATGGAGGAAACAAGCCTCCCTTTCCAGAGGCTTCCATCCCCCAGGGCTGTTTTTTTAATTAAAGGGGAGTGGGGGCTGCGTTGTCCCCTTCCTGAGCCATATTAGACCCTGAGAAGCCCACTCCAGGACCTTTTTCATGAAAGGGGGGGTCACATGGCACCCTTCATTAGGAACAGAGGTGGATACACCGATTGGCCACAGACAGCCGCGGGCTGAACGAGGACATCCCATGGAGTGCACTGTAAAGATTGTGTATCACACAACATCAGTAAAATTCCCATACTGTTAGCCGCTCCCTCAATATTATCATACTTATCACTGTTATCCTAGTATTGAGGTGGGCTCCTTAATCATAAAGTTGATTTACTTAATCCTATATGTCACCTACTATTAGATTGACACGCATTTTGTTGTCACTACATACAGCACCACTTAATTAAGCAGTCTAGGTTGTTCCACCTTTAATGCCATATAATGACGTGAAGTAAGCAGTCACAATGGTTTTTCTTATTGTTATGAATTTTAACTATGACCGCCAGTTTTCTCTCATGATTCGGCACTTGTGATTCAATACAGGGGACACTTGTGATTTAATACGGGGATCCCTTCGTGTTTCAACACCCCTCTTTTAGTGTAATCTTGAGATACTTACTCCACTCTATCATGGCCGCTCCACTCGCAACCACTGTCACATGACCTTCCAACAACGCGCGTTTCCGGGATGTGAGCACAGCAACGCCCACTCCTGCTAATTCTCCGCGGCCGCCGCGCCGGCTCTTCACTATCCGGGCCCGGCGGTGATGGGTAGGCGCAAACTGTACTGACTCAGGCAGATGAAGTAAGTGACTGTGAACATGATCGTATGGCTGGCTCCTCCTTTCACTCGGTTTACGGGGGCTTAATTGGGTTCCTATGCCTAGCGAAGTGCGGGTTCTATACTTGTTGTTAAGTATGGCTGTAAACATGATTGTATGGCTGGCTCCTCCTTTCACGGGGTTTACGGGGACTCAATTGGGTTCCTACGCCTAACGAAGTGCGAGTTCTATACTTATTGTTAACGACCTTTCTTTAACGGATATCTTTTACATCCACTCGACACCAATTAACCAGCAAGGGCTATCGCTGGAGGCGCTACTAATGGAATGTCTACTTCTCGATGCAAGCAGACCTTTTTCTGTGTTGTTCTGTTTTGTCTTGTAGTTCTCACACGGCACCTTGAATTATGACGACTGTAATCCAGTCCCATCGCGACTCAGGGTTGCTTTACTAGCCCATATCTACCCCATTTTCTCTTCACGTCGTATATAGGACAGATTGTTTTATATAAGTCCTACCGGCACATATCTATTACACTCTGCATGGTTGTTGTAAACCTACTCGACCCCCGAGACTGTAGCCAAGCACATGGGATCCCCAGAGACCATGCATGATGTTTCTACAGCATGCAGTCTAATAGGCTGCTTCCAATTTACAATGAATGTCATACATACCCCCGCTTCTGACGCACACTTTGAGGCTCTCTAACACCTCTATACCTCTCCCCAGCCTTAGTTACAATGGCTTCTCCCCTGATGTCAGACCCGCTAGGCACTGTTGACACCTATTAACTCTAACTATCAGGTGAGTAAATTGCTCCTGCTTATCCAGATACCCTGCCAGATATGAATGCTGCTGCAATAAATTGTTTTTACTGTTTTTAAGACACCTATTCTTGGATTTGCCACCTTGGTTTTAGTCACATACTAGCTGCACCTTCCACTAGTATGTCATGATGTCACTATGTGCTCACGGTCACTATAAGAAATGCATTTTGTCACTCACCTGTGGTAACGGTCTCATCTGTCTCCCAATTTAGGCAAGAGCAGGTGTTAAACAGGTAGTACAATTTGTGTGCTTTTTGTAAACTGACACTTATTTAGGTCATGTTTTTGTAGATAGTAGTTCTGATATTTATTAGGTCCTGAAGAATCGCATGTCAATGAACTTTAAGCGAGAAACATGTTGACCATACCTCTCACACCTTAGTACTGTCTCGTACGTGGAAACTTAAGTTCCAGCGAGTACAGACTACTCTTTATTTTATTTGCGGCAGAGGACCACCAGAATAAAATTGTTTTCCGGTACCTCGTGCCTCATTTTATCCTCACCTACACCGTCTACTCTGTTCTGGCCCCTCACCCACACTTTACCCATAGGCAGTTGCATAAAAAGATCTCCGATAAAGAGCCCCTCTTTGAGGTGTGCCCGTTGGGTATTGCACCGCCTACCCAACGAGGAGCATTGCCTATGATGAAGCATGACATTCGCAAGGGTGTGTGAGGCCATTATATCCAACACAATGGATACCCTGGGTTAGTTCTCCATTGAGCACTGCCCCTCGCTCCTTAGTGACCTTCTTTTCCTTCCCTTAGGAACAGCCCAGTCTCCCCTTTGTTGTCCTCATTGTCCAGGGATCCGACTGCGGCTGGACCCTCCACTCACCCTTTTGAGTGGTAATCTCAGCCCTGTGGATCATAACCGACCCCCCTTATTCCCCTCCTTTTCGTTATACCCCTCATTAGGCCCTGGGGACCCCAACTCCTAGGGATGTTTTTATTTCATTAAAAGGGAGAAGGGCCACATGGCCTCCCTCCCTACGCCTTATTAGACTTTGGAGACCCCATCCCCCAGGGCTAATTTTTTTAATTAAAAGGAAGGGGTGCCACAAGCCCCCCCTTCCGAGCCTTATTAGGCTCTGGAAACCCAATCCCCCAGGGCCTTCTCTTAATGTAAGGGGAGGGGGGCACGTTGCCCCCCTCCCAGAGCCTTCTTAGGCCCTGGGGACCCTGTCTCCCGCAGCCCGCACTATTAAAGGTGGGTGCATTGGTACCCACCATATCCTTGTTAAGGGCTGTGAGGTGAGCCCCAGGCCCCCGTGGCCCCAGCAGCTTCCTACATGCTGCGGGAGACAGCATTTTTCCTGCCCAGAGAAGCTACTTATGCTGCTCCCTACAGGCGGTAGCAATATTTTGATCTGTTTTCCTGCTCGCATCACTGTGAGCAGAGAAACAGATGAACATTCTGTGCCCAGGTGGCGGGAGCATTTTCTAAGCTCCTGCCTGCTGGGAGCAGACTTTGTGCTTGCTCAAACTTGGCAGGAGATTAAAAAATGCTCTAACCAAGCAGGAGCAAACACAGGTTTCCCTGCTGGTGCGGGCAGGAAAACCACTATGGCTTGGAGGTGTGCTCCTCGGCCAATAGCTAGTGAGTCGGCCCTGGGGATTGGGTTCCTGCGGCCAATAAGGGCACCCAACTCATTTTAAGTAATTTTGGCCCAGTGGTGGGTTCCCCGGGGCCTGTAAAGACGAGAGGAGGAGGTGCCAACCCCCGTTCCCATTAATAAAACAAGGTAGCCCCAGCCGCCATTTATTTTTTTACAATCCCAAAACCGCGGGAGACCCATGGGATCGTGCCAATTTTTGCTTATTTCTTTTTTGATTTTGGCCACATGGGGTTACCTTTGGGTCCCTTCCATTTGACCTAGAGGGGTTCAATGTATCCCTGCCCTCTTATATAGGTATTCTTTTTACTTTTTCAGGACAAGGGACTACGGGCCAGATTTAGGTAATGAAGATTTACCGATTCTAAAATACTGAATTTTACTGATTCGGTATTTTAGAATCGGTAAATGGGATGTAGGTATTTATTCTGTAAGTATTACCGAATCGGTATTTACCGATTTGGCAATTTCCTGGAGAACCATAGGAATGAATGTGAATTACCGAATCGGTAAATACCGATTCGGTAAAAGTGGGAACACATTGAAGGGTTGCAGGGTATCACTTTGACACCCTGTTGCACCCCTTAATCATGCGTGTGTGCACATGTGGCACACATACATGCCCTAAGGGCATGTTGTTTTTTTATCTTATTTCACTGGATGGGATCCTCGAGAGACGGACCCAGAGACCAGGAGCCCGACCATTCCTGCCAAGCCGGTTCACAGGAGAGTGGGAACCACCGTTATCACGGATCCTGGCCCTTTTACGAAGAAAGACTTACCCATAGACAAAAACGTATTTTGGGAAAATAAAACCCTATCTGACCCGACCTGGCCTACGCCCTGTTCTTTCGAACCCGTCACACCCAGTTAACAATAAAAACAAAATAAAAATATGGTACATCATTAAAATCATTCTCAATTGGACGAAAAAGCTGGTAATCCATTTAAAAAATCGTTCAATAGGCGACTGTTGAAGGAGGATATAGATCTTATTTATTGGGTTGATTTTAAAAATGCTCTTCGAGTGCACCACATGGAGAATAAAAAGCCTGCTACAGAGTATGCTATAGGGAGGCTAGTGTCATGTTTTAGTATCTTAAAAGCCTCGGAACAGCGCCTGGTACCTAAGTTTCTGCATATCTGGACCAACCATCGGTTTCTCGCTTTGTGGTATCTCGAGGCAACAAAAAAAGACATGGGTTTCTGATTCAATGGCGCAGTCACATGCCGGACACCCCGGGATTTGCAAGCCCGCCCATCTATTTGTAAAGGAGCGGAGTGGCAAGACCCTGCGTGTGAATTGCAGATAGAGGTTTCTGGCAGTTGATGGCATGATGTCGTTGAGTGCCGGCTCTACGCTATGCCAGTCCTTAGTTTCCAAGAAAACTGCAGTAAGCTTACCTACTGAAGGATTGCTCTGAAGTTGGGCCAGTTTGAGCTCCCAATAGCAATTCTTTAGCTCTTTCCTGGACACGGTGGCACATGCCTCTAATGGGTCAGCCCAGAGATTGCCCCGTACCAGATACCCTGAAATATGTAGAATGTAGGAGAGCCAGTGTAATTTGCCCACCCCCGGTAGACTCATCACCTCTCTTAGTTCTGGGGTGACCCACAGATGTTGCCAAAATAAAAGGGGTCTAAGGTTAACTTCTTCAGCGATAGCCTTACCCCCAGGTCCATTCGGAGCGGCGCTAGTGGGGTGCTTCATGGGAGACCAAGCAGTTGCCTGAGGAAGGTGTTTTTTGTCTTTCTAAGACTCTCAGAACTTTGGTGGCCCCATAATTCAGCTCTGTACAGCGCCGCTGCCCTAGCTTAGACCGTATATATTTCTATTACTGGGCTCACAGGTGTGTTGCTGGATTTTCTAAAAACTTTTGCAAGCCACTCTCACGATGTTTGTGTCAATTTCAAGGTTTATTTTTTTATTTGTGCCCCCCCAGTCCAGTGTTTCCGTGATAGTTGTGCGGAGATAATCGAAAGCAGATACTCTCTCTAAGTGGTTTACCATTTAAACTTGGGTTTGGTCGGGTACTTCTGGCTGAGTTAAACACCATAAACTTCGTTTTTGGGAAATTGATCTCAAGCCCTCTTTCTCTGCAAAACGCCTCAAATCTATTTAGTACCCTCTGTATCCCCATGGACTATTTTTACAATAACAGCGTGTCATTGGCAAACATCATGCCTGGAATTTTACGTGATGCCAACTTAGGGACATCCAAATCTTTCTCGCTAAGTAAAAAATCAATTGGCCTAATTATAAATAGGCTGAAAAGAATCGGGGCAAGGACACATCCCTAGCGGACGCCTCTACTTACAGGGATGAGGGCCATGAGTTTTCCTTCCTTGCCTAATCTGATTTTCGCATAGTTTCCCTCATGTAACCGCTTCATGATTGGGCACAGGTATGGCGGACTCCCCATCTCATGGAGGACTGACTACAGCTTGTCTCTTGGTACCTGGTCGAACGCTGATTTCATATCTACAAATATTAGGTAAAGGCTGCCACCTCCAAACACACGATCTTCCAGTATAATATCTGCAGCCTGAGGATTTGGTCCAGCATGGACATTTTTTCTCTGAATCCTGTCTGGAGAGGACTAAGTATCTCATGCTCTTCTGTCCAATTCCTCAACCGAAGCAGCAGCACCCGCGCAAATATTTTTTGGCTTATATCTATAAGGCCTGTAATTTGTAGGTAGCAGCAGGGAGCCCTTTTTGTATATAGGGAATATTTCAGCTCCGGCCCAGCTGGCAGGAAGCTTCATGCCTTGTAAGATGGCGTTGAATAAACCCCAGCGGAATGGCGTCCAAATAGTGGATTCACTATGGAATAGGTCCCCTGGGATCTTGTCTAATCCTGGTGCTTTGCCCAGGGCTATTTTGGAGAGGGCACCCGTTATCTCGTTGAGAGTTATTGTCGGTTTGTCATCTGTGGTCCCGGGGTTGATCCTAGGAGCAATCGGGCAGTCGCCCGGTTGGGAGTGGCCTTCAGCTGCTAGGTCGGTCAGTGTCTCAGCGCTTGAGTACAGTGACTCGAAGTGGTCTCTCCACACGTCTGCCTCTAGGTTTGGCTCTATCGGCGATTTAACCTCAGAGCTGCCGGTATTGACCACATTCCATAAGGTCCTCATGTCACAGGCACCCAGGGAGCTTCTCAAAGTGTCCCACTTATCGCTTTCTCACCCTTTGTTTGCCTCAATGACACTGGCCTTGTAGGCGGCTCTGGTTATTTTAATTACAGGACGATTGTTGGCCTTGATGGATATAAAGAAGGCTGATTTAGCCTTTTGGCATTGATCATTGTACCAGGGGTGAGCAGGTTTCCTGTTTTCCCTGAAGATCGTTGTGGGAAAGAAGAAGTCAACCGTAATTGACATTTAACCTAGTGTGATTCAGGGTAACCAACTGGTGATCAATTCTGGTGCCATCAGTAGGGACAGATTTGGTTGCAGTCAGGAGGACTGGAATAATGGCTTCATACCGGGAGACTTGCCTATCGTGTGCCGGGATTATGTCCGCCCAACATACCCTCTTCCTGCAGTTTGTGAGAGACAGCCTGTCGTCAGTTGGGGAGTGTGCCCCTGTGGCACTCCTAGGGTTTTACTCATGTAGTTCTAGTACAAGGGTGTTATGGTCGCTATTGTGCCGTGTCATGACCTTGAAGTCGGCTACCCAATGCCAGGATTTTGCGTCACTTAAAATGTAAACCAGTAGAGAGCCTCTCCCGTTTGTAATAAAAGTAAAGTTGCTGGATGAGTCAGACTTTGTTCTTCCATTGCATGCCCTTAGAGAGTATTTTAAAGCAAGGCAATTCATCTGGATCACCAGAGGGGACCAGATATTTACAAATGGGCAAGCAGTCTCCGGGATGGCCCAATACTTATCTTCTTGACAGAGACTATCCTTGGGCATACCTTCTAATGGCTCAAACTGACAATTAAAGTCCCCTTCTATTATCACCTAATGATTATCTGAGATGGTGGCTAGGAAGGACATTAGTTGCTCGAGGGTATTTGACTCCTGTCTCTGGCTGACTGGTCTCGGGTACACATTTATTAGGGCTATAGTGGTCATAGGTGGGAAGTGAAGGAGGACACGCAGAATGTCATTTGAAGATGTTTCTATCTATTTGGCTGAACAGCCTATGTGAACTCCCACCCATGTACTTAGTCCACCGAGGGTCTCCCTTTTCCGCCAGATACTGCAGGAATTTTAAAGCTGGCAAAACCCCGTTTTTGGACGTCCCATCTTGCCCATGTCTCCTGGAACATACAGATCTTGTGTGGGTCAATGAAGTGACCCCATTCAGGGGTAACTATCTTGGAGTTTAAACCAGCTATGTTCCAGGATAGGACTCGCAGCTTTGGACGATCTGGGGTGTGGGGTTTGGTGGCAGCTAGAGGGGTGATTGGGGGCAAAGTTCCACAGAACCCAGAATCAGCTCTATTGGCAGGCTCGCTATTCGGTAGTGGTGGATCTTTGCTGTTCAGGGTCGTATTATGGGTCTCATGGTTATTTTCTGGTAAGTCGCTCATGCTCCCACAGGTTTCTCCATCCGCTCATGCCGGGCAGAACCCTGCGTTCCCTTTGGTTTTAACCGATTCTGCCTGGGACTTACCCAGCTGCACCTCTGGGCCTATGGCATGGGTCTCAAGTCAGTCCACTCCTTCTAAACTGCTAAATCTATTTACTGTGGGTATATTATAGATTGGATGTCTGGACCAGTGGTGGTCCGGAGTGGCTGGATTGTAACTTTGGTTTTCTGGTCTCCAATCCTGCCTTCTATCTTGATGAATTCTCTCTGGTGGATAAAAATAGCCCAGTGGAAGACCTCTGATAGTACCCATCTGTCTCCCATCATCTCTACTTAAAATTTCATGGACAACGCAAGGATTTCTAAAATGTATCACTATACAGTCTCCTTGCTTATCCTTGGGTCTCCAACCTAGCCAACCAACTCTACGTGTTGTAATGATTTCTCCTGCATCCTCATACCTGAAGTGTCTATGATTAGCTAACCAGTACATGCATTTGTTTTTTAAATCTTGGTGTAGTTAATTTTGGCCTGCTCCAAGCTCAGAGATTATGTATCAAGGAAGATGGACAAGGCTGTTCCTAGTAAGGGCTATTGTTAGTGTTAGTGTGCTGGTCACAAGGAAGTGGGAACGTGGAGGTTGACGTGTGTAAGCCTACCACTGGGTATCCATTATGTTGGATATAGTTGTCTCACACACCTTTGCAGGTGTCATGCTTCATCGTAGGCAGTCCTCCTCGTCGGGTAGGCGGTGCAATCCCCGACGGGCACACCTTAAAGAGGGGCTCTTTGGCGGAGATCTTTTAATCCAACTGCCTATGGGTGAAGTGCGGGTGTGGGGCCAGGAGGTTGTAGACAAAACAGTGAATTAAAATGAAGCAAAGGGTACCAGAAACAACTTTATTCGGGCGGTCCCTTGCTTCAATTAAAAGTGGAAGCTAGTCTGGGTCTGCTGGAAAATAATGTTTCCTGGCTCTAGACTAGGCTAGGAAGTGTCAAAATCGGTCAACATGTTTCTCGCTATGGTACATTGACATGCGATTCATCAGGACCTATATGGTGGAGTCTACAAACAATTAAACCTATGTCAGCATCATATGCTCATTACCAGTTATGGGAATGTTGTACCTCTGTTGCACTGTTCCTTGCCTAAAGGTCAAGATTTATATGCAACATCAATGCCCGGCGGGTCGTACATCAGGGATGAGGCCTCTGTGTATAAGGCTCAAGTCACCTGTGTCCGTGGCATTTGTCCTACCCCTCTCCGCCGGGATCGGGTAGAGCTCAGAGATACCTGCGAGAACAAGAACATATGGGGTTGAGGCGGGTGGGAGATTAATAACTGGGAGGGGAGAATTTTCTTTGTTGGCTTCTATGCTGTAGTTAGATACTACCCCTGCCCGTTGTTTGTTTGACTTGCATTGCCTAATGGAATGTTGGTGTGGAGTCGTTGGGTTTGCTCTGCTCTCGGTTAGGGGGGGCTGTCTATCTGTGTTAGCTCTATTTGGAGCTGTAGGTTGCTGTCTCTCTAAGTTTGGTGCATGGGTAGCAAGGCAATCATTGTGTGTAAAGGTTGGGATGGCCCTGGTGATGTTGGGAGCAGCCAAATCATTGGGTCCAGTGTCGAGCCCAGCGTTCTCAACAACTGCCCCTCTATCACTTATCCGGTCATTGAGCAGTGAGGTTGGCTTATCAACCCTTTCTATAAGTATTTTAAGCTCGTTCTTTACTATAACCCTTACTTGGATTTGGAGATCCACCACTAACTTTGTGACCCAAACTGGCTGCTCAATAACTGTTTCAAGGCTACTTACTATACCTCTCAACCCAGTATTCCTATTGTCGGTCTTTTCTCCCATAACCTTCTTCCTTCTTGCTATTGTTTTCACTTGAGTTTTGGGTCTTCCTTTTGCAGCGGGCTGTGTGGATAGTTCCACCCTGGATTGCTCGAAATTAGTGGCTGCAGCTATGGCTATTTGGCCCCTGGAGGTATCCAATGGGAGGACTCCCGAAATTTGCGAGGTATCTAAATCTACCAAAGGGAATTCCAGATTAGGGGTTAAGTTATAATCGTCTCTCTGTCCATTCTATTTCACTTGCCACCGCTTCTATTGCCTTTTCTGACATCCTATCTATAGAAGTCGGTTGGGCTTTCGATTTTGATATGGGAGGAGCCTGTTGTTTCTTTTCTGCGCACACACGTTTGCCCATTCTCTTTTGATTTTCATATTGACCTTGTGTGCGAAGGGTGATTTTGTGGGTCACTACTAGTTTAATCAGGACGCAGCAGGAGGGAAAAACAGGTTAGAAACCAACAAGTGCAATAAACAAAGTGTGCAAGTGCTCAGTCGTAAAATGCAAGGTGTAAGATGCAGGTGCAAATATGCAAATCTCAAAGTGAAAAAGTGCAGAAAGCAAAGTGCAAGTGCGGAAGTACAGAAGAATAGCAAACGGCAATGTAGGTCTACACAGGGATAGCTGGAGTACCAGGCAAAAATCACTGGTGTAGGGAGGTCAGCCTACATACCAATTGCTCAGGGCGTTCAATACCATGATCAGATAAATTCAAAACCAGCTTAAAACCTAAAATCTTTTAAAATTAGGGACCTTGCCAGTACCGAATGACAAAAGACCAAAGAATCCTTTAAAGGACCTTTATGGCTAAAATACCTGGAGAACTAGAAAAGTAAAAAAAAGAAAAGAAAAAGTGAGCCGTCTAATGCTTAGCCATTAACTCTCATTAGATGGTTAAAAACAGAACCTCGTTTTGCAATTTGTTTATGTCCGCCCTACTGGAGGTTGACCCCTTTTATTGTTTAGTCTGTGCCGTTATTGGCAATAGTAGTTGAATAGATAGTCTCAGGGGCAAATGGCTGATAAAAACAGAAAATGGGGGATAAGGGTTGAGTCTCACCACCTTGCCTTCCTTATGTTCAGGGTGTCTGGTCCTTTGCCACAAGCCAAGAGTGCAGAATCCCGATGGAACAGCTAAGGGGGGTGGTCCAGCCCAGCCTCTTCCAGCCGCTGACGGGCGCAGGACGGAGCTGCCTTTGGCCCGCGCGCATTCCGTGCCGCGGGATGTGAGCGGCGCTTAAGTGAGCTCAGGTAACACCTCCCACTCAGCTGCAATGGGTTGGGGCCAGCCGTTGCACTCTGGGACTTGGAGTCCCACCAGAGTGGATGAGGGCGTCGTTCTCAGGGCAAAATGCAGGAGAAGTGCACCCCAAGGACACCAGGCATCTGCAAGGGCAGAGGAGCAGACACACCACCCTCCGATCGAAGCACACCACCCAACAGCAGCAAATCGGGCGTCCCGTGCTGGGGGATGTGAGCGGCGCTTAAGTGGGCTCAGGAAACACCTCACACTCAGCTGCGATGGGTTGGGGGCGGGGCCAGCCATTGCACTCTGGGACTTGGAGTCCCACCAGAGTGGATAAGGGCATCATACTCAGGGCAAAATATGGGAGAAGTGCACCCCAAGGACACCAGGCATCTGCGAGGGCAGAGGAGCAGACATGCCACACTCCGATCGAAGCACACCAACAAGAGCATCAAATTGGGCGTCCCGTGCAGCAGGATGTGAGCGGCGCTTAACCCTTTCGCTGCGGGGGTAATTCCCCCGCTGTGCTGGGAGGGAGGGGGGCGCCCACAGCGCCCCCATGCTCATGACGAGCTGAGCTCGTCATGAACTACAGTGCTCCTGTGCTCATGACGAGCTCAGCTCGTCACAGGTGCATTGGCTCCCATGGAACACTCAGCACAGCAGGGGAATTCTCACCGCATCTGAGCGTTCCATGGCCCATGACGAGCTGAGCTCGTCATGAGCACCGGAGCACCTTGCCTCATGACGAGCTCAGCTCGTCATGAGCATGCAAGGTGTTAAGTGGGCTCAGGAAACGGATGTATGATGTTAGCACGCACACTTTTACCACGCATACCATTACCACGCATTTTTTACAACGCGATACCTTTACAACGCATAGTGCTTTGGGTGCTGGATAGTGAATAGTTTAATTTACTATTCCAACACCAGTCCCCGTGGACACTAGGGAAGGTTATTGGATAGTAAATTAACCTATTCACTATCCATTCCCTATGTCAGATCGCCCCAAAAGCGCTATGCGTTGTAATGGAATGCGTTGTAAAAGATGCGTGGTAATGGTAGTGCGTTGTAAAAAATGCGTGCTAAAGGTTGTATACCTCAGGAAACACCTCCCACTCACCTGCAATGGGTTGGGGCCAGCCGTTGCACTCTGGGACTTGGAGTCCCACCAGAGTGGATGAGGGTGTCGTTCTCAGGGCAAAATGCAGGAGAAGTGCACCCCAAGGACACCAGGCATCTGCAAGGGCAGAGGAGCAGACACACCACCCTCCGATCGAAGCACACCACCCAACAGCAGCAAATCGGGCGTCCCGTGCTGGGGGATGTGAGCGGCGCTTAAGTGGGCTAAGGAAACACCTCACACTCAGCTGCGATGGGTTGGGGGCGGGGCCAGCCATTGCACTCTGGGACTTGGAGTCCCACCAGAGTGGATGAGGGCATCATACTCAGGGCAAAATATGGGAGAAGTGCACCCCAAGGACACCAGGCATCAGCGAGGGCAGAGGAGCAGACACGCCACACTCCGATCGAAGCACACCAACAAAAGCATCACATTGGGCGTCCCGTGCAGCAGGATGTGAGCGGCGCTTAACCCTTTCGCTGCGGGGGTAATTCCCCCGCTGTGCTGGGAGGGAGGGGGGCGCCCACAGCGCCCCCATGCTCATGACGAGCTCAGCTTGTCATGAACTACAGTGCTCCTGTGCTCATGACGAGCTCAGCTTGTCACAGGTGCATTGGCTCCCATGGAACACTCAGCACAGCAGGGGAATTCTCCCCGCATCTGAGCGTTCCATGGCCCATGACGAGCTGAGCTCGTCATGAGCACTGGAGCACCTTGCCTCATGACGAGCTCAGCTCGTCATGAGCATGCAAGATGTTAAGTGGGCTCAGGAAACACCTCCCACTCACCTGCAATGGGTTGGGGCCAGCCGTTGCACTCTGGGACTTGGAGTACCACCTGAGTGGATGAGGGCGTCCTTCTCAGGGCAAAATGCGGGAGAAGTGCACCCCAAGGACACCAGCCATCTGAGAGAGCAGAGGGGCAGACACGCCACCCTCCGATCGAAGCACACCACGCAACAGCAGCAAATCGGGCGTTTTAGCTGTAACGCTGCCTAAAGAAGTCTATGGAAAATGCATGGGTATTTTGTGTTTTGGTGCTCTTTTTTTTCTCAGCTCCTGCTTGAGAAAGCACCCTGAAAATTCCATGCACAAACTTGTCAAAAAGTAGCTCTGTTTCTGGAAGGTTTTATAGAGATTCTTCAAAAGGGGACAAAGTTATTAGCAACACAAAAAAACGCTTTTCCTATGCCTAAAACATTTGCATTGCTGAAACCTGTTGGCTTTGCCAATGCTTGTTCTTTCTCATGTAACCATTGTAAGTTTCTTATGATTTACCCAAGTTACGATAACTGGGTGTAAGAATTTCTTTGTTTAAGACAAGATAAGTCCACATCACAGCAGCAATTTGCGATAGCACTAATCTCTCCTTGGCTGCAAGACATCAAGTGCACATGGGCCTGACACACTACATGCATGCACATAAATCCTGCAGAGTAATAAACAGCACCTCCAGTCCTTCTTCCTGAAACCTATGACCTTGGCCCATGCATGCAAGGGTTAGCTGCGGGCCATGCAGCCAGGACCCACAGCTGTTTGCAGCAGAAGTTGGTCGCTGGGCCTAACCTATAGCAAGGCCCTGCACCAGACCCCCATGGTGACAAACCCCCACTGTGCACAGTCAAAGGTGAGTGCAAAATGTGTGCAGGTTCATCACATAGTGACAACGTTTGTATCTAACCAAAATTCAATTTCACTGGAAGGTACATCTGAA
Source organism: Lissotriton vulgaris (assembly GCF_964263255.1). Taxonomy (NCBI): domain Eukaryota; kingdom Metazoa; phylum Chordata; class Amphibia; order Caudata; family Salamandridae; genus Lissotriton; species Lissotriton vulgaris. The sequence goes on along the minus strand of NW_028243295.1, from coordinate 432,919 downwards.
TAACTGCCGAATAATGGCTGAATGCTTTCTGCAACAGGTTCAGTTTCACAGGGGCTGTGGAAGGGTCTGACCTGTGGCTTCTGAGTCCACTGAGCATGGCTAAAAGCCATGCAAAGTGGTGGTGGATTCATGAGCAGTGGAGCACAGCACCTTGCTACACCCAGCCACTGCCTTCAGGCTTAGGAAATACTCGTGGGTGGGCAGAAGGCCTGACTATATCCAACTCCCAATGTGTATAGCCAAAAGCCACACCTTTTACACACAGATGGATGACTAGTCCTGTGTCTAAACCCCACTGTGCAGGGCCCAAGCAGCTCGCGTGGACCACTGGACCCAGGTCTGGCTCTGCATGTCATCATTATGGTGCACTAGCAGGTAGGTACATGGTCTGGCCGCAGCCTAGAGCCTGCTTCCTTCAAAGGCTGTACCCAGAAGAGTATGACAGTGTATATGTAGTAATTTACACTAGAACTGATACCGATATGTGGCTAGTAAAATAATTATTTGCAAGCTTCTATAAAGATTGATCACTTCATCAGGCTGCGTAGAAATTAGTATTTGCTAAACAATTGTATATGACTTATAATTAGAATTCCTTCTTACTGCTTTTCTATGCCCTTGTAACATTGAGTTATGGAGAGAAATTCCAGCCAGCCATTCTAGGTTTAATATATAAATGTGGAGTCAAGCCACCTACATGGTGACACCTTGACACAGAGGTGGCATGGAGCCAGGCAGAGCAGAGGAGACAACGCAGGTAGCGCAGCTGTGCTTTGGGCTCTGGTTGTTATTCGGCCCTGCGCCTCCTTGGCGACGTAGTGTCTGCATATCCATTTATGGAGATACATTAGACCAGTGATACTCAAAGTATGGCCTGGAGTTCGCATGCAGCCCTCCTAACCTTTAAATGCGGAACCCTGGCCAACGGCAGCCCTGGGCTGCTGTTTACTCGAATCAGCGCTAGTGCTAAAAAGATGTTAAGGAAACAGACAAGCATTTGTTTTCAGGTTAATGGAAACTAAAGTAAGGAGGTAACTAAGGTTTCCTGCACCACTTAACTTAAGAAACACTTTAATTCTTAAAGACCTTTTGCAGCAAACGTAAGAAATTCAAAGTGTATTTCTTTAACATTCAGAACCGTCTCACCTTAGTACATCAGATTATATCAGTGCATTGAGATGCATTTTTTGTGTCATATTTTTCAAACATGATTTTATGGAACATTCATGTTTCCTTCCACCCAACCCGAAAACAATTGCAATAGTGAACTAAGAGGCAAGTCACTTGTTATGTGCACTGTTTGAGTGGCCTGGGTTGCTGTTATACATGGACAACATTATAGTTTATTAAACTATACACAGGAGGTTTCGTACAGCGCACATCCTGAAGCCATGTATTTCAAGGTATTCTTATATGTGATAATGAAGAAGGAGGGAAAGTGAAATAAAACAATTGACTAGAATCACACAATTTGATCAAATTGGGAAGCAGGATTGATCCCATTTTTTCTGGTTTCATGTTGTGCAATTTAGCCACTAGATGCACATGCTTCAATTCCTCTATACCAGGGGTCTTCAAAGTGTGGGGCGCGACCCCCAGGGGGGCCACGGAGTGATTGAAAGGGGGTTGCGCATTCCCGATCACACTTCTGCCCGGGGCCCATCTGACTACAGGGATTCAGCCCCCCTCCTCCCCCGTAGTGTCTCAGCTCGAGCTGCAGGGAGCTCCGCTGGGCTGTGTCTGCAGTCTTATCTCCAGCACAGCCCGGCACCCCTGAGTTTCACAGGTCGTTAACGGCCATTTGCATATTTACATACCTTTTGAAAACTGATTACTGAGGCTGTTTTTTTTTATAGTTCCAGTACCCCCTGGGCCCCAACTCAGCCTTTCCCTTACATTTGTATTTTACATTTACTGCAATAGTGTGAGAATGTATTTCATGAAAAGAATAATAAAAAGTAGAGTTGCCAGAAGAAAAAAATATCAGCCATTTTTCAACACACTGTTTGCTACCTCTCACATTTTGTTTGCTTTATATACTTTCACAAGTGCCACCATTGCCTACGTAACGTTTGTTCTTGTGTTTGAGTGTGCCATTTACTGCAGTATTATACCTCTACTTTTACTTTGTACGCTTTTGTAACCTGCACACATCACTTTTTCCTCCTGTAATTGACCGTTTGCTACCTCTTGTATTTTGGTTGCTCGCTATTGTCACTTTTGCCTCATGTAACTTAACGTTTGCTTTTGTACTTTGTTCACTTGTAATTTTCTCCTCATGTAACATTACTGTTCCTATTCTGAAGCGCTCTGACACCTTCGGGTAAAGTCCGCGCTATATAAAAACGCATAAATACATTCGTAATGGGACTTGTCTGTCTTTGTTCTCTTTAATTATCAGTCATGGATCATAGAGGCAGCCCTAGAACACAATTAAAAGCGCTTTCTATTTATATTTGCTGTTCCAAGTCTGCACAGATGAGTGCTGAAATATACAGCTTTAAGTGACTGCTTATTTTTGTACCGTCTGGGACATCAAAATATTGAGCAGGCAACCCTAAACATAGGACTGGAAGTATGTTGCAAGATCAGAATATTTATTTCCTCCACCCTCGATCCTGATTAATGTCATAATAGCAATAGTTTAACCTATATCTTAAACCCTACGCCGCAGTCAATAATATGTTGAGTTACTTCAAGTGTCTGGAAATGCACCCTGCATTCAGAGAACTCACTTCTCATTCTAGCACTTCACTTTCATGCTCACCCTGCATTCACAGCGATCACAATGCACTCACACTGATCACCATGCACTCACATCATTCACCCTCCCACCCTGCACTCGCAGTGATCACTCTGCAATCACAATGCACTTGCGTTGTTCTCCCTGTACCTCAACCTGCAGTCACGCTACTCATCTGCACTCATGTGACACCTCATTCACCTGCCCCCTCACTGCTCAATTTGCAACTCGCTCAAACAAGCCCATCATTAACCATGCATTCTTTCATCCCACTCTGCACTTATATCCACACTCAAATTCATATGGCCACCTCACTCACCCTGCAGTCACTCCTCTTTCCCTACTCTCATACTGTTGCATCGCTCACCGTGCACTCACATGGGCACTCTTCTCATCCACAGAGGGCAGGGTTTTAGGGACCCCTGCTGCTCCCGGACAGGGCCAGGTGAGCTTCAAATGTGGCAGCACGTATTCCTGCGGAGTGGAAGGCCCATCACAAAGGTTGACTAGACATCTTTCTGATGTTAATTGCTGTATTTTGGTTGTAAACTGGTACTGTTTTATTGTGAGCAAAAAAATGTCAAAACAATGAAGCAATTCTATCCCAAAATAACGTGGCATCACATAACATTTACATTTTCCTCTCACACAATTTAGTCAAGCCTTCCGTGTAATTTGGTCCTCACCTGCCTCGTAATTCCAGAAGCCCTGCCTACAGGTTTAGAAATGTTTGTCAGGAGGGGGTCCTTATGACTGAAAATGTTGACAGGGGGGTCTCGGCACCCAAAAGTTTGAAGACCTCTGCTCTATACCCATCCAAAGTCCCCCTCCCCGACCACCACCATGCTGGCATCATTGCGGCCCTCGGTCACACCACAGACCAAACCTTTTGGCCCTTGGGAAAATGTTTGCGAGTACCCATGCATTGGATGGTCACCGAGGTTTAACAGCTACAGATGTATCCTGTGCAGTGAGTACATGCACACAAACAAAACAGGAGGAGAGTGGTAGCTTATCTATCTGGCATCATGAGTATCGACTTCTGTGGGGCACAAGGCTTGAGCTCCCTCAATATTTCTCCGGGAAGGTTTGTGATAGCTCACTAAGGCTTAGGCTCTGCATTGGAACAGAGGCACCAGCAGTGACACTTTCATTTCAACTTTCAAATGCACATAGTGCCAAGTTGGGCCCATGTGTGACTAGCTGGTTCAGTCTGGTTTTTGTCTTTGCATTCTGGGACTTTTTTGTCCAGGTTTCATGATTAGATAAACTAGTCTTCGAGTCCCAGAATGCAAAGAAAAAACTTAGAGCAGCTAGTCACGAATGGACGTTGGGATCTTGGAATGGCTGACTACACTTCTTTAATTTGAAAAAGAGAGAGAGAGACTGCACTTCTTAGCACTAGTGCAATACGTTTAACGGGAGAGTACTGCCACTTCTCAGTTGCAAACAGGTACTCAAGGTTAGTGGGTGCCTGCACTTTTATTTTTCCAATTAAAGCTCTGGATGTGAAAAATATAAGACTTTTTGTGGTTGCAAAGCTTGTAATTCACAAAATCAGAGGCTTTTCAGCCAGAAATATTCAAGTTATAATGTACAAAGAATTTACCAACTTGCAAAATGTTCTTTGTGATTAATTGCAAGTTGGAAGAAGAAGGGGCCTTGAAAAGGGTGCCCCGCAACTTCTTCGGAGTGGCTTTGGTATTAATGGAATGGAAGGAAGACAGGCCTGTCAAAGCGGGTATTAGCCATTCAGAAAGTAAAAGCTACCTGTGACTGAGACCTTATACTTTTTGGATGCCACCTGTGGGCATCGGGAGAACAGAGTGTGGTCCGCTGCATGTTCCCACAATGTGATTTATTAAAAACCAACTTTTATTTTTGAAAGCAAACCCTGTCCCATGGACAGGGACTGCTCTAAAAAACAATGCTGGGATTCAGTGAATGCAAATACAGTAATGGAGGTCTGTCTGCTACCTCTCGAGGGCGGACTCGCAAAAGGACTCCAGCCTCATAAATATCAATATGCAAGGAGTTTTTGCTGCTCCCTGTGAATGCAAAAAGAACACTTGATGGACAGAATGTTGAACACCTCAGTACAGAGATGTGGCCTAAATCCCTCCTTTTTTTTGCTCCGCATGCCATTCCAGTTTGAACCCAGCCGTATGCAAATCGGTCTTGACCCTGCTCCCCATGGCAACAATCCAGCCCGAACCGGAACAAGCATCCTGGGACCGGTTTCAGGGTTTCACCTGTCATCAGTCAGGCTAGCTTGACTCCAGTGCCAGAGCACAGGACCCACGTCTGGTCATACCCGTCCCACTTGCGGTGACAAATGCAAAAAGATCAATTGATGGACAGAATGCAGAACAATGTCAACCATTCACCCCAGTACAGAGATCTGAGCCTAAATCCATCGTTTATTTGCTCCTAAGCTATTCCAGTTTAAACCCAGCCATATTCAAATCAGTCTTGACCCTGCGCCCAATTGGAACAATCCAGCCCGAACTGCGAATGAGCATGTGGTTAATTAGTACAGCAGTCGAATAGCAAAATGAAGGTGACTTTGCAAAATAAGTGTTTCTGACCCCTCCCTTGAATATAAGGGCTTTCATTATCTGTATTGTCAGACCATAACATTCATGCATGACATAAAGCATGGAGCTAGCGATTGCTTATGTTTATCTGGTTACACCCATTTGAAATACTTTCCTTAACCGCTGGGTTACTGAAGTACTGAGCATTTAAGTGTTTTTTTTAGGCTGCTGAAGGAGAGATAAAGAACACTCCTTTAAAGGCAGTTTTATGAAAGCTCTCTGTGGAAAGGTCAAAGAGTGCTTGGATCACATTGCTGCCAGGCAGCCGCTCTTCATAAGTGATACCTTCAAACAGTCCCCCCTTTTTAGCCAACAGCATTTTACATGCTTGGAGTTTTTAGCTCTCTTCAATGTAAAAGACAATATTAATAACTTGTTGTAATGTAGCCCTTCAACCTGCACTTCTACTGTTTCTAATTGTCGTCACCGATAGCAGGTTCACATATTAACCACTTTTATGGTATTCAATTTACCAACCTTAGCGGGATGAAAGGTTGAGCGGCTCTTACCTCGATTAAAACCTGCGACCTGCAGATCAAAGTGTGATTCCCAAGCAAACATTCAATTTACTGCTCCATCCTGCCGGCCTTGAATGGAACATGTTGCCAAAAGATCAGTACTGATTAACGGAGAGCAGTTTTACAGATAATAAACAAAGGTTCTCTGCTGTCAATGTCTACATGAATGAATGAATGAATGAATTGAATTTTCTAAAGCGCACATAGCTGCCCTGAGGCGTCCAAGCGCTGAGAATACCAGCTGAGGCTTAGGTAGGGAGGGAGGAATGCCTACTCACTAATTAGTTGATGAACAGAAGCGTTTTCAGCTGTTTGCGGAAAGAAACGAGGTCGGGGTTAGATTAATTACTGATTGGCACCAGCACTGCTCTTTTTACTGTCACACACTACTACTACTGCAGGGTTCAACGTCATAGGATGACAAGAACTGGCAATCATATTAGCTTCACATGTGCAGTGCTCAATCGAGGTAAGGAGTAAAATGATGATTGTGTTTGCATGACTATGTGGCAGGCTGACACCCAAACACCTGGCGGCCAGAAGTAAAGAACTCCAGTGTTAGCTAAGCCTGCGCATAGTACTATGCCAGATATAGAAGCCAGGTATGAAAAACTATTGGTGCTGCCTTGGTCACGTGACCCAGTTTTGAATAGAAATTGGGAAGAATTTCAGCTAGGTCAGGAGTATCAACTTGAGATGTAAAAAAAATGAATCCATTTGAAGACAAAGTTCATTGCCAAATCTCTGTTTCAGCCCCTTCTGTAAACCCATTGTGCCCACTTCTCAGACACTGCCCTCTTGTTTCATACCACTTTAGCTCACCAATGGTGAATGGTGATCATTAAAAGTCCTGGGGTGTAATACTTATCCCGAATTAAAGTGAGTGAGTGAAGTGTCGGAGACAGATTTTTTCAAGGAGCGTATGGAGGGTAGGAGTGAAGTTTGCCATTGGTGTCCGGCTAAAGTCAACCATTCTTCCATTAGGCTAGGTCCAGTATTTTGTTATGGGTGCCTCTATATGCCAGCATTTTACCATGCGTACCTCCATACATTCATACAAAAACAAACACACTCACACATCCTCACATACTCTCATTCTCACTCCTTCACACACATGCACTCACATATTCATTCTCACTTGCACTCACATACACTCATACTAGCACACACCGAGTCACTCACATTCCTATGTGTCTGCAGGGGCGGACTTAGGAATGTGCAAGCTGTGCACCTGCACAGGGCCACCAAACCCCAGGGGCCACCAGGCCAATATATATCCTTAATATAATAATCCTCTGAGGATGGATACATATTTGCGTGGTGGACCCTGGCAGGGATTTGGTGGCCTCTGGCTCTGTTCCACTTCCAAACACCCTGACCCCACCCCTCTTCACTGGCCTCCGCGCTCCACCCCGCCCGGACTCCCTCTTCCGGGGCCCCCCACCTACGCTCCCTGCCCAGGGCCGCCATGAGCCTAGAGCCTGGTGTCTGATCCGCATTTAATATGTCAGAAACACTCACATCCATGCTGTCTATGCTATATGTGTCTTCTCCAGTACTCCTAGTACTTCACCAAATTAATGTTCGAAGCCTAAAACTAAAACTATCTTCTCTATTGCTTGAACTTTAACCAATCCATCTTGTACTTCATAAACTATTGCTCATTCACAAATGTCATACAATCTGGCTGCTTATTGGAGGACTAGGTACTGAATGTTACTTTGACTCTAAACCAACAGATGGTCACCTGTCCTTTTAAATACAATCTAGTAATTCCTCCAATTGGCACCATTACCACCGCTGACAATAGCAACACTCTGCCAACTTTGAATGACTTCAGTCAAATGTCAGATGAGACTTTTCTGAAAATTGCCAGTTCTATCTCTTCTGGTTCACCCCTCGGCCCTGTACCTCCCAGGGCCTGGAGGGAACTGTCAGATTACTTAGCTTTCTCTTACGGTCCATATGTAAACACTCCTTAGTCACAGGTGTTGTATGTACAGAATGGAAAAAAGCTATGATTGTTCCACTTTTAAAAACAACCTATAGTGGATCTTTTTATTTTGAGCAATTTTCAACCCATCTCTAGTCTGACCTTTCCTGGAAAGATCATGGAAAAACACCTTAATAAACTGCTATCCGAATCTTGAAGCATCACTCTTTGTTGGATCCTGGTCAATAGGGCTTTCGCTCCTTACGCAGCACTGAAGCAATCTTGGTCTCCATGCTGAATGACCTTAGAATTTTGGTAAACAAGGGTCATCTAGTGGGTCTTGTTTTAGCTGATGTATCAGCCACCTTTGACAAGATTAACCATAACATCCCGATCACCAAGCTAACTGAGGTTGATGTTACCTAGCATGGTGCGGAACTGGTGTAAATCTTTTCTACAGGACAGAGTTCAAGCCATCCAACTTCTGCCTTTTTTTCCAAGTTCAGTACCGTTGGACGCAGGCACCTCAGTGATTTTCCTTGAGTCCGACATTGTTTAATGTCTACTTGAGAACTCTGTCTCACTTGATAAGATCCCATTGCATTTATTTTATGAATTATACGGACGATACTCAGCTTAGTATAACTGTTGATCAATCAATTTCCATCTCCATTTCCGGCTTTCCACACTTGCATGCATGATATCATAGCTTGGCTTTATTTAAACTAATTAAAATTCAATGACTAAAAGACCAAAGTTCCGTTCTGCTCCATAGGCAAACATATGCACTCTTTACCTGCTGTTTCTGGCCTCAAGAGGACAACACTGCTCCATCTGTCACAGGGCATAATCTCAGAGTCCACATGGACAGCAATATATCCCTTACTAATCATATTAACAGATTATATTCTGCTTGATTTTCTTTAATGTGGATTACCCACAAAAGTTTTACCTGTTTGTCCCAGTCACTTCTGTACTCTTATTGTGCAGTCTGCTATCTTGAGTAGACTGGATTACTGCAACTCATTATTTTTTAGGGGCACCGTCCCATCTACTGAAACATCTTTGTTGTATACAAGTTGCAGCCGCTAGGTGCGCTCTCTCCTTTCCACATAACTCATCTGCTTCAGCTGCCCTGGATTCTTTGCACCTCTGACTAAGAGAGTTAAGTTCACATCTCTCTGTATAGTACACAGAGCCTGTTAGATGGTTCATAGACACATATAACATCAAATGCCCTAAAGTTTTCTTCTTGAATGTCTAAAAAGTTTATTAGCAGAAAATACATCTGAGTTTGGAAAGACCCTCATTAAACAAATTAAAGGGGGTATCTGTAACTTCATCGGTAGCCAATATCTACATGGCTTTATTTGAAAAGAAAAATATTCACAACAAGATCGCGCCCTTATTCGAATCAGTGACACATTGATCACGATATATTGATGATATTTTTTTCATCTGGACCGACACTGTAGATCGTCTCACTGAATTTTTAGAATGGCTAAATTTATGTGATATATATCTCAAATTCACTGCTCACACTAGTCAGACCCTAGTTTAATTTCTACACATTCTAAGGCAGCACAAGAAGGCCCTCTTGAAGTAAACCTTTTTGTTAAACCCACTTCTAGGAATACACTGTTACATTATGAAAGGTATCATCAGCGAGCACAGAAACAGAATATTCCTTTTGGACAGTTTTTTATGATTATGAAAAAATTGTTCCAATCTACAAGACATTGACTTACAAGCAGTAGCTATGAAAGCAACATTTCTGACAAGAGTATATCCACACCGCCTAGTCAGAGAGTCTTACAAAAGAGATTTTATGACAGAGATTCTCTATTAAAATCGTGTACTCGTCCTCCAGTTACACAACTAGTCTGTTTCACTAAACATTCCACCATAAATGAAAAATTCAGACAAATCATAAACTCCAACTGGCATATTCTTAATAGTCATACTGATCAAGAGTCTAAACTTCCTAAACCTTTATTTGCTCATCGTCGCAATAAAAATATCAAAGATATCATTGTACATTAAAAAAACTATTTACGGCACTTTGAAAGTGAGAGGCACTTTTAAAAGCTCAATGTAAAGCATGTGACATTGTAATTGAAGGTAAGTGATTCATTCATAATGGCTATACCATTTATGCCGAAAAATTCTTCAACTGCAAAACATTTTTTTTTATTTATTTCTAACTATGCCCTTGTAATCTGAGCTATGTAGGTGAAACGTCTTGCTCACTATCCACCCGCTTGACAGAACATCGTTCAACAATCCGTACCCCAAAAGCTACTGCGCAATTAGTCAAACACTACCTTGAAAAGGAACATACAGCCAATGACAACAGGTGGCTTATACTTGAGAAAATAGAAATAACTCAAGAGAGTAAAAGTAACGACATCCGTAAAAGGAGAGAGGTGTTCTGGATTTTTTTCCTTGATACTTACAAACGTGGACTTAACAGGGAGATACCTTGGGAAAATTTAATGCGATAAAACCCCCATTTCTAATATTTATTTAGCCATAATTGCCTGCCCTCCGTGATATTTACTGTCTTCCTTTACAGCTGTACACCTCCAGATATCTATTTTAGTTTCAGGTATTAGATCCTTAGTGAATATATTATCATCTTTTTTCAGATCACAATCCCTGCCCCATTTCTTATGTCACTCGGTGATAGTCTATCTTCTATTTAGACCCATCTATATCAAATTTAACGTTCTAGTCATCTTCATGGTCAATAATTTAGCATTATGTAACGTCATGTCTCTTGAACGTTACGCACCATATCATAAATACTTCCGGCTTTTGATAGTGCTTCTTTTCCGCTTGAATTTTTGCTGCCAACTCTCTCTGGTAAGATGTTATACTTTTATATTCATAAAATGGCGGGATAGAGTTTGGTTTAAACGTAGGTCTTTGAACTTCAGGAACCAATGCAAATTATGCAGACTCTCTCAGTAATACAATGTTTATTTCCTACCGACCTTTACAACTATTTTGAGTATTTTTTACGTAGTAAAGAAGATGTGAATTTGATATATCCAGTCTCTTAATAATTATTTATCTTGCCATATGAAAAGTTCTAGCATGTATCCACACTGTTGTACCTGTAGTGTGTTTATTTCTTTCATTTCTATTGTCGTTTTCCTTCCTTTATTTGCATTCTCGCCTATTTAGCCTATCATACGCCAAATGGCATGATATGTCATCATAGAACCTTTAAGCATTATTTATGTGCTGTCATGGAATGTTGGTTCATTCTAGATGCACTTCGGTCCCTAGTGGACTCTCTCTTTCCTTATGCCTGTGGGCTTTATAATTAATTCTTATTTAAATAAAAAGAACTTTTCTATTTATTGTGCCGTCTCTTCTGACTTAACAACTTGGCGACAAGTGATATTGACAAGCCCACAGCTGTTTACGGAAAGACTATGTTGAATGACAGAGGAACTGCAGTTTTGGGGAACAAAACAATTGACGGTTTGGCCAAGATTAAGAAAACGCAGATAAATCGCAAGTATTCTATCTTGACAAACATGCGGTATGTTCAAAATACTTGCGTATACAGTTTTGAAAGATTTTGGCATAATTACTGTTGAAGCCGTTGGTGAGCTCCTGACAGTTTAACTGTCATTCGCTTTAGCATGTGCAATCTCGTGACGTGCATCCTTGAGGAGAGCTGTTTTGATACACTCCCTCCATCATACTTACGCATCATGCACGCTGTACAGGAACTTGCGTGCAGCCATTTTGAAATTGACAAAAAATACAAACTTGCATTAGCGCGAGCATCTTTTCAAGAAAAATTCACATCTTTAAATTTATGGAAATAAGAAAAACTAAGAATCAGAACAAACATGGCACAAAGTAAGAACATAAGTGTACCTGCTCATTTTTTAAATGAACCAGGGAAACCTCCAATGAGATGGAAAAACTGGATAAGAGCATTTGAAAATTATCTCGTAGCCATTGATGGTAAAACTTATGATGCAGGGAGAAAAAAAAGCAATTTTATTTGGACTTTTAGGAAATGCTGGTCAAGAAATTTTCGATAGTCTCCCAGTGTATGAAAATGCACCTGGACAATTCATACCTCTAAATGAATACCAGGAAGCAATAAAACGCATGGAGAAACAATTCTCAGAAGAACCTAACATTATGGTTGGCAGATATAAATTTGCCATGCGTAAACAATCAGAGGGAGAAAACATTGAGGAATACATCGCAGCTTTACGTGTTTTAGCAATAAACTGTGAATTTAAGGAGATGGTTGACATCTATATCAGAGATCAATTTGTATTTCACTGTTTTTCAAAAAGATATCAGGAATGCCTGTTAGCTTGCAGAAATCCTTCTTTTCAAGAAGGTATTGATATCGCTAAGGGAATAGAAAAATCATTAGTGTCTGCGAAAGAACTTGCAATTGAAAGTGTAAATTCAAATTATGTATTTTCTTTACAGGAGAAAAATAAATTTGAATACAAGTCTTCTGATAGAAATAAAAGTGGAAGAAGTTTTGAGGTAAAAATCTAGTGCATTTTACAGATGTGGTTCACATAGTCATTTAGCTGATTTTCAAGGTTGCCCAGCAATAGGTAAAAGGTGTGGTAAATGCAAAAAAGTTGGGCATTTTACATCCTCATGTAGAAATACAAAATATAACAGCAACAGCAAAGTAAACGTCAATGCCATTGATGAATTCAAGAAGAAATGTGTTCAAATATTGTTTTAACAATTGATGCTAAAGATGGTAAGATTAGTGGTCCTCTTGGAAATGTACACATTGGTGATGTTGAGTTGTTAGTCATGGCTAATTCAGGGTCACCAATAACTATAATATCTGACACAACTTTTTTTGAATCTTGGGACAATGTTAAACTTAAAGACAAAGATGTAAATCTCAAAGCATTTGGTGAGTATGAAATTGATATGGTCGGATATTTTGAAAACACACTTGAATTTAAAGGTAAAGTCATCAATCAATCAATCAATCAATCAAGCATTTATATAGCGCACTACTCACCCAGAGGGTCTCAAGGCGCTGGGGGAGGGGGGTCCGCTACTGCTCGAACAGCCAGGTCTTGAGTTGCTTCCTGAAGGCGAGGTGGTCCTGGGTCAGGCGGAGGTGGGTCGGGAGGGAGTTCCATGTCTTGGCGGCGAGGTAGGAGAAGGACCGTCCCCCTGTGGTGGCTCTTCGGATGCGGGGGACGGCGGCGAGGGCGTGGCCGGTCGATCGAAGCTGGCGTTTGGGAGCGTAGAAGTTGAGGCGGCTGTTGAAGTATCCTGGGCCTTGGTTGTGTAGGGCTTTGTGTGCGTGGGTGAGGAGTCGGAAGGTGATTCTCTTGTTGACCGGGAGCCAGTGCAGGTCTCTCAGGTGTCCGGATATGTGGCTGCGACGGGGGATGTCCAGGATGAGACGTGCTGAGGCGTTCTGGATCCGCTGGAGTCTCTTCTGGAGTTTGGCGGTGGTTCCGGCGTAGAGGGAGTTGCCGTAGTCCAGCCGGCTGGTGACGAGGGCCTGGGTGACCGACTTCCTGGTCTCGGTGGGGATCCACCGGAAGAGCTTACGTAGCATGCGCAGGATGTTGAAGCACGACGAGGAGATGGCGTTGACTTGTCTGGTCATGGAGAGGGAGGAGTCCAGGTTGAAGCCCAGGTTGTGTGCGTGGTCTGTTGGTTTGGGTGCGCTGCCTAGGGCGGGGGGCCACCAGGAGTCGTCCCAGGCGGAGGGTGAGGATCCCAGGATGAGGACTTCCGTCTTGTCTGAGTTCAGTTTCAGGCGGCTGTTCTTCATCCATTCGGCTACCTCTTTCATCCTTTCGTGAAGGTTGACTCTGGCGGTGGTGGGGTCGTTGGTGAGGGAGAGAATCAGCTGGGTGTCGTCGGCGTAGGAGATGATGTTTAGGTTGTGCTGGCGTGCGATGTCTGCGAGGGGGCTCATGTAGACGTTGAAGAGGGTTGGACTGAGCGAGGAGCCTTGAGGAACGCCGCAGATGACTTCGGTGGCTTCAGATCTGAACGGGGGGAGGCGGACTCTCTGTGTCCTTCCGGCGAGGAAGGAGATGATCCACTCCAGTGCCTTCTCCTGGATTCCGACGTTGCTGAGTCGCTGCACTAGTGTACGGTGGCAGACAGTGTCGAAGGCCGCGGAGAGGTCTAGGAGGATGAGGGCTGCTGTTTCTCCGTTGTCAAGCAGTGCTTGGATGTCATCGGTGGCTGCGATCAGGGCGGTCTCGGTGCTGTGGTTGGCCCGGAAGCCGGACTGTGAGAGGTCGAGGGATCCGTTCGTCTCGAGGAAGGCGGCCAGCTGCTTGTTGACGGTCTTCTCGATGACTTTAGCAGGAAATGGGAGCAGCGAGATGGGGCGGTAGTTCTTGAGGTCGGTGGGGTCGGCTAATGGCTTCTTTAGTAGAGCGCTGAGTTCGGCGTGCTTCCAGCTCTCCGGGAAGGTAGCGGTGTCGAAGGAGGTGTTGATGATGTCCCGCAGGTGGGGTGCGATGACAGCGTCGGCCTTGTTGAAGACGTGGTGAGGGCAGGGGTCGGTAGGAGACCCGAATTGGATGGAGTTCATCGTGCGGACTGTGTCTTCGGTGCTGATCGGGGTCCAGGCGCGGAGGGTGGTGGTGGGGGCGGTGGTTCGGTCGTGGCGTGCGTTGGTTGAGTGCTGAAGCTGTTGTGTATGTCCGCGATCTTGTTGTGGAAGTAGGAGGCGAGGGAGTTGCAGAGGTCTTGCGAAGGGGTGATGTCGTTGTTTCCGGCGTTGGGGTTGGAGAGCTCTTTAACGATGTTCAAGAGTTCCTTGCTGTTGTGTGCGTTGTTATCCAAAAAAATACTAAAATATATACGTCGCAGAGAGGGAACAAAATCTGGTTGGTTGGAAAGATTTAGCCAAATTAGGTGTCATTTTGAAACCAGGTGCAGACGATCCTATTGACTTAGATGAAAACAATGTGAATTATGTGAGTACATCTACTGACATCATTACATTGGATCAAATCTGAAAAAAACAATGATGATGTATTCAAAGAACAGATAGGATGCGTTAAGGGATTTGAGCATAGAATCAAACTAAAAGAGAATGCTATTCCTGTGACGGGACTGTAGCCACTATCCGTGCAGGTAAAATCTGTGGGGCAGCGTTGGGGGGGATTTCAAGGGATGATGCAGAGGGAAAATTAATTATTTATTTAATTTTCCCTCAGCATTGTCCCTCGAAATCCCCCCCACCCCCCCAATGTAACCCCACCGCCTCACCACTGTTATCTGCACGGACCGCTGCTGCAGGACTGTACCACTATCAGAAAAGAATTGAAGAGTTTATTGATACAATTGTGTGAGGATGGTGTGATAGAACCAGCAGACTCATCAGAATGGGTTTCAGCCATTGTTGTTTCTAAAAAATAGACAGGAGATATCAGGCTCTGTGCTGACCTTATATCACTCAATAGAAATATAATTGTTGATTGTCACCCATTGCCTAAGGTGCAAGAAATATTAGCATATGTCACTGGGTCTAAGTATTCCTCTTAGATTGATCTCAAATCGGCATATCACCAAATCTGTTTATCTGAAGACTCAAAAGGCCTCACAACTTTTGTCACACCATTTGGTGAATATAGATATGTAGGATTACCTTTTGGTTTAGCCTCAAAGGCTAGTGTTTTTCAAAAATTGATGGATACCTTATTTGATAACATTAGTGTTGTAGAAAAGTTCCAGTATGATATTTTGGTGCATGCCAGCACTATTCAACAGCATAATGTCATATTAAATAAGGTATTAAATATTCTGAAAGAGAGGGGCATGACTGTCTCTACAACAAATGTAATTTTTTGAAGGTGAGCTTTGAGTACTTAGGACATGTACTTAGCTCTGAAGGTATAAAACCAAAATATGATTTAGTTAAAGCTATAAGAGAGGCACCTAAATCCGAAATTAAAGATACACTAAAATCATTTATGGGACTAAGTGAATACTATGCACACTTTATTTCTGGATATGCTGACAAAGTAGAACCATTGAGAAAATTAATGCATAAAGGGGTCAAATATGATTGGTGTGAGGAACAAAATTTAGCATTCGAAGAAATAAAGAGATCTATTGCAGAGGCTCCTGCTCTCTATCCCTATGATGCTAATTTAAAGAAGATCATAACAGTTGATGCCAGTAACGTAGAAATTGGAGCTGTGATTTGTCAAAAGAAAGGGGGACAAGAATATGCCATGGAATTTATTTCTAGGAGGTTGAAGAACGCAGAAAAATGTTATAGTACTATTGAACAAGAAACACTTGCATGCGTGTGGGATGTTGAAAAGTTGAAAACGTATTTGTGGGGTAAGGAATTTGAATTAATCACAGATCATAAACCACTAATTCATATGATGGATGGTTGTGGGAGAGGCAATAGCAAAGCATCATCTAGAATAGTGAGACTTTTGTCTATATTGCAGGAGTTTAGTTTTAAAATCAAGCACATTTCAGATCTTATGAATTGTCGTGCAGACTGTTTATCATGCTTACCTATCACTGAAACAGAAGATATAAGTGTAGAAGATACTGAATGTGAAGTTGCACACATTGATGCCACTATCATGTGTGAAGGAAATGTCACAGAAAAAGAATGGTGGGAATCGCAAGATAAAGGTAATACTTTGAAACTAGTCATAGAATATCTTACTGATAAATGGCCTCCTGTTAAAAATTTGAATCGCGACCTGAAAAGTTATCAACATGTATCTGATGAATTAACAGTAGAAAATGATTTTCTTAAAAGACATGATCTTTTTGTTCTACCCTTTCAGTTGCTAAATAAATTAATTGTTCTAGTATATTAAGGGCATTCTGGATCAACTGCCACCAAGAAAATAAAAAAAACTATTACTGGTGGCCAGGAATGAGCTTTGATGTGAACTCGTATGTTGGCCATTGTGTTCAATGTATAAGAGCAGACACACATTGGAAAATAAGCAAAAATGAAATACAACTTGTTGAAATACCTAATGGAACATGGGTTAAAGTTGCAATTGACTTTTCAGCGCCATTCCAATTACTTAACAAGGACTGCAGGTATCATGTTGTTCTATCTGACTATAACTCAAAATGGATATACTACGAATTTATGTCAAATATCACTACTGAAACTACAATTGATTTTCTTTATAACTATTTTCTATTGAAGGTCAACCTAAAAGTTTGGTATCAGACAATGGTACCCAACTAGTTTCTACAAAAATGACTGATTTCTTGGTATAAAGCAGTAAAAAAACAACATTGTATAGCCCATCCTCTAATGGTCAAGTTGAGCGTGTGAACGAGTTCCTTAAGGAGGGTGTGCAGTTAGCCATCGCATCCAACCTACCTGTAAAAGAATACATCAATGAAAAACTGACATAACAAATCATTCTCCATTTTTCTTAATGCGAGGAAGAAATTGTAACACAACACTCACACCAAAACTAGGTAATTGGTTCAAACAGAACACTAATCATAAAGAAATTGTTGACAATGAAACTAATGTGCAACAAAGAATTGTTGAGAACCAGAAGGCTACTAAACAATACAGTGATGTGTTCAACAAGACAAAAAACAAACCGTTTGAGAAAGGGGATTGGGTCAAAGTACTAAAGGGGAATCTACTTTCACTTCACCATATGTTGTTAAAGAAGTCTCAAGAGGCGCAGTTTTCTTGGGAGAAAAAGGTTTGTGGAGCAAAAGCGACATTGTTAAACTAAAACCTGGCCAAGAAAAACTACTCATGAAGAAGGATGTACAAAGTGAGGAAAAATTAGATGAAAGTGTGTTGGACTATGAGGAAGTAACTTCAATTGAATCTAGTTTCAATGTCAGTAACGGGAACTTTGGTGGTCGTACCTATACTACTCCTACGTCCACACCAGTTGGTGTAAATCACAGAACTAGTGTTGATGTTAATGTGGAAATTGATGTGTAAAAACTTGTGCAAGATGTTTCTAAACAGTAACACCAAAAACTGTGATCCATGCCCTTATCACCTCACGGCTGGATTACGGTAATGTACTTTTTCTGGGTGCTAATAAGGCTGTGGCTCAGAGACTACAGCTGGTGCAGAACGCAGCAGCGAGACTGCTATGCAGTGTCCCCAGATTCACACCCATCTCCGGCTATCTCCGCTACCTACATTGGCTCAGGGTAGAAAATCATATAAAATGTAAAGCCCTGAGTTATATGTTTAAGATCAAATGGGATCTAGCTCCTCAATATCTGCTCTCTTTGGCTTGCCCATATGTTCCTAATCGCCAAAGACCATTACCCTCATGGTATTTACCAAAGTGCCTGACAACTGGATAGCTAACATGTTTTTTTCTGTAGTCCTAAGATGTTGTAGAATTTTTTTGTTAACAGGTAACATAGGGCTGCTGTTAGACCTTGAATCTTTTGGTGTGGTTTCCTCTCTCCTTTTGCTTCTGACCTCCTGTTTTTGACTATGTGCTGAGCTTCGTTTTTTGCTGGTTTTTGGACTCTGGGCCCTTTACCACTGTTGATCAGTGCATGTGCTCTGTATCTAAAATGTAATGACATTTGGTTTCTCCATGATTGGCATATTTGATTTACTCCTAAGTCCCTAGTGTGCGGAACTACATGTACACAGGACCTGTAAATCAAGTGCTACTAGTGAGCCTGCAGCACTACTTGTGCCACCCACATGAGCAGTCCTTCAGGCCTGTCTCCGGCTAGTCACTGCAGAGCCTGTGTGCAGTTTTTGACTGCCATATTGACCTGACAAGTTCACTCGTTTGCCAGGTCCAAACCTTCCCTTTTGCTAAATCTAAGGCAACCCTAAGGTAGGCCCCTAGGTAGTCCCATGGGCAGGCTGCAGTGTGTTTAAAAGGTAGGATATGTACTTTTGAGTTTTACTTGTCCTGGTAGTGAAGATCTGCTAAATTCGTTTTCTACTTCAGGATGGCTTATCTCTCCCATAGGTTAGCATTAGAGCTGTCTTGTAACACATTACAAGTGTCTCTTCCAATTGGGAACAGATAGAAAATTGGAGTTTGGTGTCTCTGGACTCACAATTTTAAAACACATTAAAAACACATGTTTTAGTGCAGGTGTTTTTTAAATGGCAGGTCTGAAAATGCCATTTTTATAAAGTTTAAATTGTGACGGAGAGGGATCCTGCGGAGGTAGTAAGGGGCAGAATCAATCAATATAAGTATGCACAAGAAACCACTTACATCATTGATTCATCAACTGTTTACGTAGGCTGCATAATTATTTTACGCAATTCAAGACCAACATTTGTTGGAAATTCAATTAGGCGTTTACTTTATACATATGCTCTCACTAGTATACCACAAGTTCGGAAATGAAATATAAATAATGAAATATAAATAACAACATTACAACGTACATTGAATCCTCAAATTAAAAAAAGAAACATGTAGGGGGGGCGTGGCTTGGACGGCAATGTGGACGGTCGTCTAGGTCCGTCAGCTCCGCATCCCTGAGGGGAAAACAACACGCCAAAACAACCAATTCCGCCAACAAAGGAGAGGAACGAGGAGGGGAAAGGTCCGTCCAGTTGGGAAGTTGCTCAGATTTAAGACGAACAGCCACGCTGCCGAGAAACCAGCTCGATAACTTTGCCGAGAGCCTCAAAGCACGAAGCCCAAGATGGCGCCTGGTGCTCACAGAGAGGACAACAAGCGATGACTGTGCGGCAAACCGGCTTACGAGAACAGCGAAGCAAGAACCAACACCATACCCACGGAGAAGGAAGAGTAGGACAGTTCTCAGCACATAGCAATTGAAACGCACTAAACGCAGAAGAACCACGCATCTGCCACCGCCTCCGCGCTACGAAGGAGTACACACAGCGAGGTAAGCCCGCCGAACAAGCTATCCCCCACCAGCAAAATAAAGCAGCGCGCTCACCGGAGATCAGACACCGACACGGTTGAAGGCACCGGAAGGGGGAGGAAGGTAGGCGCCATTACCGGAAGTCTTCCTCAAAGCAACCCAGACGGCAGGACCGGAAGAGGAAGGGCGTCATCGTCCTGCGCCAGGAAGTGGACGCTCAGGCAAAGGAAAACAAAGGAGGGAAACTTGCCGAGCCTCCCAAGGTCCGAAAGCCGGATTGAACGGCGCAGAGGCGGCACGAAGCACAGCGGATGCCAGACAGAGTGACGCTGGGCGCAGGCGCGGCAGAAGCGAGAACAAGTGACGCGGGAGCAGCGCAGTGAAGGCAAGCACAGCGCTAACTACACCAAGGAGCCGACGCTCACAGCGGGCCGCCCAAGCAAGGGGGAACAAAGGAGGGAAGATCACCAAACCTCCCGGAGGCAGCACAAAGCACAGCAAAGGCACGACGGAAGCAGGAACAAGTGACGTGGGGGCGGCGCGGTGGAGGCTAGCACAGCGCTAATTGCACCAAGAAGCTGGCACTTGCAGCGGATCCCAAAAGGGCACACAGCCACAGAGCAAGCTGCAGAAGCAGTGAGCGGCAGCGAACGGCAGACCTAAGCACAGGCAGAGGCAGCTAGCACAGCAATACTGCCGGAGGTGCGACTGGGACAGAGGCGTGGCACTCATAGTAGGTAGTGGCGGCCAGCAGGCCGGGACACAAGCAGCTGCAGCGAGGGAAGCCGGCCACTCAAAAAGCACAAGGAACTCAAGAAGCACATCAGTTTAAGGGGCCAAGGCACCTACGAGAGACCAAAGACAAAGACATCGTCAGTGGAAGACCGAGCCCCTTCAGGGAGCATACAGTACAGAGGGCGCAACACAATATAAAGGCAACATCCAACCTACCCTCCTGGGCGCCACACGCAAGCACGCAGCCCCAGTGCCCAAAAGCAGTAAAGACATAAGCGACACGAGACAAAGGCACACGCTGGCAGGTCTCAAGGCAAAGACCAGAACAAGGTACATCCGGGAACCGAGCAGATACAGACTGCAAGGTAGCTCAGAGAAAACGTCAAAGGTGACAGAACTACCCAAGGCAACCCTAGCAGAAGGGAGGCTAGGCAACATCCTATCAAGGAGGGGTATTATAACCATGGCAGGCAACGAAGGGAAAGCAGCTGGTGATCAGAAAAAACCAAAGATAGACAACCAAGGGTCGCCTCTGAAAAATAACAAGAGCGAGACGGCCACCCTAGAGACGATCCTGCGGAAAGTAAATGAAGGGATCGAAGTGGGAAAAGACACAAAACTCAAGGTTGAGAACATGCAGCTTGAGATGGCAGCTATAAGAGCAGACCTCCACAAGGCAACGACAAGAATCGAGATGACAGAAGGTAGAATAAGTGCAGTGGAGGATGAGACAAGGGGCAACACCAAGGCCATAACCGAGCTGCAGAAAACGACAATAGCCTTACAAAAACAGCTTGCTGAGAAGGACGATAGAGCCAGAAGAGGCAACATAAGGATCCTAGGAGTGCCGGAGGGGACAGAAGACAAAGCGGGGTCATGCGCAGCAATGTTAGAAGAGCTGATCCCCAAACTCACAGGCATCACATTCGACAGAAGGTTCGAGGTGCAAAAAGCATACAGAATACCGGCGGGAAAGCCCACAACAGGGAAAATGCCGAGAGCAATAATATGCAGCCCACTCAGACTAAGCCAAACAGACGCCATCTTCGCCTTCGCTAGGAAAAACCAGAACTTGAAGTGGGAAGGCAGTAAGATCGTTTTAACCCAAGACTACTCCAAACCCACGGTAGAGTCAAGAAAAGGGTTCCTGGCCCTCAGAGAAACACTACGTAGAAGGGGGGCCACTTTCAGCTTCGTTGGTCCCGCCAGATTCAAAGTAATGGACAAATGGAAGACAATGATTTTTGAAAGCCCGGAGGAACTAAGGAGATACCTGCAAGGCCCACCCGTGGAAGAGATGGAGGACAACAGAAGCCCAGGAGCAGCAAAAAGAAGCGCCTCACCGGATGTGAATGGACAACCTGAATAAGTGAATGCGATAAAAGCCGAAGGAAAAAGAAAATGAATAAAATCACCAATGGCACAAGGAACATATCTACCTCACTAAACCCACAGCGGGAAATTAAAAGTACTATAACTTTAATGGAGAGCGACAGCCAGCACACCAAAATCCAAGGTCAACCAAGGCACTACCCAACGAGACAATCGAGCCGCTGCAGAGCAGGGTGCCTAGCTCTGTCCTTGGCACCATCTCCACCACAGTCGAGCTAGATCTTGGAAGGAAACCGACACTACCTCAGGGGAAAGACGCGGAGCAAAGGAACTTTGTCGTCGCACACCCACTCAGCAAGTAAGGGAGGGGGGGAGGGACAACAACTGGGGGAGGGGGAACGGAGGGGGAGCGGGGAGCACACACATGGGTCTACTTACTATCATCTGTCCTTTCAATACTCTACCTTTCTATCTTTCTTTCTATCTTTCCTCCTACACTCACACAGGAGAGAAGTACACGCAGGAGAGAAGGGGGACGGTCCCACACACGAGCGGAAGACCGAAAAGATGCAGAGGAAAGCCACTGCAATGCGAAACAATAGTACTATAAATGATAAACAACAACAAGAGTAGCATTGCGTCCGACATTAAAATAGTGTCCCTAAACGTCAAGGGTCTAAACAGCCCGGTGAAAAGGAGGAAGGTACTCGAACACCTTAGGAAACTCAAGAGCGACATATACGTACTGCAAGAAACACGATTGCAAGCAGAGGACATCAGCCGCATAGGGGCCAACTGGATAAGTGAGGTGCAGGGCTCACCAGCACAGAATAAGAAGAACGGGGTAATAACAATTATAAGCAAACACTCCAAAATAGAAGTGGTAGGCTCGCAGGCAGACGCACACGGGCGAATGCTCACGACGACACTCAGAAGGGCAGGGGAGACATTCCATGTAGCTAACATATATGGGCCCAACAGTGACGACAGAACATTTTGGGAGGGGGTGGGCGCACAACTGTACTCACTACCTCTAGGGGACTTGCTGATCGTCGCGGGGGATATGAACCAAGTCCTGGATCCAGCTATTGACAAGCATCCATACAGACCAAGCCAATCAACAAAAAATCCCCACATCCTTAAAAATCTCTGCTCCAAACTAAGTCTAAGTGACCCTTGGCGCTTAAGTAACCCAGACGCCAGGGAGTACACTTTCTTCTCCAACCCACACAACTCATACAGCCGGATAGATTACATTCTAATGTCAGAAACACACACTCACCTTATAGACCACACGGAGATAGGACCCAGAACTATATCAGACCACTCACATATAAGCCTAACACTATCGGGCAAACACAACGACGAGCCGACCCGCAGATGGCGATTCGACGACAGCCTGCTCCAAAACGCCCCAGCGAGAGCCAAAATAGAGGAGGCAATAAAAGAATACCTACTACTAAACGATGAACCAAACACAAGCAGGGAAGTCCTATGGGACGCCCTGAAGGCCACTATTCGGGGAACAGTCATGACAGTCAAGGGCAGGATGAACAAAGACAGAAACAAAAAAGTCGCAGACCTGGAGAAGGAAATTAAAAAACTTGAGAACAGCCACATAGCCAGATTAGATGACAGGAACACACTCACAAACCTAACTAAATTAAAGTACGAACTAAACAGAATACTGAGCGAGAGAGCGGGCACTTGGATCAATAAATATAAATCAATTAATCTGTGCACTGCAAACAAAGCGGGCAAAAACCTGGCATCCTATCTGAGAGGAAAGCAGAGACATCACACGATAAGTGCCATCAAAGACAAACACGGCATATCCCAGACCTCAAACAAAGACATCCTTGAAGTCTTCAGGGATTTCTACGAGGGACTGTACACAAAGGATGACACACTGCAAGATGATGGGGGGAAAGAGCTACTAGCGAACATAGCCACACCCACACTGACGGACCAGGAGAGAGACATTTTGGAAATGCCCATAACAGGGGACGAGATAGAGAGAGCCACGCAAGGCCTCAAAGATAACAAGGCACCCGGACCAGACGGGTTCACAGCTGGCTTCTATAAGCAATACCTGAACTTACTTAAACCCACAATGAGAGAGGTATTCACGGCATGCGCCCAGAGCGGACACATGACACCCTCAATGGCTGAGGCAAACATAATAGTGATACCCAAGGAAGGGAAAGACACAACAGAGGCGAAAAACTTTAGACCGATCTCCCTCATCAATGTCGACTGCAAAATATATGCAAAAATCCTAGCCAACAGACTCAACGCTTACCTTCCGAAACTCATACACAACTCGCAAGTAGGCTATCTTAAAAACCGGATGTCACATGACAACACGAGACTCCTATGCCACGTAATTAATCACTCCTCACGCAGCGACAACGCAGCAGTCATGATAGCTTTAGATGCTGAGAAAGCCTTTGATAGAGTCTCATGGCCCTTCTTGGATCAGTGCATGGGGAAATTCAGGTTAGGCCCAAACTATAGGAAAATGGTGATGGCCCTATATGAGAACCCCAAGGCAAGGGTGGTGGTCAACGGAGGCACATCAAACACACTCAGCCTGGGAAGAGGAACTAGACAGGGATGCCCCCTATCACCAGCCCTATTCCTGCTAGCCATAGAACCGCTCCTCACGATGATCAGAACCAACGTGGACATTGTTGGAATACCAATAGGGGGAGAGACCTTCAAGCTAGCGGCGTATGCAGATGATGTACTAATAGTAACCGAAAACCCAGAGAGATCCATAAAAGCACTGACTGACACCATTGACAAATACGCCAAGGTCTCGGGGTACAAACTTAACAGGGACAAATCTGAATGCAAACCGCTAAACATCCACGCAACAAGAACAGTATTAGGAACATCAGGACTAACATGGCAACCAAAACCCATAAAATATTTGGGCATCCTTTTTGAGAGGGACCTAAGAATGACACTGGAACACAATGAGCACGCAACGATACAGAAAATCAAGGACAAAGTAGAGGGGTGGTCCCCCAGGTTCACAACATGGTGGGGAAGGATAGAGGCGATCAAAATGATGCTCTCACCAATGGTCAACTACTTGCTAACAATGCTCCCACTGACCAACACAGAGAGCTTCCACAAGACACTTGACAAAATACTAAACAGCTTCCTTTGGAGGGGTAAGAAACCAAGAATAAGCTTACACAAGCTAAGGCTATCTAAAGAACAAGGGGGCCTAAACATAACGAATTTCAAGCGATTCCAGACGGCATGCATAGCTAGACAGGGACTACACTGGCTAGACCCAAGAAAGGAATACACCCCAGCATGGCTATCCTTTGAGCGCGGCCTACTAAAGGGCATGAACCCCATAACTCTCCTGACAGCCACACGACACCCAGCAATGAGGGAGAACCCCATCCTCAAGAACACAAAGATAGCCCTATTAAGCGTCGACAAAACACTAGCAACAAGCATCAGGGGAGGCCAATTTGAATCCCTCTGGCACAACCCTACCTTAAAGTACAGAGATAAGGTTCTGGACATGCCGGCGTGGTACGGACAGGGCATATCCACGGCCCACGACCTTCTAAGACAAGGCGAGAACATAACGTTTGACACACTAAAGGGAGCACACAACCTACAAAACATAGAACTATACAACTTCCTGAAAATAAAAGTAGCTATTAGGAAGGCTAACCTCACAAGTCAGACACCGTCGCTCGTAGAGCTTGCGGCAAATCTAAACAAAACAGGACATCAAATAGCACACCTCTACAGAGCCCTACGCCCCAAGCACACCAAACTCAATGACAAAGTCACAAACTTCTGGGAGAATGTAGCGGGGAAGGCACTAAGCGAAACAGAAAGGGCCGAATTGTGGAGATCTACCACTAGGAAAAAGATAACTGCCTCATTAAATCAGACCAAATACTGGTTAGTGCACAAGGCTTACTGGACACCAGCCCGCCTTTCCACCCTGGGGATCCGAGAGAGCGACACATGCTGGAACTGTAACGATGGTAGGGGGGACTTAGAGCATCTCTTACTCAACTGCCCCCAGATCAAGGGTTTCTGGGAAAGAACGGGGGAACTAATCAAGGACATCACTGGCGTAGCCATACACATAGATTTTCCGAGTCTAGTCCTAGGCTTTGCATCCCCATCCATCACAACGACAGAAGACCGCGACCTCATTGACCTACTGCTAACGGCTGCAGTCAAAATAATCCTAAGCAATTGGAAGGACACCACAAAAGCGACACCACAGACATGGCTCAACTGGGTCACCTTCCTAAGAGGGGCAGACAACATTACAGCGAAATATACACCGAAAACACACAGGCAATCAAACATGTGGAGGCCCCTAGACCTCTACCTTTCATCGCATAAACCCCCCTAGGCGCAGACACCAGGCACCAGACAGCCACTGAGGGACACACCACAGGGACCGACACTCCAACAAGAGAAACCGGCTAGGAAGTACACTCTCCTATCTCCAACCTCTATCACTTTCTTTCTCTCTATCGTCCGGGGTGTTATACCCACCAGACAGATCAACGGGGGGAAAGAAGATAACGCCAAGCAAGACTCGGATAACGGACTTCTTCTTCCTTCATGGACTAGTAGATCTATCCGACCCCACGCACCATGGCAAGGAACGAGCTATTGCAGGACAATACTACTATACCCCCCCCCCCCGCCCCCCCCCCGGCGCCTTCTTTTCTCTTTTTTCTCTTTTTTTTTCCCTCCTTCTTTCCGCCACTCATGTATGCTCCATGTAAATATATATTTTTTTATACACAATAAAAAATTACAGAAATAAAAAAAAAAAAAAAAAAAAAAAAAAAAAAAAAAAAGAAACATGTAAAATGTAGTAGACAGAAAAGCTTTTTCCTGTGGACTTATCCACACCCAAAAGTGTATTAATGATCCAATACAAAGGCAAGAATCACATAAATTATAACTTGAGTCCACAAAATAAACATAAAAACACACATAGATGACATGACTTGTCTTTACATGTATTGATACTTTTATAGGTTATTAACAAAAACAACAAACCTAAGTGTTCAACATATACAGTGCTCTTTTCTTATAACCAAAAGAAAAACATCTAAGAAAAGTGTCCCATATACAGTGGATTTTATTGTCACACTGTGGAATAATATCATTGTAGGTATATATTATTAGCCTCCAGATGTATAGTCCTTCAGGTACCAAACATTCCTATGGGATAGGGCCATGGAATACTTTAAACGTTCATAGGTCTGGGAAGTATGAATCCTTTCAGTCTGTTCCATGGTTGTTATTAACCTCATGTAAATGTGTTCCCTCAGATCCTTAGCTACGCCAACACGTTTCAACCTTCTGGGTAGGCCAGGCATTTTAATGAAGGTCTTCCTTAGAGCTTTGTGTTGTTGGGGATACTGTGTATAGAGTATAAAAATTGGATGGTTTATGATTCTCTATGACAAAGTATATAACAAGGTATTCAAGAGCCAAAGGTGGCCCTACAGCTAAAACGTACCGAGTCTCTGTTCAGTTTTGGATCAATGGATACCACCTCATAGGTGATCGCAGACTACAGACAGTACCAACGAACATTCAACCTCTGGCTCAGGTGATGGAAAAAGAAGATGAGGCAGAGGGTAAGCTCTGTTAGGCACCCAGTTATTTTTACAGTACACTTTAGTTACAAAAACAGTGGAAATGGGGTCTCACGTTCTTTACTAGAGGCTTGTGTCCTCCTGCATGATGGTCACCCCTGGGTGAAAATACCATGGAGTGTAGATCAATCAGTGCCTGGTGCTAATCAGGAGAGAATAGCTTGTGGGTAAATCTCACTATGCAGCTCATCTATACAATCCACCATACTGGGCCAATTTTTTTCTCCATTTAAAACAGTAAGGAAATGCCTTCCTAACTGCCATCCATGTGTAAGTGATTTGTGGTCCTTTTCTGATACCGCTCCCATGCAGTTGCGACTGGCATGACTCGTGGGTAGGGAGGCGGGGGTCGCGCAGGGAGGGGGTTCCCCGGGGGTTGCTCTGGTCCTGCATCGCGTCATCCCTTCTCTGAGTCCCAAGAAGCAGGCAGCGTCCCTCCCCTCCCCGAAGCCAATCACAATGCTGCAATTGCAGCGTTGTGAATGGCTGGGACACCGACCACACAGATGTCTATGGGGAGGGCATTTTCTCCATGTAGGTTGCATGCAGCTTACATGGAGAAAACAGAGGGTGCGAATGACTGGTTTGGTCGGCCATGGGCCGCCCACAACAGTGGGCAAACCACAACTCACCTGCCCTGGAGCAGGACCGCCCACCCACCCGCTCCCAACCAAACTCTACTGCTTTCTCGCAATGCGAGAAGCAGAAACATAAAATGGTATTTATATTACCATTTTATGTTTCTGCTTCTCACACTGCGAGAAAGCAGTGCGGCGATGCTCCTCTGCCCACATGGAGGAGCCGCCCCTGCTCCCGTGACTACTAAGGAAGGAATGATACACAGAAGATCAGTAAATGCTCGTAGTTTGTACTGCGAGCCTATGATGCGTGGTTCATATAGAGCCATAAGTGCCGTCATTAGCGTTACTGTGGGGCAATGGACCTACCTCCTACTTGTCTTTAGGACTCCCTATTGGTGCGACTGGTCCCCTATTACTCAGCCTATTTGGGTCTCTTTGCTCACCTCTTTCTCAGGCATTTTAGCAACACAGGGTAAAAAAGACATGGGTTTTTAGTTATTCAGTGTATAAGGGTCAGTCATCAGCTTCTTTAGACAAGGAGTAACCATAGAATGCTTCAGACGGCTTAGTGCAGAAATCTCTAAACAGATTGAACATTTCTGCTATTATAGGTGCAAAAATTAGAAGTGCCCTGCAGCACAAGGATAAAAAGGAGGTTCGGGTTTAACCTAGCAAATCAATTTGGAAGCATATTCCACAGATATTAGACTAAACTCCTATGAATCTGTTTAACAGGGGGTTTCATAACAAGAGAGCCAGATGGAGCAGAATCTAATTCATTCCCTGACCAAATGAGTTTTGTATTCTGGATAATTTATCACTAAAAAAGAGACACGCTATTACTTAGTTTTTAAGACACTGGTATAGTCAGTATACACGCCTTTGTTTTGAAAAATTCCTTGACAATTATGCACATTTCTCTTGTTGAATTTTTGTAATTTAGTGTGCATTGGGAATAATATAGTGATTCGAATTTCTTTATCTTTGCCATTATTTCCTAAAAACAGCAGAACAACTAGCTTTCGTTTCTGCAGAATAGATACTGCACCACTTCTTCTCTAGTGCATTACATCTTTTTTTGCAGCCTCAAGGAACTACAGTAAAGGGCCTGATGGATAAGTAGAAGTATGAAAAGAAACTTTTTTACTTTCCCATCTGGTGCGTACACGTATAAATCAGAAGGTTTCCCGACGCGTGAGCTGGCCACATACAGTTGTCCATGTGAGAAGCACAGATTTTCCAAATGTAGTCCACACACTTGCAGCGATTGTTCTTGTGCTTTGTTGATGGTCTTTGCAAAAGCGAGTCGCACCGTAAACTGCAAACGTTCAGTATTGGAAAGATTATGAGGGCCCTGGGCGCTGATATTTAACAAATGTTTCTTTTTTTTTTCCAGAAACCTTCGCAGGAGTGTACTCAACAACTTCCCAAAGTTTCATGGCGATCGGATGAATGGTGTAGTAATGCATAAAGGACAAACAGACATACTTTCGTTTTTATATATATAGATAGATGGATAAACTGCTCCCGTTCCGGTTGTTTCTTTGAATTCTGGGTAGTCCACATTTTATAATGGGATAAACAAGATTAGAAGTACCAGAATCCAAAGATAAACCTGGACTGGAGCAGCAAGTCACGCATGGACCTGGAAAACTTGGCAGGACTGAGTAATGGGAGCAGTATTATTTAAAGTCTTGCTAATCTATACCAGGAAGATGTGTAAACTGGCATATGGCAATCAAGCATACTAATTTTGTACGTATACATTTTACTCCTCAGCCTATTAAGTATCTGGTGGGGTCAGTGCTTAATTTGAGCCACTGGTTTCTGGTGCTCGGCACCGGCACTTAATTGTCAACAACAATATTCATAACAGTCTGCTACGTGGTGGCGCTGTTTATCTAATTTTGAGGTAAACACAACAACAGTTGTTTATTACTTCAATGTACATTAAAAATGGCATGCCTGCTGCCTAAGCCAGTCCTATAGCTTCGGGAGCCCAGATTAGTCTGAACCGTCACCCTTGTAGAAGTGTGATAGTTAGCAGTTATGGTGGAACGGTCATCGGCGGCG
Organism: Lissotriton vulgaris; assembly: GCF_964263255.1. Taxonomy (NCBI): domain Eukaryota; kingdom Metazoa; phylum Chordata; class Amphibia; order Caudata; family Salamandridae; genus Lissotriton; species Lissotriton vulgaris. The sequence goes on along the minus strand of NW_028243295.1, from coordinate 402,885 downwards.
CTGGCAGGGGTAATGGGTAGCGTGAGCTGAAGTGGTCTCCAGATGAGGGACCTGGCACTCACTTTTTTTGTGTGCAAACTAAGCACTGGCCAGACATGGCAGTAGAGGCGATGGCCTCTATTCCCTGTTTGAGAAATACCCACCATATTTTGTGGTCCCACTAGGTGGTATGATCTCAGTGCCTTCAGTGGAGCGACCATGCAGCAGATTCATTGAAAGCACTGATCCTTTACTGAACGTCTGCCATGTTTGATGCTCATACAAAACGGGGTGGTGATGGACGGAGCATCTGAACCAATCAAACACTCACACCCAGTCAAAAGATCTGAGTTTGATCCATCACCGTTCTTTAGCCCACTCTGCCACCCCAGTTCAGACATGGCTATATGCAAATCAGTCTGACCCTGTGCCTCATGGGAACAGTCCAGCCCGAACTGCCAAGCCATGCCTTCCCTGGACCGGAAACAAGCTTCCAAGGACCGGTTTCTGGCATTCCAGCCGTCTTCAGCACAGCTTGCCTGAATCCAGTGGCAAAGTGAGCAAGGGACTCACGTCTGAGCATACCCTGCCACACTTATGGCGGCCAAAAGCGGTACAAAACGGGGTGGTGATGGACGGAGCATCTGAACCAATCAAACACTCACACCCAGTCAAAAGATCTGGGTTTGATCCATCACCGTTCTTTAGCCCACTCTGCCACCCCAGTTCAGACATGGCTATATGCAAATCAGTCTGACCCTGTGCCTCATGGGAACAGTCCAGCCCGAACTGCCAAGCCATGCCTTCCCTGGACCGGAAAACAAGCTTCCAAGGACCGTTTCTGGCATTCCAGCCGTCTTCAGCCCGGCTTGCCTGAATCCAGTGGCAAAGTGAGCAAGGGACTCACGTCTGAGCATACCCTGCCACACTTATGGCGGACAAAAGCGGTACAAAACGGGGTGGTGATGGACGGAGCATCTGAACCAATCAAACACTCACACCCAGTCAAAAGATCTGGGTTTGATCCATCACCACACTTTAGCCCACTCTGCCACCCCAGTTCAGACATGGCTATATGCAAATCAGTCTGACCCTGTGCCTCATGGGAACAGTCCAGCCCGAACTGCCAAGCCATGCCTTCCCTGGACCGGAAACAAGCTTCCAAGGACCGGTTTCTGGCATTCCAGCCGTCTTCAGCCCGGCTTGCCTGAATCCAGTGGCAAAGTGAGCAAGGGACTCACGTCTGAGCATACCCTGCCACACTTATGGCGGCCAAAAGCGGTACAAAACCAGGTGGTGATGGACGGAGCATCTGAACCAATCAAACACGCACACCCAGTCAAAAGATTTTTCTTTCTGAGAACAAACTCCTACAGTGGAAATTTGTATGCAGAAAAAAAATCACCTTGAATACACTGGAAGTTTTCTCCTTGCAAATGTGGTCCACATGTGTTTTCGCTACCCTATGCAAGGGAGAGGCCCCCAGGTAGGGAAAACTAGTGATGGTAGCTCAAATTCTAAATAGGCTGGTGTGAGCCGCATTGTGACCCAACAACCCTGTGGCAAACCAAGCTCAAGGTCAAGGGGCCTTGCCAGTGGAGCCAGCTGAACCTCTAATCGGCTAATCCCAGCGCATCCCTTGTCTCTGACTAGGGCGGGGGAAGCACAACTTCGGCAGAGAAAGCACTCTGCTGAACTGTTCATGACCCCCAAAATATCTCCATTCAGGTAATGAATTAGATGCCACAGACAGAGCTCTCACTTATAATTTTTGTACTGTGAAGTAATAGTCAGTCAATAAGACACTGTACACATCGTTCATCTGGGATGTGAAGCATTTTATTATTTGTCCCACAAATCACCTACTGTCACATGGCCGTTGGGGACATTGTCGACATCACTAAGTTAGCATGAGGCCTGCAGCCATTATGCAGCTTTGCGCACGTTACTACACAGCTTTATTTTTGCAAACAGCTTTGTTTGTGCCTTGCACATGAGAACTATCTTCTGTGTTCGTTCTCTGCCAGTCCCTGGAGTTTAGTCTGAACATTGTGAGCAAGGTCAATAAACAATTCCCCTTGTTGTTCTGTTCTGGTCAGGCCCTAGCACCTAGACAAAACTTACCAATGCAGCTGGGGATACAGGCATGGGAATCAGACACTTGGAGAGGAACCTATCCAGGGAGAAGAGCGAGACAGCACCTATGATGTAGATCTACCATCATTAGGCTACATTTTAGGGTCTGCTGACAAAGCCCAGAGATCTTCTAAGATATAATAATACTTATTCTTAGCAAGGGGAGGGAGGTTAGGCACTATAGTCTTTTCTCCATTATCTTTCTATGATGAAATCGCCCTTCATGACATATGGACTAGCTGCTATGATGACTATATTTGTACTATGCATTTTTCTGCTTGTTGTGGCAAGTATACTGCATCTTAGGACACAGTAGGTAAAATCAATATTTTAAAATCTTTCATGTCTGTCAGATCTTATTGTGGACTAGTACAAGAGTGCGAGCGAAAGGGTGTGTCTTGTTACCATGATTCCTGAGAGTTCTTGGAGGGTTGTGTTCTGAGATGTTTAAACATTTGTTTCTCTGGGAGTGAGTAGGAGAGCAAGTGACTCAATAGAGCTAGTCGGTCCTGGGTTTGTGGGCACTAAGGTCCCATAATCCTACACATAGTTCTGTTCTTGGGCAGAATCCCTGCAACACTACATTAGATAAGAACAGCATAGAGAATCTTCTAAATAGTCATTGTAGCAAATTCCCTGAAAAGGTATCTTATCTTATGTAACTTATGGTTTGGACTGGAGTAGCTGAACTTCATCATTATAGAGCAATCATAACACAGTCTTGGGCTTGAAATATGCTATTACAATACACTGGAAATAGTGTTAGCTTATTCTGCAAAACATGTCAGCATCTCTCTGTATGCAGCTAATTCAGCCTGTTCAGGCTAGCATACGTGAAGTTTCCTGGGCAAGGCTTGCTAATAACACATTTTTTCATCCTTCAATGTGGTTAAAACGTTTGACAGCTTACAGTAACAATACTTAAGTACCAGGTGGCAAACTTAGTTCAGTAAGAGGTGTTTTTTTCAATGTGAACCATGCCCCCTTTGTTAAGATCCACTTTCCCTCAGGACATAGCAAAGTGAGACTGTGGTGAGCTCCTACTAATCATAGACTTGGTTTGCTGAGGTCTTTGGGTTCAGCAGAGGTCATACAGGTCACCCTCATTCAGCTCACATTGAACTTAGTTTGGATCCAGTGGTTTACTGGTGATCCTATTGATCAATGAGTCTACTTTTCACTTCACCTTGCACATTATTGTTAGGGTTTAACTCAATCAATTTTGAGTCAAAATGTATGAACTTGGGAACCCTTCATGATTTAATACGAGAGTGGTTCAAAAGGGATTCGAAAACAAAAACTGTACCCTATGACAGCTAAAATGAAGGCTCTTCAGAAGTACTGATGTGAAGCTTCTTCCAATATTCAGCTTAATCCCCTGCCTCACTTAACACTTTGAATCAGCATTAACCTAAAAATCCCACATTGATATCAAAGACACTCTACAAAAAATGTTCCCTGAGTGAGAGCACCCATTGCATTAATACAGACAAAAATATGGGTCCAAATGTTCTAACCTTTCATGCCCCACAATGGAGCAAGGCAACTTGCTGTGCTGTGATGCATGAAAGGGGCAGATAGAAATGTGCCATGTGTACTAAGATATGTCACCGTTCTGCTCTCATTGCACTGGTTCACTTCATCAGCCTAAAAGCAATGCATGCTCCATTGTCTACGTTATGGGCAGGATTTTTTGTGAGCTGGAAGGTATCCCATTCCTGCACAAAAACAATCCTGAGAGGCATATTAATCTTTTTATATGTGCTGCATAATACTGAATTCAACAGAATGCAGCACACATGGAAAGAGGAAATAACAAGGAGTAATGAAGATATTTCTCCTCGTCATGCCTCTCTCAGTTACACACACCATTTTGGACCTAACCCAGGTTTACTGCCTTTAGAGAATATGGGGTTTTGTCAAGATATATCGATGGATACATGGAAATGACCCTGCTCCACTCATGTAGCACCCTCCCGATGCATGGCAAGGTGCTGTATTGCGGTACTTGTTTTTACAAAGCCAACTGATGGGGTGCGAATCTGCCCTTGTGTAGCTCTGTAAATCTCTTTACGTCGTGTCTGTGCCATCTAAGTGGCACAACCACAACGTGAAACAATAGTAAATCTGGGCCCTGGTCTGAATGCACACTCTACAAACCCAAGGCACAGTCCAGCGACAGCAGAATTTTACTTCTGCTAAGTAGCTCTATGGCTTGGCATATATACCCTAACTCGGCTTTCTTTGATGCTTAAGAAGTGGTAAAGCTGTGTCAAATTTGGAGAAAGGTGTTAATAATGGCCAGCGTTTAACACCAGATGATGTGCAACACCTAGGAACTGCTTCAGGTGCTTAGTCATATGCTGGAGAAGGAGATCCAGATATGGAAGAATGAGTATACTTTTTATATCCAGAGACCCCATCAACTCATCCTTAAGTGCAAAATGAATAGACTCACTTACGCTGCCTCTTTCTGATTGGCTAATATGATAATTGGAGCACATGAATAAGCACATGAATAAGTTCTAAGAAAGATTGATATTGATGGTTCACAATTTTTGTCAATTAACTTGCTAAGATAAGACGATTGTTAATAAGTGGGAAGTTTCTAGACTCTTCCCGGAACACAAGATGGCTGTTTAATGGAGGGGAAAATCCTACCATCTTAATATTATCTGAGGCCAGCGGTCAGAGAGGGACTGGCAGCAGGGCATGCAGCTGCTGCTGCGGGCTCAGAAATCTGAGGCAAGAATAAATAAGGAGCCAGAGCAGATGCTGGTTCCGATCCAGTCAAATTTATCAATGGTAAATATTGGTTGACATTCTTGAGCAAAGATAGAAGAAACTTCAGGGCCAATTCTAACAGGCGGTTATGTAAAGGGAGCAAGTTGATCTTTGTCGTGTGTCACAATGAAAGCTACCTTCATTTTCTCCCTGGTTGTAGGAGAGTAGGGTCTGCTTCCTATGGTTACCCACACTTTTTGCTGAACTTCACTGGTTTTTCGGCTTTAGTATGGCTGTGGCCCTGCTAATCAGGCCCACTGCATAGCTGTACTCTCTCTAAATTGATACCATGTACTTTAGGTACATACCAGATTGGTTACTGAGGCACCCTTGTGAGCCCCTCAATATGGTACCTTAGGTAACCAGGGCATAGGGACCCCAGAGGCCGACCAGGGACTGCAGCATGTTTTGTGCCACCCCTGGTTAGCCTTCAAAACTGACACCACAGGTCTGTACTTACAGCCTGGGTAAGGTGGTGTAAGCACCCCATACTTAGATATAGTATACCTTATATATAGACACATAGTAACCTATAAGCCACTGCTATTGCAGGCCTTGACAATCCTGGAGGTAGAGTGCTTGGTTTTGTGTGGGAGAGTGCCCTAGCATGAGCTGAGCTCCTCTGCAGCTTTCAGAACCATCTCCTTATAGCTGTTCTGTGATATAGCCATAACATATACTCTTAAGTGCATTATAATCCTCGCAGTTAATGCTAACTTTGGTTTGGCTTTATCAAAACATGTTGTGTAAGGTGTCAAACACTTTGGAATGCTACCCGCACCAGTTCTGGCAGCGGGGGTTGCATTCCACCCTTCTAGAGGGAGAAGACATGTAGTTTCTGGGAAACCCGGTTAAAGTTAAACAGAGCCCTAGCATCCCAAAATGGATGCTGCTGCCACAGACACAAGTCTGCCCTCCTGCTGCTGGATGAAACTCCGGCAGGGGAGGCCGGGACAAGAGGTTTCCTGTCCAGCGAGTTGCTAGCACCTCCCCAGACAGGCTTTAGTGAATTGGGGCAGGGTGGGTTGCATTCAGTGAATGCTTTTCAGACACTGCCTGGGGCACACAAGGTGCTCCATGCATTTCCCAGTTCAAACCGGTTGCTGGGGTGCTCAGCCCCAGTTCTGGCGTGAAACTGGACAAAGGGGAAGGGGTGTAACCACCCCCTCCCCAGGTCCACCCATAGGAGGGACCTTAGAGTTAGTCCAACCCCTATGTATAGAACCCCAGTCCCTAGGACTTTAGATTACGCTGGACGAAACTCTGCAACTTATATCTTGGACCTTCGACATTCCATTTTGACTGGAAGATGGAAGAAATCTCCCTTGTGGTCAAGGAGTGACCACCCTGTTCAAACAGGCACCGACTGCATCTTTGCTGGTCTGCATTTTCAAGGCTCCTGCCGGATCCCGAAGAATATGCGACATAGGACATGGACTTCCAGACATCTCTGATGCTGACCTGCGCTCCCAGCAAAGCTAAGACCTGTAGAGGACACGAGATACGTGGGACCGGAATTCCTGGACATCCTGCATCTGTGCAACTGCATCTACTTCCCGAGGTATCCTGAAGTTGTGCATTTGGGTATTTAAAGCCCCTGCCCTGAGCACCTTTTGCACCAAAGCTCAGAGGCCTACACTCCATGAGTGTCCCTTGGGCCAGCTTTGTGCATTTCTGCTCGAGGCCCCTTTGCGGTTCCTAGTCCATTGGCTAGCAAGCCCCCACGAAGGGCCATCTTTGATTTAGTGAGCTTTCCTGGTTTCTCCAAACGTGCTCCCACTCCTCTCCAAAGGAGGAGTCCCTCAGACCTTGCTGGTCTGCACCAAAGCCAATCTTGTCATCTTGCGTGGATTGGCAAGGCTTGTTGGATCCAATCCGGATTCCGACAGTCAACTCGATCCTCTGTAGGACAGCTCGAATCCAAGCTCCTGGTTGTCGTTGACTCTTCCTGTTCCTTGTGGCTGAAGAGTCAAGCTTCACCTCTTTCACCTGAAAGCACCCGACATCGGCTGGCATCTTCTCCTCGCCATCCTGGTCACTGGCTAGTGACCCAGACTCTTTCTCCTCTGCTTTCAGGTTCTTCACATCTCCGATCCACCCTTGGATCCACCCGGACACTTTTCCTCTGGTCGCCTGCAGCATTTCTTCACAGCTTTCCATTGGAATCGACGACGAAAGCCAGCATCAAAAGACACCTATGTACCCGGCTTCCCTGGGTGAGGTAACACGAGTACTCTGGTGCTCCCATGGGTCTTGACTCTTGAAGTGTCCTAGTCTAAAAGGGTTCCATCGTAGTTCACCTAGAAGTGCCCTTAATCTTTAAAATTGTAACTTGTTCGTTCTCCTTAGAAAGTCAATGGTGACCCTCAGCTGTGTTTGGACACTGCACGCGTCCCCTGTGGGCCTCCTGCATTCTAACCGTAGATAGTTATAGGTATCCCCAGCAGTTCTACAGGCCCTAGGCCTGCGTTCTAACTCTCACATAGTCCTTATACCACTATTTTAGTATATGGTTTGTGAGGCCCCTATGGCATAACGTATACTGTGCAACTTATTGTATGCTAATTAAGTTCCTTGAATTGTATTTTTACCTCTGACCTCATAAAGACTCCAGACGGGTTGTGTTTAGAATAAATACATATATATTTGATATATATACCTTGTGTGGTGTGCTTTCATTTGATCATTCAACAGATTATAATTGGTAAAACAAATTAACTCACCTCTAAGTCTTAGCCTGAAGGCTGCTCTCCACAGCTACCACTAGGATAGCTTTCTAGAAAGGTTGACTTTAAACCTACCATCAATAAGGGTCGTTTGGATTGGTGCAAGGGGCCCACTAGAATAGTGGACATCATATGCTAGGCCAACTTCTCACATTGGTTATGTTATTTGTTGGAAAAGTGGTTATTTAGAGCCTCGCACACTTGTTGACATGGCGTGACAGTGGCGGCCACTGAGATATCTGCTTTGCGGTTGCAGCCTTTTTGGAATGATACCGGAAGCTACTGGTGCGCCTGCATTGGTGCCAGAAACACTATTGCCATATGCTTTGGTGCTGGGCTCTTGGCACCTTCGTTTTTACATGTCTACAGCAAACTGTGGGTCAGTGCTCCAGCCTTGATATCACTTTTAATTACACTTGTGGTGCCTGAGTGTCTGTAGCTGCAGCTGTTCTGCTGGACTGACCTACCTACAGGCAGTGCTCTGTCTATGGAGTTTGTGGACTTTGATGTTATCAACATTGGTGCCTCTGGTCAAGGCAAACCTGGCCTAAAGTGAGTCACGTCCGAAATACTTATCCAAGCCAATGTTTGCCCTTTCACTTCCAGGGTGCTGCACAATCCCTTTAAAGGTCGATTTTTCTACTTTTGTGAGGTCCCCTAAACAAGGGGTGTGATGAACTAAATTAACCCTGTCTTGCTTTTGAACAGTATATATATACTCTGTGGAAAAATGCCCACGGTATAAGTACATGTATATGTGGCTGCAGGCCTGTTCAAGAACTGGGATTCCATAGAAAGCTGATTTGCTGTCACAGATGCCACTCGTGGTATTTATGTCAGCGCTCTCTGCCACAACAGATTACCTGCTGCCGGAGCAGCACAGTACTAATAATACCAATGTCCCCCGCAAAATCCCATGTCCTTTGCATTTGTAGCTTCCCATGGAGATCCAATGTATGGCACCCGTGGAGAAGTGTGGCTCAATGATTAGAGCGGCAGACCCTGATGCAGAGGTCTAGCCCGGGAACAGGGTTCAATTCCCCGCCTCGGCGGGTCTTGGGCTCAAAAATTCCAAGGACCTGATAATTCTCGCCTCAGTGCCTATTCCAATCATGGAGTCCCACTCTGCAACTCTGGGCAATAGCTTTCTCCACAACGGACCCCACAACGCTAAGGATGCCTGGCCTCCACCTTGGTGGTGCCCAGGAGTGGACGCCTCACAGGGAAAGCCAGGATGGGTTCCACAGCGGTATTCGTACAAGCGCCTTGAGACCCTTGCGGGTGAGTAGTGCGCTATACAAGTATCAATTTACCCGAATTCTTAATCTAGGATTCAGTAAGATCATGGACTTTCATCACCTCTGAAACCATGGCAACAATTCAGGATGCTTTGGCTTCACCCAGACGTGGTGATACTCAACATGTAGTGGTACCCTATATCCATAATCCAATTGACCTATTTGATCCTATACTCTTACTTTACTGATACTCAGCTCTATGCACGACTGCCAGCTTGGATCGTCATCAAGCTGGCTAAAATATAAAAAAGGCTAAACAGACCAACCTTTTTCACGCTGATACCATCAAGGTGCACTATAATTCTATAATCGAAACCCACCATCATCAGCTTCCGATCCCTATAAATCAGAGTCAAAAAGCCTTGCTTGGCACGTGCCTGGATAGCAATTTATCTACAGAGCCTTGTCAAAACGCAATCATTTGTTCTCGCAACCACAAAATCAACGCTGTCTCAATGAATTCTTATTGAAGAAAGATTGGACATTGGAAGCATCATTTACTAGGTTTCTGAGAAAAATCCACATCAAAACCGTGCAGTCAAACTGTGGCCTGGGGACAAATCAAGGGAGTCTGCAAGAGGGTCAATCAAGAGATTGGCTCACCTTCAGTCAAAAAATGATCTTTCTAAACCCTCTCTGGGTCGCCACAGCGTGCCACTGGACCAGGTCCAAGTATTTACTTACAAACCCCTTCATACCTGGAATTCATCAGATAAAATCACTTATGAATTTCCTCCTACTTACTCACCCTTCGAATTCCATCCTTGTGCCAACACAAACAACTGAAGTTCATTTGCCTTGTAGAAAGCTTTGAACACCTTAATCGCCTTTAATTTGGCAAGTCAGTCTAAGCCTAAACTGCCCTGCCATTCCAGCCTGGAAACTGAATCCCGTCTGTGAGATTAAGGGTCCTTCACTTACCCAGTGAAACCCGCCATGATGCTGACAACGGAAATGCTAGATCCAGCTTGGCCTTGGAAATGTATACAAGATTTATTACATGTTTTAACCCAGAGAGATTGTCTTGACAGAGTAAGAAGAGGGAAGAACATAGATACATTCAGGACAGCTCACACAAACAATGATGGAGGGAGAATATAGAAGCAGGGAAGTACTATAACAATATACTCTTGACTTCTCTCAAGTATTTTGGCATAAGACGTAGCTGGCACGGAATGCAGTCTGAATGTGACTATACCTGAGGCACACCTGGAATCGTGACCAAGGCCCGACGTAGGGATGAAACACGCCACAGTAACGCTAAAGAGCAAGCCTACAGGAAGGGAGACAAAAATAAAGAGCACAAGGTAAATATCAAAGTCACTGGAGGACTAAGGACCAAGGAAAACGAGGAAGGAGAAAAACGACAAAGGCGATGAGACAAAAGGCCAAGTGCGACCTGCATCGTCACTGAAGGAGACAAAAACCTGCAGCTGCCAGATGCCTGTTTGCCCATGTGATGGATCTTTATCCTCACTCTTGCTTCTATATTCCCAGTAGTGCTACTCGCGCCGGCTCTAGAGTGGCTTTCCATTCCTAGGGTCCACCAGGTCCATCTTGGGACTGAATCCCTGTACTTCTCTTTGGGAGAAAGAAAGCTGCGCCACAATTTCTAAGAGATACATTCCCAAAGCCTCAAATTAGGCTTTAAGTTAATTTTAAAGTTGCCAAACGTGAGGAGTAAATAAACAACATTCAGGTGGATGCTGTAGGTGTGACCCTGGAATCATGTCGGGAGCACTAAGATTTGTCCGGCAATTAATAGTGAGTAAAACATTTGCAAAAAATAGGGCATTTCTCTAAATGATGTTACTGCATGAGTAAATGGACAAAGACAATTCAAAATATAAATGTACAGAGTGAAATATGGCAAGTTGGTGTTTTGTATTGAGGGCACAAGAGAAGAGATTGGTGAAGATCTATTTGTGTCAACTATCTCAACTATCTCAAATGTATATGTAGATGGGTTAAGTGAGTAATGGGGAGAGTTGGAGCTTTGTGCTTATACCATCTGTAGTGATTAACTAATAGTTTAGAAAACTATCCCTGTTGCTTAAGATCTTGTGATACTTAAAAGAAAATGGGTTAGTCTATTGTTTTCCATGGGTTATTCTATGTTTTCCAACTTCGATCTTCATGCTAAATTGCACCAAGTGAAGCTTGCTCCTGGGTCTAGATATGTCACATACTTTGTGACTCTAGGAGATGATCAATACCTCCAGCTTTTGACTACATAGGTGTCGGGGTGGCCATCTTTCAGAAATGAAATTAAAAAAAATTATAATAATTCTTTTTAAGTCTTCATACTCTCTCCAATCTATAGGACATTCTTCTTCTAGCATAAATTAATTGGGCCATTGCGAGTATCATTTACATCTTGTGCCCACTGCTATCAGAAGATGTAACCATTGGACAGATCGGTTCAAAGAGCGAGAAAGTTTTATTAAATGTTTATGCACTGAATCCTATCAGCCATTCACCCCTTATTTCTTATCTTCCCACCTGTCCATCCTCTCAAAGAAGGCCACAGAGTTCTTCCATGCATGCCATGAGGGGGTTGAGGTTTCGGTCCATAACTTACAAATTTCCCTTCTTGCAATCAAGATTAGGTAGAACATCAAATTTCTTTGTTTTACATGCAAACATGAGCCCCTCAAGTCTTGCTGCGTAATCCCAAACATAATCAGGACAGTGCTTACCTCCACCTCGGAACCGAAGAATGTTTTTGAGAAAGCGTTCTGCCTTTGTTGGAAGTGAGGAGGTAGAAATCATAGCTCTGGCATTTGCCACTTCTTTGCCTATAGCGTTAAACGTGTGCTCAGAGAGTGCTGTGAGGGTAAGAGCTGTCTTGTGCCATTGTGTAATACCATGGCACCCCTGGCCAGGATGCTTCAGCCAGCTGTAAGACATTATGGCTCATTACAGATGGATGGTTTGGCTTACTTGTAAGATGTGGATCATTACAACATTTTATCTGTGGCTATGTTTTTGTAATTCTTGAAGACCCCAAGCACCTTGTGTATTTGTTGCTGGTGTGTGGAACTGGAGAATCTTCTGCTTGGAGTGCAAGACCAGTGCACGAATTATTAATACACGTTCATGGAACCAGAACAGATTATATAGTTGGTCGGCTTTGCCAATCTCTGGCAGCTGAGGAGGAGATGATGCAATGTCTGAAAATTATTTTTTGTCTGTGATTGTTGCAGTTTTAAGTATGGCTTATGTCATCAGTTCTTAATCTGTTGTCAGTGGACCCCTGAGGGTCATTGACACCTACTCAGAGGGTCTGTGACTGCTATGAAATTAAATAATATTCAACATTTTAAAACGTTCTGTAAATGGAGGCTAAAAATGACGTTGATATCAAACAGAATATAGTAACCTAAATTGAATTAAAAAAAAGCTCCAACCATCTCAATAAAATTATGACATTCTCATATTTGTTTGTGAATTAAATAATATATTCCATCATTTGTGTATTTGTTTGATCAATGCTTGCTTCTTTATTTTTGTGTATTGTTTTGCAGTTCAGATCATCCAAATTGCTTAGTCCGGGAACCCCAGCTTTCGATAATGACTCGGTGGGAGTCCCTGGATTCCAGTGGCTGCCCCCAGACCCAGTAATAACTAAGTAGAGGCCCACATAAGTCAAAAGCTTAAGAACCTCTGGCTTAGATGATATCAAGATGAATGGGAAAATGGTGATTCACATAGCAGAGTTTGGTGTGCCAGGTTGGTTGTAGGAAAGGTTGCTGCAGTCAGTTTGAAGATCTTTCAGAAAGTGGTGAAAAAGATGACCTCGGAAATGAACAATGTGTTTGCGAGTTAAAAGTTTATACCTCTCGTAGTTTTGAGGGAGAAAGTGGCTGTTGTAGCTCAATGACCATTGCGCATGGCTACCGCAAACAAGCAGTTGAGAATTTCTTAAAAGCGGCCTTGCAAGGACGTAATGGTCAATAATTATATTAAGGCTTTTGTCGATTAGAGGAGTCACACAAACATTACTTGATTTTAGGAATGTTTCACTTGTTCCTTTTACATTTTCTGAAATATCTTGGCAACATTTGGTGATGGAGGGCTATTTCTTGTATTGTCATCTGATAGGCGGTATGACTGCACTGCTAGAGTATTTTACAAAGCGAGTGGATTATGGTGTTCTCCTTGAACGACCCACTTCAGGTTTCTTGCAAGAAGTTTATAAATTAAATTAAATATTGAGGAAGTAGGTGGAATTTATGGATATTTTGTGAAAGCAACTTCTACCATTTAAACATTTTGGAGTGTTATTGGGACTGCTTAAGAGACTCGTACCTGGAAATATGGTGAAGTCCTGTGACTAACTGAAATGGTTTGGCTACACTTGAAGAGCTGTGTTTTGCAGCTACAACATACTGCTTTCTTTTCTGGCTCAAGGGTTCATCCTGTGGATTGCATTGGTTCTAGGCGAGAGGACAACACGCCAATTTGCTCTCTTACTTACTAACTTGCATAGATGCTTGCTAATACCAACATTAAGTTATGTGTGCTTGTTAAGTAAACTATCACCCGCAAGGGTATCTTGACACGGAGCAGGTGTGTGTGCCTAGCCCTGCTTTTTGTAGGTTGGTTAATTGAAAAGCTTGGTATTCAGCTTCTTGTGTAATTCAAGAAGAGAGGAGGAGTCTCTGATGTGGATGGGAAGGTTGTTCCACATGTTAGGAGGGATGTAAGAGAACGTCTGTCCTCCTGATCCGGTTCTTTATATAAGTGGGATGTGTGTGAATAGGAGTCTTCCTGAGCAGATATGTCTAGGTGCTTGGTAGAAGGAGATGCAACTGTTTAGGTAGGTGGGGTCTGAGTTGTGTAGTGCCTTGAATGTGTATGTGAGGAGTTTGAATTGAGCACGTTTGTGTATCACGAGCCAGCGGAACTCCCTGAGGTGTTATATGAATCCTGTGTGGGAGGTTGAAGAGGAGTCTAGCTGGCGAGTTCTGGATGACCTAAAGTCTTCTAGTGAGTTACTTGGTGATCCCTGCATAGAGGGTGTTCCTATAGTCCAACGTGTTGGTGATTAGGGTGTGAGTGACAGTTTTTCTAGCATTGTTAGGGAGCCATTTGAAGATCTTCCTCAGTATTTTCAGGGTGTGGAAGCAGGATGCAGTGACATGGTTGACATTTACATCACATCCAGTTCGCTGTCAATGATTATTCAGAGATTCCTTGAGTGTTTTCTGGGTGTGAGCCCGAGTTCAGTCAACCACCAGGGGAATTCCCTTTTTGAGGATGAGTTGTGTGTTGGCAGTGTAGGAGAGGATATAGATGTTGAGTACACAAATGATGTTGGCCAGAGGGATCATGTATCCAATCTATAAATGAAGCATTGGAATGAGGAGTTACCGCAAGATCTCTTTGAGGTGGCATCAAGGGAGCGAGCTAAAAGCCAAGTGCAGGACAAACTGAGGTATACTGCCAACCTACTGTGTTCTGCTCTATAATTTACACTTAGCTATGCTGGCTAGCTTCTGTGGCATTGCCATGAAAAAGCATCTCGCCCCCCCAATAGTAAATGATAGACCGACTTCTTCAGAAAATCTGCATTCCTATATCATGTGCATAGAGGAAGCATTAGGCAGAACACTAAGCATGAGTCACTAAGGAGGAGTATTAATTCCCTTCCTTAAGCATCATACACTCACTGCAGACTGCCAGACAATTTGCTTCAGACTCAGCCATTTCACCTCATTTAGTCCACATAGTTGGATATCAACAAGCTCTTAACAGGAATAACATACACACTAATGCACAGTTCCTGGAGCTGCTCATGGTTGCGAAGCCAAGAAGTTGTGGTTTATTCTTGGAATTCGCAGTGAAAATATTTTCAGTGGATAACAGTCAATATAACAAAACACCCAAAACAAAACAATGTTGCAATGAGCAATACAGCTCAGATATTCCCTAACATCAGTTATAACGGAGTTTACAACATTGCCAGCAACAATGGAGAACAATGGAGTATGTTACTTCATGCACATAACTCAAGCCCTGCAAAGCTCATTTCAGTCTTTTAGATGGCACACATGTGAATTGATAAAGACAGCCTGCATAACACATCAAACCAAACTATACCAAGAATATTACCCCAGTGGGACTGAAAAGTCCTCTGCATGGTAAAAGACATGTATCCCTGCCCTGAGTGCCCAACTGGAATGCTGTCGGGATCCCTAATGCTTATTTTTGTTGTCACAGGCACATGGATCATGCGTGTGCACTATGACATAGGCCCGTTTCACAGATTGCAGTCTAGTTGGAATGGGAAGAGTGTCCAAAGCTCTACCCTCACAGAGGAGGTAGGCTACCGCCTTCACCAAGGAGTTAAGAAGCAAGAGTGCAGTGGTGGCAGCACACCGTGCAGTGATCAGTATGATTGAACAGGTCCTTTTTTGGGTCGAGCCTGCAAGAACATGCGCAAGCTCATGCATCTCCCTTGCAAGACACTTGTTTACAAAAAGGTCTTGGAACCTGCCCACTACTTACCATTTGTTGGCTGCAGTGTCACTTCTTCTTTGCTCCCTCCAAATTGGTCAGCACAGGCCATGCGCGACTTCCTGTTTCTTCTAAAGCGCATGGACCAAGCATAGATATTGATTTTTCTTAATTTGTCTCTCCGCTGCTCGTGCTGTGATTCAGGTAAATTATTTGCTTTTTAGCTGGTGTTGCTTCTTTCTCCTCCATCCCACCACTTCTCCATCTTGCTGACACTCGTCGTCCCTCCGCTGCTCGCACTGTGATTGAGGTTTAAAAAAAAACGTTTTTACTGTTTAGCCTGTGTTCTTGTTTTGCCCTTGTTACTTCTTTTCCATTGCTTGCTGAAAGATCGGTCAGTAGCCTATGAACACTGCCAAATGCGTAGAAACATGTGACAACCCCACCCTGCTGTCACACCTTAACTCCCACTTTACAGGTTTCTAAAGTATTTAGTTTACCATTCCAGCACTTCCTGGCAGCTATAGCAGTATAACAGTTTGAGGACGGAATACTGGAAATGTACTATAAGAAGGGGAGGTTGGGACCCCAAAGATTTCTCATCTGCCAGACAGCCAGATGGGCTGTGTGAGAAGGGGAGCTCTACAAGACTTCTGCCTGTGACCAGCAATGAGGGCCAAGGCCTGCTAATCTCCCTGCTGGGTGATGTAACATCATCCATGGAAACCAAGACCAACTGCGCTGGAGCACCAGCACCTGCCTGCTTACCAAGACCAGTGTGCCCTTGAGGAAGGGGAGAGTGTTGAAGGGAGGGAGGTCAAGTGAGGAGCCCTTCCAAGAAGACTTTCTGTGCAAGGTGTGAGTATATGGCTGTGCACCGATTGGATCATAGGCCATGTGCAGGATTGATTCAGTTACCCCCGTATGCCAAGAGAGACAGGCATTGACAACGCAGTGCATCAAGCACTGTGTGGGGAGTGCCAAGCCACTGCCTCGTTCCAGTGACCCAGTATGCCAGAGGGGGCCGACGTTGAAGGAATTGTGTGACCAGTATGCCAGGAACCATGAACGTCTTAGCGGCGACTCTGTATGCCAGGACAGGTCGCCTTGGTGTGGGCCATTGCCCATATTGTTCCGGAGGGATATCGGCAACCCCATAAGCCAGGAAGGGCTGCCAGTGCTAAGCTGCCATAGAGTTTGGTCATTTGCCCAAGATATGTGTGAGGCTGCAACCAGTAGGTCAAGCCCCGCGCATCAAAACTTGCCCTTGATCGGCACCCGGGGGTCTTGTAGAATGCTGAGAAGATGTCGCACCCTCACGGAACCTCGGTCTGGAGCTGGAAAACCAATGTGTTCTGAAATAGCCATTTTTTTAGCATTTTTCAGAAGGGAAATAGCTTATTTCTGGAGTGTAAAGAGTTGGGGCGGCTGTTCCACAGCCTAGCCACATTACATGAAAAAGCGCACCTCTCTGAATCTTTCCCTTTGAGGTTCCGTGACAATTGTAAGTGGTGTTTCTTGACTCGCACGAATATGGTCGAGTCTGGTATCTATGAACCGCAAATGACGAGTTTAGTAAGTGTGCGCAGTTTCGCTGTGCTAACTTAAACCGTTCGTTTGTTATGTGGGTTTTTCATCTGTACCCACGGGTTCCATCTTAGATACGGCATCCATTTTGTCTCTTGCCCTCAAGTAGCCAGCGAACGGACGCTGTCCGCTTCGCGACCCTGGGACTCCCGAGATCTTTGCGGAAGACACATGTCCTTTGTAAGTGTCTTTATGACGAGGGGGATGATACTGTAAGGCAGATGGCCCCGCTCGAGGCTCATCTCGCCGTGCCGGTTTATTGTCTCAGCCGTGCATCTCATTAGGCACGTACCTTTGATGCCTGTATCTCGTGTTTCCCGATACCTCCCCTTTTACACCCTTTTCGATCTCCCCACTGTCTCCGTCTTCCTCTGCACCTGTCTTTGTTCCCATTTTTGATCTGTTTTACTGCCGATGGAATGCACTAATGTTGGGAAGATGGGCTTTTACAGTTGGGAACCGCCAAATGTTTCCGCACTTATGTTCCGGACCTTATGTGTATCAAAGTGACCAAAGCGACCCCTCTGGGGGATAATGGTGGGAACCGGGTTGTAAACCTTTGTGTACCATGTTGTCCTATGGGTAAAAACTGTATAAAAGGAGCGATCCACAGAACCAATTTGAAGCAGTCTCCCCAAGTTGCACGAGTTGTACTTGTCGTGATATATGTGTTCCCTGCAGCAAATAAACCTTGAATCTTTGACGCCGAAGGAAGTGTCCCGTGTCTCTGTGATTTGTACGCCGGAGCAGGTTACCCACGAAGGTTTCAGGTGTTGTGCCCTGGCACCGCTGGGTCTTAAAGAACCCAGTCCTTCAGTTGGCGCCCAACGTGGGGCTGCATCAGTGGTACCGGTCCAAGCCCGACGATCGTGAGGAACTTCGTGTGAAATCTTCGAGGGAAGGTGCACTCCGCTTCATCGATCCTGTTGTCGAAATAAGTGGCCCGAAGAATTTTCCCGCGAAGATTCCCGCCTCCTGACGGCTGCGACGGACTGCTGCCCTGACTGTAGACCTGTTTTGGCGCCTGGCGTAGACCTTGGTATAGCGAGACGATTGACGGGCCTTCCTGGAGACGCCATCGATCTTTGAGTTAAGTATTTGTGGGTCGTTCCCAGAGTTCTTGGTTGTGGTTACTTAGTGGTTGCATGGTTCCATTGCGTTTGTAGTTCTTGGTACTTTGTTGTGTTGTTTGACGACTGCAGCCGCCAAAAACCGAGGGTTTTGTTCTTTGCTGGGACTTGGTAAATCCCGTAACCCTTGAAGTTTGTGAAACTCGGCTAGTGTGCAAGATGCCTGGTCGCAGTACTTTGTTTAGTTGTTTCAGACCTTGTGGTACGGATTTCCGACTGGAGGACTCGTGTCCGATACCTCCGGTTGGAACTCCCACTTATGAACTGTACAGCAAACACGGGCTAGGCCCGATTACTTTTAATAAATACTGGATCAAATATACGAAGAAAGATGGTGACCTTCGCTGGCCACCACATGGTAGCTTCGAAGCCCCGATCCTAGATAATCTAGAAGTTAAATTGTTCGCGAAAAAGTCAAGGCCGGCCATGTTTGATGCCTTTCGGTTGTGGCGTAAAGAAGCCCGACAGAAAGAAATCAGACAGACTAAGCGAAATCAGAGAGATAGTGCTGGTACCATTGTAAAGAAAGCAGAGCAGTTCCAGCATGATAAAGAGGTTAGGGAAAAGGAAGTGTTTGACAGATTACAGCGTATGACTATAGATAAGTGCTATCCTACTTTGCCTACGGAGCCGGAAAAGAAGGATGAGTCAGTTGAAGATCCTTTAATGTCCTATCTTATGAAATCGCCACCTCCGTACGTACAGGGTACCACAGCCCCTGTGATTCCCCCTGTACCTGTTCCTGCACTTATTCTTCCTCCGCCTGTTCCTCAACCTGTACCCGTTCTTCCGACTGTTCCTGCTCCTTCGTCTGTTGCTATTCCTACTGCTCCTCCGCTTCCGCATACTCCTGCTCCCGCTACTGCTCCTGTTTTATTAACCCCTGCTGTTGTTTCTGTTTCTACTCCTTCACTTGTTAGTCCTGTGTCCTATACTTCTCCCTCTACTCGTAGTCGTAATTCCCCTCTTGCGGCTAGTTTCTTTCATTCGCTCGGACCTGTTCTTGGGTCCGCTGGTTCAGATGGTCCTCAGAGACGTAGTCAGCTTCCAGGTAATAGGGAACGTGCTTCGCTATATAATATGGCGATGGGTTGGATGACGCACCCCCTTAGGAATCCACCACGTGTTGTGCTCGACACGTTTTGTCAGTTCAATATACCAACCCAGAGATTTGTGTTCGAGGAAATGTGCAAGGTCCTTCGCGATCAGATATCGGCCGACGCACCTGACGAGGTGCTGACCGCGTTGTCTGATTTACAGCTTCAGTTCTCGACTGGACTGATAGTGGATACCAATGTTCGACGTGCTGTTGAACGGTTACTGTCCTTTCGTCCCACTCCTATACCTCAAGCCTTGTTTGTTGAGGATGTCGAAAGACAATCAGATGAGTCTGGTCAATTTCCTATGCGTGAAGTTCCGCCAGTTTGGATGCCAGGTAATCCTGCAGCTAACCCTCCGATTTTGCCTTTCTTCCAGAGAGTATGGATACATCTCCCATGGAAAAGATCGGAAGTGTTACAGGTGAAGCAATCTTTGCCTGATCCACGCAAAAATCCTACAGGGTATTACAAAGAATTATCGCAGCTCGTAGATGCTACGGTAATGAATCTTGCCGATATCGATATGTTGTTCGGCAATGTCGTGCCGCAACCGGTATGGGCTAAGATTCGCCATGAAAACCATCCAAATGAATTAGGTGGTGCTTGGGCTGCCATTGTAGCGGCGGATGCCGGACAAACAGCTGCTGCTAAACCCGATCAGCTGATTGTTGACCTTCCTCAAAGAATTATAACATTAATGAAAACTCTTATGCCAGCTATGAGGGTGAACTGGGACAAATTGTCAGCTTGTAAGCAGAAGAAGGACGAGAGTGTTTCCGACTTCTTTACGAGGTTCGAGGAGGCATTTATTGACCATAGTGGTCAGGATATGAGCACTGAGGGTGGTCAGAGGTTGTTCGTGGATAAATTTGTTTCGAACTTGCTGCCCGATTTGAGCAATAAATTGAGGAATTCGGAAAGTGCATGGGCCGTTTCTACCTCAGCTCAGATATTGGCTACGGCACAATATTATGAGAACAGAGAGAAAGAAGAGAATGACCGTGCTGATAAAAAGACGAAAGAGCTAAAAACTAAAGTGTTGCTTCAGCAAGCGTATCCTCCACGTTCGAATCAGAATAATTCGCAACAAAATAGATCGCAGCGCAATCGAACCGATCCCAAACTCGTAATGACTCCTCTTCCCAAAGATCCTCGTTAGGGTACAATCAATGTGCTTACTGTAGACAAGAGGGTCACATTAAATTTCATTGTCCTGTTCTAAACGAACGTAATAGTGGTAACTCATCTAGAGGAGGCCGTGGTGGTTCGCAGCAGGCACCACGTGGTAGAGGTCGTGGTGCTCAGAACGATCGTTCAGATAACTCATCAAATTCCGATAATTGTTTCGATCAACGTGGATCGTCGCAAGGACGATCTGCGCAGTACAATGTAGACGATTATTACGTCGATCAGGGAACTGACGACAGTAATTACTAGGACAGCCATAGACAAGGAGAGGGAGTGGTATCAGTTCCGGTTGATCAGAGAGGGCCTTACGTCGCAGTTGCTACATCGGGCGTCGTTGAGCCTTTTCTGTTGGACGCTGGTGCAGCGAAAAGTTCCATTAAGCATTCGAAACTCCCTGGCGCACCTTTGTCTGGCTTGACAAATGTTTCCGTTGGATTCTCTGGCGCCCCCGTTAGCAATCCAGTTTCGTGCCCTTTGCCCCTTGAAATTGGGCCTCGTGTACTCGAAGCTCCGTTGATTTTAACCACAGGTTGTGGTGAAAATCTTTTGGGCCTGGATTTGCTTAAACGTTTGTATGCAACTTTGTATTGTTCTCCTGCGGGTGTAAAGCTTACTTTGGGAGAGAGGGTTGTCTCTCCCATGTACTTGTCTCTCGACAAGCTTCCACCGGAATTGAGTTCTCTTCCTGCGTCTTTGTGGGCGGCAGGTCCCAACGATGTGGGCCTACTTGATATCTCCCCTTATGTTGTTCAGTTGAAATCTAATGTGCGATTGCCACGTATTCCCCAATATCGTATCTCCCTTGATGGTGAACGAGCACTATTAGCGATCATCTATGATTTGATCGAGAAAGATGTTATTGAAGAGACTCGGGGAAACGTGTGCAACAGTCCTGTACTGCCTATTCTCAAACGTACTGATCCTTCAAAACCGCCTGTTTATCGTTTTGTTATCGATTTACGGGAGGTGAATAAAATTGTGGTTCCTCAATTCCCTGTTGTGCCTGACATCACGGCGCTACTGACTCTGATTCCAGCTTCTGCGTCGTGGTTTTCGGTGATTGACTTGAAAAATGCGTTTTTCAGCATCCCGATTGCCGAGGAGAGCAGAGACCTTTTCGGTTTCTCTCTTGGTGGACACAGCTTCCGGTTCAAACGCGCTCCTCAGGGCTACTGTGAAAGTCCATCAATTTACAGTCAAGCCTTGAAGGGTCAACTAGATGCGTTTCGGTTGCCGGCTGGTGCGGCTTTAATCCAATACGTCGACGACTTATTGGTGGCTGCTGATACTCAGGACATTTGCAAAATTGCTACGGTGTCGTTGCTGCAACATCTCTGTGAGTTGAATCATAAGGTGTCCCCTTCTAAACTCCAATATTGTTGTCAAGAAGTAACCTATCTAGGTCACTTATTGTCAAAGGAGGGAAGGAGGTTGACCCCAGAGAGAATTGCAGCAATTGCACGCATGGCTGTGCCAACAACCCAAAGAGATGTGCGTGCCTTTCTAGGTATCACGTCGTACTGCAGGCAATGGATTCCAAATTTTTCATTGCTAGCGAAACCATTAGTGGCTCTTACGTGCAAGGATGTTTCGACTCCTTTACCATGGACGGAAGAATGTCAGAAAAGTTTTTCTGAACTGCGTGATTCATTATGTTCGGCTCCTGTGTTGGGTACTCCCGACTACAGCAAGCCGTTTACATTATATGTTCACGAGAGGGAAGGTTGTGCTTTGAGTGTCTTAACGCAACCTTTTGGTGGTAAGCAACGTCCATGTGCATATTTTTCCTCGACCTTGGACCCGGTAGCTAGAGCATTGCCGAGTTGTTCACGAGCAACAGCGGCAGCCGCGGTCTCCATCCGACAATCAGCAGGATTGATCATGGATAATATGCTTACGGTGATGGTTCCGCATGCAGTCGATACTCTTTTGAATCGTACGAAAACTCAGCACTTGACGAGTGCAAGGTTGTCTGGGTACGAGTTAACGCTGTTGGCAAGCCACATTCAAATAAAACGTTATAATGTTCTGAACCCGGCAACTTTGTTACCAATTAGCGCAGAGTCAGATGTAGTAGCAGAACATGATTGTTACTTGAGGACTGAAGAAGAAACAAAGGGTCGAGTGGACCTTAAAAAACACCCCATTGGAAGATCCGGATGGTACATTGTATGTGGATGGGTCATGCTTTAAGTTGCCGAATGGCGATGTGACTACTGCTTATGCTGTTGTAACGTTGAATACTGTTGTTGAGACTGCAAGATTAAATCAGAATTCTGCCCAAGCTGCAGAGCTGATTGCTCTTACTAGAGCGTGTGTGTTAGCGAAAGGGAAACGTGTGAATGTGTTTACCGACAGCCAATATGCATTTGGCGTCGCACATAGTTTTGGACGATTGTGGAGAGAGAGAGGTTTCTTGACGTCACATGGTACGAAGATTCAGCATGGACAGCTTGTGAATGATCTCTTGGATGCATTGACGTTGCCTAAGCAAGTAGCGATTGTTAAATGTAGTGCGCATCGTAAGGTGACGGATGATGTTGGTCGTGGTAATGCGTTTGCGGATGAGACTGCTAAGGAGACTGCCCGGAACCTTAGCACTCGGATGTATGTGACGAGTTCGGTTAGGTGGCCTACAGAGTCGAGTATGTGTGAGGACACTATCGAGAGTGTGAAAGCAATTCAGAATGAAGCCACCGACACTGAAAAGACGAAGTGGAAAGAAAGTACGGGAAAGTTGGATGCGAATGGTTGTTGGATTGATTTGTCTGATCAGAAAAGATGGATGTTACCAGATGCGTATGTGCTGGCCGTTGTGACAATGGCGCATGGGTTAGCACATATTAGCACGAAAGGTATTTGTAAATTGTTGTCTCCTGTATGGAAGAATGATGGTATCACGAAATGTGCTGAACGTCTGGTGAAGAATTGTATGGTGTGTATGATGTACAATCCTGGCAAAGGAACCCCAACTCCTCCTGGCAGTTTTGCTCCCCCTTCATGCCCCTTTGAGGTGATTCAATTGGACTTCATCCATATGGAGAGATGCAATAACCTGAAATATGTTTTAGTTGTGGTTTGCGCATTCTCCCGATGGATCGAGGCCTATCCTCTCAAAGACAATACTGCTTTGTCTACTGCGAAAATCCTGCTGAAGGAATATTTTCCTCGGTATGGAATGCCTAGAGTCGTGTGGTCAGATAACGGAAGTGAGTTTGTGGATAGTGTGATGAAGAGTGTGTGTAAGGGCCTTGGAATTAATCAGAAATTCCACAGTGCCAATCATCCCCAGTCAGCTGGTTTGGTTGAAGGGTATAACGGTACCCTTAAACTAAAGCTAGCAAAGATTCAGGCTACGACTGGTCTTTCGTGGCCTGACGCTTTACCCTTAGCATTACTGTCAACTAGGGCGACTGTACACTCCCGAGTAGGGCTTAGTCCCTATGAAATAGTGTTCGGTCGTCCTGCGAATGTGTGGGGGGTTCCTAGGCCAGGTATTTTTCGTGAACTTGAGTACCCAATGTTGATCGATTATCTTCATGACTTGACTGCTAAACTGAGGTTAATTCACCAACAGGTTCACGAAGCATTGCCGACGCAGACGGAGGGTCCAGGCCACCAGCTCCAGCCCGGAGATTGGGTGGTGACGCGGAACTTTTCGCGCAAAAACAACTTGGACCCGAGGTTCACCGGACCTTTCCAGGTCCTCCTTGCCACGAGAACTGCAGTCCGTCTTGAGGGGCGGAAGAATTGGGTGCACGCCACCCACACCAAGAAAGTCCCCATCCCGTTGCCAGCAGACTCGTGGGTGAGGAAAGGCATTGCATCAACTGAAACCGAAGGATCGCCGGCGTTTGTACCTTTTAGCGACGCACAACCTGTCGGAGAATCCCCAGTGCAGCAGAGAGACACTGTTGAACAATTGTCAGCAAAAGACTCAAGACCAACACATTCAGCTGATCAACAGGACGCTGTCCCTTCAACGGATCCTCTGTTTGACGAACAGACACGTCCTGGGAAAACCCGATACTTTTTACGATCTAGCATTAAAGACTAATAAAAGATCCTGCTTTGCTGTATTGACAACTGCATTATCCCGTTTTCCGTGATCAGTTTTGAACATTCGTACCATTGTAATTATTTTGTACATATTCATTGAGCTTCGTTCCTTACACTTTTTTTTTGCTTTCACAGCTGAGAGACATTGTTTTTGCATATATATTGTGCATTGAAGGCCGTAGGGCCGCGCGCGTACTTCCTTCTGGATAGTAGGTCTTGACGCTAGGTTAAAGACCGTCGGTTCCTGGGAACTCCTAGGGATTGACTATTGCTGCACAGAACGAAGTGCGTCAAGAAACGTTGCGGACGGTCATAGGGAATGGCATTTTCGAAGCTGACGGATTTGGAAGGAGCTCAGGCTCATAGATTCAAGCTGCAGCAACTCAGTCGTACCAAATGCTTTATATTCCAACTATTCGTGTTGTTTTTGACTGCTTCTGCATTATTGGCGGGTGGGGTGTTTTACACGATGTCTTACTTCTTACCTTCTGCTACACCTGCTCCTACTCCTGACCCTAAACCTACCTCCACTGCTTCTCCTCACTCCTTTCATATCTTACCTGAACACGAACAGGCTAGACGTGCAGAATTCCGCAATAATTCCTTTATTCAGCTCCTTCATCAGCATCAGTTAGTGGTTAACACTACTAATTGTTGGGTGTGTGGGTTGATGCCACATACTACGGATAAGGGAATTCCATATCTGGTGTTACCGTATAGTTCCCAAGGGTCTGCTCGAGCATTTCAGACAATGTTTCGAAGCGCACTGGGTTTCCACCCCATTCGAGAACCACGTTCCCCCTACTCTGGTCCTACCTCGTATCAAAAACCTTTGTCGATAGCAATAGAGGACCTAGATAGCGATATCTATGATCCCTCGCTTATTCCCGAAGAAGAGGTACAAGCTTATAGGGTCCTAAGTAGAGGCGAATATAGTGTGTTCACCAGTGAAAAGCAGCTTAAAAGCTCGCCTCCGATATGGGTCGTACCCCACATTGGTAATTTTTGTCTCATGGGTCGTGGCCGAAGATCGCAAGCCCGACTTGGAGCGAGTGCTTGCACTGAAAATTACATTCTGCCGATGTTCTCGTCCCCTGTGTTTCTGGCTGCCAAGGGTACATACTTTATCTGCCATGATCGTGCATACGCATGGTTGCCCGCTGACTACATGGGCTCATGCTTCATTGCAAATCTGTTGCCTCCGACGTTCACTGTAGATGCCGATTATCATAAGACTAGAGTTGTGCGAGGCGTAATTAGCGAAGAGGATACTGCCGGTCAAGAGGCAGGAGACTTTTTCAAGGGTTTCCTCCCGTTTTGGGGACCTATGGTTAATAGTAGGAACCTGAGACAGTTGACTCGAGTGGTAGAATCAACCGCTAATATTACTGCCAGTGCCCTTGGTAATATCACCACTGAACTTCAGGCGGATAGACTTATGACGTTACAAAACCGTATGGTTTTAGATGTCATCTTAGCAGATCGAGGTGGGGTATGTAAGGTGATCCATTCGAGCTGCTGCATTTTCATTCCTGATAACGCTCCGACTGTCTATCAAGCCATCTCGAAGTTGCATAAGATCTCCGAATCCATACACGTGGATGTAGGGGATTGGATGCTACTTGGATGGTTTTGGGGCCTGATGTCGACTTGGGGTTGGAAGATTCTGATGATCATCGGAGTTGTTGTGGTGTTCCTGTTCACGTGTTGCCTTTGTGTGCAGTGCGGTCCTGCCTTATGTGGCCTCTGTGCTACAACGTGTATGAGACAGCCACCTGTTACCAAGGGGACTCGGTTGGACAGAGCTATGCTACAGCAACATCTCGATGATCTGATGAATATCGAATATGATTCCGACTAGACGCCGATTACACCAGGACCCCCATGAATCGAGGCACATGTATTATTTATCCGATTCTAAGTGACTTGACCTTGATATTGAAGATTATGAGAATAGATGGTACCTAGTGGACATTGTCTTACGAAGGAACTTTCAAGTTATGATCATCTGAGGTCTCGCCAATACCATAGATTAAAGATATTCATTGCCCTGACGAAGTCCGTTAACTATATTTAGTTAGGACGAAACACGTGTTGGCAAAGGAAAAGAAAAGAAAAAGTACTGAATGTCTGGAAAAGAAGAAAAACAAAGAAGAAGCTTTTGAAATATACAAGATTGATTTTTTCTGACTTGTTTTGATATTTACTGGATGCCTTTTGTGAATTGATCCTAAGATATTGCTTGAGTAATTGCTCAGGAGGAGAATTATTTAAAATTCATTTTATAGACAGAATTCTTTTGCCTATTTCTACAGTTTATGACAAGGGACTGTATCTCAACCTTTGAGCAGTACTAAGCCAGATAGATCTTTCATTTAATAGGAACACTATAAGCGCAAAAAGCCCCTCTTGTCAAGTTGTTAAATTATCCATGATTCCGACTAGTGCTTGCCTACATGAGGGCAAAAGGAGCGTCTGAGGTTCCGTGACAATTGTAAGTGGTGTTTCTTGACTCGCACGAATATGGTCGAGTCTGGTATCTATGAACCGCAAATGACGAGTTTAGTAAGTGTGCGCAGTTTCGCTGTGCTAACTTAAACCGTTCGTTTGTTATGTGGGTTTTTCATCTGTACCCACGGGTTCCATCTTAGATACGGCATCCATTTTGTCTCTTGCCCTCAAGTAGCCAGCGAACGGACGCTGTCCGCTTCGCGACCCTGGGACTCCCGAGATCTTTGCGGAAGACACATGTCCTTTGTAAGTGTCTTTATGACGAGGGGGATGATACTGTAAGGCAGATGGCCCCGCTCGAGGCTCATCTCGCCGTGCCGGTTTATTGTCTCAGCCGTGCATCTCATTAGCCACGTACCTTTGATGCCTGTATCTCGTGTTTCCCGATACCTCCCCTTTTACACCCTTTTCGATCTCCCCACTGTCTCCGTCTTCCTCTGCACCTGTCTTTGTTCCTATTTTTGATCTGTTTTACTGCCGATGGAATGCACTAATGTTGGGAAGATGGGCTTTTACAGTTGGGAACCGCCAAATGTTTCCGCACTTATGTTCCGGACCTTATGTGTATCAAAGTGACCAAAGCGACCCCTCTGGGGGATAATGGTGGGAACCGGGTTGTAAACCTTTGTGTACCATGTTGTCCTATGGGTAAAAACTGTATAAAAGGAGCGATGCACAGAACCAATTTGAAGCAGTCTCCCCAAGTTGCACGAGTTGTACTTGTTGTGATATCTGTGTTCCCTGCAGCAAATAAACCTTGAATCTTTGACGCCGAAGGAAGTGTCCCGTGTCTCTGTGATTTGTACGCCGGAGCAGGTTACCCACGAAGGTTTCAGGTGTTGTGCCCTGGCACCGCTGGGTCTTAAAGAACCCAGTCCTTCAGTTTCGGACTTTGGGTACTTTGGACAGGTGTGCATTAGAGGGTCGCAAGGTTCTTCGAGTGAGGTAGGAGGAAAGCAGGGAACGGGGGATCAGAGGCTTTTTATCTGAAAGTGCCCTGTGGGCAATGCAGAGGGATTTAAATTTGATCCTCTCAGCCTCAGGGAGTCAATGAAGGGAGCTTAGGGCTTGTCAGGCAGATTGGTGCCTGGGTATGTTAAAGAGTAACCGGGCGGCACAATATTGTACCACCTGGAGTTTCCTAGTTGTAGCCTTTGGTGCTCACAAATAAAGGTAATTACCGTAGTCCAGGAGGGAGAGAATAAGACCCTGGACTACCAATCTCTTTGCAGTAAAAGGGAGAAGAGGAAGAATTGTTCAAAGCATCCTGAGCTTGCCATAACAAGTGGCAGCAAGCTTCACTGCCCGACAGACAAATTTGAAAGACCTAGCCATATCCAACCGCATGCCAATGCTCTTTTTAGCTGTTTTTGGGGGCAGAGGGGGACCTAAACAGCTCGGCCAATCCAAGCAATAAAAGCAAGTATTTGACTAGGCACTCATTTATTGACATTACTATGTGCACTTTGAGGAATGAGTCTTGTTCACTAATCTGTATCTTACCGTTCACCATCTGGAACAGGGAAAAACTCAGCGCACATCGCGAAGCGGAGTTTTCTGCACTCGCGGAGTGCAGAAAACTCCACAAACGGGCCGAAGTTTACCGCCCAGGCCTAGCCTAAAGGCTGAGGCCCGGTAGTATTTCTGATGTGGCTGCCGTCTTGTGGGGCAGTTGGTGGTGCAGAATGTCGCTGAAGACAAACGGATGGTGAGGAAGTTCTGCGCCACAAGAGAAAAAGAATAAGGCTGAATGTTACTAGATAAGAAATAATCTGGCCAATCACTACTCTGCACTGACCGAAAGTTTGGCAGTGCCTTTCAGTTTGAGTAATTTACTCAGCCCATGGGCGATGCTGATCTAGGGGCATGGTGCAGTATAAGCAAGGCCGTGGAATATTGCAATTTTGCAGCTGAAGCATGTTACGCTTACCAAATTTACTGCTAAAACCCATACTTACACATGTGCGGAGCGCTCCAACACCAGGGCAAAAATGTATGCACAGAAAAGTTGAGAGGCGTTTGTGAATTGCATTTTGATGAATGTAAATGAATAATACTTTACATACTGCAAAATAGCTTTTTGAATAGGCACTCTGTGTTTAGGACACTCTGTACGACACATATACTGAAAGTTATTTGTAAAGTGCTTCTCTTACAGTGCATCTTCCTGACACTGTAAGCTGAGTTCACAAAACACTAAAAAGCTGTTTGGTTTTGGATGGCAGTGATTTTATAAATCAATCCAGCCATATTTAGGTGTTGTTGAGATTCCTTAAATCCAGTTGCACAAAACAGGATGATAATGAATTCCAAGCAAGCCTGGGTATAGGAAGAAACGTGCAATTATGCATGTGGATTTATTTGAAAGAAATGTTAATGTATTGTTCCATCATCATTATTTAACAATCAATTATTGAATACATAAAGACTATGCCTCTACAAGAATTACTTCTGGTAAGTTTAATTATGAATGCCTATATGATGTTGCAAAGATTTTTAGAAAACAGGAATAGAAATAATTTGGCGGCTAGACAAATCAAAAAGGTCGAGAAGCCGCAGTGGTCACTGGGTAATAGAACACAAAAAAACTGCCTAATTTTGTATGGCGGTGATTTCGTGATTTAAGCTGACATATTTATGTGTTGCTGATGTAACTTATATCCAGTTGTAGTACCAAATATGGGTTGTTACTACATGGGTGGTGTACCATATGTGAGGGAATACTGCAAAACATTAAGGGGCAGATTTACAAGAAAGTGACTCAGTGTGTTCCGCAAGCCATCTGGCTACACCGCACTTAGTCACTTTCAAAGCACAGGGAAGCGACATATTTACAACAATATGTCCCATCTTGTGCTTCTCCCTGCGCTGGTGCACAAACTGCTGCCATGCGCCGACACCCTTGCGCCATGGCGCAAAGACGCCTGTGTCGTGGGGATATTGTTTTTGTTCAGGAAGGGTTCCCTTCATACACAAAAACAATCCGAATTGCCGTTTTTGAATTTCTATGTGTGCTGCATTAGCACATACAGAAGTTGAAAAACGTCATTTTTTCAATGATTGGTAATGTGCAGGAAGGGAACACTTCCTGAACAAAAACAATCATTGGAGGTGATTTCCTCTTTCTATGTATGCTGCACAATGCAGCACACTTAGAAAGGAAAACAGAACGAAGAAAAATTAACACATTTCTCCTTGTTGCATCTCCCTACGCCTCCCCTGTGGAGGCGTAGCATTCACATGCATTTCCAGATTTACGATTCCTCGTAAATCTGGAAATGTATCTGTTTACATGGGTTTTGCGTGGGAATACCCACAGCAACACCCATGGAACATCCCTTTCACGCAAAGTGCTGCGTGCAAAGGGGCCATATTTACAAGGACAGGAAAAGTCACGCAGGGTGGCTTTTCCTGTCCTTGTAAATATGGAGCAGTAAAATGTGCCACCGGTACGACACAAAAAGTGACGCATCAGTGGCGCATGGGGCTTGTAAATCGGCCCCCAAGTACTCACATGCTGTAATGTGGGTATTCTGCGTATACAGACTTACTGGTGCTGACACCCCACTATGGCACATTTCCATGGACGATATGCAGGGAGGGGAAATTGAGAGTTTCCCCTATGAAAAAAGGAAAACCACATAAGGCAGTGGGTTGTAAATTGAGCTGCTGGAGGTGATCACAGCATCGTTTCCCAGACAGCCTTTGCTACCATTCTGTAATGCTTTAATCCCGCTCTTTCGCAGAAAGCAGCAACGGTCCGGAGAAGTGCAGCACAACAAAACAAATATACACTAATGTGCAGGGTGAAAGTAACCACACTTGTAAATGATTAAACAGCTGAAATGCAGAGAATTCACTGCAAGAAGGTCCTCTGGAGTGAAAAGTCCTAGAACTGTAATTCCGATTACACAGATTTTCAAAATTATTGCCTATCTTGGCCTGGCCGTGTTAATGTTTTATTTTTTAGGAATGATTTGTAGATTTATGGTCACAAATGTTTTGAGATTGATGTCACCAGTCTGAAGAGCAAGTGCTTTGTTTCGAACTTTGTGTTATGCCTCCTCCTCCATGGCCGTCCGTCAAAGTATCCTGATATTTGGGTGAGGTAAAGCCACCTGACAAAATACCGTTACAGAATGGCGTTATTTTCCTTTGTGCAGTTTTACCTCCCCATTCTGCTTTTCAGATTGTTTAGAGGAATACCCTGCAACAAAATAATTTGTGTTCCCAGTTACTGCATATCTTACCTTATGCAAACCTCGACAGGGTTTTCTTGGCAATGAATGCAGGTTAAAATGTTCAAATGTTCAGAAATTTAGCACATCATGTAATGGCGAATTTAGTCTAAAAACGTATTTCCACCTACTTTGGAATGACCTGTGGAATAAGGCTATAGTTACTGGCCCTATGCGATTTGATTATTGGCTCTCCCACGCACTGTGTCTTTCCACGCTGATTGTGGAACCATTTGTTAAGTTTGCATAGTGTTTGGAAAACTAATTGGAGTTGTACAGTAAATTTCAGATTTTCCAGTTACTAGCAATAACGTGTGAGTCATAAGAGTGGCCCAGATCTTGACAGTTCTATGTTGTCAGAACACTTCAGCTGCAATGAGCATGTTTATTATCTACAGGTACATAAAGTTTAAGCCCCCTGCGACCAACCTTGATGTCTGGCTCATTTTTAGGGCGAAGCCTACCAAACAGCACAATTGTCTGGATTGCTAATAACATCTTGGGGACATTCGGAAATCTTTCCTGGGAATGCATTCCACCCTTTGCTTACCATTGACTTTGTGGTTTGTAATTCACATTTGCTTGTTTTCTATTTGCTTGCTCTATTTGTTTTAGGCTGTCCAGCTTGAGTTTGCCCCTTCCGTTGCCCAAACCCTATTTACTGTATTCTTGCACCAGTGCTTGATTTCTGTAAACAGGCCTTTAAATGTTGATCTTATCTTGTCACATTTTCTGTGCATTCAATTGTAGAGGTCAAATGTCAGGCTCGTTCTTTCAAGGAGTATGGTGTTCACTTTTCTTCCTCTGACTTAAAAGTGAGAGGATTTGTGTGATAATGATGCTGGCTACTAGGGATGTCCTTGAGGAAGGCTGTGAAATGTTTTTTTTTCTAGCAAACAACATTTTAATATCTGTAAATTAACTGTGCAGACACTTCAGAATAAAAAGCACAAATGAAGCACATGTTTTGGTAATTCTGAAGTTTGTTGGAAACAAATATTTGATTACAATCAAACCAAGTCAATACACTAGGTGATGACAGTTCAACACATAATTGTTTGCGTGTTGTATACTTTTATCAGTAAAACTGCATGTCTGTGCAAATGTTATGGTCATTTCAATTGAAGATGTGTTGTCTATAATGGCAGTACGCTACCACACCATGTATACTTCACTTTACCCCACTACATACACTCTACTTTGCACCACTCCACACCCCTGTAGTCTACTCTGCGACACTCCACACTACTCCCTACTGCATCACTGCACTCTACTCTGCACCACTCCGCTCCTCACCACTTCACTCTACGCTGCTCTACTCTACACCACTCTACCCCACACTACTCTACTATGCACCACTTCACTCTGTACAACTCCACTATATGTCACTCCACTCTGCAACACTGCACTCTATGACATTGTACTCTACTCTGAAATAATCCAATCTATGCCACTGTACTCTACTCCACGGTGCATCATTCCATTCTATGGCACTGCAATATATCCTGTGCCACTCCACTCAACACCACTCTATTCTATGCCACTGCATTCTACACCACTGCACCCAATACCAATGCACTCTGCACCGCTTTACTCAAAACCAATACACTTTATGCCACTGTACTCTATGCCAATCTACTATACACCACTGCATTTTACACCACTCTACAACATTGCACTCTACCTCACTTTACTTTACACCACTCTATGCCACTGCACTCTACACCAATGCACTCTATGCCACTCTACTCTACACAACTGCACTCTACAACACTCTACTCTGCAACCCTACACCCTCTGCCACTGAACTCTATGTCACTCTACTTTGCACCACTCTACTTTGTGTCACTGCACTTTATGCCACTGCACTCTACTTTGCCCCACTCTAATCTAATGTGCACCACTACAATTTGACACTGCACTCCACACCACTGCACGCTACACCACTCTAATCTATGCCACTGCACTCAATGCCACTCTACTCTCACCTCTGCACTGTACCCTGCAACACTCCACTCTACCCTGCACCACTCCCCTCCATGCCACTTCACTCTACTCTATGCCACTGGACGCTACGCCACTCCTCTACTTTGAGTCGCTCTACCCTAAGCCACTTCACTCTATGCCAATGTACTCTACACCACTTCATTCAAAACTAATGCACTTTACGCCACTTCACTCTAGGCCAACCTACAACACTCCACTCTACCACACTATGCTGTACACTACTCCAATCTGCGTCACTCCATTATATGCCTCTCTACAATGCAACACTGCACTCTGAAATATTCTACTTGACGCCACTGCACATCTACTCCGCTCTTCACCGTTCCACTCTATGCCACTGCAATATTTCCAGCGTCACTCCCCTCCATGCCACTCTATTATTTGCCACTGCACTCTATGCCACTCCACTCAATACCAGTGCACTCTACCCCACTTTACTCAAAACCAAAACATTCTACGCCACTGTACTCTATGCCAATCTGCTCTACAAACACTACATTGTCTGCCACTATACTCTATTCTGCAACATTCTACTCTATGCCACTGCACTCTGCACCACTGTACACGTTGCACTCTATGTCACTTTACTCTGCACCACTCTATGCCACTGCACTCTACACCAATGCATTCTATGCCACGGTATCCCAAGTATATCTCGCAGGGGAAATGGGACATCCTCAATAGAGGCAATCTGCGGAGGCTGTGCGCAAACATTCGGGGGTTAGAAAAAATAAAAACAACTGATATTGACAGCGTGTCCTTCCTCGCCCCTGGATCAAGCGAAACAAACGAGACTACACAGATAATCTTCGCCAACTGGTCCATGGCCGAGACCCTGAGAGGGAACTATAAGCAACTGGAAAACTGGGGCATTAAAATCATGACCCCGGTTCTGACAAAATACCCGGCGATTTTGAAAAGAAGCGACCCAAAGGACCAGCAGGGAAATCAGGATCTGAAAAATGGGGATTGAAGGCCTACAAAGGATGCAAATCATCCAGCAACTATCACAGGTTCTATTCTCCATGGCACCAAAGGTGGATCAAAAACAAGTTTGATCAGCGACAGCTCATTCAAAATAACAAGTCACGTAGAAGGGGCAACCAATCCTGTTCCACCGCAGAAAACACTAACAAAGACTGGTCTTGGCTCCCACAGGCCCTAAATCCCTGCCCCTAACACCAAGTCCCTCGCTAACAAGGAGATTGTGACATCTGAGGTCCGGCACCCTCTAAGAGTCTGTTTTGATCAGTACAGATGCCCTTCTGATAACATCCAAACACAAAAAATCATGACCGGAATGTCGCAGGTATCATTAAGGTTTTGCAGAACTGGCACCCACATTTCTCAAAGGAGCTGACCTTATCTGCACCCAAGAAACATAGGCAACTGCACCCATACCAATAACAGGCTATGCAGTATATACCAAACCTGCCATCAAAAACAACATATTTAGGAGATCCTCTGTGGGGATCTCCATATACATTAGGCACTCATTGAAAGTAAACTCCACAGAGGTAAAGAACCCCTCTGACTGGTTTCTGGCGGGTTCCCTTAAAGGCCTTAATACGGGCGATGGCCCACTATCGATTCTTCTGATTAACGTCTATTACAACCCCCATGAGCCTGGCCCCAACGACAAGCTCAACCAGTTGATAACTCAGATAGAAGCTTTGCTCATACACTTTGCATCTATGGAATTCATTATTCTAGGATATTTCAATACTCGTAACATAGGGGACCATGCACCACAAAATCACAGCTCAGGGAGCACCGCAATCTTCAATGCCCTTATACGGCATATAATCTGGCAACAGCGCACTCTCTATTCACAAAACATAACCCTGGGGCCTTCTTTGCACCCACTTATAACAATCAAACCACAATAGATTATATCTTTTTAAGTGAGAAAATACAAAAACTCATGTCAAACTATAGTGTGCACCCACGGACGGAAAGCGACCACGCCGCCTTAACTGTCCAGTTGACCATCCCAGCAGACATTCGCCACTCTCTGCGTTGCATTGGGGCATCCAAAGGGGAAGAACAGCATACATTTCTTAAAAGAATCAAATGGGGGCCAATGCCAATGAATACATTTGATTCTTGGAAACAAATGCGGGTAGGCCGGCAAACCAGCTAAATGAATGGGGACATCATAAGCAAATGGGACTCTCTCGCCTACGAACTAGCCTCATTGCTTCGGGGGAGCACCACACCCAGAACTCCCGCAGACCCAGCACACTCCCTAGGACACGTCACACTAATCAAGGAAAGTGCCAAACAATTAAATACTAAACGCATAGCTTACCAGAAAACCGGATCAGAGTCTGCCAAAATGCTATTTAAATCAGCTGCAAAAACCCACTTGAAACTGGTCTGGAAAACAAGACGAGAATGCACTGAGGCAAATAGGCTTAAGATCTTTGATCTGTTAGCACCTAGTAAAACCCAAGAATTTTGGCAGCACTGAAGCAACCTTATACACGGGGCCACTATTAGAGAGAATCTAATTGACGCGGGAACTTGGGTAGCCCATGTGAAAAGCTTGTACTTGGACGATTCCAACTCAACTCCTCCAACTAGGCCATTAACACCAGGGGAGGGAACAGGTAGCTTTACCACTGAATCTACTCTTTCGCTTGATGATCCAACCCTCCCAAGCAAAGGATTAGTCTGCACTACCCTAAAGAAGATTCGACAGAATGAAGCACCTGGCCCGAATGGGCTGCCTGGTTCCCTCTTCAGGGAAGACATAACCTTCTGGACGGAAAGGTTCACACAGCTATACAGATTCCTGGAGGGGTTCACTGCTGCATTCAATATTTAAAAAAGGGCTCAACACCGATCCAAAGATCGCCCTGCTTGACATTGAGGACAAAGCTTATGCAAGCACTCTCCTAGCGGAACTAGCAGACTGGGCCAGCAATGAAGGCCTTCTGCCCTTTTTTTAGACCGCGTTCAGACCAGGGATCTCCACTGTGGATAACATTATTGCCCTGTCATATCTAGCCCAACAAGCGGTGACCCATCGAACTCTGCCACTCTTTGCCTGCTTCATCGACTATTCAACAGCCTTCGGTGGGGTAGATTGTACCATCCTTTGGCAGAAATTGGCACGTTGGAACATCAGTCCACCTTTACTACAAGCAAATAGATTACTGTACTCACAAACTTGGGTTAGAGTCAAACTCTCGAGTGAGTTCGCCACAGAGAAAATCTTCACAGATCGGGGGCTAAAACAGGGCTGTGTCCTGGCCTCGATGCTATTCAATTTATATACAGCCGACATGGGTCAAGCCCTGTATGGAGCCACTTTAGCCACCCCCAGGATCGGGCACACAAAGATCCAACTGATGCAAACGCAGACGACCTGGTTCTTTTGGATCAAACCAAAATTGGATTACAAAAAGCACTAACAGCCCTTGCAGTCTATAATGTCAAAAACAAGTTGGTTGCTAACCCAACCAAACCTAAAATAGTGATTTTTGGCCACTATCCGGAAAAAAAAGGGGCCATGTGGACGCTGGATCCGTTGACCTTGAACCGTGTACAACATTATAATGATCAAGGGGTATGACTTAGAGAAACGGCCCACCCACGGATTCATCTTAACAAACTACAGGAGAAAGGGAAAAGGGTCACCTACGCTCTCTGCAAATTACAAGGCACCCTGGATAGCCCAACAACAACCGCCATTCAAAGAGTACTGAGGGCGAAACTACCACCATCAATAATTACGCCCAGCAGGCCTTTCCAAGGAAATTTGGGAATGGCCTAGAAAAAATACACTGTACTGCCTACAAAAAGCTATTTCGCCTACCAGCTTGCACCAGGAACAACTTAATTCATCTAGAGTTTAACCTCAACCAACAAAAACTGGAAGAGTTGGCGGCTCTGAGTAAATACTTCTACCTAACAACGGCAACCCCGGAGAACTAAATGAAAGCCGTCTTAAAGTACATCTTTCAACAACCTGGTAACCCTTGGTCCACTGTTCTCGCCTCTGCTAAAGATCTGCTGTAACTTGCAACAGAGAATTGGGACCCAAGCATAATCAAATACTTCAGTATTAAAAAAACAATAAAAATGCAAGTACGTCTACGATCTCGGACCTTGGATATGGAATACTTAGTAACAAGAGGTTTTCATGAGACCCAAAGTCTCCCCCACACATTGCCCATCTTACGCAGGCTGCGGGGAGAGAAGCCCTAGACAGAATTCTAGCTGCAAGACTACATACCCTCTCTATCAAAGATCTATATCCAACTGGGAAAGTAAGGTCAGCCATTATGGAGTGCCACCTTTGCAACTACAAACGCAAGTCTTTGGGCCATATTCTACTCTGCTGCCCTGTGTCTAGCACACAGACTCTACCTTAAACCAATTCTGCTCCAACTGGGCACTCGCACTGCACAGGAGGCAGCCCCTCGCCTCTACAAGTTGGACATAGTGAAGCACATGGACAAATTTGGCAAATTTGTCCACCTCACCCGCCTAAAACTGATGGGCACTTCGCCCTAGGCTGCTAGGCAGGCACCGCTGGGACTGCCGTTTTGCCCCCTTCTTAAAATAGACTGACTTAACACAAAAGACTGATGTAATATAAAAGACTGATCAAAACTTGGCTGTTTTTACCCAATTAAGTAAAGAGAATCTTAACACTGTATTGTACATACACTTGCTTATAAAGATTTTTTTAGACTTTATACTGTTTTTTATAAACTGCATTTTTGTAATGGTTTTAAGTAACCACACAAATAAAGAATTCATTCAATCATTCACTCTATGCCACTGCACTCTACAGCACTGCAAGCTACAATACTCTATTCTGCAACCCTGCATTCTCTCCCACTGAACTCCATGCCACTCTTCTCTGCACCACTCTACTCTCTGCCACTGCACTCTACTTTATGCCACTCTACTGCATGTTACTCCAATGCACAATATTTCACTACACTTTATCTACTCTAATCTACTGTGCACCACTGCACTCTGACACTGTACTGTTTGCCAGTTCACTCTACTCAGCAACACTCTACCCTATGCCAGTGCACTCTACCCCACTCTACTATGCACCACTGCATTCTACACCGCTCCAGTCTAGGCCACTCCACTCTACTCAGCGCCACTGCACTCCACGCGACTCCACGCCTCTCTACACTCCACTCTATGTTACTGCACTCTATGGCAATACTCTATGTCACTGCACCCTATCCATGCCACTTCACTCTACTCTGAAACAATCTGCTCTTCGCTACTGTGCTCTATGCCACTGCACTCTATGCAACTCTACTCCAAACCATCTGGTCTCTCTGCCAATGCCCTCAACACCATTTTACTCAACACCAATGAACTCTATGGCATTGCACTCTATACTAACTACTCTGCACCACTGCACTCTACACCACTATCCTCTGCTCTGTAACACTATGACACTGCAAGCTTTGCCACTGCATGCTATGCAACTCAACACCATTGCTATCTACATCACTGCTTTCTACATCACTTTATTGTAGTCTGCACCACTGCACTCAAGACCACTGCTCTCTGCATCACTCTACTCCATGCCACTGCACTCTATGCCACGGCACTCTATGATACACTACTCTACAACACTGCACTCTCTGCCACTGAACTCAGCTCCACTCTACTCTGCACTGCTGCACTCTATCCCCCTGCACGCTATGCCACTCTATTCTACTCTGCACCACAGTACTCTATGTCACTGCAACCTGCAGCACTCTGCTCTGCAACAATTTATGCCACTGCACTCTTTGCCACTGCACTCTACTCTGTGCCATTCAACTCTATGCTACTGCCCTCTATGCCACTAGACTTTGCATCACTCCACGCTACTCTAAACTATTCTGCACCTCTGTATCCCACGTCACTACACTTTACGGCACTCTATTTTTTCCACTATACTCCACACCACTCTACTGTACACCTCTGCACTGAATCCTGCACCACTCCACTCTAATCTGCGCAAGTCCACTCTACACTACTTCATTCTACTCTATGTGACTGTACTCTATGCCACTGCAATGTACTCTCACCACTTTACTCTAGCCACTCCACTGAACGTCACTGCACTCTATGCCAATGCATTCTACACCATTGCACTGTACACCAATCTACTCTGCAGCACTGTACTTTACACCACTTCACTCTAGGCCATTCTACTCCACTTTGATACTTTACTCCACTCTCTGCCACTCTACAACAGTAATCCACTCTAGGATGTTCTCTGTAACACTCCCTTTATTACACTCCATGCCACTTAACTCCACTGTATATTGTGACACACTACTCCACACTACTCCACTCTACTCGACTCTGCTCGACTCCATTCAGTGCCACTCCATTTCCATACTCTAAGACACTCCACTCTATGACAATTTGCTCCTCTGTACGCTACTCTACTCAAGTCAACGCCACTCCAATCTGGTCTACACCACTCCATTACGCTCTGAGCCACTCCACTCTACGCCACACCACTCTACGCCACTCAACTCTATGCCCTTCCACTCTCCGACACTCTGCTACCTCCATGAACATCTGCGACACTCCACAACACTCTATACCACTCCATGTCACTCCACTACACCTCTCCCCATTCCACTCCAATCCATGCCATTCTACTCTACTTTACTTCATAACACTCCACTCTACTCCACTTTATGACCCTGTACTCCACATCACTCTCCTTTACCCCACTCACTTTTAGCCATGCTGAACAGCAGCCACGCTGCTGTACAACATGGCTAAAACATGTTGGCAAAGAAGATAGCTCTTGCATAGGCGGGACGTATTGGCTTTGCCAATGCTTGTTAACACCAGTAATTCCTCTGTTGGAGCAGTAACTGACTCCTGTTGAAGTGCATACTGTGCCATCTTTGCCATCAACTGTGCAACCCTGGAGCTCAGTGAACTGAATTGACATATGATTTATACATTTTCTGCAAGTGGGAATAGCAGTTCAATTTTAGTTGGTGTGTTATTGATTGTTGAATCTTCTTGTGCTCTGTGACGTTTTGGCTTGTTTTTGGCTGCCTTTGTTAATGAATCATTGCACTTCTCTTACCTTACACTGGTGTCTGGCGCAAGTATGATAGGAGCAGCCTTCCTCTCCAATCTCACCATTGTTCTCCAGGGTGACTAAACTAAAGAGAGGATTTGCTAGGCAACGGTACCGAAAAGCAGCTCAGTAGGAAAGGAGCCAATATATAAAGATGGTATTGAAGAGAGCACAAGGCATAAAACATTCTCAAACAAAGCAAACGTATACTAGAGAAAAAAATAATCTTTTCCAAACAAGGAAAAAAACAAGCACAAAAGCCCAGTATGATCCAAAAAGAAGAAACAAGGGAATGGAGATTGCGAATGGTGATGGACACAGCGAAGACTGAATCCTCGAAGCAGTGTGACCCCTGAAGAATTCTAAACATCCCCTTAAATAGTAACTAGTTCTAATAACCCTAAACATTACCTTGAAACACATTACATCTGTTTTGTATTAGCATGCCTCATAGGAACAAATGCAACTTCATGTAGTAAGATACTTCTGGTCATACACACCTCCATCAACTAGATGTCCTCATAATAATTAAACAAGAAATTTAAGCCAGGTTCTATTACATCATACCTGTTAGATCTAGAGGGGGCGCGGGAAACCCACCCCAGCTGTTCCCACGGACCAGGAAGGAGCAGAACTTGAGGGGGATGCCCTGGAGCCTACCGGGGAACAGGTGGCCGAACTGGGGGACGTACCTGAGCTGACCCATTGGCAGTAAGAAGGTGGCCCCTCCAGGGAGGAATTCTGCAAGGCGCAGAGAGAGTGCCCTTCCCTCAGTGTGCAGCAACAGGCTGCAGACTAGGCAGCAGGTGGAGAGTCCAAGGATCATCTCATTTACTGGGTGGATGAATTGTTGTATAGTGAGCCCAAGTTCGCTGAGCCCGGTGTAGCCCGTGTGCTGGTGGTACCAGAACCAGGAACTTCTTAATGGGTCTGGCTCATGACGTGCCTCTCGCAGGACATCTGGGGCAAGACAAGACCTTCCAAAGGCTTGTCACCCACTTCTTCTGGCCCCAGATGAAGAAGCACGTCAAGACATTTTGTACATCTTGCCAAACATGTCAGACTAGTGGCAAGAGCAGAGGGAAGTGCAAGGCACCCCTCCAACCCTTTCCTGTGGTGAGAACCCCTTTCGAGCGGGGGCATCGACATCGTGGGGCCCTTGGACGACCCCAAGACAGCCTTAGGCAACAGGTTCATCCTGGTCTTGGTGAACCATGCCACCCGGTACCTGGAAGCTGTCCCTCTCAGGACAATCACACCCCCCGTGGTGGGCCGTGCATGGATGGGGATATTTTCCCGTGTGGGGTTCCCCAGAGAGGTGGTCTCCGACCGGGATATCTACTTCATCTTTAGGTACATGAAGTCTCTGTGGGAGAAGTGTAGGGTAACTTATAAGTTCACCACTTCTTACCTCCCTCAAGGAAATGGGTAGGTTGAAAAGTTCAACCGCACCCTGAAAGGTGTGAATATGGGCCTAGTGGAGCCCATGAGAAGGAAGTGGGACGTCTTTCTACCATGCCTGTTGTTTACCTACAGGGAGGTACCTCAGAAGTCCTTAGGGTTTAGTC
This sequence comes from Lissotriton vulgaris, assembly GCF_964263255.1. Lineage (NCBI taxonomy): Eukaryota > Metazoa > Chordata > Amphibia > Caudata > Salamandridae > Lissotriton > Lissotriton vulgaris. The sequence continues at coordinate 361,031 of NW_028243295.1, read as the reverse complement.
CCTTTGAACTCCTGTATGGCCACCCTGTTAGAGGACCTCTCACACTGGTGAAGGAGGGGTGGGAGAAATCACGTGGGAAAACGCCCAGGATGTGTTCAGCTTTGTGCTGGCCTTCCGCAACCAGACACAACGCTTCAGGAAGCTCGCACAGGAGAACCTAGAAGCTAGCCAGGAAGAAATGAAAAGATGGTATGACCAGAATACCACTCTGGTTCAATTTCAACCTGGGCAGATAGATGGGTGATGGCACCAGTGGAGCCTTGTGGGCTCCAAGGCAAGTGGACTGGGCCATATGAAGTGGTGGAGCGCAAGAGCGAAGTAACCTACCTGGTTAACTTGAAGACTCCCAGGCAGCCCCTGAGAGTCTTGCATGTGAACTGCCTCAAACCCCACTTTGAGAGGTCTGAAGTGACAATGCTCCTGGCTACAGATGCTGGAATGGAAGAGGAAAGTGACCCTCTTCCTGACCTCCTGGCAGCCAAGGAGCAAGACGGGTCAGTTGATGGTGTGGTCCTCTCGCTCACCCTGACCCCAAAGCAGCAGAGGGACTGTCGCCAAGTGTTGGGTCAGTTTGCCTCCCTGTTCTCCCTGACCCAAGGTGTCACCAATTTGTGCACTTATGATATGGACACTGGAGATAGTTTACCTGTGAAACATACATTTTACAGGGTAGCTGACAAGGTCAGGGCCAGCATCAAGGAAGAGGTTTCCAAGATGTTGGCGCTAGGGGTAATTGAGCCCTCCAGCAGCTCCTGGACTAGCCCAGTGGTCTTAGCGCCAAATGCTGCTGCACCCGGTGCCACTCCAGAACTCCGGTTTTGTGTGGATTACCATGGGCTCAATGCGGTCACCAAGACTGACGCACACCCCATCCCCAGAGCTTATGAGCTCGTGGATCGGTTGGGAGCTGCCCAGTTCCTCAGTACGCTTGATTTAACTTCTGGGTACTGGCAGATTGCCTTAACTGAGGGGGCCAAAGAGAGGTCTGTGTTCTCAACTCCAAAGGGGCACTTCCAGCTCCAAGTCATGCCCTTTGGGTTGAAGAACTCCCCTGCCACATTTCAGAGACTGGTCAACCAGGTATTACCGGGCTGGAGGAATTCAGCGCTGCATACCTGCATGACATTGCTGTGTTCAGCTCCACTTGGGAGGAACACTTGCAACACCTCTGTGAAGTGTTGAAGGTTCCGCAAAGGGCAGGGATCACTATCAAGGCCAGCAAGTGCCAGATAGGGCAGGGATCAGTGGTTTATTTGGGACACCAGGTGGCACCCCTACAGGCGAAGATTGATACCATTCTGGCTTGGGAGCCCCCCAAGACCCAGAGAGAGGTGAGAGCCTTTTTAGGTCTCACCGGGTATTACAGATGATTTGTCTAGGGGGATTGGCACCATCATTGCCCCCTTGACAGAGTTGACATCAAGGAAGCAGCCCAAGAGAGTGAATTGGACCGAAGCCTGTCAAACTGCTTTTGATGCCCTGAAAACTGCCATGTGTACAGCACCGGTGCTCAAGGCACCTGATTTCTCCAGTGAGTTTGTAGTGCAGACAGACGCTTCAGAGCATGGTGTAGGAGCAGTACTCTCACAGATCAACGACGAGGGCTGGACCAACCTGTAGCTTTCATTAGCAGGAGGCTACTACCCAGGGAACAGAGGTGGAGTGCAATTGAAAGTGAAGCTTTTGCTGTGGTCTGGGCTCTGAAGAAGCTGAGGCCCTACTTGTTTGGAACTCACTTCCCGGTTCAGACAGAACACAGGCCCCTCAGATGGTTAATGCAGATGAGGGGTGAGAACCCAAAACTGTTGAGGTGTTCCATCTCCCTACAGGTAATGGACTTTACGGTGGAACATCACCTTAGTACAGAACACGCCAACGCTGATGGTCTGTCCAGATTCTTCTGCCTTAGTGAAGAGAACTCCCAAGATGGCAGGCAGTTCTCCACACTTTCAGCTGGAGGGGACACGTGTTAGACCTGGCATCTTTGGTGTGGTTTCCCATGTCTTTTTGCCTCTGCCTCCGGTATTTTTGATACTGTGCTGGATTTCGTTTTTGCTTGTTTAGATGCTTTGGGCACTTTGCCACTGCTGATCAGTGTCAAAGTGCAGGTGCTCCCTGTGTAAATTGTTTTTGTAATTGATTATCCATGATTGGCATGTTTGTATCACCAAGAAGTCCCTAGTAAACTGCACTGAGTGTGCCAGAGCTGGTGATACAAATGCTACTAGTGGGCCTGCAGTAATGATTGTGCCACCCACATGAGTAGCCCTAAAATGGTGTCTTAGGTCTGCCACCGCAGGGCCTGTGTGCTGTCTGTGAACTGCCATGTCCTCCTGGTCAGTGTCCCCACTGACCAGGCCTAATCCTTCCATTTCTGTACACATTGGTCACCCATATGGAAGGCCCAAGGTACCCCCCTGGGCAGGGTGCAGTGTATGTGAAAGGTAGAGTATGTACTAGTGCAGGTGACATGCTCTGGTAGTGAATTACAGCCATTTTCGTTTTTCACTATTGTAAGGTTATCTTGCCCATAGGCTATCATGGGGAATTCTGGCTACACAGTGGATATCTGCATATCTTCCCATAGGAGCAAGATAGGACATACAAGTCTAGTATCCCTGAACTCAGAATTTAATAACACATATTTTAGGAAAGGTGGTTTTTAAATCCTGTGTTTGAGAATAGCACTTTTAGAAAGTTGCTGTTCTCTTGTCTGACCGTTCTGTGTGCCTTGGCCTGTTTGTGAATTGACTGTCTGGTTTGTGAGTTGCAGGGGCTGGGTGGCTCCCAGAGGCTGAGTGGGCCATCCCTGGGCTGAATAGCTCCATCTGCATCTAGAGTGGTGGGAGGGGGTAGCACCTGGGCCTGAATAGGGCTGTGCCTGCCTTCCACAATGCTGGCTCCACCTCCTGCTGGGCGGCTGACGACCCTGCCCCTCTCTCTGAAAGGAAAGGAGCGGCCAGGAAAATCAAGTGCTCAAGGAACACCCAGAACCGGTTCAGACCGGGCTCAGAGCCCTCTTGCACAAAGGGAACAAAGACTTTTAGGGGTATAAATACAGGACCCCAGACCACTGAACTTTAGATCATCCTGGAATCAAGAAGGAACCTCTGCCAAGGAGAAAGCTGGAAGACTGGAGAAGGAAGACTATCCTGCTGTTGCTTTGCTGGACTGACCTGCAGTTGCTTTGCTGCCAATGAGAGGGTAAGGACTTTGCTTTGTGCTGTGTCCCCTTGCTTGAAGGAATCTCCAAGGGCCTGAAGAAGAGCTGGCTCCCTGTTAAGAAGTCCCAGGAACAAAAGGACTTCACTCAGCTTCCCTGAACTCTGCTAAGAGAGTTCTGTCCTTCCTAGAGTGCTTGGGCCAGTGGTGGTGCCTCTGGAAGTTGTACCTGTGTTGGAAAGTTGGAAACCAAGATTTTGAAGACTTTCTGCAAGTTTTAACGCATTGCTCGCTTGCGGAGCACATCCCCGTCAGTGCGAGGAAATTCCCGCCACTACGAAGTCCAAGTTCGTCGCAGCTCCTGTTGCAGCTGCCAAAGTCATCGCATCCTTCGTTTGTGGGATGCACCAGTCCGGTGCAGGAAGATTACCATCGCAGCGAGTATCGTCGCAGAGCCTGTCGTCATTGGGTGAGATCGTCGCACCGCTTGCTTGCGGACCGCATCACGTCGCTGCGAGAGTCGTCGCAGAGCCATCGCATTGAGGGGCCCCGAGAGGAGAAGATCGGTGCTGAGCCGCACATCGTCGCCACACCAGAGATCATCGCATCATATCTTTTGCAAGCCGCTTCCACCGAAACCTGTGCACGGAAATCCACGCAAGGTATCGCATCCCTCCCCATACAGCCTGGAGTCACTGCAACACACCCGCTACGTCCAGCGGGGTTGTCCCATCGTCTCCCCAGGGTCTCAGGAGTGACACATTGCTTGCTTTTCAACGCTACAGCTTTCACTTGGAACTTTTGTCGCATCTAAAGGTACTGTTAGCCAAAACATGACACAACTGTGGATTATTTTAACGCAACCTTAAGAACTCATTTGAAACCATATTCTTGAACTGTGTATGTGGGATTTTTGTTGTTTTGGTCTTGTGTAGTTTAGATTAAATAACTTTATTTTTCTAAACTGTTGTGGAGTCAGTTTGTGGTGTTTTTACTGTGTTACTGTGAGTTTTGGTACAAATACTTAGCACATTGCCTTTGATAAGCCTGACTGCTCGTACCAAGCTACCAATAAGGGGGGGCATGGGTTATCTAAAGAGTGTATCCTGCCTTACCCTGACTAGAAGCAAGGGTCCCTATTTGGACCGTGGTACGTACCTATGCCAACTAGAGACCCCCAGATCTAACAATCCCCATGTGCCAAAAATTAAATAGTGGAGCATATAGGGGCCTCTCTTATCAAGTGTCAAAAGGTAGGTACAACACATCTTGCCCTGCTGACAGTGAGATACCAGCAATATTTGGGGGGGACGTAGTCCTTCGAGCGGCACTCACGGGCTCCATACAAGCTGAGTGTAATAACCTGGACTAAAATGCATTCCGTTTCCCCCTTACAATGAGGGTGCTGAGAAATTAGCAGAAAGGCCAGAAATAAAAGCATACTTGAGTTGGTATAGTATTGTGACTGGAACCTTTATCTCCATCAACTACTGGACACAAAGTCATAACAAGTGGCAACACTAAACTAGAGTGTTTCTGAAGACAGTTGAGATCTCTTGTTCCTACCACCCTGTTGCCTCCTAGGACAACATTGTACATAGGCTCTAATGTTATTTTGAATAATGACAAAAGCGCTGCAATTTTTTAATTTGTTAGTAGCATGACATGAAGGGTTGTAGAACATTCTGTTTTTGGTTGATCATCAGTGTAACTGCCCTACATTTCCTAAAGATAAATAAAGAGCTAGTGGGTTATTTCAAGTTTACCAGTTTGACTACCAATCCACAGATGTAGAAGAGACACTGTCTTCACTCCACTGGACATGGGTGGGCTGTCAAATGTTTAATTCCCCACTTACGCTGCAGGACCTTTTCATCAGATATACAGTGGGATCCACTTTAGGGATGACTTGTGTTGAAGTTCCTGTTTATTCTAAGTCATTCTTCCTTCATCCTGTTGCAATGCTCCATTCTAAATACGTTCCCGTGTGATACCTGCCCATCTACCATAGGCCTTGACACAGGCCCTAAACACTTCCTCATTTTGGACTGATGTGGGTCTTCAAAATGTTCCCTTCCAATGTGTAGGTGCTTTTCCAGGATGCACCACCAGCATGGTTTCCATGCAATGCGTGAGTCCTATTCTAGGATGCACTGCCAGCATGGTTACCATGCAATGCATGGGTCCTTTTCCAGGATGCACCACCAGCATGGTTACCATGCAATGTGTGGGTCCTTTCCAGGATGCACCACCAGCATGGTTACCATGCAATGTGTGGGTCGTTTTCTAGAATGCACCACCAGCAAGTTACCATGCAATGTGTGGGTCCTTTCCAGGATGCACCACCAGCATGGTTACCATGCAATGTGTGGGTCGTTTTCTAGAATGCACCACCAGCAAGTTACCATGCAATGTGTGGGTCCTTTTCTAGGATGCACCGCCAGAATGGCTACCATGCAAATTGTGGGTACTTTTCAGGATGCAACGCCAGCATGGTTAACATGCAATGTGTGGGTACTTTTCAGAATGCACGGCCAGCATGGTTACCATGCAATGTGTGGGTCGTTTTCTAAGATGCACCGCCAGAATGGCTACCATGAAGTGTGGGTACTTTTCAGGATGCACCGCCAGCATGGTTAACATGTAATGTGTGGTAACTTTTCAGAATGCACCGGCAGCATGGTTAACATGTAATGTGTGGGTACTTTTCAGAATGCAGGGCCAGCATGGTTACCATGCAATGTGTGGGTCCTTTTTTATTTCCCCCTCCAGCACAGCTACCATGCAGTTTGTGGGTAATTTTCAGGATGCACCCCCAGCACGGTTACCATGCAATGTGTGGGTACTTTTCCAGGATGCACCGCCAGTATGGTTGCCATGCAATGTGTGGGTCCTTTTCTAGGATGCACCGCCAGCATGGTTACCATGCAATGCAGTGCCTAATGGCAACCATGGAACGGGTGGGTCCTTTTCCAGGATGCACCGCCAGCATGGGTATCATGCAATGCATGGGTCCTTTTCCAGGATGCACGGCCTACATGGTTACCATGCAATATGTGGGTTCTTTTCCAGGATGCACTGCCAGCATGGCTACCATGCAATGCGTGTGTCCTGTTCCAGGATACACCGCCAGCATGGTTACCATGCAATGCATGGGTCTTGCACCGCCAGCATGGTTACCATGCAATATATGGTTTATTTTTCAGGATGTACCGCCATCATGGTTACCATGCAATATGTGGGTCATTTTCCAGGATGCACCACCAGTGTGGCTACCATGCAATGCGTAAGTCCTTTTCCAGGATGCACCGCCAGCATGGCTACCGTGCAATGCATGGGCCCTTTTCCAGGATGCACCGCCAGCATGGTTACAATGCAGTATGAGGGTCCTTTTCCAGGGTGCACCGCCAGAATGGCTACCATGCAATGCGTGGGTCCTTTTCCAAGATGCACCGCTAGCATGGTTACCATGCAATGCGTGGGTCCTTTTCCAGGATGCAACGCCAGCATGGTTTCTATGCAATGCGTGGCTCCTTTTCCAGGATTCACCGCCAGCATGGTTACCATGCAATGTGTGGGTCCTTTTCCAGAATGCACCACCAGCATGGCTACCATGCAATGCAGGGATGCTTTTCCAGGATTCACCGCCAGCATGGTTACCATGCAATGTGTGGGTCCTTTTCCAGAATGCACCACCAGCATGGCTACCTTGCAATGCACGGATACTTTTCCAGGTTGCACTTCCAGCATGGTTACCATGCAAAGTGTGGGCACATTTCCAAAATGCACCGCCACCATGGTTTACCATACAATATGTGGTTAATTTTCCAGGATGCACTGCCAGCCTGGTTACAATGCAATGTGTGGGTCCTTTCCCAGGATGCACCGCCAGCATTGTTACAATGCAATGTGTGGGTTCTTTTCCAGGATGCATTGCCAGCATGGTTACCATGCAATGCGTGGGTCTTGCACCACCAGCATGGTTACCATGCAATATATGGTTCCTTTTCCAGGATGCACCACCAGCATGGTTACCATGCAATATGTGGGTCCTTTTCCAGGATGCACCGCCAGCATGGCTACCATGCAATGCGTGGGTCTATGGAATGCGTGGGTCCTTTTCCAGGATGCACCACCAGCATGGTTACCATGTAATATGTGGGTCCTTTTCCAGGATACACCGCCAGCATGGCTACTGTGCAATGTGTGGGTCCTTTTCAAGGATGCACCCCCAGCATGGTTACCATGCAGTATGTGGGTCCTTTTCCAAGATGCACCGCCAGCATGGCTACCATGCAATGCATGGGCACCTTTCCAAAATGCACCGCCAGCATGGTTTCCATGCAATGTGTGGGTCCTTTCCCAGGATGCGCCGCCAGCATGGTTACCATGCAATGTGTAGGTCCTTTTTCAGGATGCGCCGCCTGCATGGTTACCATGCAATGTGTGGGCACCTTTCCAAGATGGACCGCCAGCATGGTTACCAGAGTGGCCTCTTGTGGTAACAATCATTTGCTCATTATCTCACACCTCATTACTCCTGAAGAGCTGGGCTTTCAACAGACTGTAAAAATGTGTAAGTTTTCTTATTAAAAAAATCTTATTTTGATAGTAAAGAAATATGTAATCATTAAAGTGCCGTGCTGGGATACGAAAATTAACGTATGCTTATATGCACAGTCGACAACATTTATATTCGTTTACTTTCTGTTTCATGGACACCATCATCCTTGAACAGATGCAGAATCCTATTTATAGTTGCATAAACAAACATTAACGCATACTTGTATGGAAAGCGCAGAGTATGCACATTGAGTCAATATTCTAAGGAACATTAGATGTTTGTGACAACTATAAATGAAGCATAAAATATGGGTGTTTTATAAATGCGGGATATTTATAACAGAGACTTTTGAAAAGCAAATGAAGAAATCCTGCCTCCACAGAAAGAATATCACCAAGCTTTATAACGGGTTTCATCAAAAGCCATCACTGTCCGGGATCAATTTGTTTACTTCACATATTTAGAAGAAATGTTATGGTGTATGCTGTATAGTTCAAGGGGTAACGTTTGGCAAGAGAACACGTTTCATTTTTAAAGACTTGAGCAATACCGTCTGGAAATTCCTCAGATATAGCATGTGTCGTTTTTGAATAGAGCTAAGAAGGAGGGGTCCCAGTTAACACACACAAAATTGTTTGTAAAAACACACAACTTAATCCAAATATACAAACAAAGAAATTAATCTGCTCACATTGTTTTTAATTACAATGAAGCTAAGCCAACCATTAGGACAACAATTCATAATACAACAATTGAAAATTTGTTATAGTGCCCTGGAAAAGGGAAGGGGGAATGTGCAGTGAGTGTAGGAAGGGGTAGGTGACATAGAAACACGGCCAGAAGGCCACACAATAGTGAATAAACAAATCCTCTAACTTAAATGTATAGGACCATGGGTTCAAATGTAACATTACAAAGTAACATGCTTCATGAGTGTAATCAATAACACAATTGTTGGAGTGAAGCTGAAAACACAGGGAGATAGTCGACGTTTTGACCCCTTAATGGAAGCAGGCTTAAATTGATCCCTTGCAATGGGGTCTTCATCAGGACAGGAGACAGGGACACAAACCAGGGATGCTCATTTTCAAAGGTGGAGAAGGAACTATCAATCCCACAGAACAGACTCGAGGTGGTAGAGCCTGGACTCCTGGACCAACCACTGGTCTCAGAAATGAATGCAGTGCACGGATGGGTGATTATCGTTGAGGAGAGGCATCATTAATGTGCGCAAAGTTGTAATTCCCAGGTACGATCACGACAGGTGTGGGACCTTTGAGTAGGTCACATATGAATACAGTGCACGAATAGGTAATTATCATTTAGGAGAGGCGTCATTAATGTGCGCCATGTTGTAATTCACAGGTACGATCACAATAGGTGTAGGGCCTTTGAGTATGAATACTTCCAAAGAAAGCCTTCAAGTCACATCAAAGTTTGAATAGACAACAGAAAAATCGGGCAACTGTGGGTCTCAGTTGCCAACTGAATGGAGTCGATCACCGAGATTGCGTCATGTACACTGCCAGGTCTTTATATTCAATCAGGCACCTGATGCGTACATTGTAGTTAAGAAATCAAGCCATAACAGCGTAACGGAGCATCCCTGGTTTGTGTCCCTGTCTCCTGTCCTGATGAAGACCCCATTGCAAGGGATCAATTTAAGCCTGCTTCCATTAAGGGGTCGAAACGTCGACTATCTCCCTGTGTTTTCAGCTTCACTCCAACAATTGTGTTATTGATTACACTCATGAAGCATGTTACATTGTAATGTTACATTTGAACCCATGGTCGTATACATTTAAGTTAGAGGATTTGTTTATTCACTATTGTGTGGCCTTCTGGCCGTGTTTCTATGTCACCTACCCCTTCCTACACTCACTGCACATTCCCCCTTCCCTTTTCCAGGGCACTATAACAAATTTTCAATTGTTGTATCATGAATTGTTGCCCTAATGGTTGGCTTAGCTTCATTGTAATTAAAAACAATGAGGGCAGATTAATTTCTTTGTTTGTATATTTGGATTAAGTTGTGTGTTTTTACAAACAATTTTGTGTGTGTTAACTGGGACCCCTCCTTCTTAGCATTATACATACCCAGGTCCCAGTGACGTTATTGGGTGAACCCTTCTGTTGCAACCGTTTTTGAATAGATACTTGTCTTGACATACAAATATATGAGCATTCAGAAGAAATATTGCAACCCCCGATTATGCATAGAATGACAAAACGTGTAATGTTACTTTTTAAACTGGGCTTAGTCTTTCAAGTGGGGAACAAAATAGAATTACTCAATTTTATATATCTTCAAAGATGGTATGGCACGTTTACTCCCTTAAATGTTCTTGCAATCAGCCTAAACAGAGGGCCTTTCATTAGTATTCGTCTGTTAAGCACCTTTGAGAATTTGAAAGATAAATGCTTGGTTGGGAAGAATCAAAACATAAAAATGATTTCTGAATAAACGGAGGGAGAATTATCTGGAAAGATATAAAAGACATAAAAGGGCATCCGGTGGTGGAAACTTGTTTGTTCTCACGACACAACTTTGACGAGAAAGATGTTGAGTCCCTCATGGAAGAGTACCTTCCCTGCCTGCCCGAGAAGGCACTGCCTGGCTCTGCCTAGCCCTGCCTGACCACCTTATCTGCTGCCTTTGCCCTTTGGCCATGCCCGGCCTGTTCCGAATCTGCCTCCACTCTGCTGCATCGATCCCAGCCTCCTCACTTCCAGCCTGTTTCTCATTTTTGTATATATTCTCCTCTTTTAAATTTCCCCTTCTCTGTGCCAGTTTCCACCTTTGCCTCTTTGTAAATTTTGCCTTTCCTTTCTCTTGTCAGTTTTCTTCTTTGTCTCACTTTTGTTTTTTTGACATTGTCTGAGAAATGTTGCCACTCTTTCGGCTCCTTCTGTCTCGTTTTTTTCACTGTCCCTATTCAAACTGCTCTCTCATTGTCGCTTTGGCCTTTTTCTCCCACTTTTTGCCACTCGTTCAAAAAAATGTTACCTCTGTTCTCACCTTTTGCAATCTGCCTAATTTTGTACACGTTTTTTTCTCTTTTACCTTCTCCCAGACACAGCCTTTCTCTCCTTATTTGCAGCCACTGTCCCTGCAGGTAACAGTGGTGTGACGGTGGGGCCAGGTAAGGGGGGATTTCGAGGGACAATGCAGAGGGAAAATTAAATAAATAATTACATTTCCTTCGGTAGCGTCCCTCAAAATCCCCCCTTACCTGGCCCCCCGCCTCACCACTGTTACCTGCACGGACCGCGGCTGCTTCTTTGCCGTTTTCCGTCTCCTGTAGCTTTTTTTTGTTGCCTTTTTACCCCAGAACCACTTACTCACCTGCTCCTTTCCTCCACAGCTTTTCATCTCCTGCATTCTTTCCACTGCACACTCCTGCCCACACATCACTGCACCGCAGGATCTCCTCTCTGCTCTCGGACCTTCTAACTGGTGGCACAGTGTGAACATGTGTAGGCATCGCACTTTTGCAAGCTGAAAGCCAGTGGCGTAACGAAACTTGAGGAGGCCCCCTGCAAACTACATGGAGGGGGCCCCCCTCCCATCCTCCAGGCCAGTCTAGAGCTCTCAGGCCAGCGACCCGCCATACTGCAGGAGATGCGGAGCTATTGTTACGCCACTGTCACCAATCCAGCCGTTATAAGTAACACTGGTTGGTGGAGTTAAAGGTTGGGCTTAGTCTGCCAGCAGGCTATCATAGGTGGTGGTCCATTCATTACAGGGTCCCTGCCATCAGTACGCCAGGGAAGTTTGCCCAATTTTAGGTGGGTTTCCTGATGCAGACTCCTGTCATGATATACAAGTCGGGCCCACTCATCATTCAGTTTTGACAAAAGTGCATCCACTGCTCCTTCTCGTTTCCGTTTTAAAACATTAGACAAAGTGACAATGCAGTATTTCAAAAGCAGATGTAACTATAAAGAGCACATTTTGATATACAATTTTATTAGTAGACAATAGCAATCTTAAGAGGCATTGCATAGCTTCATACACACTTTGACCCAAATTCCATCACAGTCTCTCTCTCTCTCTGTCAGTCACAGTCTATCTCTCTCTGTCATTCAGTCTCTCTTAGTCAGTCAGTCTCTCTCTCTCTGTCAGTCTCTCTATTTCTCTCTCTTTCTGTCAGTCAGTCAGTCTCTCTCTGTCAGTCAGTCTCTCTCTGTCAGTCTCTCTCTGTTTTTTAATCTCTCTCTCTCGGTCAGTCAGTCTCTCTCAGTCAGTCAGTCTCTCTCTGTCAGTCTCTGTCTTTCTGTCAGTCAGTCTCTCCCTTTCTGTCAGTCAGTCTCTCTCTCACGGTCTGTCTCTCTCTCTCTCTGTCAGTCAGTCTCCCTCTCTCTGTCAGTCAGTCTCCCTTTCTCTGTCAGTCTCTCTCTCAGTCAGTAAGTCTCTCTCTGTCAGTCCCCCTCTCTGTCAGTCTCTCTCTCAGTCTCTCCTCTCAATCTTTCTCTCAGTCAGTCAGTCTCTCTCTCTCAGTCAGCCAGTCTCTCTCTCTCACAGTCTGTCTCTCTCTCTCTCTGTCAGTCAGTCTCCCTCTCTCTGTCAGTCAGTCTCCCTTTCTCTGTCAGTCTCTCTCTCAGTCAGTAAGTCTCTCTCTGTCAGTCCCTCTCTCTGTCAGTCTCTCTCTCATTTTCTCCTCTCAATCTCTCGCTCAGTCAGTCAGTCTCTCTCTCTCAGTCAGTCTCTCTCCCTGTCAGTCCCTCTCTCTGTCAGTCTCTCTCTCTCAGTTTCTCTCTCTCAGTCTCTCTCTCTGTCAGTGTTCCAGACAGTCTCTCTCTCTCTCTCTCTCCTCTGTCAGTCTCTCTCAGTCAGCCATTCTCTTTCTCTCACAGTCATCCAGTCTCTCTGTGAGTCTCTCTCTCTCTCTCTCTCTCTCTCTCTCTCTCTCTCTCAGTCAGTCAGTCTCTCTCTGTCAGTCTCTCTTTCTCTCAGTCAGTCTCTCTCTCTCTCTCTCTGTCGGTCAGTCTCTCTCTCTCTCTCTGTCAGTCAGTCTCTCTTTCTCTATCAGTCTCCCAGTCTCTTTCTCTGTCAGTCCCTCTCTCTGTCAGTCTCTCTCTCAGTCTCTCCTCTCAATCTTTCTCTCAGTCAGTCAGTCTCTCTCTCTCAGTCAGCCAGTCTCTCTCTCTCACAGTCTGTCTCTCTCTCTCTGTCAGTCAGTCTCCCTCTCTCTGTCAGTCAGTCTCCCTTTCTCTGTCAGTCTCTCTCTCAGTCAGTAAGTCTCTCTCTGTCAGCCCCTCTCTCTGTCAGTCTCTCTCTCAGTCTCTCCTCTCAATCTCTCTCTCAGTCAGTCAGTCTCTCTCTCTCAGTCAGTCTCTCTCCCTGTCAGTCCCTCTCTCTGTCAGTCTCTCTCTCTCAGTTTCTCTCTCTCAGTCTCTCTCTCTGTCAGTGTTCCAGACAGTCTCTCTCTCTCTCTCTCTCCTCTGTCAGTCTCTCTCAGTCAGCCATTCTCTCTCTCACACAGTCATCCAGTCTCTCTGTGAGTCTCTCTCTTTCTCTCTCTCTCTCTCTCTCTCTCTCTCTCTCTCTCTCTCTCTCTCTCACTCTCTCTCTCTCAGTCAGTGACTCTCTCTGTCAGTCAGTCTCTCTCTGTCAGTCTCTCTTTCTCTCAGTCAGTCTCTCTCTCTCTCTGTCGGCCAGTCTCTCTCTCTCTCTGTCGGTCAGTCTCTCTTTCTCTATCAGTCTCCCAGTCTCTCTCTCTGTCAGTCTCTCTCTTAGTCAGTCAGTCTCTCAGTCTCTCTCTCTCCTAGTCTCTCTCTCTGAGTTAGTCAGTCTTCCTCAGTCAGTCATTCCCTCTCTCTCAGTCAGTCTTCCAGACAGTCTCTCTCTCTCTCCCTCTGTCAGTCTCTCTCAGTCAGTCATTCTCTCTCTCTCTCTCAGTCAGCCAGTCTCTCTCAGTGAGTCTCTCTCTCTCTTAGTCAGTGACTCTCTCTGTCAGTCAGTCTCTCTCTGTCAGTCTCTCTCTCTGTCAGCCAGTCTCTCTCTGTCAGTCTCTCTCTCAGTCAGTCTCTCTCTCTCTCAGTCAGTCTCTCTCTGTCGGTCAGTCTCTCTTTCTCTGTCAGTCTCCCAGTCTCTCTGTCAGTCAGTCTCTCAGTCTCTCTCTCTTTCTCTCTCTCTCTGTCAGTCAGTCTCTGTCAGTCAGCCAGTCTCTCTCAGTCAGTCAGTCTCTCGCTCTCTCGCTCTCTCTGTCAGTCTCTCTTTATCAGTCTCTCTCAGTCAGTCTCTCTCAGTCAGTCTATCTCACAGTCAGTCTCTCTTTCTCAGTCAGTCAGCCTCTGTCTCTCTCTGTCAGCCTCTCTCTCAGTCAGTCAGTCTCTCTCTCTCAGTCAGTATCTCTCTACCTCAGTCAGTCAGTCTCTGTCAGTAAGTCAGTCTCTCTCTCTCTCTCTCTCTCTGTCAGTCTCTCAGCCAGTCAGTCTCTCAGTCAGTCAGTATTCAGTCTCTGAGTCAGCCAGTCAGTCTCTCTACTCTCTCTCCACTCTCTCTCTCCATTCTCTCTCCACCCTCTCTCTCCACTCTCTATCTCTCTACTCTGTCCTCTCTATCTCCACTGTCTCACTCTCTCTCCACTGTCTCTCTCTCCACTCTCTCTTCACTCTCTCTCCCTCCACTCTCTCTCCACTCTCTGTCCACTGTCTCTCTCTCTTTCCAATCTCTCCCCAACCTCTCCACTCTCTCTCCACTGTCTCTCCCTCTTTCCACTCTTTCTCTCCAACCTCTCCACTCTCTCCCTCCACTCTCTCTCCACTCTCTCTCTCCACTCTCTCTCTCCACTCTCTCTCTCCACTCTCTCTCTCTCCACTCTCTCTCTTGCTCTCCGGTCTCTCGCTCTCCACTCTCTCGATCTCCACTCTCTCTTTCCAATCTCTCTACTGTCTCCCTCCATTCTCTCTCTCCACTCTCACTCCATTCTCTCTCCTCTCTCTCTTCACTCTCTCTCTCCTCTCTCTCTCTCCACTTTCTCTCTCCACTCTCTCCACTGTCTCTCTCCACTGTCTCTCTCCACTCTCTCTCTCCACTCTCTATCTCCACTCTGTCGCCACTCTCTCTGTCTCCACTCTCTCTCCCTCCACTCTCTCTCTCTCCAATCTCTCCACTCTCTCCCTCCACTCTCTCTCCACTCTGTCTCCACTCTCTCCACTCTCTCGCCACTCTCTGTCTCCACTCTCTCTCTCCACTCTCTCTCCACTCTCTCCCCACTCTCTCGCTCTCCACTCTCTCTCTCCACTCTCTCGCTCTCCACTCTCTCTCTCCACTCTCGCTCTCCACTCTCGCTCTCCACTATCTTTCTCCACTATTTCTCTCCACTATCTCTCTCTCCACTCTCTCTCTCTCCACTCTCTCTCTCTCCACTCTCGCTCTCTTCACTCTCGCTCTCTCCACTCTCGCTTTCTCCACTCTCGCTCTCCACTCTCGCTCTCCACTCTCTCGCCACTCTCTCTCTCTCCACTCTCTCTCTCCACTCACTCTCTCTCCATTCACTCTCTCTCTCCAATCTCTCTACTCTTTTCACTCTCTCTCTCTCCACTCTCTCTCTCCACTGTCTCCCTCCACTTTCTCTCCACTCTCTGTCTCCACTCTCTCTCCACTGTCTCTCTCTCTTTCCAATCTCTCCCCAACCTCTCCACTCTCTCTCCACTGTCTCTCCCTCTTTCCACTCTCTCTCTCCAACCTCTCCACTCTCTCCCTCCTCTCTCTCTCCACTCTCGGTCTCCACTCTCTCTCTCCACTCTCTCTCTCTCCACCCTCTCGCTCTCCACTCTCTCGCTCTCCACTCTCTCTTTCCAATCTCTCTACTGTCTCCCTCCATTCTCTCTCTCCACTCTCTCTCCATTCTCTCTCTCCACTCTCTCTCCACTCTCTCTCTCCTCTCTCTCTCTCCACTTTCTCTCTCCACTCTCTCCACTGTCTCTCTCCACTTTCTCTCTCCACTCTGTCGCCACTCTCTCTGTCTCCACTCTCTCTCCCTCCACGCTCTCTCTTCAATCTCTCCACTCTTTCCCTCCACTCTCTCTCCACTCTCTCTCTCCACTCTGTCTCCACTGTCTCCACTCTCTCTCCACTCTCTCCCCACTCTCTCACTCTCCACTATCGCCCTCCACTCTCTCGCCACTCTATCTCTCCACTCTCTCTTTCTCCACTCTCGCTCTCTCCAATCTCTCTCTCTCCACTTTCTCCACTCTCGCTCTCCACTCTCTCGCCACTCTCTCTCTCCACTCTCTCTCTCCACTCACTCTCTCTCCACTCACTCTCTCTCTCTCCAATCTCTCTACTCTTTTCACTCTCTCTCTCTCCACTCTCTCCACTGTCTCCCTCCACTTTCTCTCCACTCTCTGTCTCCACTCTCTCCACTCTCTCTACACTCTCTCTCCACTCTCTCTTTCCACTCTCTCTCTCCGCTCTCTCTCTCCAATCTCTCCACTCTTTCCACTCTCTCTCTCCAATCAATTTCTTCTCTCTCCCCACTCTCTCTTTCCACTCTCTGGCCACTCTCTGTCTCCCCTCTCTCTCTCTTTCCATTCAATTTCTCCACTCTCTCTCTCCAAGCTGTCCACTCTCTCTCCACTGTCTGTTGGGACAGCAAACAAGGTGTATTGCTCTATCGTGGCACATTACTTTTAATAAGTCCAAATAAGACGATCAAGACCCAAGACGTCTTCAACAAATATAGCGATTTTTGAAATATGACTCACTCAACCCTCTTTGCAGCACAGCACCCTTTCCTTGTATCGGTCCTTGTCAAGAGTTACTTGTGTCAACAAATATATAAGAAGGTGGGAACAAGCGCCCGTCCCCAGGCATCCAGAACAGTCAGCCATCTTCACACTATAATGTCGCCGCCTCTCATCTGCAACCAGAGCAACACAAACACAACTTGGCACACTGAGCTCAATTACTAAACATGCCTGACTGAGGGCAGACACAAAGTAGTGTGCCTTCTAACAAGTGTGCTCTTACCTGGGGGCACCATGTTGCTGCCTCGTCCCTTCTCCCTTCTCACATGAGCATTGCCCTGGAGAATGCTGTCTCTGCCCCTGCCCCCCCCCCTACCTCTCCTTCCCGCACCCACCCCATCCTCTTTCCAGTGTGGCTCTGACTCTGACTGAAGAGGAACAATGTAAGTTGAAACATTGTTTCTCTTTAGTCCTGGGTCAGAGGAGGGACTCAGAGCAGGCTGTAGACAGCCTGCACCTGCTTCAGAGCCTCTCACTCACAGATCTGATCTCCACCGAGGAGCTGAGGGGCCCCCTTCACCTACTCAGGGCTCAGTGGCCCCCCCACACTGCGGGTGCTGCGGGGGTGTTCGTTACGCCCCTGATGAAAGCATTCACCAAAGGCAAGCCTGTCTGCACCCGTCAATGCCCTGTCCTTATCCAGTGCTAGAACCCCTGGTTCTCCCCCATGCCTCGCAGCCCAAGATGCTACTTTGCCGCAGCCCTCCACACCAGGAACACTGGGCACCATCGTCGTTTTAGTCTTGGGCAGAATTTCAATTACGCTGGAGTAATCAGAGTAAATTTGGTGATTCTGTATTACTCTGTCACACAGAATTATGGATAATAAAGCGATTACACACTCTCACATAACTAAGAGTAATTTAGGCGAAAAAAATCCTACAGCGAGAGTACATTTACTGAGTGTGAGCTTCTGGTTATTCTGCTGTTTGTCTGTTCCATTTTGTTAGTGCAAAATGCATCCTCACATCTACTTTGTACGTGAGGGTGCATTTTGACCTAAGAAACTAGTGCTAAATGCTGAGTGTAAGTTGGGAAAAATCCTACTGCAGGTACACATTTATGGAGCACAAGCAGCAGCTCACACTTGCTATTCATGTGTTATTGCGTTTAGCGCTATTTCTTATCCCCAGAAATCATCCCCATGTCCATTTTGGGCATGAGAGGATATTATTTGTGCTAAGAAAATAGCACTTGTTAGATCTGGGGTCTCTAGTTGGCAGAGGTAGGTACTAATGTCCAAATAGGGACCCTTGCTTCTAGTCAGGGTAAGGGGGATACACTCTTTGGATAACCCCTGCTCACCTCCTTGGTAGCTTGGCACGAGCAGACAGGCTTATCAAAGGCAATGTGTAAAGTATTTGTACCAACACTCACAGTAACATAGTGAAAACACAACAAATGGACTCCACACCTGTTTAGAAAAATAAAGTATCTTTATCTAAATTACACAAGACCAAAATGACAAGAATCCAACATACACTGTTCCAAAATCTGACTTTAAAAAGAGTTCAAGTGTTTGCACCAAAACGTTACTTTTAGCCCAAAGTAGCTGTAGATGCGGCAAAAGTTCAAAGCGGCAGCCGCAGCTTCAGAAAACAAACAATGCGTCACTCCTAAGACCCTGGGGAGGTGATGCGACAACCCCGCTGCATGCAGCGGGCAGGTTACGTCGAATCTGGTCTGTATGGGGGGAGATGCAATACCTTGTAGGGGTTTTGGGTTGCAGGTTCTCCAGTAGGAAGCGTCTCGCACAGGCACGATGTGACGATCTTCGGGATGGCAATGATCTTCGATGCGGCGGCGATGCGCGGCACAGCGTTGATCTTCTTCTGATGCTGCCCCTCGATGTGTTGACTCTGCGACGATGTTCGCAGCGACGGGATGCGATACCAAGCAAGCGGTGCTGCGGTTCTCACAGCGACTACAGGCTCTGCGACGATATTCGCAGCAACAGAAATCTTCCCGCACCAGGTCAATGCACTCGGAAAGCGAACGATGCGTCGGTTCTTGCAGCGGCAACAGGCACTGCGAAGATCTTCACGGCGATGGGAATTCTCTCGCACTGTCGACAATGCGCTCCGCAAGCGAGCGATGCGTGCAAAATTGTAGACCTTCTTCTTTTCATCTTTCCAGCTCCCCAAAACAGCAGGCAACGACCTCCAGAGGCCCCACAAATGGATCAAGCACTCTAGGCAGGTCAGAACTCACACAGCAGAGTTCAGGGGGGAAGCTGGGAGTGAATTCCTTTTGTTCCTGGGACGTCTTAGCAGGAGGCAAGCTCGTCTCAGGCCATTGGAGATCTCTTCAAGCAGGGGACACAGCAAAAGCAAAGTCCTTCCCCTCTCCTTGGAAGAATAGCAACTGCAGGTCAGCCTACAAACACACAGCAGGGCAGTCCTTCTGCTTCAGTCTTCCAGCTTTTTTCCTTGGCAGAGGTTCCTTCTTGATTCCAGGATGATCTAAAGTCTTGGGATCTGTGTACCCCTTCTTATACCAATATTCCCTTTGTTCTCTGAAGGCAGAGAGGCCTTTGCCAAGTCCAAACCAGTTCTGGTCAGTTCTGGAGCACTCTGTTCACATGACTCCTTCTTTCCTTTGAGAGAGAGGGGCAGGGTCATCAGCCGCCCAGCAGGAGGTGGAGTCAGCATTGTGGAAGGCAGGCACAGCCCTATTCAGGCCCAGGTGCAGTCCCCTCCCACCACTCAAGATGCAGATGAAGCTATTCAGCCTAGTACTGACTCACCCAGCCTCCTGGAGCTTTCCCAGCCCCTGTCACTCACAAACCAGACAGTCAATTCATAAACAGGCAAAAGCACACAGAAAGGTCAGACAAGAAAACAGACACTTTCTAAAAGTGCTGTTTTCAAACACAGGATTTAAAAAACATCAATTGGCAATTACATTCTGAGTTCAGGGATACCAGACTTTAATTTTCCATCTTGCTCCTATGAGAAGATATGCAGGTAAACATTATACACAGCATTCTCCCTTCTTAACTATGGGCAAGCTAGCCTTTCAATAGTGAAAAACGAAATAGGCAGTATTTCACTATCAGAGCATGTCACCCACGCTAGTACATGCTCTACCTTTCACATACACGGCACCCTGCCCAGGGGGGTACCTTGGGACTTCCATAGGGGTGTCCAGTGTGCACAGAAAGGGAAGGGTTAGTCCTGGCCAGTTTGGACACTGGCCAGGTCAGAATGGCAGTTAGCAACTGCACACAGACACTGCCGTGGCAGGCTTGAGACACAATTTTAGGGCTACGCATGTGGGTTGCACAATCAGTGCTGCAAGCTAACTAGTAGCATTTGAATCACCAGCCCTGGCACACTCAGTGCACTTTACTAGGGACCTATTGATGAAACAAATCTGCCAATCATCGATAACCAATCATAATTACAATTTATACAGAGAGCATATGCACTTTAGCACTGATCAGTAGTGGTAAAGTGCCCAGAGTCCCATTGCCAACAACCACAGGTCAGGAAAAACAAGGGAAGAAGAAGCAAAAAGTTTGGGGATAACCCTGCAAAAAGGGCCATTTCCAACAGCACTAAATGCATAATTACTCTTCTAGCGTAAATTCACGTAATCTTGCAGAATGTTTTAGTATTTCTGCCTGGTTACACTTCACAGAATTAAGCTAGTTACACTGACTCCTAGTGCTTTTTCCTGTGCTGCCTCCCAATTTTTACTGTTCCTTTCCTAGCCTTTATCCCCTATCACTCTACTGTCCCTCACACCAGGCGCACAATTTGCCTTACAGGACACCACCACACACAAACCTGCACTCTCAACACCCACACCCATGCCAAACACAGCATTGAATGAATGAATGAATGAAATAAACATTTATAGAGCGTATCCCAGTGCTGTTTGCGGATGCGGAATAAGAGAAAACCTCTACTGAACTGGGATTTGGAAGAGCCAGGTTTTGAGTAATTCCCTGAAAGACAAAGGATTGGTTTCCTGTTGTATGTGGGGGGAAGGGCGTTCCACAGACTAGCCACATTATAGATGAAGGAGCAGCCGCTGCTTCTTACTATCCTTATTTTTGGCACTGTTGCGAGTAACATGTTTGCTGAGCGGGGGCTTCTGTTTAGGTGGTAAGGGATGATCATAGAATGGTTGATCGCCAGTCCCTTGCCCCCGAGAGACTTATGGGTAATACAGAGTGCTTTGAATTTAATTCTTTCTGATATTGGTAACCAGGGTAGAATTTTCAAAGCAGGTTTGGCCGATTGCCGATAAGGGAAACCCAGGAGCAAATGGGCTGCACAATTCTGAATAATCTGTAGTCTGGTTATCAAGGCCTTAGGCGCTCCTAGATAAAGTGCATTTCCATAGTCCATTTGTGAGAGAATGAGTGCCTGGGCCATTATCATTCTTGCCGGGAACGGGAGTAGGGGAAGAACTTTCTGAAGCATCCTCATGATGCCGTAGCATGTTGCAGACAGTTTGGCTGTTTGGTATCCAAAAGTCAAGAAGAGGTCTAATCACATGCCCAGACTTTTGATCTGATTTGTTTGTGGTGGGGCAGGGCCAAAACAATTTGGCCACAATAACCCTATGTTAGAAGTTAGGGAGTTGCCTATGAGCATGATCTCTGTCTTGTCTCCGTTCAGTTGCAAACATGAGTGCTCCATCCATTTAGCGGCCTCCTCTGAGCAAGGGCCTAGGTTTGCAGATGTGTTTTCTGGGCAGAAAAAGGCCATGACAAGTTGTGTGTCATCGGCTTATGTGACAATTTTTATACCAAATGATTGGACTATCTCAGCCAGCAGCCTCATGTATATATTGAATAACGTTAGCTCAGGGAAGATCCCTGAGGCACACCGCAGCTGAGGGCCATACGCTTAGATATTACTTCTCCTTCGATGACCTGAAAGGATCCGTATTCTATGAAGGATTGTAGCCATGTGACAACACCTCCTGAGACTCCCAATCTCCTTAGTCTACTGATTAGGATTTTATGATTAACAGTGTCAAATGCAGCGCTGAGATCCAGGAGGATGATGGCCTCTACGCCACCCTGATCCAGGATCCTCCTGCACTCTCCAGCCACCGCTAGAAGTGCTGTCTCTGTTCCATGAAGGGGCTGGAACCCCGTCTGTGAAGGGTGAAGCAAGTTATTTAATTCTAGAAACTCAGATAATACTGAGTTTACATGTCTTTCCAAGATTTTGCAAATTACTGAGAGCAGGGAATTCGGCTGATCGTTCCCCAAGGTCCCTGGGTCCAGATTGTTTTTTTTTTAACAATGATTTTACCATGGCACATTTCCATAGCAAGGGAACCACTCCCAAGGGAATGGAAGTGTTGATCAGTTTTTGAATCACTGAGAGAATTGTACTTGTCGCTAATTTCAGAACATGCAGGGGGCTGGATCCCTGGGTGATCCTGATTTAACCCAGACCAGAATGGTTTCCAGAGAATTAGGATCCAGAAGAGGGATATGATCCAGCTTTGCTTGTGTACCCGGGGGATGCGTATCTGAAGAAAACCGGTCAACGTGAGCTGTTGAGCACGGGAATGTAAGGTATATGAATCTTTTTGTAGAAGAATTCTGCCAGGTTATTGCTTTGAGTGAGAGCACCGTCTGTGATAGCTTGTGGTGAGGGGGATTTAGTGAGGGTTTTTAGCAATACGGAAAATTTCCCGCAGCGCATTATCGGCAAGAACGTTTTTGTTCCCCAAAGTACGTGGCTTGTGCCTTTTTGATTTCGCTTTGGTAGATTTTAATACCCACCCTATATTTTTGTTTGTTGGGTGCTGCATAGTTCTTTCTCCATTCCCTTTCCAACTTTTTCCATGCTTGTTTAAGTTGGTGAAGGTTTGGAGAGTCACCAAACTGTGTGAGGCCACGTTGCACCCCACCCCAGCTGCACAGCAAGTTTTTGGAATTCCTCCAATATTCAGAAACATGTAATCAGTTTTTCTTCTTGTACTACATTTTTTTATTACTTTAACCTTCTTGTCTGGTTTTCATCCACATGTAAGGAATCATGCTTTCTCCCAACTGATATGCTCACGATGGGCCCAACTAGGCCTCTGTCACGAACACAATGGACACGCATGATTGTTCATAGCAGTAATCCTTTATTAAAAACCCAATGCATTTCGAGCTATGCAAGCTCTTCTTCAGGGGTAACTGCAAATATTAAAAAGCTCCATTACTGCATTGGTCCACATTCATCCGTATATAACAATTCATGTTATTCATTCTATGTCAGTTAATCACAGATCTCATAGTCCCTCCATCATAAACTGCATCCCCAAATACCCAAGTGATTTCATTCAACCCCTCTCACTCCCTTTGAAATTTCCCAAAATAAACCTCTCAATGTGTGCCCCCCATGATCCTACATACTTAAAAAAAAATGTTCCTGCCCATACTACGAATCAGTAATCCCCCATTACCAGTACGTTCTCTCATACTCTAGTTGCAGCATACTTTAAACTGACAACTTACAAATCATGCTCCCCTTTCCTACGCTCCTAATCCTTTCCACAACAGACCTTCCTGCTTCGACTATCCACACACCTTTCAAACTAACCTTTTAAACCTCGATCTCCTTCCTTGCACTTCTAGTCCCTTCCCCCGCAGGCCTGCCTGCTTCACCTTTCCACACTCCTTCACTCTGAAATCACTCAACCATTAACACGTGTTTGGCGCACTGCAGCCGCATCAGTCTTCACCCTTCACTTTCCACACTCTTTCACTCTGAAATCACTAAACCATTAATCTCATTTCGTCTATGTACCATTGGGGCAAGGCACAAGCCCAGCATGCACGCACTTTTTGATGATTTTGACAAAAGGAGATAAAAAGCGCAAAAAGGAGTGCATCCCGTCATTATCTGAATTGTTGAAGGTTTGGAGAGTACCATGGTGAGATATTAGATCTGGTTTTTTTAGTCCTGATTGTTTAGGGAGAGCATGGTCTAGCGAGAGCTCAATCCATTTGTTAAACATATTGTTGGCCACATTCGGGTTTGCATTTTTGGGGGGTATGGTGGTGTCCAGAGCTGAAATACACTGTTTAAGGGTAAGTTTGGACCATGGACGTTCTTGCGTAGTGATCTTGTTAAATAAGGTTGGTGGCCCTGTAGCGGCCCATGAAAGGGGGATCAGAAAGTGATCTGACCATGGTAGTTGCATTGGGACCCCTACAGAGAGTTCATCAATGTTAGTGAAAATCGGGTCCAAGAGATGGCCTTTAATGTGAGTACTTCCAGACATTTGTTGATTGAACTGGAGTGCTGAGAGGTTTTCAACTAATTCAGCAATGACAGAATTATTGGAGTTGTCTAAATGCAGATTAAGATCTCTCAAAACATTGAAAGTGGAGGGAGAACTAGCTAAGTTGGCAACCGTTTCGCTAAAGGCTTTGAGAAACTGTCCTGATGTTCCAGGGGTACAGTAAATCAGTAATCCTGAGAATGTTAGAGTGGGTGAAAAGCTGCTTGAGAACGTGAGGTTCGAACAGTTGGGTAGTGGGTCAATTGTGATGCGGCAATTAAACTGGTCTTTATATATAATGGCCATTCTTCCATCTTTACCGCTTTTGCGGTCTAATCTTTGGATAAGTTTGCCAGAAGGAAGAGTTTGTGCGAGAACTGTGTCAGAGTCACTAGTAAGCCAGGTGTCTGTTAAGAATAATCCATCAGGGATTTCAGTTGCATGTTTTGACAGAGATCTACAATTCAGAAGGAACATTCTGTAAAGAGTATGTTCCTTATCTACACAATGAACTTTAAGCAATGGTGTAAGTATAAATGAACAATATGGGCAGTAATTCATACTCTTGGATGGGCTTAAGGAATGGGAACAATTTTACGTGTCTTACCTCTCAGTAATGTAGATACTCAGGGGCGTATACGTGTATTCCTGCTGTGGATCGGGCAGGGTTTGTGGCCCCTGGTCCCGTCTGGGTGCAGATGACCATAGACGGGCTTGCCTTTGGCACGCGCAGCCGCTGTGCATTGAAGTCTAGGAATTCCTACGAGACCTCTCCTCAGATCTACTCTTCCTCACTGAGACCTGGCTCAAATCTACTTTTGAGCTGCACATCATGACAGTCATTCTTTCCAACTTCGGGATCACTATACAGGACAGAAACAGCAAACCTGGAGAAGGAATCACAAATATCTATAAGGAAAATATCCACTGCTCCCTTACTTTGCCAAACTGCTGCAACCAACTCGAACACCTGCATCTCGGGCAACACCACCCTAGGTGGAGCCGTACTCACGGCCTCCTGGACCAAGATCCAACTTCAGAAACACCACTGCAAAAACCATCCCCCAACTTGTGCTCAGCTCCAGCTACTTCATCCTCAGTGCCTCCAACTTCTATTTGGAGGACCACACAGACCCTAACGCCAACAACCAGCTGGACAACTTGAACACCCTTGGACGTACTCAATGAGTGAAGAACCCCACCCGCACCACTGGACATCTCCTCGACCTTGTCTTTACCAATGTGTCTGATATCACAGTGGACAAGCCTGCCACCTTATCTGGACCGACCTTCCCTTATAGTTTCAATCTAATAGGTAACCTCACCTATCAAGACCACCCAGCAAAACTGGAATAACATTTTGGAGGAAACCTGATCCGCAGAACTCCTAAGTATCAAAATGCCAACCTCTCCCTATATCTCGCCAACTTCAACTGGATTAAGATTATAAACAGCGCCTTGAGCACTGGAGTCATGCCTGACTGTCTCAAAAACAGCCAAGTCACTCTTCTACTGAAAAAACCTGGCTCGGACAAAAACGATCTGAACAACTTCAGACCCGTCTCTAACCCACTTCTCCTAGCAAAAATTCTGGAAAAATGTGTTCTCATCCAACTCACTCAACACCTAGACAGCACAAACCTTCTTGATCCTCATCAATCAGGGTTCAGAAAAGGATACAGTACAGAGTCAGCAATATTAAATATAATAGACGATATGCACAAATATCTGGGCAAAGGCCAATACTACCTACTCATACTCTTGGATTTATCAGCAGCCTTCGACACGGTTGACCACAAACTACTTATCAAAGCACTTCAGGAAAGGGCGGGAGCAGAGGAGGTGGTCATAGAGTGGTTCACCTCTTTCCCACAGAATCGCAACCAAAATATAAAAATCAAGAACTTCTCATCTGACCAATTCCCTGTAAGTAGGGGTGTCCCCAAAGGATCAGTACTCTTCCTACAACTTTTCAACATATATATGGACCCCCTACCTCCATACTATAAAATAAAAATAACATTCCCTTCCACCTCTATGCAGACGATACCCAAATTTACCTGGAAACTTCCTCCATCGAAGACATCCAGAGACTGAACGCCACTCTGCAAGAAGTACAGCATTGGCTCTCACGCAACCACTTAAAACTGAATTAGGATAAGATGGAAATCCTCCTCATCTATAACAAAGAGAAGAACCCCCAAATCACAGAATGGCTAAAAGCCATCGAGGCTCTCAACCAAATCCTCACCCTAGCTGATTCCGCGAAATCGTTGGGAATCACTCTGGACCCCAAACTATACATGAACAAACACATCAAAAACACCACAAAGAGCGCCTTCCTCAACCTTAAACTACTCAACAAAATAAAACCCTTCATCCCTCCGAGTGACCTCAAACAAGCTACACAATCCCTGGTACTATTCAGACTGGACTACGGAATTGCAACCCTCAAAGGAGCAGCAAAATCCCATCTAGCTCCACTCAGACCAACTCTGAACGCTGCAACCAGAATGGTCACCGGAGTAAAGAAATATGATCCCATCTCGCCTGCACTCAAAGAGCTAAAATGGCTCCCTGTCAGCATGCCAGCTTCAGAACCGCTTGCCTCACGCACAAAGGGGAACCCGCCTACCTAGCTGCTAAACTCCAGAAGGCCAGACAGTCAAGCACCCTGAGGAGCACAAACACTCCACTCCTTATCCCCCTGCAATCTCACAGATAAAAAAACGCATCTCGATCTTTTACAGGAAATGTGCCGAAAATATGGAACTCCCTTCCAGTCCAAATCAGGACTAACCCCACCTACATAAAAATTCAAAAGGCAACTCAAGGACTTCCTCCTCAACTGATCTCCCCCAAACGGATAGCTACTAGCCAGAAGCTAAGACAAACCACAGTCGCACAGGGACACTTTGGCCCCCGTTAGGATGGCGGGCGGATCGCCCCAGTCAGGCCGGCGGTAGCTACCGCCGGCCTGACGGGCGCGATCCACCTGCCATCTGTGCCATATTAGCATGGCTGGGGGGTCCGCGGCGGACGGAAAGACCGTCCGCCGCTTTTCCGCCCCGGTCGCCTTGCGACCGGGGGCGGAAAAGGGTTTATATGGTGACGGTGTCTATCAGACACCTCCAGCCATATTTGGATGGGCAAAAGGCATGCTGAGTCTACTATGGGGGCCCGTTGCGGGCCCCCAAGGAGTCCAGGGGGCTGGGGTTGCACATGAGGGGTACCTATGGTACCCCCTGCATTTCAAAAGACAACGTGCCAGGCACCGTTCGGTGCCTGTCACATTGTGCTTTGAAATGCACAACATGTATTTTTAACATTGCGGCGGGCAGTGCATTCAGCACCGCCTGCCACAATGTTAAAAATACAGGATGCGCCCACGGGATCCCCGTCCTTATGGCGGGCGGTCCCTTTCCATGATGGGATGGCGGGTGGGCAAAGTCTGCCTGCCATCTTAATGGGGGCCTTTGTCTTCAATGACCTCTACCTCTCTCTCCACATTAACTACCTCCTGCCCCACACTCACTGGTCGAACCCATCCGTGAGTCATGGGGTTTCCTACGACTACCTCAGTGGCGCGTCATATGTTTGCTTGACATTCTACTGCGATTACTGTCATATGGTCCCTGTACAGTCTACTGCGATATCTTACTTACAAGTGACATGTTTTGTGTATATACTAAATTGCTTAATGTATCCTATGAGTGATTCTTGTTGTAAAGCGCTCTGAAACCTTCGGGTCTGGTTAGCGCAATTTGAAACTCATAATAAATAAATAAAGTAATACAATCACCTCCTGCACAGGCATGATAGATATGGTCAAAACAACCCTCTTCATGGACCAGGTCACAAGCAATTTGGTACACTGATGACCTATGACTCACCAAATGTCATTGCAAACAGCTGTAATGCCCTGGAGATGCACATATGATGATAACAACAGACACAACTACAAATCAGCCCTCTACACTACCACCAGCGACTCAGATCCAACACTCTGTAGGTCGAAATCTCCGCACAACATACCAAGAGACTCCAGAATGCAGCAGCCAGACTCAACCTTCCAACACCGCACTCACATATCCCTGTAACACAAAGAAATCTATTGGCTCCACATTAACAAACTCACCTTTTCACACTACTCACTCACCAACCTGAACAGCTGCATCAGCTTCTACACCCCTACCAGGCTTCTTCACTCTGCCAACCTACTGCTCACCCATGTCCCTTGCATCAGTAGAGCCAGAGCTGGTGTGCCAACTTTCTCATACCTAGCTCCTAAAGTCGGATGACCATCCTCAGAAAATTAGAGCCACAAGCCCAGTCCTAGAATTCCAAGGAAAATGAAAACCTGGCTCTTTCAATAGGCCCCAGCCACTGCAGCACCCTCTTCTCCAGGTGAGGTACCAGGATACCCTTCTGATTGAAATGCATGCATTACAAATATATATATCATAGCATAACACATAACCTGCTAGGTTCCATGGCCTCCTTTTGCCACTTGTGGGCCACCTATGTAACAGCAGGGGAAGAGACTTACCCACCTACAGAGTCCAAATCAGAGCAAGCTTATCTTTTAGAGGTCTAGTCATAATGGGTCCATAAATTAGGCTTCCAGTCCTCCTTGGTGTCCTGCAATACCATATTATTTCACTGTTTTTCTTCCTTGTGCTGATGTCTTTAAATGGGAGGTTGGAGAATTGCAAGAGGTAGTCACCAGTGCCAAATCCTAGGATCGCACATCCTCATTTCTGCTTTGCCTCAGCCCTTCTGCATAGCATTTTGTGATTTTTAAACAAGGCAACTTCAAGTGGTTTGTTAAAAGATCTTCCCTGAGAGCCTGAAGCCACACCCATAACTGACATTCCTTCCCTCCTAAATTTCAGAGGAGAGAGCCTCTCCTGTTATTGGCTCCTGTGGCCGAACCACGTAATTTACTAGTCTTTTTTTAATAAACCCAGTTTTGCAATCTCCCCTGTGTGAGCGCTTTCACTTGCCTTGGAAGATGGACATTTCAGCTGCTGAGGGGACGGTTTGGTGCCCCCTTTTTTCTCACCCCCGCTTGACGAATCACCCCGAGACTTTCAGGATAGGAGCGGACAGGAGCGTGCCATCAGTTTTGAAAATTTTGCGAGGATTTGTCAACCGGCGCCAAAGTTATTCCAAGTAGAATGTTGCAGATTTCCTATGGAAAATAGGTCCTAACTATAACTACCTACTGGCGACCGCCAGTAGGTAATATTTATATATATTTTTATATATATATACATATATATATTTTTCTTTTCTTTTCATTGGAAAAAACAAAGGTTAAAGTAACGTTATAGATAGGTGTGATAAAAAGATCTGTTTTTGTTTAAAAAAATATATCTTAGAAAATCAAAGGTTAAGGTAACATTATAGTTAGGTGAATTTGTCACTGACAACATTAATATTTTTAACAAAAAAAACATCGAAATTCACCAGTTATACTTAGTAGCGCTTACTATAACTTGCGCCTCCGCCAAGCACTACTTAAGACCTCACATATGAGATCACTCATGACATGTTCTATATCATTTATGACATCACTCATGACATCTCAAATGACATCATTCTGAGAGACCAGCGAAATCATAAAACTTACTTAAAAACAATTTACATTTATTATCGTCACAATAGTTATTCCTTAGACACCTATGGGGTGATCCGTCAAGCGGGGGCCGAGGAAAAAAAGGAGGGTCCCAAAACGTATTTTCTCAATGCATTTTCTCATAGGGATTTTGAATACGACTACACAGTCCCTCCAGGATTTCGCGATTTCATGATTTGCAAAAAGATTGCAAAATCAGCACTTTTATAAAAAAGGCTGTGCTTTTTACGAAAGTGCCCATGAAACTTGGGCCCACCGCGTCCCCATACTGTTTTTAATGCACTTCAACCACTCTGTCAATCCCTGCCTAACGTAAGGTTAGATAAATGTGCTGTCAGGCCAGCCATTGACACGTCCCTGCAGTGCCACAGCAAGAGATTTACAGGTAGATACTCCACTCTGCAAAGTGCCCCTGCACTGATGGAACCAATTAAATTGCCCACCATGTCAATGGGGCCCTGACAGCCCAGGCAAAGCACCCGATGTCCAGGGGGGCCTTGGCAGGATTTCTGAGGAAAACAACCGAATGACTCCTGTTCATGACCCAAAGAAACTGCCCAGACAAGCAATTAAACCAACTCGTGTCTTTAGGATCCTGGAGAGGCCTTTTTCTTGCACCCTATATCTGATCCCTGCACCTCAGCTGGCCCGCCCCTTTTCTGCATCCTGCTATGATCGGACACCAGCTATAAAGGGGCCAGTAATCCTTTCTCAATGGCTGTGCACCCTACTCCCTCACCTCCTGCCATCCCCTCACCCAGCCCCATCTTCCACCCCCCTGGTGAAGAAGATGGCAGGATTCCTAATGGAGCCGTAAAATGGGAAAGAGCACCGGTAGCTGCGCCGTAGTCCCACCCAGCACTGCATTTCTGACCTGTAGCCAGCCGCATAGAAAGAGAGAATCAGAGACAGAGAGGGGGAGATAGACAGGGAGCGAGAAACAGAGATACAAAGAAATAGAGTGAGAGAGACAAGAGGGACAGAGAGAGAGAGAAGGAGACAGAGAGAGAGAGACAGACAGAGAGACAAAGAGAGGGCCAGAAATAGAGCAAGAGAGGAAGATATAGAGACAGTGAGAGAGACAGACAGACAGAGAAACAGCGAGAGAGACAGAGATATAGAGAGGAAGAGAGAGAGAGAGAGAGGGAGAGAGGGAGGCAGACAGAGAGAGAGAGCGACAGAGAGTCAAAGAGAGAGACAGAGAAAGAGCGGGTGGGTAAGATAGAGACAGAGAGAGCGCAATAGAGAGACTAAGAGAGCAAGAGAGACAGACACAGATGAAAGAGAGAGAGC
Source organism: Lissotriton vulgaris (assembly GCF_964263255.1). Classification (NCBI taxonomy): domain Eukaryota; kingdom Metazoa; phylum Chordata; class Amphibia; order Caudata; family Salamandridae; genus Lissotriton; species Lissotriton vulgaris. The sequence continues at coordinate 330,366 of NW_028243295.1, read as the reverse complement.
TGCCAGCGGCCTCAGTTTCAAAAGCAAAATATGAGTACAATAACTTGTCTCAAAATGTTGTGCCTGCAATCTTTTAAAAAAATATTTTTGGGAAGAGGTTTGCTCTCAAACTGTACATGGAACCCTAGCTACAGCATAGACCAGTCATATCTGCATGCAAGGAAGAGCCTGCCAAAGAAACAGTTCATTCACCGTCATCTAAAGAAGAGCTGGCTTCTTCCTTTGCTTTCATCAGGAAGTAGGTATTTAAATATTATAAAATATAAACTATACTAAAACAGTTTCCAGGATTTAAGTCTGAAAAGGAATGATTACAAGTAAATTAAAGTGCTGTAATAATGATGCAAATTTTCAATGTTTGTGCTTCAAAATTTGCAAATCTATACCACAATATTCTGGGGGGGGGTCTAACAACTGCTGAACAGATTTAGCCCAAATTTAGCAGAAACCTAGCTGTTGGTCCAGAAAGTGTGCTTTTTGTGATTTGGTGTGAATCAGTTGAGTAGTTTTAGAGATATTTAACTTAAAAAAATATAGATATCTGGGGACGCGGATCCTTGCAGTGTGGACACATGGATCATACTGAAATTTGATTGGCTGCCAACACTTCAACGAGGAAGTGTTGGCAGCCATCTGGGGGCTCGTCTTGCAGCTAAGTTTTACAAAAGTTTAAAAAAATAAAGGAAAAGGGGCAGGGTAGGAATTCACTGACCCGCCAGCTATGATGGGGTGGTCCCACAGAGACCCCACCGGGTGTTAAAAGCATTTTTTAAATTCAATCCTGCAAATCTGCGGCAAAATTGAAAAAAAACAGATGTACGGTCTACTGCACGTCATTTTTAGGAAGCCCCTAGGTGGGCCATATCCCGGGGGCATGTAAACAATAAAGCAGGGGAGCACATGGTGATCCCCTCTTAGGGTTTATTAAAAGCACAGGGACCACCACCTGCCTAGGGCTGTTTTTTTGTAATGAGGGGCCCCAGGGACACTCCTGGACCCGGAGGACCACCACCTGCCCCGGGGCCAAATCTTTGTTTGTTTTTTTAAATGGGGGGGGGGGGCCCTAAATTTAGTTTGATTTATTTTTGTTGTTCTTGCCTTTTATAATTTTACTCTATATTCGTGCTCTTTATTAAAGATTTGAATAGAGGTTTGATATTAAATATTTTGGATTTAAATTGTTATGAAGTTATTAGGCCAGGCAGAATTTCAACTAAGCAGGAGTAATGGGAGTAGTTTCGGTAATTTCTCCTTTCTTTTTGATGCAGAATTACAGCCCAAAACTTGGGATGTATGTCATGACAACGCAGGTTTTACCCCCACGCTGCCATTACGACACATCCATTACAACGCAAGTCGTTACAACGACTTGCGCTGTAGGCGCTGTATTGTGGAATAGTTTAATTTTCTATTCCAACTCCAGCCCACGTAACAGTAGGGAAGGTGTTGGAATAGAAAATAAAACTATTCCTTTACCAAGATCGCCCTCCAACGCAAGTCTTTGTAACGACCTGCGTTGTGATGGCAGCATCGTAATGGCAGTGCGGTGTAAAGCCAGCGTTGTCATGGCTGTCTCCCAAAAACTTGATTATGCCTGCATGCATAATTATGAGTAATTTTGGTGAAAGGAAATCCTACAGAGAGAGTGCATTTAGCAAGCATAAACAGGTGCTCACTCTGCTGTTTATGTTCTGGTGCATTTAATGCTATTTTAATTTTAAGCGCAATGGTGTATTTTGCGGTAAGAAGCTAGCACTAAATGATGGGAGTAAGTGTGGAGGAAATCCTACCCCAAGTGCACATTTAGTGAGAGCAAGTGGCTGCTTGCCTGTGCTATTTATATTCTGTTCTATTTAGGCTAATTCTTAGAGCAAAATGCATTGTTGCATCCAGTTTGGATACGAAGGGGCATTTTTGTGCTAAGAAAAAAATGCTAAATGCAGACTAGCTCTTCTTGCATAATTCTGTTTTATATCTCAGATCTTTTGGGTAGTTCCATGTGATTATGCTACACAGAATTATGTGAGTAACACCCACCCCTAGGTGTTAGGTACATGTAAAGTGCACTATGATCATGTGGGGTGGGCGGCCGTTACACGCGTTAGTAGCAAAGTAAGAGAGTACCTGTCCTTGTGATCTGGTTCTATGAATGCATGGGATGTGTGCGAGTAGGAGTCCTGTGGAGCGGAGGTGTCTGGGTGATTGGTGGAAGGAGATGCAATCGTTCAAGTATGTGGGGGTCTAAATTGTGTTGTGCTTCGAATGTGTGTGTGAAGAGGTTGAAATGAGTGTGTTTGTGTATCGGGAGATAGCGGAGCTCTATGAGGTGTGATGTGAATTCTATGTGAAAGGTTGAGGATGAGCCTGGCAGCCGAGGACTGGAAGGTTTGCAGTCTCGGTGATCTCCATTGTCTGACTTGGTCCTTTTTGGTTAAAGTTCCGTAAACTTTTTCCTTCCCCCCTAAACCTTTTTTCTGACATGGTGTTGCCAATTTAGGTGCTTTGTGCCCTTTGCCACTGCTGATCACTGTAAAAGTGCAATTGCTCCCTGTATAAAGTATAATAGTAATTAGTTGTCCAGGATTGGCATGTTTACCTTACTAGTAAAGTCCCTAGTAAAGTGCACTATGTGTGCCAGGGCTGGTAATGCAAATGCTACTAGTGGGCCTGCAGCACTACTTGTGCCACCCACACCAGTAGCCTTAAAGAGGGAACTCAGGCCAGCCATTGCAGTGCCTGCGCTCAGTTTGTTAAACTGCCATGTTGTTCTGACAAGTGCACCCACTTGCCAGACCTTACCCTTCCCTCTCTATGCACATCAGACACCCCTATGGTAGGTCCAGGGTCCCTCCAGGGCATGGCGCAGTGCATGTGAAAGGTAGGAATTGTATTAAGGAATGTACAATATCCTGAAATCTCCATTTTGGTTTTCACTGTTGAAAGGCCATCTTGCCCATAGGACAGAATGGGGAGGCAATGTAATATGTTTTCCAGCCTATCTTCCAAAGTCTTAAGATGGAGAGGGGAAGTTTAGTAGCCTGAACTCACAATGTAATAACACATCTTTCTATGAAGGTAGTTTTTGCATTGTGTGTTTATAAGCCACTCTTTTAGAAGTGGCTGGGTTTTTGTGCTCTAACATTTCTGTGTGTCTTTGCCTGGTTGTGGATTGACTGTCTGGATTTGAAAGCAATAGGATCTGGGGAATGTCTTGACCCAGGGGAGGAGGTGAGACAACAACATGCTGACCTGCATCTGGAGTGTAGGGGGAGGAGTAGCCCTTAGAGGTGAAGAGGCCTGGGTTGCTGCCATAGAACGATTGTCCCATTTCCTGCTGAGTGATTGGGAATCTAGGCCCCCACTTATCAAAGGAAGATGGTGTCACTGGAAGGGAGGCACCCAGAACTGGTTTGATCAGGGGCCAGTTACCCCCTGAAAACAAAGACTTCAAAGCCATTGAGGGGTATACCTATGAGAGCTGAAGCCCCTGAACTTTGGAGAAGACTTGATCAAGATTGAACAAGCCTGGAGCTACTTCGTGGACAAGAGGTTATTTTGCCAAGGAAGGAACAACTGAAGAGACTGAAGGAAAGGACTGACCCTTGCTGTGTGTTCTGGGGCTGGCCTGCAGTTTGCTGTTTTAAACAAGGAAAGGATAAAGGGGCTTTGCTGTGTGCTCTGTCCCCCTGCTTGAAAGGACTTTGCTGTGCTGTGTCCTGAAGTAATTTATCCCCAAGGGCCCGAGGTGAACTGGCTCCCTGTTGCGGAAACTCAGGAGCACAAAGGTTTCCAGGAGAGTCTCAGTGACACTGTGTGCGTGTGCTTTTTACAGCCTGAGACCCTCGTAAGGGGTGCCCTGTTATTGGGGGCACCTGGAGACCAAGCGAGGCTCAGCGACGCTGGGTGCGTGTGCTTTGTGCAGCCTGAGACCTTCATGAGGATGGCCTTGTTAACGTGCACACCCGGAATCCAAGTGAGTCTCAGCGACGCTGTGTGCGTGTTCTTCGTGCAACCTGAGACCTCCCTGAGGAGTGCCCAGTGATCGTGAACCTAAAGCTCAAGGGAGTCTCAGCGATGCAAGGGAGTGGCAGTATCGGGCCCGGAGTGTGGAGCTGCACTTTTTGTTATACCATACGCGTGTTGGGGGCAACTGTTGACAGATGCTAACTGCGAGTCAGCACGAGTGGAGGAGAGACCGCCTAAGGCACCGTGATCAGTGCAGGAGTGTATTACGCATTACTTTATTTCTGCATAACGGAGTACCCGATTGTCGTATTACACATTGCATCATTTCTGCATAACAAACTACCTGATTAGTGTATTATGCTTTGCACAGTACTTGATTGTTGCTTTATGCATTGCATTACTTTTCCATTGCATAGTGCCTGATTCTAGAATTACGAACTGCATAACATTGTATTAAGACTACAGTGGAATGTTTAGAAGTGCGTATTAATGTCACCAGAACTTACAAGGGCTGGCTAGCCTAACAACCAGCCAGGAGGAATATTACATATACTCATATGTTGGATTTATAACCTGTGGTCTTATCGTATATCTTTTTATATAAAATGTATACTCGTTTTATAAAACCCGTGTGGAGTCCATTTGTGGTGTCATCATTGGGTTGTGGTGAGCGTGGTTGCAAATATTTTACACATTTGCCTTGAAGTTAAGCCTGGCTGCTCTTGCCAAGCTACCAAGTGGGTGAGCGGGGGCTATCTCAGAAGGTGTCTTTCCTTTCCCTGATGTGGAAAAGTGGGTTCCTATTTGGCCTAAGGTACCTACCTCAGCCAACCATGGATGCTGTAGTTCAACTTGCAGGTGAATAGGGCATGAGTGACAGTTTTTCTAGTGTTGCTTGGTAGCAATTTGAAGATCTTTGACAGCATCTTCAGGGTGGGCAAAAAGGATGCAGTAATTGTGTTGACTTGTTCAGTCATGTCCAGTTTGCCTGGGTGCTGGGTGTGGGGCCGGCGGCCAATTGGAGCCCAATGGTGAGGTTTTCTTGCCAGATATCACTACCTCTGTCTAGTCGATAATGAACTTGAGAAAGTTGGCTTTCCTCCAGTTAGTGACTTTGTTCATGCAGGCAATTAACTTGTTGGGGAGAAAATGAGAGTATAAGTTACGTGCTGTTGGTGTAGGAGAGGATGTTGATGTTTTGTGCTCGGATATCATTGGCCATACGGATCTTGTATGCTTTGAAGAACATGGAACTGAATGATGAAACCTTGGGGCACTCCACAGATGAGTTTGCGAGCTTCTGAGGAGTAAGCTGTCAGACTGACAGCTTGAATTGTATGTGTTGTATTCATTAATAAGAAGCATTTCCAGGGGGAGAGCGGGTCCTTGGATTCTAGTCTCATACAGGTGCCTGATGAGGATGAGGTGTGAGACCATATTAAATGCTGCAGGGAGGTCCAGGAGAAAGAGGTCTGTCATGCATCTTCTGTCAAGGATCCTGCAGATGTTATCTGTGGCAACGATGAGTGCTGCTTCTGTACTGTGTCAGCCTGAATCAGGACTGCGCAGCTTGAGGAGCAGGTGGTTCCTGAGGAGGTCAGTAAGGTGTTGCTTTAATAATTTCTTTAAGTCTTTTGCTGGGTATGATATAAGGGAGATGGTTATGTAGTTGGAAAGCATTGCTGGGTCAATGAATGGTTTCTTGAGCAGGGTTGTGATGGTGGCATGTTTCCAGGTAGGTTCCTGTGAATGTGGCTGAATCGTTGGAGGCATTGAGGATGGGTGTTAGTGCTTTGCTGATCAGTAGGATTCTTTTGGTGTAGGCATGGTGGGGGCAAGGACCAAATGGAGCCCTGATTGTATGGTCTTCATGGTAACAGCGATTTTGATAGTGGTGATGGTGTACTCTAGGTCAGGGTTCATTCTTAGACCATGATGGGAAGTTGTGCTGCAATGGTTATGGGGTCTCGTTGAGGGCCATAGTTGACATATTTGGATATGATTTTGTTACAGAAGACTTCTGAGATATTGTTGGAAAGGTCTTGTGATGATGTGATGTTGGTGGACAGACTAATTTGCATGTAGCCAGGTTCTGAGCTGGGATGGTGCAGTGAGCTAAAAAACGGTGATGGATCAAGCCCTGATCTGTTGACTGGGTAGGAGTGTTCTGCTTAATTCAGATACTCTGTCCATCACCACCCCCTTTTCTGAATCGTTTTGTCTACCATAAGCGTGGAAGGGTATGCTCAGACATAAGTCCCTTGCTCACTGCACCATCAGGATTCAAGCAAGCCGGGCCGAAGACGGCTGTAATGCCAGAAACCGGTCCCCGGAAGCTTGTTTCCTTTCCAGTAAAAGAATTGGCTTGGTAGTTTGGTCTGCCCTGTTCCCATGATGCACTGGGCCAGGGACAGACTAATTTGCATGTAGCCAGGTTCTGAGCTGGGATGGTGCAGTGAGCTAAAAAACGGTGATGGATCAAGCCCTGATCTGCTGACTGGGTAGGAGTGTTCTGCTTAATTCAGATACTCTGTCCATCACCACCCCCTTTTCTGAATCGTTTTGTCCACCATAAGCATGGAAGGGTATGCTCAGACATGAGTCCCTTGCTCACTGCACCATCAGGATTCAAGCAAGCCGGGCCGAAGACGGCTGTAATGCCAGAAACCGGTCCCCGGAAGCTTGTTTCCTTTCCAGTAAAAGAATTGGCTTGGTAGTTTGCTCTGCCCTGTTCCCATGATGCACTAGGCCAGGGACAGACTAATTTGCATGTAGCCAGTTTCTGAGCTGGGATGGTGCAGTGAGCTAAAAAACGGTGATGGATCAAGCCCTGATCTGTTGACTGGGTAGGAGTGTTCTGCTTAATTCAGATACTCTGTCCATCACCACCCCCTTTTCTGAATCATTTTGTCCACCATAAGCGTGGAAGGGTATGCTCAGACATGAGTCCCTTGCTCACTGCACCATCAGGATTCAAGCAAGCCGGGCCGAAGACGGCTGTAATGCCAGAAACCGGTCCCCGGAAGCTTGTTTCCTTTCCAGTAAAAGAATTGGCTTGGTAGTTTGGTCTGCCCTGTTCCCATGATGCACTGGGCCAGGGACAGACTAATTTGCATGTAGCCAGGTTCTGAGCTGGGATGGTGCAGTGAGCTAAAAAACGGTGATGGGTCAAGCCCTGATCTGTTGACTGGGTAGGAGTGTTCTGCTTAATTCAGATACTCTGTCCATCACCACCCCCTTTTCTGAATCGTTTTGTCCACCATAAGCGTGGAAGGGTATGCTCAGACATGAGTCCCTTGCTCACTGCACCATCAGGATTCAAGCAAGCCGGGCCGAAGACGGCTGTAATGCCAGAAACCGGTCCCCGGAAGCTTGTTTCCTTTCCAGTAAAAGAATTGGCTTGGTAGTTTGGTCTGCCCTGTTCCCATGATGCACTGGGCCAGGGACAGACTAATTTGCATGTAGCCAGGTTCTGAGCTCGGATGGTGCAGTGAGCTAAAAAACGGTGATGGATCAAGCCCTGATCTGCTGACTGGGTAGGAGTGTTCTGCTTAATTCAGATTCTCTGTCCATCACCACCCCCTTTTCTGAATCGTTTTGTCCACCATAAGCGTGGAAGGGTATGCTCAGACATGAGTCCCTTGCTCACTGCACCATCAGGATTCAAGCAAGCCGGGCCGAAGACGGCTGTAATGTCAGAAACCGGTCCGCGGAAGCTTGTTTCCTTTCCAGTAAAAGAATTGGCTTGGTAGTTTGGTCTGCCCTGTTCCCATGATGCACTAGGCCAGGGACAGACTAATTTGCATGTAGCCAGGTTCTGAGCTGGGATGGTGCAGTGAGCTAAAAAACGGTGATGGATCAAGCCCTGATCTGTTGACTGGGTAGGAGTGTTCTGCTTAATTCAGATACTCTGTCCATCACCACCCCTTTTTCTGAATCATGATGTTGGTGGAGGCCACAGGATGGGCAGTGAAATCTATGATGATGGCAAAGATCTCCTTGCTACTGTTAGCGCAGGCGTAAATGAGATCTGCAAGATCTGTGTTTTTGGTGTTCCGTATCTGCTGGTGGTAGTACCTTAGGATTGATTTGAAGATGTTGTTATCTGTGCTGTCTTGACTTGTTCTGCATTTGCGCTCCAGATTTCTGCAGTGGTGTTTTGTCAGCTTGAGTTTATCTGGGTACCAGCTGGCCTGGGTCAGTCTCTTGCAGTTGGGTTGCACTTGAGAGGAGGCATGGTGACGGTGCTTGCGGTAATCCAGCTGTTGAGGCCCCTGATGGCTTTCAGCAAGCTGCTGGTGCACTCAAGCCAGTGTGCGATGAGGGTAGAAGGATTAAACAGTAGAGAGTAACCCGTTTGACCACAAGGAACTGGGTGAATCACAATAATAAAACAAACATTTTTCCCTTGGTAAACTAAATTAGGGCGGTTAAGGCTTTCTACGTGACTTCATATTGATGTTGATATTTTTACGTTTTTGCCTATTATACTTTGTATTTTTGATTAAAAAAAGGCAATAATAAGCGCAATAGGTTGCAAGTGTCCATCTGTAAGATAACGATCAGGCATATGGTCATAATGTACCAGCAGCCGGCCACGAACTGGGGTATAGGCACCAGAGAAATGATTTGCATTTAGACACAATAAAATGAATGATATGCAATTACTAAAAACATTTTTTAAGAGATAGCATTTAAAAATGAGATAGACAATAATATGTTTTTTTAATAATGAGCAAAAGAGGAGAACATCTAACTATAAAAATATATAAATAAATATATCTGCCAAATAACCATGCTAAGATGGCGCCCATGTAGAATGAACATGATCAAACAGGCGAGTAGTGTAGTCACGGGATCGGAACATGAGACCAAGTGAAGAGAAAGAATAGTTAAAACTACCGCTACCCAGATGGCGTGTTCTTTGTTTGCATTTTCACCCCAGAAGAAGTGCATTATACTTTTGTTGCCGTGATTGAGATGTGAGAGCTCCGGGGGAGGTGATACTATTAAGGAGAAGCAGGACCGGACTGGCCATAGCGGGCGCTGGGCGTTTCCCTGGTGTGCCGCTAGGATGTGAACCAGTTTTGGGGCCCTGGGGGGCCGTTTTTCTTACCACCGGTCAGCAATATCGGCCCTTGTAACAAAATCGGCCGAAACCGGACCTCGCAAACTGCTTTGCTGCACTTCCCCTCATCCTGGGGGGGCCGGCTGAGCAGTTTGCCAGGGCCGGTTTCTGCTCCCAGTCCAGCCCTGAGGAGAAGGATTTATGTGTTATATACTAAGCAGAGAGTATATTGGCCTTAGGGGTATTTTGATTTGAAGACCCATGTGTTTATAAAGTGACAAAAAAATGGGCAATGAAAATATAAGCAATATCGGGGAGGCTGTGTTTAACGATATGCAGGGCAGTCACTCATGAATAAATATAGGGTAAATTAAAAACCAAGAAATAATATCGTAATTTTTCAATGAAGTATAAACAATAATATGGTTGAAACCAGCAGCGACTTTATGCTGCTTACTCTAACATGACCAAGAAATATCAAGGGAGAGAGCACCTTGTAAGACTAATAGAGCAATATACGATTACAATGCAAGATATTTGGAAAGCCGGACATGATAGGGTAATGATATGTTGACAAAATAGTTTAAAGGTACCCCTTTATTAATAAATAAGAGGCATGGAAGGGCCCAGAATATGCTCATACACACGGGGTGACTGTGCACTGTGCACGTTGACGAAGCACAATAGTGAGAGCACAGGTGGCTAAGACAATGGGCATACACATGTGCGTATTACAAAATAAGTAGCCACACGTCATAGAGAAGAAAGTTGTAATCATGAGACAATGTATAAGAGAATAACAGAAAAGCGGATGTTTAGCGTTTTACTCCTTTTCACTTTACAGTGGAACCTTGGGATAATTGATTGAATCCCTCCAAGAAAGAAACGGGTGGTTCTCAGAGCACATTACTAAAACACCTAAAGTTAAAGAGAGAACACCACATATAAAATGGTGAGCGGTCCTTTTATAATTTGTTGACATCATTCGTTATTAGATGCAGATCACTGCATGGACTGTTTTTTAAACACAGGCTATGTATATATCTTATCCTGTATTAGGTAACACTATTTATGAGTACCTGACAAAGAAAAGGATTACGCCAATAGTAAAGGAAGATGGAAGTCTAATTAGAATAAGACATATCAGAAAGAAGGGTGAGTGAACTAGTATGATATACGCATAGAGGTCTTTTAAAAGAAATTAACTATAAAAATAAATCTCTCTCTACAGTTGCCATAATCGAGAGTTCGGATATCTAATGGCAGTTCTCTTACACGGTCAATTAGGGAATGAAAGGAGTTTTCTGAGGTATGCACCAACAAATAAGATTGGTTGTAATTATGGAGTGTGTGGGTATTATCAGAAGGAATTGGAGATATGAAATGTAAGGATGTGTGATATGTATTTTATCTTTGAGTTAAGTGGGACTACAAATAGTATATAAGTAATAAGGGTTGTTTTGAACTTGATGTTTTATGATGCATTGTATTAAAAAACAAAAAAGATGGTCCAATACACATAAGTGATTATGCACTTTTGTACTTTCAGATTATTTGGTTTTTTAACTGTCCTGAGGAAGGTGGTGCAACAGCAAGATCCACCGAAACGTGTTGACAATAAACCTTTGTGGTTTTTAAAACATGTTTTTATATGTTTATTATTATATGTGAATTTTTGGAATTATGTATTGTAATATGTGACATTGCAGCAAATGTGTTATCTCAGCATGAATGCTTAATGGTTTGCTAGGGACTGAGAAATAAATACTCAAAGTTGCTCAAAGTTGCTGAATCAAAAAAGATGTCTTTTAATTTGTTTTAATAAATGAAATACAATGTATAATGGATATAGTGTAATTGTACATCCTTATTGAGCTTAGCACCTCTTTGTGGTTCTACTTGCATAAAAAGAAAGGGGGTTTTATAAGCCCTAGTATGATTGACATATGGTTTTGAAGAATGAGGTGAGAGATTCGATGTGTTGGTGATTTAGCAAAAAACTTTATTAGTCCTTCTAAATAGGTACAGAATTACCAAGGGAATTTTTTTTTATTATTATTACGAAGAGGGTAGAAGGCCATTGCTCTTCTGTGATGCTTTTCCAGCTGTGGCGGATGGTGCAAGTGGTGATAGGTGTGCGGTGGTGTGTGGTGGTGTGGGATGAGTATGCTGAAACTGACGAGGGCATGGTCTGTCCAGGTCATAGTTGCTGGCTTGTGGACTGTAATGTTACTGATTGAGGAGAAAAACTGGTTCAATAGATGTCCGGCGGCTTGGGTGGATTTGGCTACATGCTGGGCAAAAGAAAGGTTTCTGAAGTTCCTAGAAGGGATCAATTAGATTGTTTTTACATTTTATAATAGCTATTTATTATTTCCATATTGTTGGATTTTTTTAACAACTAATTCACTTTAATGTGGCTTTTTAATTGTATAATGTGTATGTCGTTTCTAATAAATTTAATGGTATTCACAATGTTAGATCAAATAAATACTTTTTTTAATATGCATTTTTGAAATATGAACCCTTTATTTATTATGTTTAGATAGTTATAAAAATTGCAAATATTTTCAAATTAAAATTTTTTATTTTGGTTGTACAAGAAAACCATGATAAAGAACAAATTAGTATAAAAGATCACAATTGATGAGGTCAAATACATGTCCATCATCAATCTTATACAATACATGCATTTTCTTGTATCTATCTTTAAGTGAAAGCGATGTTATATATATATATATATATATATATACCTACTGGCGGTCGCCAGTAGGTAGTTGTAGTTAGGACCTAGTTTCCAACATTCCATTGGGAATAACTTTGGCGCTGGTTGATGAATCTTTGTGAATTTCTCAAAGAAGATGGCCCGCTCTGCTCAGCTCCTTCCCTGAAAGTTTTGGGGGGATTCGTGAAGTGGAGGCTGAGAAAAAAGGGGGGTCCCAAAACGTGTTTTCCCCAAGTTATTTTCCATAGGACGATTAGACACGGCTACAGCCCGAACGGCTGAACGGAATTACATGAAATTTGGCAAAATTGTAGAGTCTGATTCGCAGATCGCCCTTTTGTTTAAATGGTGTAAATCCCTTCAGTAGTTGTTGAGAAAATGAAGTTTAAAAAAATGTATATATCTATAGGCGCGCACTGTGCGCGATCCATGCGCGCACCTATGCGTGCGCGAGCTCAATTCTGATTTGCTGTCAGCCATGTGTCAACATTCCAATCGGTCGAAAGCAGGAAGTGTTGGCCGCCATTTTTTGTCTGAGGCAGAGGCCAAAAGTGGAAAGCGTGAAAAGGGGGCAGAGTAGAGAATTTCTGGCCTCCTAGGTGTTTTCAGGGGATCCCTGAGGGGCCCCTGAATGATAAATTTTTTTATTTTTTTTTTAAATCGCGAGGTGTGCGCAAGGCGCTCGCACCCTATAGCCTCCATTTTGTGTGGTTTCAGAAGAGAGTGAAAAACAAAGCGGAGAACGTGGTAAAGGAAGCAGGGTAGAGTCTCCCTGACCCCCTAGGCCTTCTCAGGGGGTCCCTGAAGGACCCCTAAAAGCCAAAAAAAGGGTTTAAAACAAAAAAAATCGTGATGTGCGCGAGCGGTACGCGCACGCTGAAAAAATCACAAAAAAGGATAAATAACAACTTTGACTGCTATTTGTTGTTTGAAGTTGTACACTATACTGTTCAACTTTACGCAAATCATGAAAAATCCTTGTGCCACTGCATATTACTTGATACAGTCAATTCATTATAATATAGAAAGGCAGTTTATGAAAAATAAATATATATGAAATAAAAAAATTGATACAATAATGAGCATGTTAAAAACTTTTGAAATTCAAAAACGGATGTATGACGGTACAACGCGTACCTTTAAGACGCAGGTTTAAAAACGCAAGTCGTTACAATGACTTGCGTTGGGGGCGCTGGATAGTCAATAGTTTAATTTACTATTCCAACTCCAGTCCCCGTGGATAGTAGGGAAGGTGTTGGATAGTAAATTAAACTATCCCCTATCCTAGAGTGCCCTCCGGCGAAAGTCGTTGTAACGACTTTCGTTGTAAATCCTGCATTGTAACAGTACCGCATTGTAACGGCTCCGTTGTAAAGGATGTTTACTGAAAAAACACATATGTTTCAGACCAGATATAGTTAGAAATTAGCGTTTAAAAACCTTGCAAATTCACTGAAAAAACCATAGGTTTCACACACGTCATAGTTAGGAATTAGCATTTAAAAAACCTTGCAAATTCACTGAAAAAACCATAGGTTTCACACACGTTATAGTTAGGAATTAGCATTTAAAAAACCTTGCAAATTCACTGAAAAAACCATAGGTTTCACACATATTATAGTTAGCTGGACATTTCACTCATACAAAACCTTTGAAATTCCCCCGTTATAGTTAGTTGAGCTGACTATAACTCTCGCGACCGCGAAGCACTGCTGATGACGTCACATATTACATCACTCATGACATGGTCAGTGACATCACTCATGACATCACTGATGACATCTCAAATGACATCACTGATGACATAATCCTTGTGAAAGAGTGGCAGACCTCCTCTCACCCTAATATAACCTTTGATACACACATTCGAAAATGGAAACTTCAATTTTAAAAAAAAATGGAGATACTAATACCAGTTACAACAACCTATTAGGTAATTCAAATATCTACATACACATCCACTCATTCACCAACAGTTCTATATAGTCACTCATACATGTACTCACTCATTATATATACTCATACACCTACAGATCCTGTTACACACTAATACTTATCCATAAAGTAACTCACATACATATTCACACATGCAAATAAATTATCAAACATCCATTTGTTTGCATATACAGCTATACACACACCACTACACTTACTTCTACAGAAACATACACATACTTACTCTCTTAAACAATCAATTATAAAAACACATACTAATTAACACAGGTACTCTTCCAAACTCTCACTGTCACATATACTCACTTATATACATCAATACTCACATATACTAGTTTAAAACAGATGTAGTTACTCATGAATACACTATTGAGACAATCATTCACTTACTAACCCACGCATACACAAAATCATCCATGCATACAGTCTTGCACACATGTTTTCTTCAAAACACACACAAACAGTGAGTCACTCATTCATGCATCTGTGCGCTAAGTAATATCCCCCACCGAAGCATACAGACACTCATACTGATAGTGAAAAACAAATATACATACTCATGCAGCTACTCACCAACCCATGCAGCTACTTTTTTTTTTTTTTTTTGGTAGACCTTTATTGCACATTATACATATACACAGCGGTGTGCCTACAACCCACTGGTAGGGCCAGCCGCAATCAGTGTACCAGCCGAGGTAGACGAGCCCAGGAACATATAGCACCGGTAGAAGTGTACAGCTTAGTAAGGCACAGCTCGTGAAGGCACAGTAGTTGTCCAGAATAAAAGGTTCAAAGTACACCATAAGGCTGTGGCTGTAGCGCCCTTATGGTATCTCGGTCTCATTTTACAGTTTTGAAGAACCAAACTCAAGCAATAACAGAACCCTACTCCCCCCCACCCCTCCCGATCCTGGTCCGTGTGAGTATTTCGAGCCTGTTAGGAATAGTATCCAAAAGGTAATCAACCCCAGAGGTGGCAGACGGGCATCAACCAGGGTAGGCAGTCGTTCATAGGGCCATTCACCGTGGTCCTAACAACAGCGGGTACATGTATGACCGTTAGGCCTCGCTGTCCAGTTATGGTGCATGTGGAACCTCCAAGTATATCTATAGCTCAGACATACTGTGCAGGACAGACGGCACACGCGCACTCAGTCAATACTCATTCGGGTTCACCGCCTCCGACCGATAATTCGGCACTCACACTCCTCTCGCTATCAGTATCTGCTAGGGAAAGCATATAGAGCGTAAATGGAGCCCATATATCCCGTGGCCGTGTCTTCTCCGGCAGTCCCTCATAGTAACAATTCAGTTGATCCCTACAATAAGCCATGTCATTCAGCCACAGCTGCACATCAGGCGCTCTCCTCCCTCCCCAACCCATAGCAACTCTCCGTTTGGCCAATTGGAGCGCCAACACAACGAGCCTTCTAGACTTTGCCGGTATACCAGAAGCAATTCCCAGGAGGCAAAGGCGCACATCCAACACAACTTCGGTCGATGTCATGGCAGTAAGCGTCTCAGACACCACCACCCAGAAGTCATACACACGGGAACATCCCCAGGCCAGGTGTACAAAGTCAGCGTCATCCTCTCCGCACCGGACACACTGGGCAGACTCTCGAAGACCAAACCTAGCCAGCTGAACCGGCGTGTAGTACCACTGATGTATGTACTTTTAATGCAGAAGACGAAAATTACCATTAATCACATACCCCCCAGTCATAGCACAACATTCAGTCCACTCGTCATCACTCAAAGGTTCTGGGAGACTCCTATCCCATCTGGCCCTAGCCAGGACCGCGCCCCCTCCCTCATCTTCCTGTGCAGCTCGATAAAGTTTAGATAGCAATTTAGTCCTGTCCGTGGCAGTGTAAAGCGACTGTAAAGCCCCGAGTGCCAACGGCTCCTCCGGGTACGTTGGATATAGAGCATGTATCGCAGCCCGAAGCCTAACGTATATAAAGGTAGACATAGCAGCGTTAGTGGAGCGGGCCGTCATGGCCTGCAAGAGGAGAAACGATGCCCCAGGGAAAAGATCCCCCATAGTTTGAAGTCCAGCTTCCCTCAGAACCTGTAACCCTCCAATCTCTCCAGATACCGATATACCTGAGTGATAAAGCAGCGGCATAGCCGGCGCATATAACGGCAACCTGTCTGCCCGTCTGCCTAATTCTTCCCAGGCAGTCGCCGTGATCCGCACAGTGTCAATCTCCCCCTTCTCAAACACCGAATGTTCATTAACAATCATGGCCCTTAGGGGATGTGGCAGGACAGCACTGGCTTCAAGTGCCACGTGCGGAGTGTACGGTGGAGCACACATTCAGTAAGTCGCAAAATGCGCTAGCGCACAGAGATAATAAAGCTTCATGTCCGGCACAGCAAACCCCCCCAGTTCGTACAGTTTGGTCAGTACCTCCCACGTAACACGTGGCTTCTTACCGGCCCAGGTGAGGGATATCAGTAGGGACCGCAGTCTGGCAAAGAAGTGCGACTTCAGCGGGACAGGTATATTGACAAAGAGATAAAGAAATTTCGGCAGAACCACCATTTTAATTAAGGACACTCGATCTGCTAGAGTCAGAGGGAGACGGGTCCAACGCGCTACCTGATCCTCCAACTTAGAGATGGCAACGCCATAATTAGCCCTTATAATTTCTTGGGAGTCCCTGTGCACCCAGATGCCTAGATATCGAACCGACTCTGTTGCCCATTCCAGGGGAAATTCTAAGGGGATCTGGTGCGTAACGTCCGTGAGAGGTAGCACTACAGATTTGTCCCAGTTAATGGTCAGTCCAGAGTGGCGACCAAACTTAATGAATTCCCGGAATATGTTCTCCAGGTGGAGCGCTGGTTCACGAACATAGAGGACCATGTCGTCAGCATACATTGACACAGCCAAGGATCTAAGAGGGAACTTCAACGCTGCTTCCGCATACCTCTGCCGCAAGATACAGGCCAGTGGTTCCATCATGATAGCAAAAAGTAAAGGCGAGAGCGGGCAACCCTGCCTTGTTCCCCTCTGAATCGGAAATGGGGAGGAGACATGGCCATTGACCCTCACTCTCGCTGTGGGCTCAGTATATAAAAGAGCAACCAGCGAAGTAAAAAAAAAGGGTACCCCCATCCGGTGCAGGACAGCCAACATATATTTCCACGCCACCGAATCAAAGGCCTTGGCAGCGTCAAGCATGACCGCCACCGCAGCCAGCTCCGGTTTAAGCAGGTGTAGCACAGCAAACAGAGCCCTCAGATTGTGAGTAGTTGACCTGAGAGGAACAAACCCCGATTGATCCGGCAGCACCATGACTGGAAGGAGTAAACGCAGTCTCGTGGCTAAGACCTTGGCAATTATTTTAACATCGGTGTTCATGAGTGATAGGGGGTGATACGAATCGCATTTGTTTGGGGGCTTCCCTGGTTTAGGCAAGGCTACCAGTAGCGCCTCTCTCATTGTCGCCGGGAGCCGGCCGCATTCAAACGCTTCCTCCAAGACCATCGCCAGGTGTGGAATCAGCAAATCTGCATATTCTTTATAGAATTCGGAGGATAGACCATCCGTGCCAGGCGCCTTCCTGTTCGGGAGAGCTGCAATCGCCTCCCTAAATTCAGCCTCAGTGACATGATGCATGAGAAATTCCTGCTGTCCCCTGGACAACCATCCCAAAGCTATGTCCTCGAAGTACCTATTCACTTCCTCCTCATCTGCCGTGTCCCTGTGCTCATAGAGTTGTGCATAGTGTTTCGCGAAGCAAGCCAGAATACCGTCCGTGCTAGTCACCACGTCCCCCTGATCGTCAATCTCCTGCACCGTACAGTGGCGTGCCCAGGGATCCCTAACCCGTTCCGCTAGCCCCCTCCCTGGCCTACCCCCTTCTCCATAATATCTAGCTGTGGCGTGTTTGGATAGGAATTTCACCTCCTGCTCCGCCAGTTCATTATTTTCAGTGACTTTTGATCTGATGTCAGCTAGCAACGTGGCCTCCACACATACCTCCAGCTGTCGCTCCAGAACCAACAACTCTTTTTCCAGCCTGGTCATGGAATCCCGGATAGACGTGAGCACCCCTGATCTTAGGCCAATACACGCCCCCCTCACCGTCACCTTGAAGGCCTCCCATACTGTACTCATATTGTCAACAGACCCCATATTGTTCACAAAAAACTCCTCAATGATCTGACGTAATCGCTCACGTAACACCTGATCAGTCAACACACCAGGGGAGAAACGCCAAGTGAAAGGAGCAGTGGCATGCGCTGGCATCTGTAGCACCAGTTTAACAGGTGCGTGGTCGGAGATAGTGCGAGGCAGATGTTCAACACCCAACACCCATCTACTCACATCACGAGTTACCAGCCAGTAATCCAATCTCGACCACGTATCATGCGCCGACGTGTAACATGTTCCCTCTCGCTTGCTCGGGTACTTCAATCTCCAGACATCTAATAGTTGCAGCCCACGCATACCCTCACATACCGCATCAGCCGCTTTCTTGCGCACACACGGTCTGTCCTGCTTCTTGTCCAATTCAGCATCCAGCGTGACATTCAAATCACCACCGCAGAGGATAGCCGACGGGGGAAGCATATACAGTTTGTTCCAAAGTGCAACATAAAAATCAGGATCATCGACATTCGGTCCGTATACATTAAGAAGGGTGATCCGCGTACCACACAATTTACCCTGCAGAATGATATATCTACCATCCTGGTCAATCTCCTCATGGTGTATTTCAAACGGGACATTTTTCTTTATCAGAATCATCACCCCACGGGCATAGGAGGAATATGCCGTGGCCAGTCGTACCCCCGCCCAGTGCTTACCCACTATTTCAGCCGCCTTACCCCGAAGGTGTGTTTCCTGAAGAAAAACAACCTGAGCACTATGTCTATTTAGAAAAGCAAGCATTTGTCGTGTCTTTTGCGGCCGATTGAGACCCCGCACATTCCATGTGACACAAGTGAGTTTACCCCCCCCTATCCATATCGCCAACCTCTCAAGCAACCCAGCAACCATAAGACCCCTACCAGCTCCCACCCGTCAACCCAATAGTCGTTACCCAGTGACCTAAAAAGGCAATGAGCGCTCTTGCAATACACAGCATACGAATACCAACAATGGTCAATACATCCTACAGGTAATTCAGAGCCCCAACCACTGACCAGGATAAACAACAACTCCCCTACAAACTCCAGAAACCCTGCCCCCATCCCACCACCCACTTCAGCAGCCCCAATTTGCCAAAGCCATCCCATACCCCCCCCCCCTTGCAACCCCCAACAATGCAAACAACTGTGTGTGGGGATCTCCCATATCCAGGGGCGTAGTGGCGCACAACTCTCGCCAGAGCGGCGAGAGCAAGACCATTCTCAATAACCAAAACCCCAACCCTCTGCACCCCATCTTCGTGGTCATAGGAAAAGGCAAAAATAACAGCCTAATATCAGAACATTGCAATATGACACCCATTGATTCTGTCATGGTTCAGTAGAGGCGGCAACTGAGGTGGACAGCGCCAGAAGCAGTCATCGCGGCATGTGCACGTGCCCCCCTCCATCCACAGCAACATGCCAGGCCCCCCACAACCCCCACAGGATGCATGGTCAATACAACAGCACATATGGCTTGACTAGGAAAAATAACGCAGGCCAGTTCGCTCGTCCCACGACAGCAGTCATGGGGGTTGTACGAGGCAATCCAGTCACCAGAGTACTGCAGGAGCGGGCCACAGCGACCAACTGCACAATTTCAAAGAAGCACAATACAGTACTGCACAGCCGTGCCCCCCCTCGATAGAGTATATGTAACAGATCAGGCTACTTCATCCTGCCGTTCCTCCTCGCCATCCAGGAGCCCATTTGGCGCTCTCTTGCGTTTTTGCTGCTTTTTGGCGTAGTCCATGGCCACCTTAGGGGAGGAAAAGATCTTATTATCCGACGGAGGCCCTATCCGAAGGCGAGCGGGATATAACATGGCATATGGAATGTCTTCAGCACGCAAAAGCTGCTTCACTGTGGTAAATTCCTTGCGCGCCGTCTGCACAGCCATGGTAAAGTCAGGATAGAACTCAAGTTTATTTCCCTGATATTCAATGGAGCCCTTTTCCCTTGCAAGGTGCAGAATGGTATCTCGGTCCCTATAGTTCAAAATCCTGGCCACTATCGGACGCGGCGGCGCCCCGGGCGGTGGGCGTTTTGCCAGGGAGCGATGAGCACGTTCTACTATGAAGACACGAGACAACTGGTCCGCCCCAAAAATGTCTATGAGCATGCGTTCCATATAGTCCTCCATGCGACCAACATTCATGGACTCTGGCAGGCCTGTGACGCGGACATTATTCCTTCTGGACCTCCCTTCCAACTCCTCGTTCTTTGCCTGTATGACCGCCAACACCCTCTCCATGTTGAAAACCTTAGTGGAGACCGTGGCAAGGCCATCTTCGGTGGCAGACACTCTTTGCTCCACCTCCCCCATCTGCTCGTTTTGGCGGTCGAACTGTGTCGCCATCTGGTCCAGGCGGTGATTAACAGATTCCATGGTGCCTTCGATGGATTGGAGGGTCTTTTGCATAGCCACTAGCGTAGATTCCAAATTTGGGGCGCCCCCAACTGCCCCCCCTTGCTCAGTGTCCGGCGGCCCCTGGGGGGGCATGAGCGCCGTCTTTTTAGCCTCAAATGTGATCTTCGGCTGATTCCTCTCCGGCCTGCCCATGGTGGCGACCAGAGCAGCCCAGTCTGGGGTACAGAAATGCAGAGAGGGTGTATCAGGCGAGAGGCCCCTAGCAAAGACGAATCATACACCGGCTGCCCCACATCAAGGAGAGGGCCCTCGCCTTCACGACAATCCCCAGCCTGGGTCAGACAGCGCCACCGCGCCCGGAGGTGAAAGCGCGCCAAAGTGTCTTAGAATCAGCCTCCCAGCTCTCGCAATAATGTCAGCCCAACAGTGCCCAAAATCAGATTAGCGACTATATCGCCAGGGCTACAGCCTGTGTACGTTCCTCCTGGCAGCGCCTGCGTCGTAAATAGGGATCCCAAGGCGGCACCCTCCTCCCAGCCACCGGTCCCGAAAGGAGGTCACAAAATGGCAGGCGCAGAAGGTTCCCTCCGCTATATAGCAGCGCCCTGCACCTCCTCGCTGTGCAGCGGCCGCAGCGAAGAGTCAGGCCCCACGTAGTGCAGTCCGCCAAGCTGCGCGAGCCACTCCTCCACTCTGCAGGCCTTCTCCCCGTGCCCCCCGCCGGCTACAGCTCGCTCGCGCGGCCCAGCTCGACCCGGCACCACCTCCGCAGCCCCGGGCTTGCGTAGCGCCCCGTCCCACTCACCGCAACCAACAGGGCCGAGATCAGGCCGTTCGTTGTCCTGTTGCCGCTCGGAGAGATCTTCACCGGCTCCACCACCACAAGCACCGGGCACCGCTTCTGTCAGGCTCGCCCCGCAGGCGGCAGGGGGGTCTCCAGCCCGGACCACAGCAAGACGGGTCCCCAACGAGGGCCGAGGTTCCGCAGGCGGGATTCCCGTTGAGGTCAGCTCGGCTCCAGGGGTGTCCGCCGCAGCCGCCGCCCAGGAGAAAAGCGCAGTGGTGACTCACCAAAGTCAGCGGGGAGTGCACAACTCAGGTACGGGGCTCAAGAGTCAGGATTTGTAGGATAAATAAGCGAATATTAGATGGTCTCGGCGGAGCCTCACGCAAGTGCGGCCATCTTGCTCTGCGCCCTCTAGCGCCCCACCCATGCAGCTACTTATTTACAAAGTGAGACACTGACACAGATATTCAAATATTTAAATATTATTCGCTAATATATGTATTCACTAAGATACATTTAATAAGTCAGTTAACCAATCAATTTTACAAAAAAAAACATCCATATAAACACTTATTTACCCATTTATTCTTCCATCAACCTTTAGATATACGTATATAAAAATATTTATTTTTCAGAAAGATACACATTCACTGGATGACATCATCAGTGATGTCATCAGTGATGTCATTTGAGATGTCATGAGTGATGTCATGAGTGATGTCACTGACCATGTCATAAGTGATGTAATATGTGACGTCATCAGCAGTGCATTGCGGGCGCGTGAGTTATAGTTAGCTCAACTAACTATAACGGGGGAATTTCAAAGGTTTTGTATGAGTGAAATGTCCAGCTAACTATAACATGTGTGAAACCTATGTTTTTTTCAGTGAATTTGCAATGCTTTTTAAATGCTAATTCCTAACTATAACGTGTATGAAACCTATGGTTTTTTCAGTGAATATATATATATATATATATATATATATATATATATATATATATATATACGGCTCCAATCGCCGAGTCAACAACAAGCCTGGTGAACAGGCGAAACGCGTCCCAGCAGCCGACTTGTAAAATAAACTTTTTGGTAAAAGCAGAACATGGCGTCGTCTTCCTGTGCCAGTGTGCAGAGGATTGATTTATACATACATATATATATATATATATATATATATATATATATATATATATATATATATATATATATATATATATATATATATATATATATATATATATATATGTGTGTGTGTGTGTGTGTGTATGTGTGTGTGTATATATATATATATATATATATATATATATATATATATATATATATATATATTCACTGAAAAAACCATAGGTTTCACACCAGTTATAGTTAGGAATTAGCATTTAAAAAACCTATTAAATTCACTGAAAAAACCATAGGTTTCACACCAGTTATAGTTAGCTGGAAATTTTACTGACATAAAACCATTGAAATTCCACGTTATAGTTAGTTGGACTCACTATAACCTGCGCGTGTAATGCACTGCTGATGACGTCACATATTACATCACTCATGACATGGTCAGTGACATCACTCATGACATCACTGATGACACCATCCAGTGAATGTGTGCCTTTCTGAAAAATAAATATGTTTTATATATGTATATGTAAAGGTCGATGGAAGAATAAATGTTTAAATAGGTGTCTTAATGGATGTTTTAAAAAAAAAATTGATTGGTTAACTGGCTTATTAAGTTCAATTCAATTCAATTCAGTTAATTTGTATAGCGCGCTACATACCCAAAGGGTCTCAAGGCGCTTGGAGAAGGGTGGGGAGTTACTTGTCGAAAATCCATGTTTTAAGTTGCTTTCTGAATGCTAAGTGGTTCTGAGTGAGGCGCAGGTGGGTGGGAAGTGAGTTCCAGGTTTTACCCGCCAGGTAGGAGAAGGATCTTCCTCCCATGGTGGTTTGTTGATGCGAGGTACAGCAGCAAGGGCTTGGTTGGAGGAGCGTAGCTGGCGGGGGGGGGGTGTAGAAGGAAAGTCGTGTGTTGAGGCATTCGGGTCCGAGTTCGTAAAGTGCTTTGTGTGCGTGGGTTAGGAGGCGGAATGTTATCCTCTTATTTA
Source organism: Lissotriton vulgaris (assembly GCF_964263255.1). Lineage (NCBI taxonomy): Eukaryota > Metazoa > Chordata > Amphibia > Caudata > Salamandridae > Lissotriton > Lissotriton vulgaris. The sequence goes on along the minus strand of NW_028243295.1, from coordinate 307,241 downwards.
CAGGGAGCCAGTGGAGGTTTTTCAGGTGACCAGAAATGTGGTCGTTACGCGGGATGTCTAGTATGAGTCTGGCTGATGCGTTCTGGATGCGTTGGAGTTTTTTCTGGAGTTTTGCGGTGGTGCCGGCGTATAGGGTGTTTCCGTAGTCCAGGCGGCTTGTAACCAGTGCGTGGGTGACCGTTTTTCTAGTTTCGGTGGGGATCCAGCGAAAAGTTTTTTTGAGCATGCGAAGAATGTTGAAACACGATGATGAGACGGCGTTGACCTGTCTGGTCATTGAGAGTGAGGAGTCCAGGATGACGCCCAGGTTCCGTGCGTGGTCTGTCGGGATGGGTGCTTTTCCAAGGGACTCTGGCCACCAGGAGTCGTCCCAGGCAGAGGGGGAGGTTCCTAGGATAAGGACTTCTGTTTTGTCGGAATTCAGTTTCAGACGGCTGTGCTTCATCCAATCGGCTACTTCTTTCATTCCTTCATGTAGGTTTGTTTTGGCGGTGTTAGGGTCTTTGGTGAGTGAGAGGATCAGTTGAGTGTCATCAGCGTAGGAGATGATGTTGAGGTTGTGTTGGCGTGCGATGGCCGCGAGGGGGCTCATGTATACGTTGAAGAGGGTGGGACTGAGTGAAGATCCTTGTGGCACGCCACAGATGACTTCAGTGGCCTCTGACTTGAATGGCGGAAGGGGGACTCTCTGAGTTCTTCCGGCAAGGAACGAGGTGATCCATTCCAGTGCTTTTCCTTGGATTTCGATGTTTCTGAGGCGATGTAACAGGGAGCTATGGCAGACTGTGTCGAAGGCTGCGGAGAGGTCAAGGAGGATGAGGGCGACTGTGTCTACATTGTCCAGTAGAGTTTGAATGTCGTCTGTTGTATCTTAGTGAATACATATATAAGCGAATATTGTTTAAATATTTAAATGTTTGTATCAGTGTTTCACTTTGTGTATAAGTGGCTGCATGGGTTGGTGAGTAGCTACATGTGTGTGTATATGGGTTATTAGATGTTTTTTTGTATCAGTATGAGTGTCTGTATGGTTTGGTTGGGGTATTACTTAGCACATACATGCATCAATGACTGACTCACTGTTTGTATGTGTTTGGAAGACGGCATATGTGCAGGACTGTATGGATGAATGAGTGTGTATATGTGTGTGTTAGTGAGTGAATGACTGTCTCACTAGTGTCTTTATCAGTAACTACATATGTTTGAATCTAGTATATGTGAGTATTGATGTATATAAGTGAGTATATGTGAGAGTGAGAGATTCAAAGAGTTCTTGTTTAAATAAGTATGTGTTTCTATAAGTGATTGTTTAAGAGAGTAAGTATGTGTAAGTTTCCTTAGAAGTAAGGTGGTAGTGTGTGTCTAGCTGTATATGCAAATAAATGGATGTTCAATAGTTTATTTGCATGTGGTAGTATGTGTGTGAGCAACTTTTGGAAGACTGTCGATGTGTTACAGGATGTATAGGTGTATCACTACATATGATGAGTGAGTATATGTATGAGTGACTATATAGAACTGTTGGTGAATTAGTGGATGTGTATATAAATGGTGGAATTACTGAATTGGTTGTTGTAACTGGTATGGGTATCTCCACTTTTTTGAAAATGTTAGTTTCTATTTTTGAATATGTGTTTCAAGGGTTACTTTACAGTGAAAGGAGGTCTGTCACTCTGTCACAAGGATGGTCAAGTCAAGTCAAGTCAAAAAATTTATATAGCGCACTACATACCCAGAGGGTTTCAAGGCGCTTAGGAAGTGGAGGTGGATTATTTGTCAAAAATCCACGTTTTAAGCTGCTTTCTGAACGCTAGGTGATTCTGGGTGAGGCGAAGGTAAGCGGGGAGTGAGTTCCATGTTTTGGCAGCCAGGTATGAGAAGGATCTGCCTCCCATGGTGGTCTTGTTGATGCGAGGTACAGTGGCGAGGGCTTGGCTGGAAGAGCGGAGTTGGCGGGAGGGGGTGTAGAAGGACAGTCGAGAGTTGAGGCAATCTGGTCCGATGTCGTAGAGTGATTTGTGTGCGTGGGTAAGCAGTCGGAAAGTGATCCTCTTATTGACGGGTAGCCAGTGGAGGTCTTTAAGGTGACCGGAGATGTGTTCGTTGCGTGGGATGTCTAATATGAGCCTGGCTGAGGCGTTTTGGATTCGTTGTAGTTTCTTCTGGAGTTTCGCGGTGGTACCTGCGTAGAGGGTGTTTCCGTAGTCCAGTCGGCTCGTGACTAGAGCGTGGATGACTGTTTTCCTTGTTTCGGGGGGGATCCAGCGAAATGTTTTTCTGAGCATGCGAAGAATGTTAAAGCAGGAAGAGGATACGGCGCTGACTTGTCTGTTCATTGAGAGTGAAGAATCCAGGATGACGCCAAGGTTCCGTGCGTGGTCTGTCGGGATGGGTGCATTTCCGAGGGCTTCCGGCCACCAGGAGTCGTCCCATGCAGAGGGGGATTTACCTAAGATGAGGACTTCTGTTTTGTCTGAGTTCAGTTTCAGACGGCTTTGTTTCATCCATTCGGCGACTTCTTTCATTCCTTCGTGTAGGTTAGTTTTAGCGGTGCTGGGGTCCTTGGTGAGAGATAGGATCAGTTGAGTGTCATCCGCGTAAGAGATGATGTTGAGGTTGTGTTGGCGGGCGATGGCGGCGAGGGGGCTCATGTATACGTTGAAGAGGGTGGGACTGAGTGAGGATCCTTGTGGTACGCCGCAGATGATTTCGGAGGCCTCGGACTTGAATGGTGGGAGGCGGACTCTCTGGGTTCTTCCGGTGAGGAACGAGGTGATCCATTCAAGTGCCTTACCTTGGATTCCGATGTTTCTGAGGCGTTGTAAAAGGGTGCTGTGGCAGACTGTGTCGAAGGCTGCAGAGAGGTCGAGGAGGATGAGGGCGACTGTGTCTCCGTTGTCCAGTAGAGTTCGAATGTCGTCTGTTGCTGCGATGAGGGCGGTCTCAGTGCTGTGTTTGGCTCGGAAGCCAGATTGTGAGGGGTCAAGTGATTTGTTGTCTTCGAGGAAGGCGGCGAGCTGGTTGTTGACAGCTTTCTCGATGACTTTGGCCGGGAATGGAAGAAGCGAGATGGGGCGGTAGTTTTTGAGTTTGGTGGGGTCTGCTGTTGGTTTTTTCAGAAGGGCGGTGAGTTCAGCGTGTTTCCAATCTTCTGGGAAGGTAGCGGAGTTGAAGGAGCAGTTGATGACGTTTCGGAGGTGCGGAGCTATGACGGAGTCTGCTTTGTTGAAGATGTGGTGGGGGCAAGGGTCTGTGGGGGATCCGGAGTGGATGGAGTTCATCAGGCGGATGGTGTCCTCAGTGGAGATTGGGTTCCAGGCGTTAAGGGTGTTAACGGGGGGAAGATGGTCAGTTGATGGTGGGGTGGGTTGGCTTCCGGGTTGGTTGTCAAAGCTGTTGTGGATGTCAGCAATCTTGTTGTGGAAAAAAGAGGCTAGGGAATCGCAGAGGGTTTGAGAGGGGGTGATGTCGTTGGAGTTGGCCGAGGGGTTGGAGAATTCCTTGACGATGTTGAAAAGTTCCTTGCTGTTGTGGGCGTTGTTGTCAAGTCGATCTTTGAATGCTGTTTTCTTGGCTTTTCGGATCAGTTGGTGGTGAGTACGGATGGCGCTTTTGAATGCGTCCTTGTTGCTGGTGGATGGGTCTTTTTTCCAGGTCTTTTCAAGGGAGCGGCACAGTTTCTTGGATTTCTTGAGGTCGTCGTTGAACCATGAGGCCTTCTTGATGCCAAGTTTGTGTTGACGTTTTTTCAGTGGTGCTAAGGAGTCGGCGGTGTTGGATAACCAAAGGGTGAGGTTGGAGGCGGCTTCGTTGGCATTAGAAGAGAGGGCTGGGGAGGTTTGAAGGAGTGATGTGGAGATCTGCTCTGTGGTGATTTTGTTCCAGTTTCTTTGTAGAGTTGGTTGGAGGTGGATGATGGGTTTCGGCTTGTTGTAGGTGAAGTGAACGCAGCTGTGGTCAGTCCAGAGGAGATCTGTAGTGTGGCTGAAGGAGACATGGTTGCTGGAGGTGAAGATGGGGTCGAGAGTGTGACCTGCGGTGTGTGTGGGGGAAGTGACCAGTTGTTTAAGTCCGAGGTTGGCGAGGTTGTCTAAGAGGGTGGCGGTGTTGCGGTCGTTGCTCTTTTCAAGGTGGAAGTTGAGGTCTCCCAGAAGGATGTAGTCTTTGGAGGGGAGTGTGTGTGGGGTGATGAAGTCCGTGATGTCTTCACTGAATTTTGCGCGTGGTCCTGGTGGTCTGTAGAGGAGGGTGCCTCTGAGTGTGGTAGTGGGGTCGATGTGGATCTGGAAGTGAAGGTGTTCGGAGTTAGCGAGGTTGGGGTCGGAGCTGGTGGTGATGCGGATGGATTTCTTATGGACGATAGCGATTCCTCCTCCTGTATGGTCGGTGCGGTCCTTGCGAGTGATCTTATAGTCTTCAGGGATAGCGATGGCGATGTCAGGGGCGGAGGAAGCGTTCATCCATGTTTCCGTTAGGAAGGCGACGTCAGGAGAGATGGTGTCTAGTAGGTTCCAAAGGTCAATGGCGTGCCTGTGGACCGAGCGGGTGTTGAGAAGGATGCATTCTAGGTGGTTGGGGTCGGGAATCTGTGTTGTGGTCGCAGCGGAGATGTTGTCGGTGCCGCGAAATTTGCATGAGAGGCAGGAGAACGGTCCATGGGTGCGTCCTGGAGCGGCTTGGACGCAGTTGGGGGAGCGGCCGGGGTTAAGGGCTAGGAGGGTGGCGGCATCGTAGGTAATGCGGGGGGGGCTGGGCAGCGCGAGGACCAGGGGGTCTGGCGCTGGGCGCGGTCCAGGCGCGGACGGGCGTAGACGGGCTTACCTTTGGCGCACCTTCGGTGCGGGTTGGGCGCGGTCGCTGCGCGTAAACGCTGCGCGCGGGAACTACTGTCATATATGGATGGTGGAGGGGGAGGGGCGAGGGCGTCTCAGCTGGGAGGCGGGGCGGTCTCTAGGGCGAGCACAACACACAAAATGGCAGCGGAGGGGTTAAGAGAGCGTAGCGCTTGGGGACAAATGCTCTGTTATACAAATGCAGGTGATAGCGCTTATTCAACAAATGCAAATCCAAAGCGGCGAACAGTGCAGGCAACAAATGAGGCAGTAGTTGGTTAAATAAGCGGAGCAACGATACCACGGGACGCCAGGGAGGCAAGGGAGCGACCACTCTGCTCGAGAGCGAAAGCGAGTCACAACGCGGAGGGCTGGCGGAGCGCTGCTTCTGCTTAGTGGGAGGGCGTCTCAGCTGGGAGGCGGGGCGGTCTCTAGGGCGAGCACAACACACAAAATGGCAGCGGAGGGGTTAAGAGAGCGTAGCGCTTGGGGACAAATGCTCTGTTATACAAATGCAGGTGATAGCGCTTATTCAACAAATGCAAATCCAAAGCGGCGAACAGTGCAGGCAGGATGGTGTCATCAGTGATGTCATGAGTGATGTCACTGACCATGTCATGAGTGATGTAATATGTGACGTCATCTGCAGTGCATTACACGCGCAAGTTATAGTGAGTCCAACTAACTATAACGTGGAATTTCAATGGTTTCATGTCAGTAAAATTTCCAGCTAACTATAACTGGTGTGAAACCTATGTTTTTTTAGTGAATTTAATAGGTTTTTTAAATACTAATTCCTAACTATAACTGGTGTGAAATCTATGGTTTTTTCAGTGAATTTCATAGGTTTTTTAAAATGCTAATCCCTAACTATAACTGGTGTGAAACCTATGGTTTTTTCAGTGAACATATATGTTTATTATTATAATACCTTTTTTTTAAAGTATATTCATTTATTTTTTTATGTTTCACCCTGGAGCGCTCCCTGTGCGCGCCCTGGTGCGCGTACCGGGGCGCGTCCCAGGAGCGTACCAAAAAAAAAAAAAGAGATAAAAAATAATGAAGGAGTGAGCATGAGCAAAGGGGACAGAGATAGTGGTGTAAAGAGAAAGAGAGCTAGAAGGAAGAACACAGAGGGACTGTGTAATAGATAGTAAAACAGAGAAAAGGTATAAGTGGAAGTAACTGAGAAAAGAAAAATGAATAAGGGAGCAAAAGAAGAGAAGAAAGAGGAAGAAGACTAAAGCAGAGGTTCTGGGAGAATGTGAATGGGTGATGAAAGTAAAAGGAAGGAAAGTAAAGGATGGGGAATGACGGGTAGTGACGGAACCAGAGAAAAGGAACAGCGGTAACGGAGGGAAAGAAAAGAGCAGTGAGTGTAAGTAAAGAGAAGTGAAAGAGAGTGGATAAAAGTGAATAAGGGTAAGATATGGGGAGTGACAGAGAGAGTAAAGGAAGGAAGGATTGAAAGGGACTGAGTGAACCAGAAAAGAAAGGAAAGTGAGGGAGTGTGGGTGAGCAGGAAGACTGAAAGAAGTTGAATGTGTTAGGAAAGTAAGGAAAAGGGAAATAAACATGGAGGATAAGAATCAGTGAGGGAAGCAGATTAAGGAAACAGGAGTGAGGTAGGGTGTGAGAAAAGTAGTGAGGTTAAAGCAAAGGGTGATGACAAACTACATTTTTTTGTCACACTTACCATATAATTAATGAAAACTTACTTGCATGTTTAAACTACACTTTATATCTGTGAAAGACAAAATAAAAAAAAAGTTATAATTAGTAAAATATATATTTTAAAATAGAAGAAACAGGTCAAGAGGTAAAAAATCAAAAAAAAGTGTACTAAGAAATAAAGCAAGAGTGAAGGATACAGAAACATAAATAAAGTAATGTAGAAAGACAAAAAAGAGGGAAAAAGAAATAGAAGGAGTACAAATTACTGAAGGTAAGTAAGATACTAAAAGAATGTGACATACCAAAACGAAATCAGGAAAGAGAAGTAAGTAAAAGGAAAATGAGTGAAAGGGAAAGGAGTCTAAATGAGGATCTATTTACAAGAAAGAGGAATTGAAGATGACTGAGAGTGAGTGAAGGGGAGTCACAGAGTGAAGGGATGAAAGGAATGAGGTTAATATAGAACGATAGAGGAAAAAGGAGTGAGGAAGTAAGTACAAAGAAAGACAAAGAGAAGGACTGAGTAAAGTGCAGTACAATGAGTGAAGAAAGGAAAAAGAGTAAAGGAGCAAAAGAAGCAAAGAGAGGGGAAGAGAACTAAAGCAGTGGTACTGAGAGAATGTGAGAAAGCTGAAAAGTCGTGCAAGGGAGAGAGGAAATGTAGACAGTTGAAATTGGATTGAAGAGTTGTGAAAGAAGTGGAGTAAAGGAACAGCGATGAAACAAAGTGAAAGAAAGGCAGTGTAAGTGAGTAAAGAGAGCTGAATAAGGGTGGAAAAAGGAAAATGAGTGTGAGACAATGGGAATACAATATAAATTACACAATGCAAACTATAGAATGACTTATACAATATGTTACATTGTTTATTTTTGCTGTTCTCAGAATATATTGAATTTCACTTAAAACAGTGAGTTCAAACTCTTCATCATATAACAGCGGGGAAAAAAAACACAATCTAAAAGATTGTGTTTAAAAAAAACATATAAACTTACAAATCATATATGTACACTAATCTTTGATTCACTTACTTTTCCTTGAGGCCAAATAGTAGATAGTGAAGGTCCTTTTCGTAGGAACATACTCTGCTGTTCTCTAAAACTTCCATTTCATCGACTTTCTATGAAAAAAGATCTAAGAACATCTGAAATAATTCTCAACGTTTTCATTTTCCTCCTTGTGTTAAGTTATGACTTATTTCTCATACCTTGAACTTTCCTTACGGCCAAATAGTGTCAGATATATGAGTATATTTTGAATTTTCTCTAATTAAACTCTGAAATTACCGTTTACCCGAAGTTTTCAAAGAAAAGCTCATATGACATTTTCACAATGTTTAAAAATTCATGTTCTCTTTTTTGACCACTCATGTTCAACATTTCCTATAAAACTGATATCACTTACTGTGAGATCCACTTACAGTACCTATATGAGATAAATAATTTTAAACATTAGACTAACTAGCTAACTAGCTATTATTAACTGCTCCCGTCTTCAAAGGCCAATTACCTTTACTAAAACTTTGGTTCTAAAAACACTAGGTAAGAATTTTTTAAGTCAAAAGGCAAACGTTGTTTATAAGTCAAATGAGAATCATTGCAGTAACTCCAACCTTTTTTTGACATTTTAAGTAGCATATATAATGTCCTGATGTTGTCGAAGGACCGTAATGATAAATAATAGCTACAGTTCTAAATATTCTTCCTGAAATTGATAACTGAGAAGCCACAACATTTTTTATACAAGTTGCCAATTTAGTTCCATCAGGTCTACATCTTTGGAAAACTAAAATGACATACTGACCATAAGTTTGTATAAATAATGTGGACAGCATTGGACACCATATTGTGATCAGCTGCTTTAACTAGATTATTAAATGACACTGATTTGCAGTCTGGTAAAGTCAAATATATAAATCTTTCAGTGTCTATTCTAGTAGTACTTGATAAACTACAATTGTGGCAATCATGCTGCCATTGATAAGAAAGGCTAAAAAGATTTTCTACATCTACACCTTTATCTTCCAAAACACCAAACATATACATTAAAAATTCCTGACAATCCTGCTGAATGTTCTGTGAAAATTTATCTTGACCAGAACACATGTCTAAAATATTTCGAATTTCTGTTACACTTTCTATTTTTGCTCTATCACTGTTACATTTCTGAAACACAGAATTCAATAAACCGCAGAATCTTTGATCCCGATTTTCAACAATCTGTTCTTGTAAAGTTTTAAGAAAAAAAACAACATTAACCACTACATTAGCATAGCAGTTGACACCAGAACTGTTTTCAAATTGAAATCCAACAACATCTTGAACAGAATGCTTTTTCTTTCTGCTTACAATTACAGTTTCATCTACTTTTTGTCTTTTTGCTACTACCTCACTGCAATTATTTTTATTTCTTCTTTTTCGGCCTACCACATGTTTTTCAAACAGAGGATATTGAGGCAAATGTGGAGCATACTCTCTTCTTAACCTATTGTATTCTTTAACACAATCTAGATCTTCACAAATCTTTGTCTCATCACACTCAATCAAGTACAATCCTGATAAAGTTCTGACTCGTGATAATGCCACATATGCCATACCCTCTTTAAACACAGAACTTCCAATGTTCACCAAAGCACTATCTACACTTAAACCTTGAGATTTATGAATTGTCACCGCATATGCCAAACAAACAGGAAACTGTTTTCGGCGAACATATAAGTCTTTTACAAGCAAAAATCTAGCAGAACAACGACTGATTTGTTGTACTTGCTCAATGCCATCCAATTTTATTTTTAAAAATTCAATTCAATCTCTATTTCTATAATTCACAAAATCAACAACATGACCCATTGCTCCATTTACCAGACCTCTTTCAACATTTAAATTCCATCTCAAAATGATACGACAATTTAAACACACATTCAGAGTCTTTTCAAAACCAGCTGTTTTAGATATACTCTTCTCTAATGAATCCAATTTTGTTTTCAAATTTTCTGACAAAACTATTGTTGCACCCATATGCTCTATTTTATCTACTGCTTCCAGTTTCACAATCTCTTCATTTTCTAACTTTAACATTTTGTTGTTGAAGATGGAACATTCTTGCAGAGTTGGCATCAAACATATCCCAGATTTCTTCTCAGTATTTCTTTTAAAAATATTCTCTGGAAGAATGTTTTCATTTGGATACAAATTTGAAATTAATCGAGCATGTAAAGCTTCTTTCCCAAGCTCACTTACTTTTCCGATTCTTACATTTTGTAGAATATTTTTATAATCTTCATCCTTTGCCTGTCGCATATTTTGAAGCAGTTCTGCATATTTAAAATGTAACCATATATTAACGTTTCCAATGCTTCCAAGCGACTTCCTGGTATCTTCATGCATGAGCATTTTAAACACTGGTTGTCCTTTTACTGGAGTCAACTGCAGTAGATCTCCAAAAACAATAATGTGTTTTCCTCCAAATAACACATCATACTCTGTTCTAAGAATTTCTTGCATTCTCAAATGCACAAAAGCAAGCATTAGATTTGAGACCATGCTTACTTCATCAATGATAAGAAGTGTCATTTTCTTCAGGACTCTGGAAACTTCAGGACACGCATCTCCAGATAGCTTGTTGTAATGCAATTTATTATCATGCTCAACTGGCAGCATCAGTAAACAATGTAAAGTAATCCCTTTAATGTTATGTGCTGCCAGTCCAGTTGGAGCGGTTACAACACAAGACAGTGGTGATTCAGTCCTTTTCTGCAAATAAGTTGCAATGGCTTTAATCAGAAAACTTTTTCCTGTTCCCGCTTCTCCACTTTTGTAGAGTCGGACAGGCTTAAATGATGTACATGAGCACTCTTTTTTCTCATGTCTGAATCCATGTTCTATCTGTTCTGTGACTTCGTCATATATCATTTTCTGCTCAATGTTTAGTTGCTTTACCAAATCTTCTAAGTTAACTACATCCTCTTGAGCTTGTTCCATAGCTCTTTCCACCTCATCCATGGCAGTTGCAGCTTCATTTTGGATAATTGGTCCTCCTAGTGGATCCTGACTCAATGAAGTAGAACTCTGACAGTCTTGAGAACTGTCTCTAGCAATCTCTTCAGCAATTGTGGTTTCTTGCTCTATTTCTTCGTTCAACATTTGCAGATAATTAGGAAAAACAAGACATTCTATGGTATCCTTGGTAGCATTAAAAGAGTCTTCATAACAGAGAAAATCTCCAAGTAGTTCCTCTTCTGTACTCCATGGCTTAAAGAGTTGCAAAAGAGCTAAATAGTAAAATTCTCTTTTGTCTGGAGATTCGCAACTCAATTTTCAATAATTAATCAAATGGCCTTTTCTCTGCTTCACTAGACATCCTTCATACCCAATGACAGCATATTTTCCATTATTGATATCTTCTGTGATGTTCCTCTTATAACTGTAGTTTTGCAGAACTTCATACAAACAAGTGTTCTCAAGGTGAGTACTTCTATTTGGATAGTATGTATCCAACATGTTTGTCTTCAAAATATCTGTACTGTTTGGTTCTTTCTCCGCCAAATGTTCAACTTCTTGTACAGATTTCAAAACTCGGTTTCGTGTTGCAGCAAGACCTAGACTCACCCAAATGATTGTTCTTGATTTGGCATAGAGACTTGCTGATGATAACCGATCAGAACATTCATATGCTCCAATTTCTCGATGCGACAACATCTTCAGACTGAAACTGTATAATTTTTTACTTATACTCTTTTCATGTGAAATGTCTTCCCACATTTCCTTCAGTTCAGTCTTTTCTTTTTTTTTGATGTAAGACATCACATATCGAGCCACAGCAATAGAGTTGTCATCAACGAACTGAATATCCATGTTAGCATTCCACAAGGATAAAATCACTGGGTTGTAGTTGTTGATGTACTTGGACTCTTTGTTTCTTTTTAAATTGTATGTATTTTTTGGTGATTTCCTTGTCACAGTATGTCGCAGAGAAGACATCAAATTATTTACTCTTCCTTTAGAAATCACTGGTCGTGGAAACGCGAAACGACATTTCGTGTAGAATTTCTCCTTGTTTTTAAATTTTCTACGACAGTACTTTCCACAACGATGAGACTGAAAACGTAAAACTTGTTACCTTAAACTGTTTTCTTCAGTAGTTATTGGAACAGCACATGTTGAATATTCTTCAATGAAACTCATCACTGTGTCATCCGAATCAGTTCCAAATTTGGGTGCATCTTTAATCCATAACAACATATGTATGTGAGGAGCACCTCTCGCTTGATATTCCTTCCTCCAAAAGAAATCCAAAACCTCTCCAAGGGGAGGATTTTTTTTGTTGGTAATAAAAGACATCATAGCTTCAAATCTATGATTAAAATATCTGCAAACAGTCACTGGATCCAAAGAACACAGTTCTCCAGGTGTTTTCAATTCTATATTTTGTATGTTTCCATTTGCCTCTCGTAGAAATTGAAGTAAGTCGTCCCATGCATACTCAGCACAGCTAAGAGTGAGGAACCATGTAGGAGTTCCTAAGTTTCTTAGCATGCATTTCAATTCCCCATGATGACGGAACCAATACTCGTTTGTGCCACGCTGACATGCCATGAGATTGATTAGCTGAGATTCCAAAATACTGTCTTGCAGATTGACTTTCTCCATAAAGTCCCTCGCCGAAACATTTTGCAGATGAGCTCCACTTTTCAGTATATGATTAACTGCATAAGAAAGCCCAGACAAATCACTTTCATACAGTAGATGAAACAAATAACGAATGCATTGACGAAACCTTGGATCTTCAGCATATAATCTTAAAGTCCGGTATTCAGCTGCAGGAATTTGAACTGGTCGATCGTCATATCGTCCACCTCGACCTGTTGGAAATAACTGTGGAAAACAACTAGCTTCCAAACTTTCTTCCCATACACTAATAGGACTTCCTTTTGCTGCTTTCATTTGAAACAAATCAATTGCATTCCCCATTACTTCTTTGGAATGCAATGGATGAACAGTATAATGTTCATATATTTCTTCACTTCTAGACACATCAACTTTTTCAATTTGGCCAACTGAACAATCACTGTCTTCTTCTGTAGCTGTTTCCTCTGCTCCAACACTTACATCTTTATAGTACTCATTGTTTTTGACCAAATACAACGTTGCCTTTTTGACTTTCCTAACATCCACTTAATCTTGCCAGATTTTCTTACTCTTTGTCGGAACACCATTAACTAGAATAACTAGAGGATCCTCTTCTACTCTTTCTACACCAATTGTATCAATATTTTTCTTGACATCTAGAGGCAAATAAACAACTCTTCCCTTTAATCCTCTTTGTAAATCTGTAGGAGGTAATTTCCCTATCTTAGGCTCCATGCGAACAATAGCTTGAAAAGGATGGACACATTGAATCAAAATTGATTCATAAGTATTTAAATCCATCAATTCAGTAGGAATATCTATCAACTGAAGATTATTATGAACAGCTCTAGCAGGCATTCTATTTTCATTTAATTTTTTCAAACAATAAGTACAAATACGTTGATCAAAACTCAAATCGAAAGAATTTTCCACCAACAAATAACTTACAAAATCCTTCCATTCACTATTATTTTCCAATTCACATTTTGCATATAAATCAACTAACCTAGTCTGAATCTTATAATGAGTCCGTCGACAACACACACAAGTTAAATTAGGCCTTTCACTTGATTTCACCTTAAACTTGGTAATTTCCTCGTCAAACTTTTCTATACTTGAAATCTGTACATTGTCTTCCACATTACCATCCATTACTATATCCATTTCTACACTGTCCTCTTTGTTCCCAAAATAACAAAACTCAATTTCTTCACTAATAGTCTTCACATCTACTTCAGATCCATGCAAAAGAGCACTGTTTAACTGTTTAAGCTTAAGTGCTGGACTTTTTGCATAATACAACCTTCTTACTAATTTCCTCACCTTATTATGATGCACTGCTAACATCCTAAAATGGTGAAAAACACTCTGACATACTTTTCTAGAAAGACAAGCCAGTGAATGCCCATGCAAATCTGTGTTTTCTCTCACTCTGCAAGGATCTAACTCTTGCAAGATCTTCACTTTCTGTTTTACACTTTTCTTACTATGTGTACGTAAGAAATGTCGAAGCAAATCAATTGAATCCTGTCGCACACTACAAATACTACTGCACTTCCATGTATACACTGGACCCTTAGTACGTTTTCCTAAAACTTCATCTGCTAACACCTCTTCTGCATCTCTAGACACAAGTTTCTCTTTCTCCATCGGACAACCATCTTTCACCTCATATGCTCGACCACTAGTGTCAACTGCATGCACCAAATCATTTTCCTGAAAGTAACTCTCCTCATTAAAAAATGGCTCAGAACTTGAACTATGCATCCATTCTCCAGAAAATACTTCACAAAAATTAGTCCGATTAATTATTCTTTTCCATCTACTGTTTGATTTGAAAACATCAATTGCCTTGTTAAGTATCCTAATTCTATTAATTACTAAAATAAATAATTTTTTCTTAACTTCAAAAGCCTGATCAACAATCTTCTCTACACTTTTCTTTTTCTTGTAAAAAGCAGCTCTCTGTTTACCTTTCTTTTAATTTTTTAGCAAATTTAAAACTACCCTATTGCGAAACATTCGTCTACGAATGTCCCTAATTACATTTTGCCTTCTATTGCTATCCATACTCTTCTCTCCTGCTCCAGTAGAGACATTTTTTGAGGGCCTCTCCTTCCTTTTCAAATTTGCTCTCTCCTTCTGGATCTTCACATTACCATTAACATTTGTTTTTGTTCTACATATGTTGCAAAAAAAAGACTTAGTTGTCTTACCAGGAGCCTTTTTGGTGTTTTTTGAAGTACTTGTTGTAGAGGATTCCTTTAATTCCGTTGCTGATTTTGTTGTATTCCGTATGGTATTTTTTCTTCTCCTTTGCCTTGACGGCATTTTTGCTTACTTTTCAAATGTTGCTTTCAATCTGTGGTAAAGAAAAAAATAACACATTATAGACCACTATTAGCAAACAACAAAGCAATGACAATAAGCAAACGATATAAAGACTAATTTGCAACATATCTAAGTTTATACCACAGCAACTATATAACTAGGAGTAAGACAAAGAAAAACAGCTAGAGGGAGTAACACAAAAACACAGAGAGACTCAGACAAAGAAACAGGTAGAGGGAGTAAAACATACAAAAGGACTAAAACAAAGAGAGTGTATAATATGTTGAAAAACAGAAAAAGGATGTAATAGGGAGAGGGAGTAAGTAAAAAAAAGGGAGTAAGTGAGAAAAAGGATGTAACAGGGTGTAAAATAGAGAGAGGGTGTAACAGGAAGTAACACAGAGAGAGGGTGTTAGAAGAGAAAAGGTTGTAAAAGAGACTAAAACAGAGAAAGCCTGTAAAGGAAGAGACAGAGAGTAAGTTTGAGAGAGGGTGTAAGAGGAAGTAAATCAGAGACAGGATGTTACAAGAAGTAGGTCAGACAGAGGGTGTAACAGGAAGAGAGAAAAAAAAGTCGGAAAGAGAAAGAGAGACGGTATAAAACAGACAAAAGGTGTAATAGGGAGTAACTCAAGGCTAGAATATTACAAAGAAAAAAGTTGATTAGATAGTATCTGCATGATTCAAAAAATATATTAGCACATTTCACAATCATGTCATCTATGTTTCCTCAGATTAGTCATATTTTTGGATAATGCTTGGTTTAAACATTTTGTTGTATAGAGAAATTGTCTTTTGTGAAATAGTGAATTTTCTGTAGTGAAATTGAATGCTTAAACATAGGACCTGTGCTGTGCTTCTAAAATGTAATTTTAAAAACGACTTTGGGGTAATTGAATGGCTTTTAAATTTTTCATATGGAATTAATAGTGTCTTCCTCATTAAATAAATATATTTGAACCTTTTACAATGATGTCATCTGCATTACCTCAGATTAGGAAACAGATTGAGCTTCTTTCTTGTTGGTTTGTGTCATGTTTTTTGATAATGCTTGGTAAAAAGATTTTGCTGCATAGAGGAATTGTTTTATGTAAAATTTAGAAGTTTCACTAGTGACCTGGAATGCTTGTACATACAACCTGTGCTGTGTTTGAAAAATCCTCTATCTTGCAAATGTTGATAGCAAGCATTATCAAAAAGCAAGACACAAACCAACAGCAAAGAAACTCAGGGGCATATTACCAAGCAATAGCGATAATTATCGCTATTGCTTGGTCAGAGACAAAAATTTACCGCTGAGCTGCGGCGATTTTTACCACAAATAAACCTTGGTATTACCAAGGTTTATCGCAAATGCGATAAAAATCGCCGCAATGCATGAATATCGCTGAAAAGTCAGCGATATTCATGCATTACTGAGCTAATGCTCTTAGCCATGTTATCCACCTCCCACTGGATAACATGGCTAAGAACTGGTCAGGGCAGGTGTTAGCTTTTGGAGATATTCGCGCTTAGCGCAAATATCTCCAAAAGTTGGTAATAGGAGACAGCGATGTAAGCGACTGTTTTCAGTCGCTAACATCTTGGCACGCCCACTTTGCATGTCATTAGTGATAAATATCACTGACATGCAAAGTGGGGCCCAAGATGGTCGCTATCTCCTACTAGCTGTCGCTAACTGGTGTTAGAGGCAGCTAGGTAATAGGGAGATAATTTTATCTCCGCTTTCTTGGCTTTTAAAGCCAAAAAAGCGGAGATAAACCCCCTTGATAATATGCCCCTCAGGGCCTTATTTATAAAGGCCTTGCACCACCGGTGCGTCACTTTGTTCCCATGTTAAAAGTGACGCACCGGCGGCACAAAGCAATCATAAATAAGGCCCAAATGTAAATACCATTGATTTGCCCCTAAAATCGTTTTTTGAATAACATTTTAGAAACACAGCGCAGGTCCTATGTACACGCATTCAATTTCACTACTGAAACCTCACTGTTTCACAAAATACAAATCCTCTATCTTGCAAATGTTGATAGCAAGCATTATCAAAAAGCAAGACACAAACCAACAGCAAAGAAACTCAGGGCCTTATTTATGAAGGCCTTGCGCCACCGGTGGCAATTGCAAAAACAACAAGTGATGGACTGAATGTGGATCAATGTCACACACTCCCCCAGTCAAAAGATCTGGGCCCAAATCCATCGTTTTTTTGCACTCCACACCACCCTGGGTTAGACAATGGCAATATGCAAATCAGCTCTGACCCTGTTGCCCCATGGGAACAGTCCAGTCCGAACTACAAAAGCCATGTCCTTCCCAGAACGGAATCAAGCATCCGAGGACCGGACCGGTTTCGAGGTAACACCTCTCATCAGCCCGGCTAGCTTGACTCCAGTGGTGTGGAGTGCCTGGGACCCACGTCTGGGCATCCCCAGCGCACTTAGGGCGGCAATTGCAAAAACAACAAGTGATGGACTGAGTGTGGATCAATGTCACACACTCCCCCAGTCAAAAGATCTGGGCCCAAATCCATCGTTTTTTTGCACTCCACACCACCCTGGGTTAGACAATGGCGATATGCAAATCAGCTCTGACCCTGTTGCCCCATGGGAACAGTCCAGTCCGGCAGTGAGATAAATAACGGTGATGGATCAAGCCCTGATCTTTGGACTGGGTAAGAGTGGTCTGTTTAACTCAGACACTCTGTTCATCACCACCCCCTTTTCTAAATCGTTTTTGGCCACTATAGGTGTGGCAGGGTATACTCAGACATGAGTCCCTTTCTCACTGCTCCATCAGGATTCAAGCAAGCCGGGCCGAAGAAGGCTGAAATGCCAGAAACCGGTCCCCGGTAGCTTGTCTCCTTTCTGGTGAAGAATTGGCTTGGTAGTTTAGTCTGCCCTGTTCCCATGATGCACTGGGCCAGGGACAGACTGATTTGCATATAGCCAGGTTCTGAGCTGGGATGGGGCAGTGAGATAAATAACGGTGATGGATCAAGCCCTGATCTTTGGACTGGGTAAGAGTGGTCTGTTTAACTCAGACACTCTGTTCATCACCACCCCCTTTTCTAAATCGAACTACAAAAGCCATGTCCAAGACGTGGGTCCCAGGCACTCCACACCACTTGGAGTCAAGCTAGCCGCATTGTCTAACCCAGGGTGGTGTGGAGTGCAAAAAAACGATGGATTTGGGCCCAGATCTTTTGACTGGGGGAATGTGTGACATTGATCCACATTCAGTCCATCACTTGTTGTTTTTGCAATTGCGCCACCGGTGCGTCACTTTTTTCCCATGTTAAAAGTGACGCACCGGCGGCACAAAGCAATCATAAATAAGGCCCAAATGTAAATACCATTGATTTGCCCCCAAAATCGTTTTTTGAATAACATTTTAGAAACACAGCGCAGGTCCTATGTACAAGCATTCAATTTCACTACTGAAACCTCACTGTTTCACAAACTACAAATCCTCTATCTTGCAAATGTTGATAGCAAGCATTATCAAAAAGCAAGACACAAACCAACAGCAAAGAAACTCAGGGCCTTATTTATGAAGGCCTTGCGCCACCGGTGCGTCACTTTTTTCCCATGCTAAAAGTGACGCACCGGTGGCAAAAGGCAATCATAAACAAGGCTCAAATGTAAATACCATTAATTTGCCCCTAAAACCGTTTTTTGAATAACATTTTAGAAACACAGCGCAGGTCCTATGTACAAGCATTCAATTTCACTACTGAAACCTCACTGTTTCACAAAATACAAATCCTCTATCTTGCAAATGTTGATAGCAAACATTATAAAAAAGCAAAACACAAACCAACAGCAAAGAAACTCAGGGCCTTATTTATCAAGGCCTTGCGCCACCGGTGCGTCACTTTTTCCCATTTTAAAAGTGAATCACCGGCGGCACAAGGGATTTATAAATAAGGCTCAAATGTAAATACCATTGATTTGCCCCCAAAATCGTTTTTTGAATAACATTTTAGAAACACAGCGCAGGTCCTATGTACAAGCATTCCATGTCACTAGAGAAACTTCTCAATTTAACATAATTCAGTTCCCCTATGCTGCAAAACCTATTTACCAAGCATAATCCAAAAACATGACACAAACCAACCAGAAAGAAACTCAATCTGCATCCTAATCTGAGGTAGTGCAAGTGACATCATTGTAAAAGGTTGAAATATATTTCTTTAATGAGGCAAACACTAATAATTCCTTCTCAAAAATATAAAAGGCATTCAATTACACCAAAATCGTTTTTAAAATAACATTTTAGAAACACAGCACAGGCCCTATGTACAAGCATTCCATGTCACTAGAGAAACTTCTCAATTTAACATAATTCAGTTCCCCTATGCTGCAAAACCTATTCACCAAGCATTATCCAAAAACATGACACAAACCAACCAGAAAGAAACTCGATCTGCATCCTAATCTGAGGTAGTGCGAGTGACATCATTGTAAAAGGTTCAAATATATTTATTTATTGAGGCAAGCACTAATAAGTCATTCTCAAAAATATAAAAAGCATGCATTTACCCCTAAATCGTTTTTTAAATAACATTTTACAAACACAGCACAGGTCCTATGTACAAGCATTCAATTTCACTACTGAAAATTCACTATTTCCCAAAATACAATTCCTCTATGCATTAAAATGTTTTAACCAAGCATTATCAAAAAACATGACACAGAACAACATTTAAAAAAAAACAATCTGCTTCCAAATCTTCTCCATAGAGCATACAAGTCTCTATCTAAATTAAATGAATCATTTCTTACCTTTACAAATGCTTTGGGAGATAGAGAACAATGTCAGAAACACACACCAATTTTTCTTTAGCAGAGCAAAAGGTATGCACTCCAGACATTGCAACCATGAATGGCACAGAAAATCTCTAATTCTACACAGATATGCCTCATTTCAACCAATCAAAACTCTTCCCTCACTATTTTCAAACCCACACCCTTCCCCCCTCAGCCGTTTCTATCTGTTACCATAGCAACTCCCTCCTTACTGAACTCTCAGGTTCAAAAGTTTATTCTACAATGTTGCAAATGAACTAAGCAAGGATGTTTGACCTCTCAATACACCAGCTTATCCGATGAAATGTTTCTTTAATTGACTTTTTCTTAACTATTCAAATTGCTTCTTTCACAAAACACAACCATGCACCCTAACTTTTACTTTTCAACTATCTGAATCCACCAATCATTGCTTGTGATTCAAGAGCAGTGAAACTCCACAATTATTTTTTTGTAAACTCCTACTATTCCAACTGCCATTTCCTTCCCACACTTCATCTGACTGCACCAGAACCGTCTCTCATCATGTATTCTGTGTGGATTATTGGGCATAGCTACATCCACTGGGCTCAAAGGTATGCAGCTAGCAGAAATTTTCACAACCTTAATTTATCAAATGTGGAAATCAAGTGAATTGGCCAGAGAGGATTGAGATGTCACCAATTGATACCATTGGTGAAAACCTTTTTGCATCTGCCAAACCCTGACCTCGTAATAGTGCACTGTGGTGGAAATGACTTGGGCACTTTGACTGGGGTTGGTCTGGAAATGCTATTAAAGGACACCTTTGATCAATTGATGACACTTTTTCCACAAACTGCCTTGGTATATTCCGAAATATATATGTGAAAGTCACGGCATCCCTCCTACCACTGCCAGAGTATGGTAGAGGAGGCCAAGGCGAATGATTGGATCACACAACAAGAAGCGGAGTTCCTTGTACAAAAACAACCAAGGACTCCGTACTTTTACATCTTACCGAAGATCCACAAAGCAGTGCGACCCGCTCCCGGGAGACCAATTGTCTCTGGGATGGGGTCCCTGCTCGAACCCCTTTCGGAGTTCTGGGACTTCTATGTAAAACCCATGGTCCAGAAACTACCCACCTACCTAAGGGACACACTAGATGTGTTGAATTTACTGAAAGAGATACCGTTCAACCCCGAGGAGGAATTCCTGCTAGGGCTTGACATCGAAGCCCTATATACAAATATTCCGCAACGGGAAACCCTCAGGGTTTTAGAAACACTACTTTTTGAACGGGAGTGGCCATATGAAACACCACAGACATTCATTTTACATCTGGCCGAAATTGCCTTGACCAGGAATTTCTTTGAGTTTGAGGGGTCACTATATCTCCAAACCCATGGGACCTCAATGGGGAGTGTCTTTGCCCCCAGTTTAGCGGGGCTTTACGTGGGGGCCTTCGAGCAAATTACAATTCTTGATGCCACCGACCCATAGGTGAACAATCTGCGATTATGGCGTCTTTACATTGATGACGTTTTAGTGATTTGGAGGGGCGAGAGAACATCTGTTGACCACTTCCTGGAGTGGCTCAATGCCCAGAATCCGTTCCTCCACTTCACTTCTACAGTCACCAAGACCCAGTTACCCTTCTTGGACCTGATGATTGAACCCTCCAATGGTATCTTAAAGACCAAAGTCTTCCACAAACCGACGGATAAGAATTCTCTACTGGAGTTTGTGAGTTTCCATCCTCGCTCCCTGCGAGAGAATCTACCAGTGGGGCAATTCTTTCGTATCCGTCGAAACTGTTCGGAGAGGGAGGATTTTGTAGCCGAATCAGAGGTTCTCATAGGAAAACTGCGACGAGGATACCCACTAAAAGTAATTAAAAAGGCTAAGAAAAAGGCCTTTAATGCCAATTGAGAGTCATTACTCACTAAAAGCGTTAGACCTAAAATGAATAAACCAGTGTTTGTGTCTACCTTTAATACGGCCTCTCACCATGTGAAACGCCTAATCATGCAGAACTGGAAAATCCTGAACACCGGGGGGATGAACATTACTACACCACTCTTTTCATTCAGGCGCAGTCATAATCTGAAAGATTTATTGGTACACACCAGACCCAGGGAGCTGGGGGAGTGACTGAAACTAATATATTACCAGGTTTACCCAGATTGATTGGTCACACGAGGTGCAGCTCATGCAGTGTCTGTCATCTGACACGCAATACTAAAACCATTGACCTAAGTCTCCGTACTCCCTGGGAACAAAGATCCCATACCAACTGTAACTCTCAGGGAGTAATATACTTGATTACATGCCCTTGCCAACAAAGGTACGTGGGGATGACAAGTATGAAAGTGCGTGTGAGAATCACTGAACACCGTAGTACAATTAGATGTGGGAAAACGAACACTCGACTCACAGCTCACTTCCAGGAAAAAGGACATGGGATAGATGTCTTGGAGTGGACAGTCATTGAAAAAATCAAACTGGGCAGATACCAAGTAGATGATCAGCATCTTTTACTCCGGCGGAAGCAAAGATGGGTCTATCGTCTAAAGAGTCATCTGGTAGGACTGAATGATGACATCCCTTGGCAGTCACTGAGCAGACGGTAGATTACCACTGAATAATCAGGCGGCCTAATTGTATCCCTGAACGGAGTCCAGTAAGAATGAAGATAAGCCTCTAGGGTCTCTTGGAGTCTTTCATGATTCAAGCTCAGCAGAGTGCCTGGATTACAAACCCCCACCCCCTTCTGAGTGCCACCGTGGTTTATTTGATCATTTACCCGTACTCTCTTTTAGTGGTCTCTGGGTTTTTAATAGAGATCGTGAGGGATTATAGAAAATAACATTTTGGAGGGGATATTCCTCGTTATAATTCCAGACTCCTAAGCTAAGCCCTCTATGATCTTATCCTCTTGGCAGAAGCCGAATCAGGAGTTTTGTACACATCCTATACCATCCATCTCTAGGATCTATACGTGTTCTGAGAAAAGCCTGGCCTCTGAGCGAGCGCTCCGTGTCTATTGTTTACCAGTAGCATGAACCTCGCATATCGGTGCCTGGGTCTTTCCCTGAAATCCTTTGATTAAAGAATACTATCAATATAGGGCGGATGAGAGGAAAATGTATATTGCGACATTTAAAAAAAACAAAATTTTTTATAAACAGGACCATAGGAGTCTCGAACCTTGAATGCTCAGTATGGATCTGAGCCCAAACTACATTTCCCTTGGTCCTTTCTACGTGCGCGAGGACGCCTTACGTAACCACGCCCCTAGCGCGGTCACGTGGAACAATTCAGCTGTGTCACAATATTAAAAAAAACGATGGCGAACAGCGCGTATTATCTACGTGGTGTTGCGGTTTGTAGGTGACAGAGCCGGGACGGGCCTACGGGACGGTAAGGAGAGGGCTCCACGGGGGTGAGTGCTTGTAGCGCAAATTGCAGGCTACACCCTTGAAGGCACGACAGTCTTGCAGAGCAACCTGTGTTATACTTATCACTCAGACGTATACTGGGAAGGGGAGACTTGGCGGATAATATCTCCTCCCACACTTTTTACAGATTGTGTTCTTGGGCGTCCTAGACACCGGACACCAGTTCGAGTTTGTAACTTATATGAACTCGGTAAGTGATAAAACTTTATATAACATCATGAGTGGGGGTACGTAAATAGCATGAGTTACAGTTTACAGTACAATGATGGTCCCTTGGTCACTGAGTGGGACTAGGTACGAGGTACGGGCGATTACTCTAATCTAGAGACATGGTTCATCACTTAGGAATGATGTCAGGTACACATTTGATTACATGGGAACAATGAATTAATTGAGCAGGCGTCCATGCATAACTTGTGCACGGGGTCTCTGTACTCTACATTAACAATGGATTCCTAGTGCTATAATTATGGATGATATGTAATTAATAATTTGAAAGAAAGAGATATGGATGACAGGCAAAAAATTTGGAAGATAAAATAGGTGTATATGAATAAGGGATTATACTACCTTCTCTCCACTCTCTCTCTTTATCATAGTGAATGTTCTCCCACATTTGAGGGAACACTCTTCACAGACTATACAGGAGAGGAACGGTTGGATTAGACCTGCCCCCCTGTTGGGGTAAAATTTCTCCGAAGTACGGGGGTACCCAGAGTGATACCGAATGCGACGGTCCTGAAGAAGACCGGAGTGACCTTACAGGCGCACACAGAGCGGTCGAAACATGTTGACTCTGGCAGTGGTAGGAGGGATGCCTTGAGGTTCCTAATTACTTCTCAGAGGCTTATTCCCATCCTTTTTCATCTATTTTTTTAACCCTGGTAGGGGTGTCAAGGAAAGTTTAATAAAGGTTGTTTTTGGTTGACACCTTTAATCAGTTTTAATCACTCCTCATACTGCACTTTTTTGTCGCACTTCTCGGTTGAGATCACTTGGTGTTTGCACGACTTTCACCAATTTATGTGTTCAGTGTTGTCTATGTCTATTGGTCTCGACTATTTGTCGTGATAAGTGAAATTTATTATTTTTTCCCCCTCCCTTATGCTCCGCCCTGTGTGGGGTACACCAGGGCGTATTGTAGGCAGGCCCGATGATGAAGCATGTCACATACCTCGGTGTGTGAGTGAGGGCAGTTTTTTCAAATAGAGTGATTTGCCCTATTGGGGCCCTCTCTATTTTGTTGTTTATACATGCATGTGTACCTTTATGTTATTCACTCTATTCACCCCTCTTGTGTGTATAATTGAGATTATTGGGGGTCTTGGGTGGTAGAGTTTAAACTAATTTGACCCTCTCCCCTTCTGTGTGATTGAATATATATTCCAATATATGCCAAAGACAGAAATGGAACTGGTCCAACCAATTTTGTTCACATTTTGAGAAAGCACAGAAACATGTGAATAAATCTGTTTCTGCTTACATGAGAGACTATGGAATGGGTTCAATATACAACAATAACTTGCGTTTCAACATGCAAGATATCTACAGAGGAGATGGTGTGCACTTCTCAGATGAGGGGAATAGAATATTCCTCCTGAATTTAAGACTGTGCATTGAAACCTACTTGTAGGTACCTAAATCAGCCACAGAACCCAAAAGCTCTTTTCAGAGCTACCCTACCTCTGATCACTCAAAATGATTATCTTTCTCTAACTTTTTTCACTATTTTTCACCAGAGTACGTTCTCCGGTACGCTCCCCAGTGCGCGTACCGGGCGCTCCCCCCACGAAATGTTACAATTTTTTGGGGGGGGCATATATGCCCCTCCTAAACTCCCCTCAGAAAACCTAGAGGGTCAGGGGGTGTCTACTGTGCTCCTTTTTACCCATTCCCAACATTGTTTGTCCTCCATCTTGTGTCTCAATTCAACCGAAACACAAAATGGCGGACTTCCGTAGCGCTAACCGGTACGCGTACCGGGGCGCGCACCGGTGAGCGCTCACCAAATCAATGTGGGAAACGATATTATATAAAAAACACTGGACAGACTTTCACCAAATATAGCACAGACCCTACTACATACCAGTCCCTACCATTATCCCACATTTGATTGTATTCCATTGAGCCATTTGGGCTGTAGCCCTGTCTAAATATCCTGAGGTAAATTACATGACAAAAACACATATGAAAGTGTTGGAATTTACAACAAATTAAAATATTACTTACATTTTGTACTTTTATGTGCTGACATTTGATTGGTTAAGTACATGAATATATAAGAAAAATGACAGGGAAACACAGCCATTTTGACTAATACTACCTGAGGTACATTTTGATTGAATTTTGACAGAAAACTTCAACTACTTTGAAAAAGGTAAGTTGTTAATTAGAATGGGGAACTATGTTATGCACTTTAAGTTAATTTGGGAAAACGTTTTCTGATAGTTATATACTATCCCTGTGTGATAGTTATAGATTGAGTTAGGCTTCTCTGGTATAATTATGAATTTACTTAGACTTCATCACATGCACTTTTTAATAGTTCTACTTCCTGCCTGAAACCATACACTGCCCAAAAACTACTTCACTGTTAAAAACTCAGAAGTACCTGTCTAAACTTAAACCCAACAGTACCCTAACTCTACTAATATAGTTAATTTTTATGACATTTTCAGAAAGAAAATGGAAGGAGAAAAACAAGCAAATGTTACTTCTATCGAAGTAAAGGTGGAAATTCCAGAAGAGCAAAAAGATGAAGTTGATTTCATGGATGACTCTTTGGACCAACAATTAATAGAATGTTTGGAACAAATGGAATCATGTACTTATAATTATGAAGAAATACCGGACAATATTATGTTACAAGTTTTATTAAATTATGAAAAAGAATCAGAAGAATAAATGTATATTTAATAATTTTAAATTGTTTGAGACAATATTCATTTTTATATGTAGATCATGAAGTTTTACCAAAATAATTATATTATAAAATGAGACTTATAGTATACTGTGCAACTTTTTTATGTTACATAGTAATTTTGCTCATAGTTACTTCCTTTCTCCCACTATATTATCTCCAATGTGTATTTAACATCTCTTTATCATCTCCTGCCTCCATGTTGTTTCTGCTTTCCTGACAGACTATGTTATGGATTCCATATACCACAATAACTTCTGTAACAACATGCAAGATATCTACAGAGGAGCTGGTGTACATTAAATTTAAGTCTCTGCATTGGTACTTATGTAGGTACTTAAATAAAAAAAACAACAAAAAGAACATTTCTTTAAAACAGCAACTTTTTTTTTAGACTCCCCCGCGAAAATCGAAAAAAAAAATAAATTGGCCCCGCGGGGCCCTTTTATGGCCCCCACATCAAACCAAGGCGGTCAGGGGGGGGTCTACTCTGCCCCCTTATGGTCAATTCCCCCTTTGTTTTTGCCACCTCTTGTGTCTCGATCCTACCGAGACACAAGATGGCGGCTGGTCCGGACTGTTTGGAATGTTTACAGACACCCGAAAGCCAATCAGCTTTCCGCACGCAAGTCGCGTAGCGCGCCCGGTACGCGCCCCGGGTGCGCGTACCGGGGCGCTGCCATAGATATATATATTTTTTTTAACCTAAATTAATCAAAATCCACTGGAGCACATATCTTGAGACATAGCAAAGGCACATCGGGCTACCAGTCCCTACAATTTTGCCAAGTTTGGTGGAAATCATTCAGCCGTTCGGGCTAAAAGTGAGTTTGACCGCCCTATGGAAATTAACATGGGGAAAACACGTTTTGGGACCCCCCTTTTATCTCGGCCCCCGCTTGACGAATCCCCCCCCCAAACTTTCAAGGAAGGACCGGAGCTCCGTGAGGCAAATTTGAGGAGATTTTCAGGCAGATTCGTCAACCGGCGCCAAAGTTATTCCAAATAGAATTTTGAGATTTTGCATTGAAAAAAATCCTAACTATAACTACCTACTGGCGACCACCAGTAGGTAATATATATATATATATATATATATATATATATATATATATATATATATATATATATATATATATATATATATATATATATATATATATATATATATATATATATATATATATATATATATATATATAGATATATATATATATACATATACATATATATATATATATATATATATATATATATATATACATATATATATATATATATATATATATATATATATATATATATGTATATATTCACTGAAAATACCATAGGTTTCAACCACGTTATAGTTAGGAATTAGCATTTAAAAAATCTTAAAAATTCACACAAAAAAAATAGGTTATTGAGTGTATCTTAGTGAATAAATGTTTTAGTGAGTAATGTTTAAATATCTATATCAGTGTCTCACTTTGTGTATAAGTGGCTGCATGGGTTGGTGAGTAGCTACATGAGTGTCAATATGGGTTATTAGTTGTTTTTTTGAGTATCAGAATGAGTGCCTGTATGGTTTGGTGGGGGTATTATTTAGCGCACAGATGCATGAATGACTGACTCACTGTTTGTATGTGTTTTGAAGACAGCATGTGTGCGGGACTGTATGGGTGGATGAGTGTGTGTATGGGTGTGTTAGTGAGTGAATGACTGTCTCAATAGTATCTTTATGAGTAACCGGTTCATAGTACCACCACCGTCAAGACCCTCTCATACCTCCAGATATCGACCTGGATCCGGTGTTTCTGAAGCAGCTATCTCAGTTGCATGATGAGCTCCTGTAATCTGTACTCCCTTCCATTTGAGGTATGTCAAGTACCTCTAGAGAGAGATCTGCAAGTATTCCTTTTCACCGGGTGTCACCTTCCTGGCATACCGTGATCCATGCTATATCATCATTCATGTTACTGAAACTAATGACAACAAAACACACCTGTATCTTAACATGTTGCCCTACTCCGTGTTCCATTGATTACATTTGTCAGACCTGCAGAATCATGTACATGTCCATCTAGCGTTCGTAATGTGCATTGTCTCCTCAAATCTGAAACTAGGTTATAAAGCCACTATTCAAAATATCTGTAGATTTCTTTTAGTTTTACATTAAAGATAGCACCAAAAATGGTATTGGGAAAAAAATACCCTTGAAGCAGTATATCTGAAAATGGAACAGAGCATCTTATGCCTTTTTTTTCCAAAGTTTGTATTTGTAGGTCCTATTGCTTGATGCAAAGCATTTACTTCAGAGACGCAAGAATTGAGGCCACATCCCATGTACTGTGCTCCAAAGCCTGAACAGGCCTGGTTTGCTCTCAAACTCAAAACTCAGGAGTAAATGACACACTCCCTCCCACCTGACACAGCGCATCTGAAAACCTCTGTTGTGTGTTTTCAAGTTAAATGTTTTTTATTAAATAAAACGTGTTGTATTAAAGTGATGAAAGGAACTAAACAATCATCACACTAGTGAGGTGCCTCAAAACGCCCATAAACGTTAATGCAGCATAATGTTATGTTTACCCAGCTGCCCTGTTCACTCCCCTTCCCAGGACACAGCAGTTGTCCTTTCTGTCCATCTTCCTTCCTCTCGTCTCCTGCTGGCTGCTTCTGCTGCTCGTGCCTGCCAGATTTCCTACCTTTGTTCCCAAACTGAGTAGTAATGCTCACGGTATGGCACCTGGTGCACACAAATGAACAGTCCAAGTTTGAAACTTCCTGGATATTTAAGCTGGATAAGGAAAATACCACAAACCTGTTGCTATTAAACTGGGATAAGTCTGTTGGGCACAGTGGAGGAAGGGTGAGGGACCCAAGGGTCCTCGTCAAAACGTATTTTCTCTGCTGACTTAGATCACATTCAGCGGTGCAGATGCTTATGTGTAATTGAAAGATCATTTTTGAAGTGTGCAGAATTATAGTTCAGCAATACTATTTCAAATGCTACAAATGCAATCCACAAATCTGGGGCTGAAAAATCTCTACCTTCAGCTTTTTGTATCTTTTCTATATAGACATCTCTGAGCCTAGTGGTGGTGATCTCTGCATACAAAGTAAAGGATTTAGTAATACATGTGAGAGGGGAGTCCTGGGAAAATAATTGGTTGGGATTAATGCACATTTCACAAGGGATTTAAGGAAGGACATCCTAATGCAAAACGCACAACCACTTAAAGTAAGAAACTTGCTATCCACAAAATGCACTTCGAATTCTAATAATTCTCTATTTTTTTTGTTTAAAATTTGTCTATTGGGATTTTACATTTCTTTTACGCACAACATTTTTGCAATGTAGCGACACACATATATAGTTGGGTGTAGAACAGTTGTAGGCTTACACATACATGTTATCACTGAATCACATCCCTTATAATCATTGGACATTAGAGAGAACCTTTCGGTGAGGTGGCCCTCCTGTTGATTTATGATTTTGACAATAGCGTCATACGTTCTGGTTGTGTTTGCCTCCAGTCGGCATGTATGGACCTTCTGTCTTTGTATATTGATTCCCAGTATTATTGTGTCTATTCTTGCCTGAATGTGCTTCTATTAATTCTCTAATAGTGACAAAGCAGCCTTAAATGTGCTCAAGCCCAGCCCTGGAGTAAGTCGGGCATCACCCACTCCCAACTACTGGAACTGCAAGACACTCCCATAGATAAAAACATTAAAGCAGGCTATAAAACTTACACCCCACAGGGAATAATGGAAAATAAATTATTCAAGAATACATCTACATTTAAAATAAATTAATTTATATTTAAAACCAGTTAAAATATTCTATATATTACTACAAGTACTTAAAAAGAAAGTATAACCAAGTTTGTTACCAATGTATTTTAAAGTATTTTACAAAAATAGATTTCAAAATCAATTACAATATTTTTAAATTGATTAAATTAATTTACAATTTAATACTAAGAGCCTGGTTTAGATTTTGGTTGTCAGATTACTCCCTCACAAATGTGTCCTTTGTATTACAAGTGCCGTAGGATATAATGCACTTCTAATAAGAATAACAGGAGTTAATATAATTTACTTAGAATTATTTTACATTTTTATTTTACTTTCAGTGAATGTAATTTTCTTGTTTTAAGTAGTAAACTTTACACCTTTTTCCTTTATTTTCCTATAATGATCTCTTTATCCTACTGGTGGAGGTGTCCAAAAACAGGTGGGCAGTTACTGATAGTAACGTGGCACTTGTAAGTTCAGCTTTAGGTCACTCCACCCCCTCGATTTAGGGGATGGGGACTCAAGTCTACATTTAGGCATACATCTCCGTTTGTAAATGGTGAATAGGATAAAACTGGAAATATACATTTTAGTACAGGATTAGATTAGTTTATTGGTGCTTTCGGCACGTAATCACCATCCACATAAGAAAGAGAGGATACACATTAAGAAATCAAGAAAGTACAGTCTTAAGAATGGGTTCCAACGCAGATAATGCCCAACGCCAGTGCCCGCTGCTTGACCTCTTGTTGGTCTGAGACTGTGAACTCCAGCGCGGCGTTAGGCATACCTCACAAAATTAGACTATTAATGATGGTACCAAGCAAAAACTATGCAACCAGCTGGATCTGATAAACTCACATAGACTGCCAGGAAGCTAAATGGCTGTCAGTCTATGTGAGTTTATCTGATCCAGCTGGGTGCATAGGTTTGGCTCTTAGGGAGGGATTATGGTCTACCGCGGCCATCGCATGATCTGTTCTCGCTTGAAGACAAGTTAGGCTTTTTCCTGATGTCCCAGATTCTTGTCAGGAATCTTCCTGTTCATTTAGTCAGATCCTCAAACTATCACCCAAGAGGAAAAATATACAGTCTTCATCAGAGTCTATTTCTTTCGTTTCCAGAGTACATTATTTTATTGATTGAACAATAGCATGATCATACATAGCTTAAAATCTCACATACAAACATTGTCACATAGAACTTTAAAAAAAACACATTTCATAAAATTATGATTTAAAACCTTGCTTGGAGCTAAGGTCAATTATACATTTAAAAAGTTACCATTTAGAATCTATAATGACAGTATAAAAAGACATTATATTCAGTCATCAAACCCAGGCACTTAATACAATGAGGCTGTCACCAGGCATATAATAGGTATCTCGTTATTGCAAAGACAAGCCATTGTGTTGTGTCTGACCGAAATATACGCAATCCCTCACTTGAGCATGAGAAAGACAGCAGTCGACATGCTGGAATAATCCATGTTTTCCTTATATTTCTGTGTGCAGGACACAATAAGAAAAAGTGCTCTATTGTCTTTGGCGCAGTCAAACAAGATGGGCACAGAGAGGAAATTGTAGCATTCGTCCATCTGTTTTTCCATGCATTGAATGGAAGAGTCCCTAGCCTGAATTGAATATATAGCGCTCGTGACTGGGGTGGTTCAATTTCGTCCATGTATATATCAAAATTTAAATAGTTTTTAACATTTAAAAATTGCAGGGTTAAAGTGCCATGTGCTACAGTATCGTTACAAGAGGAATTTATAAAATCTCAATACCGCTTCTTCAATAGAAGAGCCATTCTCTTAGTAATAGAACGAGGGGACTCCCACATAAATCCATACCCAGCCAATACATCCACTTCCTCACCCTGTTAAACCACGGCAACTCGCCTTTCTGGCTTTAAAGAGCTAGTAATTCTTCTACTGTCTCTTTTACAGGACTCTCCGTATTGTTAGTCCGAATTCTAAACTAGAACAGTAGTGCTTTGAGGACAGCAAAGTGTGAGATGGATTTAAATACCTAAATCGAGGCGTAGTGGAGGTATTGGTGTGTTAATTGGAACATTAAGTATTGCTCTTAAAATTTTATTTTCCACTACCTATAACATTTTCGTATTCTCTAGACCTCACAATTCGGCTCCATGTAGGGCTGCACCTAGACCTTTGGCCCTGTGTATTTTGAGTGTGGGGGAAATTGGGTGAAATGTTGAGCTGCTTAAACTCCTTGCAATTGTGCAGTCCACTTGCTGTAATGACGACTCACTCTTTTGGATTTGGGGAGTTTATACTCGGGTGTCACAGATTCTGATTACCAGGTAATCAAAGACCTTAACCTGCTCTTAGTGCTCGGTACCCAGCATCAGTTTCCCCTTAGATAGTTTATAGGGGTAAAAAACCATATATTTTGTTTTAGAGCCATTGATCTCAAGGCCCGATCCTTGCAGGCTTTATTAAACTTGTTCAGGGTATTTTGAATACCCATTTGGGTCTTAGAGAAGAGGAGTGTGTTGTCTGTGAACAGCAAGGAGGGTAAGGGGCTGCCTGCTAGTCTAGGAGGATCACCCCCACAATCATAAAGCTCTTTTATTAATCCATTGATGTACAAGGTAAATCGCGTTGGGGCAAGGACACAGCCTGGCGTACGCCTTTAGAGATACTATTAGAGAGGCTGCCATCTGAGTTCCACCTGATTCTAGTGTAACTATCATCATTTAGGCGAATCAGTAACTGAAGTAAGTCACTTGGTAGCTGTAATTTCCCCAGTGTGGCCCACAGCTTATTATGATTAATGGAGTCGAAGGCTGTTTTGAGGTTAAAGAATACGACATACAGATGGCTCTTCCGTTCTTCACTTCCTTCCAAATTAATGATAAAAATCTAAACACTTGGTCTAGGGTACTTGTAGATGACCTGAAGCCTGCCTGCAAGTGGGAAATGATATTGTTCTCCGCCATCCAGTTTTGAAGACGTGACAAGATTACTTTGCAGAAGACTTTTGAGATACATCTATGAGGCTTATCGGTCTGTAGTTTGAGGGATCCCCTTTCTCTCCTTTTTAAAAATGGGAATTTATTTCCGCCCCTTTCCAGGTTGGTTGAATATCCCCACCACGCCGAATGGCATTAAAGACCTTTTGAAAAAGAGGGCCCCAAATGTAAGGCTCAGCTTTATACAGATCTCCTGGGAGTTTGTCTAAGCCTGGGGATTTTCCAGCCTGGAGTTGATTGTCACTATAATTTCCTTCAGGGAGAACCCTTCTGTGTGTTCCAAGGTGTCTTCCGTTGCGGGTACCACAATTACCTCCTCCATATTAGGTACCACTCCAGTGTAAAGCTTTTGAAAGAAGTCTTCCCAGACCTGTGGCTGTATATAATAGTCATCTCCACTGACCTGCTAAGTTGAGCCTTTAGTAATAAGGTGCCAGAATAATTGCCTGTCTTTCTGTCTAGAGGCCTCGGCCAGTGTGCATCAGTAATCAGCCTCCCAGCACCTTTTGCTCCCGCCTGGGCCCTCATGTATATCGCTCTCTTATTCACGGTGTCCTCTTGAACTCTTTTCTTAACTGCCACCATAAGGTAAGCCTTTGCTAGTTTACATTCCTCGTTGTACCATGGGACAGTGTTTCGTTTGACCCTATCAAAACTAACTGATTTACTAAAATGTTGTTTAATGCTATTGGTCAATTTCCTATAACTGTTTAAAATAAGATCGTCTTCCTTTTGGTCTAGGTCACTAAGGACCATAAGGGTCTGGGCCACTTCTTCATAAATTTGTGGGAGTGTTTACCCATCTGCTATTACCCTGGGCCATTTAATTCTTCTATTGTTGTTCGTAGTTACAATAGGGGCTATAATTTGAGGGGTTTGGTTATCAAAGATTGGAAGACCTATTAACTCCAGAAGGAGCGCGTTGTGATCGCTATCATCACGGTCTAGGACAGTCATTTCCTTGACATATGGCCACATGTCAAGGTCCACCATGATGTAGTCTATCCTTCTTTTAATGTTCCCCCTCTTAAAAGTAAACTTTTCAGCCTCATTGGCCGGTGTCCGCCCATTACAGGCTCGCACTCCATGAGCCAGGGTAAGAGACAGTAACTGCTGCGCAACTATAGTGACTTTTTTAATGGGAGAGGTTTGTAACTTCACCCCTAACTTGCTCTACATCATGTACTAGCTCTTGGACATAATCTACTGGCTCATAGGTCATGTTAAAAATGCCACCAAGAATAAGGTAGGGCCCTCCACTACAATTCTCTAGGTAGTCGACTGGCGTTGTTATGGTTTCTGAGTTCTTATGAGGGCTGCTCAACCTATTGTAAATGTTGACCACTCTAATTTGGGCATTCCTTTTAGGCCATTTCAGATCAATACCAAGGATCTCCCGAGTGTTTACCCTATGTTTTTTAATTTCACAGTTCAATGTTGTTTTGACCCAGATTAACAGCCCACCAGCCAGTCCCGCTGTTGATAGCCTAGCCTCGATACTAAATGTGGTAAACCCCACCCTGTATACCCGCTCTGTGGTCCAGGTTTCCTGGAACAGGCATACATGATTACTATCAATCATCCTACCCCATTCAGGATCACTTAGCTTAGATTTTATTCCGGCAATATTCCATGAGACAATCTGAAGTGATTTTTCAACAACCACACTTCCCTGTTGCCTAGGGCAAAGTGTAGAGTTGACGTTTATTGGTATCTGAGCTGTCTCATGGAATATTTGCCGGGAGGGAGGGGTGTTGACTGTCTCATTGCACACAGTGTTATCAATAGTTGTAAATCCCTTTGTGTGGGTATTTGTGACTACGTTATGTGCCGATACACCACTCCCTTCGTATATTCAATCTGGACTATCCAGGTCAGAAAGGGCCTTATATCTATTGCTGACTTCCATAGGATAATGGACTTTGCTTCCAGGTGGATTCTGGGGTGGGTGGACATTACGTGGGGAGTGCAACCTAGTTTCATTAAGATGCCTATAGAAGAAGCCAAGTGGCATTAACTCAATCCTTTGTCCACTACCATACCCGGGTCGTCCCCTCCAGCTTGAGAACAACTGCCTAACCAGTGCCAGACCTTATTCTTTAGAAGAGTAAAGGATTCCTTTTGCTCACCCTTAAGTGTTGCTACATTAGTTAAGATCACCATGTAAGGACAGCAATCTGGGGGAAGGTGGAGAGTCACATCATTACTGTTTTCTTCACCTAAGGGAGTATTGCTCACATTTAAATTGGACTGACTAGACAGAACCATATCTTCCCTATTCAATGGCAGGCTGGGAGTATTGCAACCTGTGTATTCAGTATGTTTATGCTGCCTAGTGTTTTCCCTACAAGCGTCTTCACATGTGTCATGAACATTTTTCTGAACAGTGGACATTGCAGTAGGATGTTCTAGATTATCATGCAGATTTTCTGCTGTAGTGCTAGTTTTCCTACTGTCTGCACTCCCTAGATCAGAGGTCTTCAATCTGTGGGGCACGACCCCCAGGCGGGCCCTGGAGTCCTGAAAAGGGGGTCGCGCATTCCCCAGCTTCACTTGTTACTGTAATCAAAACATTTGCTTTCGTTTAAGGAAAAAGACAGCTGTCCTGCGACTGCTAATTTAGATAGTTATCAGCTGAAATGTTATCAACTGACTAATCCTAAAATCTACATTTGGAAGCACTATTTTATTGTAAAACTATTTACACATTCTGCATCACTCTATCTTAAACTGTGTGTAATGCAAGTATAAAATAATGACTTACATATTCACAGTGCTTTCTGTCACAGGCTGTGACCGTGTATTAGTACAAATACATGTCACTATTCTCCAATGCAGCAATCAAGATTTAATTATGTGGCTCTCTGGTTACACATAGACCTCTGCAGTGCATTAACTAATAAAGGTTTCATAATGACCTTCAGTGCATTTCCCACTCAGTAACAACTTTTAAAATTTATTTTTCATTATGCTGCCCAATATTGATGGTGAAAGACCTAAAAAAGTAGTAAAATATTATCGGGCTTATTTCTGAGAGGCTTGCAACACCAGAGGAAGCATCTCAACCATCCCTATGAGATGGTGCAAAGTCACCCTGCATAGCTTTGATTGGCCTCATAGGTATGGAGTAAGACATAGCAGCGCAAGTTATTTTGTTGCCTTACTCTGCTTCAAGGAGATGTTCCATGGGCTTTGGGTGGGGTTCCCACGCAACACCTAGGGATGTTGATGCTGCCCCATATTTACAAAATCAAATAAACCTGGGGCTGCTCCCAAAACAGATTCCTTCCCAGCGGAGGCGTAAGGGGAGAAATTCTTTCATTTCTCCTCATTCTTTCCTCTTTCCACGTGTGCTGCACTCTGCAGCTCAAATAGAAAGAGGTAAACACCTCTTGGATTGTTTTTTTGAAGATAGGTGCCCCTTCCTGTACAAAAACAAGCTGCCTATGTTGGTGCTATGCAGCAGTTTGTGCGCTGACGCAAGGGAAAAGGACAGGAATGCACTGCATTTCATAAATGCTGTGCATTCCAGCCCTTTCACATTGTCGTAGGGCATCACAGCAGGAAGACTTACAGCGCAGCCCTATGGCAATTCCTCCTAAATTAGGCCCTTTGTATCTAGCTACACCTTTGACTACACTCCCACGCTCACTGACCTTTGGTTTGCTAAACACTTTAATATTATTTCCCCACTGTAAAAATTATTTGCTGTTGGAATTTGGGGCGTACATGATTGTCTATAGTTGTCGATGATGAGGAGTACCAGGTTCTAGAAAGTTTTATCAGAAGGGGGTACTTATGCCTAAAAAAATTTGACAAGGGGGTCTCGGAATCAAAAAGTTTGAAGACCTCTGCCCTAGATTGTCTGCTGACCCAGAACATAAAATGCCATAATTATCTGTCCCCGCGGATTGGGAGGAAAGTCACATTTTCGACACTAGTTTCTAATTATCAAGCCTATTCAGGATGGGTAGCAATTTATTTAGTAATATTTTTTCAAAACCATCCAGTAAGTGCTTGATGTCTTGCGACGTTAGGACTGTGGAAGGAGGTGTTACAAGAGTGGGATTCGGTTTTGAAGCTGATACTACAGTGTGACTATTACAATCACCAGTAAGATCCTGTCTGGCTTTTCTCTTAGATCTAGTATTACCTACTAATACAGACTCTAAATGCTTGTATTTACTCTTCCTTTGAGCTGGGTGACTGGGTGCTGGGGATGCTTGAGGTTGGTGTGGGGGAAACTCAGGGCTAGCTAGCTCCTGTACAGAATGATCAAGAACATTGCTCTCGAGGACCGTGGCCCTTTGTCTGGGCACCTATATATACTTCCTGATTCATACATATAGTAGGAACCCCCTCTAGGGACAAGCGGCATTGAACTGCAAGTATTTCTTTGTCAATAACTTTCGCAGCTCGTGTTAGGAAGCAGTGAAGAGTTGAGTTCTGTAGGGACCTCTGTGTGCTCTCCCTTTCCCCCACCCGTCTTAATTTTGCCATGATTCAAAGTAACTTAAATCAAGGTAGGGCAAAGATAAATGTAAAAAGTCTAGATAGTCTAGCGTGCTTACTTGGTGAGGTTCTTCTCCCCAAAATATTTACAAAGCCCAGTTTCAGGGTTTCGGAAGCATGTCAATGGGGGTCAAAAGGACAGAGACAAGGGGGTAGGCCCAGGCCAGCCTCGTCCGGGCTTTGATGTGCTTTGCCCGGGCACGCCCGCGCGCGTCCCGCGCTGCGGGAGCCCGCGACCGAATTGGAAGTGCCTCCTTGCACTAGATAATGACGCTGATGGCTGGACGCCGTGGAGAGCAGAGTAGGCTGGTTGTTGAGGTCTTCCCGGGACCAGTGGCGGCAAGGCGGCAAGGTAAGTGGGGCCTGCGCTGCGGGAGCCCCCGAGCGAATTTGAAGCGTCTCCTGGCGCTAGATAGTGACACTCTTGGCTGGCCACCGTGGAGAACAGAGTAGGCTGGTTGTTGTGGACCGCCCGGGAAAAGTGGCGGCAAGACGGCAAAGTAAGCGGGACCCGCGCTGTGGTAGCCCGTGGCTGAATGTAAAGCACCTCAGGAGGACACTGCCGGATTTGAAGCGCCTCCTGGCGCTAGATAATGACGCTGTTGGCTGGTCGCCATGGGGAACAGAGCATTCTGGTTGTTGCGGTCCTCCCTGGACCAGTGGCGGCAAGGCATCCTAACTTTACTACTCCTAAATACCTTTTCTGAATACCGAAAGTTGTAAAGTTAGGATTTTGTCTCAGATTACTTTTGTGAATCAGGCCCTATATTCTGTAGTTCTGTAGTTGATAGGAGTCTACTTTTGATGGAGGTGTATCAGACATCAGCCTCAAGGGCAATGGTGGGAAATCCAACTGGTAGGGACAGAAGCTTCATCCACAATTTTTCTGGCAACCTATTATGGATACTTTCTTCTCCAAGCCCCAGATTTCAGATCCAAACAAGATTTGACTCCCCACCCTTGCCATGACAACCTTGTCTGTGTTTGCGGAGAAGGAATGCTGATGTTCCTTGGCCATCCATAGGATTGCGTGTAGGAAGGTTGTGATTTCTCTAGTACCTGCTTGATGTATATATATCTCGCAGAAGGTTGTTTTAGATTTTTAAGCACCAGTATGTAAAGAGCTTGACTTCTTCCAGTTTTTGATTCCTGTTATAGAAAACTATGATAGTCTTTCTGCTTTTCAAGACAATCATGGTTCTTGTTTCAGACATGTATATTTTCAGACATCTTGTAGTAGTCAGCCATTGGGCTAAGGTCTCTAGAAGGTCTTGCGATCAAATTGTTGTCATGTGCATACAGCATGGCAGGTACAGGAAAGTTACTAATTGATGGAACATCTGGTGTTGTTTTTTTTGTATTTCTTTGTGGAAGTCATTAGTATATAAGGAGAATAGTAGTGGCACTAAGAGGCAGCCCTATTTCACTACAGTTACCATTGTAATTATCTCACATAGGAGGCCTTTCGGGTACTTGAGCTTAACATTTGCTGTAGTTTATGAATAGAGCATTCTAATCAGTAATAGTAGGGTGGCTCCAGGCGCATGTCTCTCATTTTTTCCATGCTCTCGGCATTGCCACCGGGTCAAAGGCAGTGGTGAAGACAAGGAAGGTTATGTAGAGGGGGATTTGTTTAATCTGCTGCACTTGAATATTATGTGTGAAAAGTTGAAGGCTTGCTTTGTTGTAGAGAGAGTACCTCGGAAGCTGCCCTGTATCAGAAGAACGTATTTTTGTGAATATGACCCTTGTGCACAGCTGATGCCTCTGGGATACCCCATTAGACCACAGACAGCTGATTGCCGACATCAAAGTGATTCTGTCCTAGCTCTAATCTCCGTTTTTACCTCAAATAGGCTTTTTAGGGGCCAAAAGCATTTCATAACAAGTTCTGTGATGAATGACATGGCATTAATTAAATGTTGCACGTAAACATTTCGGTTAATTTCCCCATGTTTATCATTGGCACAATGGCATTTTTATTGATGAGATGCTTAAAATAATAATTCAATTTGAAAAACCCAGGCTGCTCCTAAAATTGGAGACTAAAAGTGCACCCGCAGGATAATATAGTCCTTGGTGACACAAAATTTCATACTAAAAAAAAGTCAGAAAAAAACTCAACATCTTTGAAATTACAACTTGAAATTTTGAAACAATAGGCAATTGTTTAGGAAGTAACTTACATAACATTTGATGACTTTGAAAAGTTTGCAGCTTACATGTTTAAATGTTATGCAATTTTACTAACTGAGCACATTCTCTAAATAAGTCAGGCTGTAATTTATAACATTCAACAACCAATAACACATTTAAAAAAACTTCAAAAATCTTGTACACTTTTTTTTAAAAGTTTGGAATTAGTTCATAAAATTATAAATAGGATAAATGGATAAATAAGTAAGATGATTTTTATTTGCCAGTGGTAAATTAAACACCTCCTCATTATTTTTGATACATTTCTAGAAGGAATTTCTTAACTGTTTTAGAAGCTGAATTAGTATATTTTAAACGAGTACCTGCACTTTTTTCATTTGAAGGGAGAGCACCATCACTTCTCAGCTGTGGTGCAATACTTTAAATCAGAGAATACTGGCACTTATCAAGGTCAACAAAATAAGTTGCATAACAAAGTATCCACCACAAAAATAGTACAGAATTATCATGGTCAAAATACAAACCACTAAAATATTGACTTTGACTATCAAAATATCATGGTCCAAGATATCTACAGTAGAACAATGAATGTATACTTGATTGCTAAAATGCTTAAATTGTAAATAAAAGTTTTTTTAATTACCATATTTAAATACTAAATAGAGAACATAACATATTAACAAATAAACATTACTTTATTAAATGAAAATATGTTAACAAATACATAAACATTTAATTAAACACCAATGAATAAGAAATATATGTGAATTTTCAATTATACATTAGGGTATATTTATTATACAATACAAATAAATACCAATTAAAAACATATAATATTAATAATTGATATTAAAGAATAAAACACAATAAAGATATATAATTAATATTCATCTTTGAAATGTTTTTAAAAAAATTAAAGGACTGAAACATTATAAATTATATAGGAAACTTTCTAGCACAAAATTAATGTATCTAATCCCTTCCGTGCGTCGGACGGCCCCCTGCCGTCTGATGTCACGGTGGGCGTGTGCAGAGGACGACCGGGCCGTTCGAACCGGGCACGCGTGGAATTCTTCAGCACAGCAGGGGACTTCCAGCCGCAGCGAAGCAGTTACAATTGTACAAAAATATCAAAATAGTAAGCAATGTTAAAAACAAAACACAATAAAAAACAAATGTAAAATAAAGGACATAATTTAAAGAAATACATATAATTTTAAATGAACTATGTCCAAATAAAAATAAAAAAAACAGGGTAAAGTAACATGGGACAAACTGTCCAAAATTATTTTTAAAAAATAAGGAGATAAAAACATTTGAAATACACCATTGTAACTACATTAAGCAAAGTTGATACACTGTGGCGGGGTGGAGAAGAGGGAAGGGAGGAATCACATTTACTAATCTAACTTCTGTCTATCAAACATTCTGAAAAGTGCAGAGGGGTCAAATTTGCTATTCTAACTCCATTCTAACAGACCATATAGGAAAATACATATACTAGGCAGAATCAGATTTACTATTCTGTCTCCAGTCCAACAAATACTGAGAAAAGTGCATAACTGCGTGGTGGAGAAGAAATTTACTATTCTAAATTCAGCCTGACAAACATTGGGGAAAGTGCATACATTGGGGGTTAAATTTACAATTGCACCTGTAATCTTACCAACATTGAGAAAAAAGTACACATGACGGGTCAGATTTACTATTCTAACTCAATCTAACAAATATTTGGCAAAGTACATTCATTAGGGAGGTTGGATTTACTATATTCTAACTCTGGTCTAACCTACATTGGGCAAGATAGTGAGTAAGTTTGCTGCTGTATTCATATTTTATGCATTGTTTGTAACAATTATTGTTGGTATTTACAAATCTCAACTATTTGACCACTCTCAAAAACATATCTAGCACAATAAAGGAAGATGAAAAATAGGTGCAATGCTAAAATGGTATGTCTAACAATTAGTGTAATTAGCAACTAAAATAAACAATTTTGAAAGCTTAGAAAATAATCATTATGTTTAAGCAACCAACTCCAGTCTTTGTTAAAGAAGTTAAAGTTCTTTAGCATCATATCACATAAATAAAATTAAGAAAAGCGCAGCAAAGTTAACCACTTTGCCTCCTTAATAGCTCGAGATCTGCAGTCCAATATCTATTTAGGGTCTAGGGACTAAGGACCAATGCACAAAGATTTCAAATGGAAAATCTTAAATTGCGACTAATAACAATTTGCAGTTTGTGATCTCTTATTTGCAATGTACTAAAATGGATTTGATGAAAATGGTTGCAATATGAACACAGACATATACCAAATGCATTGGTATTATGTGAACTGATCTATGTACTAATATGTTGGTTCACAAAATGCTGAATTGTAATGGGTCCCATTTTTGGCTTTTCCAACCAATATTCATGAGATATGTCCAGGATTATAGCCACGAAGGGGGGCATTAAAGGCCAAGACAGTCCATATTAATGTTTGCCTCTTCCTCCTCCAAATGACCCAGGCAGCTGAAACAGTATTTATCTTAAACTCAGTTTATCCCTGCATTCATGTGTACACATGCGTAGTCTTATCGAAAAAGACATGCAGGCATTCAGAAGATGAATAAGCAATACAAATGTAATTTTTATCGTGTTACATGTGCTGCTTTTCAAAAACAGGACTTAAGTGTCAGGCTATGTCTTCTGACAGATTGCTGCTTATTTATTGAATGTAGCGATGTTGTTTAGTTTTTTTTCTCTGACTCCAAAGTGAGAACATTTTGTAAAGTGAACTATGTGAAAATCGCGCTTAATGCTGCACATCTTGTCACAGTAATACTTCATTATTTTGTCATGTTTACACATTAGCACTGTCTGAGCCAACATTCACTTCATTAGTACTAGATGCACATCCAAATACAGCAATTAGTTGCTAAAAGGTGACGAGTCAATCTTTGCGAAGGACCTTCCACTGCATTGCAGCAAATGTTGACTCATTTATTAATAACTTTTTATCTGTTTGAGCTAGAAAATACATTTCTTTCTGTTAAAATCTGCAGAGGATGATGGATTATGTGGAAAATCCATATTTATGCAGAGAAAACGGCAGTTGCAAAATTGTATAATTCTAGTGACCCTCTATAGAGGGATTGTGAAAGAAAGAGTGTGGGATGTCAGTTTACATCTAATGCACAAAACACATAAATACATGTAAATGAACTTTACAAATATTTCAACATATATCAGCAGATATGAAAGCACAAATGAAGTACATTTTGTTTTGTAATTCTGAAGTGTGACCGAAATAAGGATTTTAATAGGGTCAAAACAAATCTGGGTGATGCACAAATGATACATTTTCTATTGTATAGTTTTGCAACATTTGTGTAGCACTTATTACCTCTATGTCTGGCAATGAAGTGATTAAGTACAATCGGCGACAAGCTGTGCCATATAGGGTGGTCTATGGTTGGAAGGGTGTTGTCCTTGTTTTGTGGTCCTTTATGGGAAGTATTTCCATGTTGTGCATGATGACCAATGAGGTGCGATTATCGTCTTATAGGACTCATCGCGTACATTGTGGTCGATGATGAGGCGCAAGACACCAAGGCGTGTACATTATTGTTTTGCAGTACGATGGAAGCTTTGAAAAGCTATGTAGGTCCTGCACTAGGGCATCCAATCAGAAAGTGTGTGTGTGTGTAGTTGTGGGCCTGGGCTGGCCTGGTTGTAAGGAAAGAGGAGTGGAAAGATCTGCTGGGATAAGTATTGTTACTATGATCCCTTGTCTGAGTGTCATTGTGACATGTAAAGAAGCTACCATAGTGTATAGTTCAGACTTCGCCAAAGAGTAGCTTGTGAGCTACTGGTAGCTCTCTGCCTACTTGAACGTAGCTCTCCTGTGTGAAGCTCAGCCCACTAAATTAGAAGCTTTTGCTTGTTGGAATTAACATATTTATACCAAAATTAAAAAGTGTGTATTCGAGACAAAAGTTTGTGTGTTTTCAGAACGAATTACCTGATGTCTGGAGATAAAAGGTTGAATTTCTAAAATATGTTTAAAGCTGAGTGATAAATCATGTGGTGTGAAGAACTATTACTAA
Organism: Lissotriton vulgaris; assembly: GCF_964263255.1. Classification (NCBI taxonomy): domain Eukaryota; kingdom Metazoa; phylum Chordata; class Amphibia; order Caudata; family Salamandridae; genus Lissotriton; species Lissotriton vulgaris. The sequence goes on along the minus strand of NW_028243295.1, from coordinate 264,086 downwards.
TATTAACTTAGTACCCGGGCATTGCAGTTATTGGTGTTATGTATTATCCGGGTAGAGGCATTCCACATTTTTAAAGCATTTTCCAAATTACTGCTGGCAACCATGCCTAATGCACTGAGGTGATCACTGCTGGTAATAAACATGCTTATGATGGTGCTAATGCAATCTTATGTGATGTGGTATCTAATACAACACATATAATATTAGTAGCTCATGATGGTTGTCATTGAACATAAGTGGCTCTTATTATAGAAAAAGTTGGAGACCCCTGGTATTGATATTTGGAACCTGCAGTTGTGGGTAGACCAAAGTCCTATGATTAACTTGCAGGTTGTGACAGATCTCTTCAGGTATTCCATGCTTGCTCATTTAGTTATTGCTGGTTTGTTAGCAGCAAGGTACTGGTGATAAACAACCCTCATAGCAGATATGTCTCATGTAAATGTAAGAAGTGTAAATTACAGTTGGCTTTCAACCTCTGATTGTTATGGTATTAGTATTAGAAATGTTATATATGAAATTACATTACTATATAGTACTCGAGCGAACCATATTTCAGCCCTCCTTAATTTACCTACCTATAGAAAGTAGTTTGCTGGTTGGGCTGTTTCTAAACTGTGGTTTGTAAACTGAAGATTGAGCTTTAGGGTTCTCTTGCCGGAATGCCTGGTGGCGTAGGTACCTCTTAAATAGCCATGTTTTCAACTGTCTTCTGAAGTGTATGCTCCTGGGTGCTACAAATACTGGCTTGTAGCGAGTTTCAGAGCTTGGCGGCTCGCACTAGGAAAGCAGTGTCTCCTGCAGATTTCTTAGCTAGTAGGTATAGCAATCCTCTTCCTAGGGGCTCTGTAGACAATGCAAAGTTCCTTTAACATTACCCTGCTTGCTATAGGTCACAGTGGAGTAATGGCATGACTGGAGCTGTGGTCTTGTGGATGAAGGTGGAGAAGACGTCTTGCAGCAGCAGTTTGGATGAGTTGTATTTTGCGTATGATGAATGCAGGTGGGCCACGGTATAGGCTATTGGCATAGTCAAGTTAATGATTACGGTTGTGAGGATGGCTTTCAGTTTCTGTTTTATGCAAAGTATAGGAGGGTTCAATGTATTGTTTTCATTGTGTGGAAAGCATTTATGTTATTCACTTGTGGCATCAAATATATGTCTAAATCTATAGTTACCCCTGGGTTTCTGACTCCTCTTGATATTGTTGGAGTGGCCTTATGTTTCTTAGGCCTTATGGTGGTAGACTGGTAATTTTGCCATTGTCCCCAGGTACCTGTCTTTGCGGTATTTAACTTTAGATGATTATTTGTCATCCATATTTTATGGCATTCATCAAGTTTTAAATTGTAGAGGTCTTCCAGATCATCCATATTTAAAATGATTTGGGTGGCCTCTGCATTGTTGTGACAGGTGAGATTGAATGCTCTCTGCATCTTAATGTGTAAGTTATTTTATGCATTTCAGTAGCTCTCCGTACTAAACACTGCAATCTTGATTAAGGGCTCCATAGGGATGTTTTCCATGCCTGCATAAAGTAAGTTTAGCCTCCATGGCTTACCTGCTGTCAGCGTCAGCTCCAGCTCAGATCCACAATATTTTACATGGAGCAGACGCGCCATCCCGCTGCCATGGTTTAACCTCAGTTTATAGTCACATAAGTCTCTTCTACTACATTCGCCTAGTTCTTTTTTTAACCCGTGGTGCAAGCACACACCCAGAACTTTCCTGCAACAGGTTCTTTAGTGATACATCTGGATAGCACCACCGTGTGCATCCTTTTAACAAGGCAATCCAGCACACGCAAGGCAGTGCAACCAACGGATCATTGCCTTTATGCACCACAGCAGGCACTGTTTTCTCTGCTTGTCTTCACCAGTCGCCAGTCATGGCACACTCCATATGTGATGACCACCTGGAAACAGCCCCCGCTACATCTGAGAGTTGATAGTCTCTCATGAGCTTTGGCTACTTATGATACACACTCTGCTTCCATTGACTAGGAGTTCGTTAGTAAGAAACACATCTGGATCATTTACTACTTGCACTGCGCATTCCAGTGAGATGCCCTGTGTTTTCATTGATGGTACCTCACAGCAGATTACGGACCCCTTAAGCCCAACCTGACTTGATTATCTTCCCCCATGGATTCCAGAAGCCCCTAGACATTCAGATTGCGGACAACAGGGTGCCACCGCCCTGACGCTCCTCTTGGCAGCTAGGATCTCTGTCTACCAGCACAGACTGATGCCATGTCATGCTCTGAAGATGACTGCTCCAACTCCCGAGGATTTTGGGGGTTGGCCCCAACTAAGGGGGTCATTAGGATTGCGTTTTTTCCGCATCCTCCGGGCCGGCGGAAGTGTTCGCCGGCCTGGAGGATGCTGAAAAACCGCTGCGGAGGCTTCAAACACCACCCGCCAGATCAGGATGGCTGGGGGGGTCAGGACGACAGCGACGGAAAAGCTCTAATATGGAGGCGGTGTCTAATAGACACCGCCAGCCATATTAGGATGGGGGAAAACAGATGCCTTTCCGCGGCGGCTTCTCCGCTGTGGAAAGGCATACCGTGATTTCTTTGGGGCCCGTTGCGGGACCCCAGGGTGACGGGGGTGCACATGGGGGGTACCTATGGTACCCCCCTGCATTTGCGTGCATGATGTGGCAGGCACCGCGTGGTGCCTGCCGCTTTGTGCATGCAAATGCAAAGCGTGCATATTTAACCTTGCAATGTTAAATATTGAGGATGTCACCGCCAGGGTGGCGGTCACATCCTAATTGCACCGGAGGGACCGCCACTGCCCCTGCGGATGGTCCCTCCTCCTCTGGGGTGGCGGACGGACGCAAGTCCGTCCGCCATCAATGAGCACCTATGTCACCAGCAAAGCAAACACCATTTGTTGGGTCCTCGTGTGCCCTCCACTGTATGCAATCAGTAAGTATCCCCTGTGCATGTGACCCAGCCAATGCTGCCTCAGCAAGTAGTTTGTCATGATGGGATGAATTTTGTCACTCACCCACAGTCTCATAGAGCAAAATCCCACAAGCCACAACGACTTTTCAGACAATCACTTTTGTGTTCCATGCATAGCATGAGTGGTTTACATGCATGACCTAGCTGTTTGTCGAACTTCCACCTCTGTAGTTATAGAGCACAGACACAGCCTATCATTCCATCTCTAGCCATATGGGACTGCGTGTCAGCTTTGTCCCCACGGTACTGTCGACTAGAGAACACTTCACATTTTTAACTGTCTACTCCTGGCACGTCCGGCTCCGCATGCTGTGGAGCTATAGGTACCTGTATCTGGTTTTAAAATCATTTTGGGGTACACCATAGAAATGTTTCGCACCTTGCAGGAGGTTACCGTTTGAAGATTTTATTTTAGGTACTTGTGCTTTCCCAATTTTCTGAAGAGACCCACAGTTAAAATGGCCTTAAGGCGGCAACACTACCATCTAGAGGAGCCTCTCAATCTTGAATACTCAAAGTTAAAACTTTGGACACACACTAAAAACAGAGGACAAGTCTGTTCTCCATGTCTGACTGCCGTAAAGACTACCTCCTCTGTGGACTGTGCAATTAATAAGGGATACAGCCACTTTTGTTTGAGACTGAATAAAGTTTCTAGTTGTTCTATCTATCGTTATTGTTTTGCCAAGTTTTACACATTTCTTTGTATGCACTAATAAGGGAATTGTTCATTCTCCTGTTAGTATTTTGGCTACAAAATATTTTTTTGTTATATTTATGTATGTGTATAGTTATATTCCAATCCTTATACACACCCCAGGAACAAGTACCGAGAGTGAAGATTATTATGCTTGTCTGTAGGTAAAAATAAATCATGGTCTAAAGAAAAAAGACAACACACCAGTGATTCATTTGAGTATTCACTGTGTAAATTGCGCAATGTAAAATGTGTTCCCAAAGTATAACACATTTCTGTTTACATCAATTGTGAAATATATCCTGGTGAGATAATGCATCTTTATTTTTTTTGCAGGAACCAGATAGTTTGCTAGTTTAATGTTACTGCTGCAGAGCGCTACAAATACTTTAACTTACAGTGGTGTGGACCTGAAAGACCCAACATAGTCTGCCACGCCACAAAGGGCTACTATAACAGATCTTTCAAAATTGGGTTAATATCTAGAGAACCCTGGCAGGGTCAATACACTGAAGATTCAGCTCCTTTAATCAAATATTGTGGAAAGGATGCCATCTGAGGCTGAAAGCATTTCTACTGTAATTGACCTCTCTAGGCATCCCTGCAGAGCATCAACTACATTTTCTGATTTTTCTATAGTGTCATTTAAGATATGTGTAGCATTAATCTGCTTTTTTGAAATGCATTGACTCTTTAGAAATTCTGCTTTGTCTTTATCTAATTTATGGTCATAGCAAATGCATTGCGGGTTTGAGGCCTATGCAATAAAGGTACTAAATGGACAATACTTGCTGAACATTTGGAGTAACATTTTTATTGGGAGAAGTGTGGGATCGCTGGATGATAGGACTTTTATGGATCCTCACAGATTCTTGAATGTTCATTCACAGAAATATGGCGTGCAAGGAAAATCTGATACTAAAAGCCCTCCCAGCAAGATTTTTCAGCACAGGCGGTCATGGATGGTTGCAACTGCTCGCGTTGAGAAACCATCTGTTCGCGCTGAGGAAGCTGCCGCTTGAGTAGAACATCTACTCGAGCGGCAGAAAGAAGCAGTGCACTCTTGCTCTGCACATGGTGCAGCTCGCTCTGATTTTCCAGTGTTGGCCAAACACTCAGCGGTAAAAATCAGCGTGAATGGCGTGACCTAACGCACTCCGCAGCTTGTGAAACCCTGCGTAGTGCGGCAGTCTTTTTTGGTCACCTCAAGGAGTTCTGCATAGCAGGACTCTGAAAACATTGCCCAGGGCTACGAAGAAACACAGATTACAAGAATGCTGAAGTTGAGGGTTGATCAGTACAGAAGAGTATGCCATCTAAATTCAAGTAAGATATCAATGTGTTAGTCAAATCAGGATATCACAGTGAGCATACACATACTTTAGGCTCCAGGTCACTTCTGTTTGGATAGTAAGATCAAAGGAGAACAAAGTCTGCACTTGCTTCAAGTAGTTATGTGTGTCGTTCTGATGGATAGATAGATAGAGGACGATAGATAGATAGATAAATGGATAGATAGATAGATAGATAGATAGATAGATAGATAGATAGATAGATAGATAGATAGATAGATAGATAGATAGATAGATAGATAGATAGATAGATAGATAGATAGATAGATAGATAGATAGATAGATAGATAGATAGATAGATAGATAGATAGATAGATAGATAGATAGATAGATAGATAGATAGATAGATAGAGTGAGGCAGATAGATTGAAAAATAGATAGAGAGTGAGGGCGATAGATAGATAAATAGAGTGAGGGCAATAGATAGATAGAGTGAGGGCGATAGATAGAGTGAGGGCGACAGATAGATAAAGTGAGGGCGACAGATAGATAGAGTGAGGGTGACAGAAAGATAGATAGAGTGAGGGCGATTGATAGATAGAGTGAGGGCGACAGATAGAGTGAGGGCGACAGATAGATAGATAGAGTGAGGGCGACAGAGTGAGGGCGATAGATAGATGTGTATGGTTGTGTGAGTGTGGTTGCGTGTGTGTGTGTGTGGTTGTGTGCGTGTGATTGTGTGTGTGTGGTTGTGTGTGTGGTTGTGTCTGGTTGTATATGTGTGTGGTTGTATGTGTGGTTGTGTTTGTGGGTGGGTGTGATTGTGTGTGTGTGGTTGAGTGTGTGTGGTTGTGTGTGTGCTTGTGTGTGCGATTGTGTGTGTGTTGTGGTTGTGTGTGTTCGTGAGGTCGTGTGTCTGTGGGTGTATGTGTGTGTGTGTGAGTGGTTGTATGGATGTGTGTGTGCGCGGTTAGAGAAGCATGCAAGTGGAAGAGAGCAGCATATCAGCACAGCAGAAGCGAACAGGGAGTTAAAGAAGGAGGCGGGTGGAAGAGAGCAGCAGATCAGCACAGGAGAAGAGAACAGGGAGTTAGAGAAAACGTGGGTGAAAGAGAGCAGCAGATCAGCACGGGAGAAGAAAAAAGGGAGTTAGAGAAGGAGGCGGCGGAAGGGAACAGCAGATCGAAGCAAGATGGCGGCTGTGTGAGAGGAGCCGCGGAGCAGCAGCGGTGATGTGGTGCAACGAAAGCCTATAGACCCCCCTGCAACGGCGAAAACCTGTTCTGGAGCAAGGAAGGGCTAACCTACCTCAATGCTGTACCTTACAGCCTGGCAAACCAGGATAGCAGACATCGGAGCGGCTCTTGGAGGGAGGCAATCCACGGTAGCGGTCGGGTTGCTGAGGCTGCTGGCTGGCGTTCTGGCACTCTGGGTCCGGCACCGCCAGTGCTGTGGGCGTGGCAGCTGGGTGAAGCAATCTCAGGGAGACGCCGAGAGAGCAGCTGTTCAGAGCGGTACAAGACGGCGGAGCCGGCACCCGTCCTCGACCCTGACCCTGACACCTGAAACAATGGCCCCTTAAGCGGTGTCGGGAGTAACAGTAAAGGCAAGGGCGGCTCTTAATAAGAAAGCACAGGCAACTTAGGCAGCTCTAGCTACAGAGCAGCTTCAGCAGGAGTCACCGGAGGAGGTATCTCCTCCTATGGGGTGCCCACCTTCGGGGGAATTGGGAAAACCCTCAAAAAAAGGCAAGCAAATATCGTCACGTTCACGGCAGACCCCCTCTATCTCCGAGCTGCTTGTTCGAAATGGTAAAGGGCAGAAGAACGTTGCCGTTTCAGAAGCACACTTGCCCGCCCAGGAAGCTGCCTTACAGAAGGCCAAAGAGTCAGGTATGAGCGCTGCATGCACCCCTTTGCCGGAAGATGTGGAAGATGTAGCTGTGCAGACTGCAGGACTGCCTGAAGGCTTGATTGCGGCAGGGGGACAAGTGCAAAGGTCCCCAGGGTCAGATGAGCAAGCCGCTGGGGTTACAGACGGTAGTACTGATGTCATTAATAAAGCCACATTTTTATCCGTACCTGTACCTGCATTGGCGCACGCTGGGCAACTAGAGGCAGATATAGGGCAAGCACTGGAAACAGGAGGAGATGGGGTAAAGAGATAATACTGCCATGCCCCCCCTGGTCCAAATGATCCTAACGGACGATAAAGATAAAGAGCAGGAGAAGGAGAAAGAGAAGGACAGCAGCGAGTGCTTCATCTCTGTCTCAGAGGATGCCGAATGGTCTGACGATGAGAGGAGCTCCTCCCAGGGGGGGTGATCTGGAGTCCGATAGCGATATTGAACAGAACCCCCCTTGCACAGCTAAAAGACCAGCTGGTTAAGGGAACGCTCATGCACAACGTCTTCGGGATTTAACGTGGGACCATTCTTCAGCTATGCCACTTCAGGGAAGCCCTAATATTGAGGCTTCAGCTGCTTACCCTCCCCTCCTAGATGTTATCTATCAGACTATCCTCACGCATAGGGAAGAAGCCCGACAGGACACCCAGAAATCGCAGGCAGCAATGCGCAAGATGCAAGGTGTCCTTAGAAAACTGTCCATAGCATATGTTAATGTGGGGGATAGAGTCACCAACTTGGAGGAACGGATCGTGGCAACTAAATCAGAAGCTGCTGCAGCTACCTACAAAGTCAAGTCCCAGAGTACCCAGGTTGTCGACATCCAGTGGAAACTGGAGGATATGGAAAACAGGCTAAGGCGCACCAACCTACGGGTACTCAGGATTCCTGAAGTGGAAGAGGGCTCAGATGTCAGAGCTTTCATGATCAATCTCTTTAAGACCGCATTCCCAGAACTCTCAGAATGGAACTGGTCTGCAGAAATCCAGAGAGCCCACTGCACTCCGTTCAGAGTTCACCCAGGGGCAGGAAGTGGCGATAAGCTAAGGGCAGTTTTTTGGGTAACTTTATGAGTGAGGCCAGATTTTTGCCAAGCAACGGTCGAGAGGCGTTGGAGACTGCGACAGCTGATTAAGCCTCTCCAGGACAAACATATGCAGGTCTATCTCGTTAATATAGCACAGCTTAAGATAGTGAGAGCTGGTTGGGCTCAATACTTTTCATCTGAAGTAAAGGCAAAGGAATTCCTGGACTCTCTGTGAAGTAAATGATTATCGGATAACAAAGCTGATCAGGAGAGTGCAGGTTCGGGTTTGGGATTGTCTGGCATTATGGGGTAGATCTGTGTGTATCTGTATCTGTATTTGATTTTATCTGTTTGAATTGCTATTACTCTTTAATATCTGTGTGTATCTGTATCTGTATTTGATTTTATCTGTTTGAATTGCTATTACTCTTTAATAGTACTCTTTATCAATACTTTGGCACCCGGTTCAGGTAGATGGTTTTCTGTTGTTCTGTTCCTTTCTCGGTTGGAGGGAGAGTAGGATAGTATATGGTATTTATGTTTTCTTTTTCTGGTAGTTGAACCCATGCACCATGCTGCTGCACACACACATCACAGGCCCAGACCTCGGTCTGAGCGCTTCCAGTGGGAGGGGGAAGGGATTGGGGGGAGGGAGGTCGGGGTGGGCATCCAGGGGGGGAGGGGTCAGTGGGTCGGGGGTTGAGGGGGGAGCATAACAAAATTAGAATTTATGGTACACAGTTTGTTCTTCTCGCTATGGCGGGACATGGTATCCATGCCAGGGGAATCTTTTTTATTCAATCTCCGGTAACAAGAATGAGGGAAGTGTTAAAAATTAAAGATGTCGAGTCTTAGCATATATTCGATTAACATAGGGGGGCTGAATGATTGGAAAAAGAGAGCCAGATTGTCAGAGTTTGTTAAAACCAAGCCCATTGATATCCTGTGTCTTCAGGAAACGCATCTACCCTGGACGAAAAAACAGCTCCTCAGGGTTGGCGGCTTTGACATACTGGCATGCTCATCTCAGACCTCAATAGTAAGGGGGGTAGTGATATTAGGTAAAACAGTGCTGGGGGGGTTAAACGGGTTAAATCGGATGCACTAGGTAGATGGGCCCTTGCTGAGTTGGAGTGTGGGCTTATAATCTGTGGGATATACGGATCAAATCAAGATGACCCAGAAGTATTTGAAATATTGGAGGGGGAACTGGCAACGTGGCCCGTACCCATTTTGGTGTGCGGGGACTTCAATATTTCAGTTGATCTGACCGATAGAAGCCCATATACCGGTAGTAAGCCAAGGGTCCTCAGGGCACTCTGCTCAATGATGCAATCACATGGGTTAATAGACGTATGGGGGGTGAAGGAGCCTGGCGACCCAGGGTTCACATACTTTTCATGCCCACACCAGAAGTATAGCAAACTGGACTATTTTCTAATTTCACCCACAGAAATCAGTAAAGTTAATATCAGGAAGCTCCCCAAGGTCCTCTCGGAACATAGCCCATTGGCAATCAGGTATAGGGCCTGCCAGAAAATGCAGGGCGTGGAAATTTAACCGGAAACTCCTGGCTGGCGCCCCGTTTGTGGACTATTTGCGGAAATGGGCTCGTGAGTTCTTTGACGCCAATCGTTACAGCGCATCCAGGAACTGTGTCTGGGACTCATTTAAAGCCGCACTGAGGGGGAGATTACTACCTATACTGCTCAGGCCAGGAAAACATCACAGGCTGGAAAGGATATGCTTTTAGTAGATCTAGTTAAGGCAGAAAAACAGCATTGCCACGATATAATACAAGGGAAGGAAGGAAGGGAGAGCCAAACTAGAATATGTCTTATTAAAGCGGAATTACAAAAACAGCTGGCCGAGAAAGCAGCGACAGAATATTGGACATAGAGGGGGAAAATGTATGAGACAGGGGAGCAGGCAAGGAAGGCATTGGCGCTGGGGATCAGACAGGGTAGTACAAAAAACACAATAACTAGTATTCAGGAGAATGGGCGTGAGTTTGTGGAGCCTCAGGATACTCTTGCGGTATTCGCAAACTTTTATCAAACCCTATACAGGGAAGAAATAGGGGGTGCGCTGCCGTATGGTAGATACCCGGATGTAGGCCCAAATTGGGATTTTCTGAGATGGAAAAGCTAGAGAACGAACAGCTGATGAAGTCCGGGAGGCACTACTCGATCTGGCGGCCGGCAAAGCAGCGGGACCAGATAGCATCCCACCGGAGCTACACATGTGTCTTTCGGTCGAGGTGGCTACGTTGTTGTGAGATCTTTTTAACGGAATCATCTGTACTGGTAAAATACCCGAAACATGGAAGGATACTAACATAGTGGTCTTTCACAAAAAAGGGAAGCCAACAGAGAGTCCTGGGTCCTACAGGCCGATCTCTCTTATAAATTCAGACAATAAGCCTTATGCGAAGATCTCTGCTACGCATCTGGGGAGGGTGATTGGTGGGCTCGTTTCCCCCTGGCAGCATGGGTTCATTCCTGGTCGAGGAACAACAGACCACATTAGAAGGGCAATCTTGCTGTTCGAAGCTCATGCTGCTGGGGGGGGAGGGGGTCGCTATGATCCTCCTCGACGCGGAAAAAGCTTTTGACCGCGTCAGATGGCAGTACCTGTGGGGTGTCCTTGCCGAGAGAGGCTTTGGCCCAAAAATCTTGACGGCTATAAAAGCTGTGTACTCCGACCCGGTTGCCCGAATCCAGATGATGGGTGAGAGTTCAGATAAAATCATGATAAGCAGGGGTACCCGTCAGGGGTGTCCCTGCTCTACCATCCTTTTCGCACTTTACATCGATCCACTGGTTAGGCAGATACTGGGGAATTGTGGGATCAAGCCAGTAATAACCAGTGGATTTGAGAGTAAAATACTAGCCTATGCTGACGATCTGGCAGTGATTACATCAGAACATGCCGAGGCTAGGCGAACTCTGGTGGAAGTCCACCAGGGAATTCGGATATCACTCTGGGTATTGTCTCAATGAGGTGAAAACCCAGGTAATATGTTCAAAGGACATCATCAAAACCGATCAAAGGTATGTTGATTCCGTGACATATCTCGGGGTGATAATTAATGCAGCAACGGGATTAATCGTCCAGGATAACTTTATTCCACTCCTTAAAAAAATTGAGACAGATCTCTTATAAGTAGGACAAATGTGTTAAAAATGACCATGCTGCTCAAACTCCTCTATTTGTTTCGCTCCATCCCTTTCTTAATCGAGGAGGGGTTGATAAAAAAATTGAGTCGATCTTTAATGGTTTTTTGTGGCAGTATGGTAAGATAAGGCGGTAAGCAAGATACATGACCCTCCCGCAGGAACCTGGAGGACTAGGAGTCCCAAATGTGGGATTATATCACTGAACATGCCTGTTGACACAGATGTCAATTCTATTTGATCCAGCACCAAGTAAAAGACATACCCAAGACCCGACTTCAGATCGGTATGATATTCCATCAATATACAAGTTATTAATGATAAAGGAGGCCGCGGGTGCCCTGTTAAGGAAAACCGACTGCAGATACTTCAAGAAAATGCGATACAAGGTTTCTTTAACACCTTGGCTGCTAGGTGTTTTCCCCTCCTATGCTGACTTTTTGTCATTATCAATGTTTTATGACGAGCTCAGCTCGTCATGAGCACAGCTCAACCATGCATCATGACGAGCTGAGCTCGTAAAGGGTTAAGTGCCTGGGATCTGTGGAAAACACTCCAGAAACTGTTAGAAGTCCCAAGGATCAACATGTATACGCCGTTGTGCAAATCAGGTTATTTTCCAAATCTAAGCCTGGACGGTGCGTGGAAATGCTGGGAACAGCAGGGTATTCAGACGGTGGGGGACGTAATGTGGGATGGCAGTATTATGAGCTTTAATGCCATCCAGAAGAAGTATGGCCTACCTAGCAGCCAAAGCTTTAAGTATGGCCAGGTCTCGCAAACGCTTAAAGCTATCAGCTCTGGCATTGCCCCTGGCATCTGCTGTCCCATACTGGAATATCTACTAAAAGGGGGGAATAGGATCAGGTTCATATATCAGGATTTAATTGAAAGGGTGTCCGATGATCTCGAGAAACATGAGGCCGACTGGGCAGTTAAACTGCAAGATCCAGATTCGGATCTCGATAAAGCCTTATATCTGGATACACAGGTTTTATGGTCCTCAAATTTGAAGGTCCAGCATTTTAAAATACTCTTCAATCTTTATTACACACCATCTAAGTTATATGACTGGGGTATGAGGACGGATAGTAACTGTCCCAGGTGTCAGAAGGGCCTGGGGGATTTATTACACATGTTTTTTTACTGTGAGAAGCTCTGCATGATCATAGCCGAGATTGAGAAATTCCTGGAGGGGCTGCTAGGCTCTAAGATCAGCCTAAACCCGACAGTGATGATTCTCGGGAGTGATAGCAAGATGGGCCTTAATAACAGTGAAATGGAGGCATTTATCTTTTTAGCCGTTGCTGTATTGCGTATTCTTCTGTCAGCTGCCTGGAAAGACTCAAATGCCCCAACCGTTCAAATGTGGCTGCCTAGGCTTCTTGGTATTCATAACATTGAATCCACACTGTATTTGCCTACGGGTAGGAATCTACGTGATTTTGGTTGTAAAATATGGGCACCCCTGAAAGATTGGAGGGATGGCCAGCTGTAACCAATCTGGGGTAAGGTATGTGTACTTGGTTCTTATGTCTGCAAATCTCTCTCGGATATATTTTATGGATTCCCTGCAAATACTTGAAATGCCTCCCCCTTATTTATTTATATATATTTATATTTATATGTATATTTATATATTTATATATATATATTTCTTATATGGATCCATTTATGGTATGTTAATGAATTGTATTATGATATCTCGTGATTTTCTGGCACTTTGAAATCTCCTGTATTATGGATCTGACTATTTTTTACTGTGTTTTGTACCATATAAATTCTCAATAAAGAAAAAAAAAAGGGAAGGAACAGCAGATCAGCACAGGAGAAGAGAACAGGGAGTTGGAGAAGGGGCGGGTGGAAGAGAGCAGCAGATCAGCACGGGAGAAAAGAACAGGAGTTAAAGAAGGAGGCGGTGTGGAGAGAGCAGCAGATCAGCACAGGAGAAGAGAACAGGGAGTTAAAGAAGGAGGCGGGTGGAAGAGAACAGCAGATCGGCACAGGATAAGAGAACAGGGGGTATACAACCTTTATAACAAAAATTTTACAATGCACTACCATTACAACGCAGTCATTACAACGCAAACCATTACAACGCATTGCGCTGGGGGGCGCTCTAGGATAGGGAATACGTTTAATTTACTATCCAACACTTTCCCTAGTGTCCACGGGGACTGGAGTTGGAATAGTTAATTAAACTTTTCACTATCCAGCACCCCAAAGCGCTATGCGTTGTAAAGGCATGCGTTGTTAAAACTGCGTTGTAAAGGCATGCGTGGTAAAAGTATGCGTTGTAACGTCATACATCCGAACAGGGAGTTAGAGAAAGAGGCGAGTGGAAGAGAACAGCAGATCAGCAGAGGAGAAGAGAACAGGGAGTTAAAGAAGGAAGTGGGTGGAAGAGAGCAGCAGATCAGCACAGGAGAAGATAACAGTGAGTTAAAGAAGGAGGTGGGTGGAAGAGAACAGCAGATCAGCACGAGAGAAGAGAAGAGAACAGGGAGTTAAAGAAGGAGGTGGGGTGGAAGAGAACAGCAGATCAGCAGAAGTTAACAGGGAGTTAAAGAAGGAGGAGGGGTGGAAGAGAGCAACAGATCGGCACAGGAGAAGAGAAGAGAACAGGGAGTTAGAGAAGGAGGTGAGGTGGAAGAGAGCAGCAGATTAGCACAGCAGAAGAGAATAGGGAGTCACAGAAGGAGGCGGGGAAAAAGAACAGCAGATCAGTACAGGAGAAGAGAACAGGGAGTTAGAGAAGGAGGCGGGTGAAAGTGAACAGCAGATCAGCACCGGAGAAGGGAAAAGGGAGTTAGAGAAGGAGGCGGATGGAAGAGAGCAAAAGATCATCACAGGAGAAGACAACAAGGAGTTACAGAATGAGGTGGGGCAGAAGCTAAGAGCAGATCAGCACAGGAGAAGAGAATAGGGAGTTAGAGAAGGGGGCGGGTGGAAGAGAACAGAAGATCGGCACAGGAGAAGAGAACAGGGAGTTAGAGAAGGAGGCACGGTGGAAGAGAGCAGCAGATGAGCACGAGAGAAGAGAAGAGAAGAGAACAGGGAGTTAGAGAAGGAGGTGGGTGGAAGAGAGGAACAGATCAGTACAGCAGAAGAGAATAGGGAGTTTAAGAAGAAGGTGGGTGGAAGAGAACAGCAGATCAGCAGACGTTAACAGGGAGTTAAAGAAGGAGGCGGGCTGGAAGAGAGCAACAGATCAGCACAGGAGAAGAGAAGAGAACAGGGAGTTAGAGAAGGAGGTGAGGTGGAAGAGAGCAGCAGATTAGCACAGCAGAAGAGAACAGGGAGTTGAAGAAGTAGGTGGGGTGGAAGAGAGCAGCAGAACAGCACGGGAGAAGAGAATAGGGAGGTAGAGAAGGAGGTGGGGTAGAAGAGAACAGCAGATCAGCACGAGAGATGAGAACTTGTAGTTAAAGAAGGAGGTGGGTGGATGAGAGCAGGAGATCAGCACATGAGAAGAGAACAGGGAGTCAAAGAAGAAGACGGTGGAAAAAAACAGCAGATCAGCACAGGAGAAGAGAACATGGAGTTAAGGAAGGAAGCAGGTGGAAGAGAATAGCATATTAGCACAGGAGAAGAGAACAGGGAGTTAGAGAAGGAGGCGGGGTGAAAGAGAACAGCAGATCAGCACAGGAGAAGAGAAAAGGGAGTTAGAGAAGGAGGCGGGTGAAAGAGAACTGCAGATCAGCACAGGAGAGGAGAACAGGGAGTTAGAGAAGGAGGTGGATGGAAGATAGCAGAAAGATCATCACAGGAGAGGGAAGAGGGAGTTAGAGAATGAGGCGGGAGGAAGAGAACAGCAGATCAGCATGGGAAAAGACAACAGGGAGTTAGAGAAGGAGATGGTGGAAGGGAACAGCCGATCAGCACAGGAAAAAAAACAGAGTTAAAGAAGGAGGTGGGCGGAAGAGAGCAGCAGACTAGCACACAAGAAGAAAACAGGGAGATAAAGAAGGAGGCGGGGTGGAAGAGAGCAGCAGATCAGCACTGGAGAAGAGAACAGGGAGTTAGAGAAGGAAGCAGCATGGAAGAGAGCAGCAGATCAGCACGGGAGAAGAGAAGAGAACAGGGAGTTAGAGAAGGAGGTGGGTGGAAGAGAGGAGCAGATCAGCACAGCAGAAGAGAACAGGGAGTTAAAGAAGGAGGTGGGGTGGAAGAGAGCATCAGATTAGCACAGGAAAAGAGAACAGGGAGTTAAAGAAGGAGGCGGTGGGAGAGAACAGCAGATCGGCACAGGAGAAGAGAAGAGAACATGGAGGTAGAGAAGGAGGCGGTGGAAGAGAGCAGCAGATCAGTACGGGAGAAGAAAAGAGAACAGGGAATTAGAGAAGGAGGTCGGTAGAAGAGAGCAGCAGATCAGCACAGCAAAAGAGAACAGGGAGTTAAAGAAGGAGGCGGGTGGAAGAGAACAGCAGATCGGCACAGGAGAAGAAAACAGGGAGTTAGAGAAGGAGGCAGGGTGGAAGAGAGCAGCAGATCAGCACAAGAGAAGAGAATAGAACGGGGAGTTAGAGAAGGAGCTGTGTGGAAGAGAGGAACAGATCAGCACAGCAGAAGAGAACAGGGAGTTAAAGAAGGAGGTGGGGTGGAAGAGAACAGCAGATCAGCCTTGTGAACATGACCATTTCTCATGTGTGTGCAATATTTCCTGGCTCTGCACATGATTCGTACATCATGAGGAACAGCATGGTGCCACGGATGATGGAAAATCTGCATCCCGAGCGTGCTTGGATTGTGGGTGAGTATGCCTACTGATATGGCATGCTGTGTGTTACCTGCTGCACTCTGGCTGTGCATCATTGCAATGGGTGTTTGTCATTCACAGGTGACTCAGCATATCCCTGTCAGCCATGGCTGTTGAGCCTGCTAAGGAATCCCAGGACCCCGGGTGACGTCCGGTACAATGAGGCCCATGGTAGGACCCGACGTGTAATCAAGTGGACTTTTGTCGTGCTGAAGTCAAGATTCCGCTGCCTTGACAGGACAGGAGGTGCACTGGCATACTCGCCTGGGAAGGTATGCAAGATCATTGTTGCATGCTGAATGCTGCACAACCTGGCCATCCACAAGGGGATCCCCCTGCTCATGGACGATGGTGAGGAACCAAGGCCACTGTATGCTCAAGGACCTGAGTCCAGTGATTAGGACAGTGGAGAAGAGGAAGGAGTTGACCTGCGCCAACAGCTCATCGACCGCTACTTCACTTGAAGGTGGGTGACGAGGTACGACTTGTACATT
The DNA here is from genome assembly GCF_964263255.1 of Lissotriton vulgaris. NCBI lineage: Eukaryota > Metazoa > Chordata > Amphibia > Caudata > Salamandridae > Lissotriton > Lissotriton vulgaris. Next base: position 247,760 of record NW_028243295.1, on the reverse strand, counting down.
GTTTGGTGTGGTTGGTGTTGTGAAGGGCTATGCACGGATGTAACAGACAGGCACATGTGGAGTGACCTGTATGCTAAAATGTGTCAGTGACATTTCACATGTGATCATATGCAGGACTCTGATTGTTGACACGTGCTGCTCATTGTGTTGTCTGCCTGTGCAGTTATGTTGATGTTTGGTGTTGTTATGTCTGTGATAGTACACTTACGCCAGTGGCTGTTGTTCTGTTGTGTCTCCCTAGGTGCTATGGCGTCATCCTGGTCTACATAATGTACATCTTTTGTATACATCATGGACATTTTGGACACAGTCAAAATAGCACTAAAGGCAAGACTGCCCAAATTGTAGTGTGTAAGGTGTTTTATTTACAAAGTTGCACTGAAAGAATCTAGCCTGCACACCTTAATTTTAACTAATGTTGATCAATTTTAAACAATTTCTTCTTTGTGTTTTGGGAGCTTCCCAGTGGGTCAGTTGTGCCCACAACTGTAGTTAAACTGCTTTATGGAGGCCTAGTGTAAACTAGGTCTGAACCGGGAGCTCTCACTATTGGTCCCTAGGGTTTCAGAGTGTGTTTATACTGTTAATGAAGTTCAAGTCAATAATAATTCAATAGACTCATTCAACAAATTTTTAAGATTTAAAGGCTTGTTTAGTAAGCATTGCTTCAATACCTTATTTCAGAAATATTGACAAAAAATAACATGGGTTCAAATGTCCATAAAGTAATTCAATTATTATCCACAAAAAATACAGTAAACAAAATTACACATTTCCCAATGCATTTCGGGTCTAACTCGACCCTTCTTCAGGGGAATTTCAAAAAGTAGCAATTAGTTCTGTAAACAGTGTCAAGCACTTCAGTCCGATTTCAGGCACTGCAAAGTTAATAAGAAACAATTGTATTTCTTTTACAATGAAATTCATTATGTACAAGATAAAAATAGAATTAACACTACATACCGCTTTATGTTGTGCAATCTGTCATGCAAGTGAACTATTATACTGGTTGTGTATAACAATGAGCCAAAACAAATAAAGGTGATCATTATGAACTGTAAGTGGTGCCCACTAAATTGCCCTCTCAGGTGGTGTGAGTTTACACTGATTCCTCGTGACCCAAGGGAATGACTTATAAGATGTGAATAAGGGGGGCTCTCTAAATATACTGTGTGCAAAAAGCTACCTGTTTGGTGCTCCTAACAGTCCTTGAAAGAAGAAAACCGATTCTGCAGAGTCCAGTACAAAGTCTGCAAATATAATATGTCCATTATTTAACGGGGGTAACCAGTAGTCTGAAAGGTGGTGGATACTAAGTAAAAGGTTGTCACCTTACCCATGTATTCACTCGCTATGTTGGAGATTAGTCACTAGGTGTCACGTGATTATGCCTGCTTGGGCAGTGTCCCGCTGTTCAAACCCTCTTGCCTCCAGAGTCTGAGAAAGAATGGCAGCGCTCATTATTTAAGTGCCCTCCAAGTTAATAATGGCTGCAAAAGCCGTCAATGACCCGTGCTTACCGTTCGTTCGTAAGTGACGAAGTGTCTTCAAGCTCCCTCTCTTCGTTACTAGAACCCTTCACAATCTCCCACCTAACGTAAAATAAGTAAAGGAAAATCATTCCTCACTCGATCTTGTTACTTAATTACTCGATGGGTGCGCACCTAATCGGCGCGATGCACTCACCTTCGTTCTCGCGTGCGATGACCCCTGACTCCTCATCCACTTCCGGTGTCAACATCCGGTTAAGGGATGCGTGTTTAAATACCCATAACTAACGTTAGGGGAATGTCATGGAAACTAACGGTGATAAACCGCGCTTATGCCGAGGATCATGTAAACGTGGGGTGCTGTGTCCAATGCTATAGACTTACTCGTAGAAAAAAGGTTGTCAGCACCTCGTGCTGAACATCGGACAAATTCTATGTTGGATTACAAAGCACTACTCGAAAGTATTGCGCGCCACTGGTTCTAGTGTTACATGAAATAAAGGAAAAATATATCTATGAAAAATAAAAGAGTGCGTGAGATGTTTTAGTAGGGCCGTGTTTATGTCTGCCCAATAAAACGTGATAGAATCGTTGTGTAAGTTAAACATTGTCGGTAATAGTGTCAATCCTGTACAGAAAGTAAAACATCATTGCTGTTTAAAATACAAACAGATTATTCAAATACATACCATGTAGTGTGATAATGTTGTTATGGGTTATAGTCATTTATAAGAAGCAAATCATTTCACACTGGTCATTGAGCCCACCTGGGATAAGTGTGCCAAGCATTTTTATCCAAAATGTTTCTCTGCGTGCTAAGGCTACATTTTGATCTACACCCTTGCGTTTTTCTACCACTTCAAGTATAGTGTATCGGAGTTGTGGTATGGAATGACTGAATTTCGTCCAATGTGTTGCTAGGCAAGATGTTGTTGACTTATTCCGTATGGTACTCTTATGCTCGATGATTCGAGTTTTGACTTTTCGGGAAGTTCTTCCCACGTAGGTTAATCCACAAGGACATGTGATGGCGTAAATTACTCCCACTGTATTGCAATCTCCACTGAATTTCAATTGTATTGCTTTGCCGCTGTGGGGATGCTTGAATTCTTTTCCTATGGATACATTGTTACACTGACCACAATTGTAACACTTTCTCATGCCTTTATGATTGTCTGTTGGATGAGTTGAAGGAGATTTCAATATCTCTCTCATGTTTTTTGCTCTTGTATGTGCTATAATTGGTAGTGTTTTGAATAAGTTGACAAAATCGGGTTCATTGGCTATGATTTCCCATCTCTTCCTTAGTATCTGTTTGATTCGTTGTGACTGTGTCGAGTGTTTCATGACAAATACTATGCGGTCATTCATAGATTTCTCCGTTTTTTTCAACAAGTCTTTTCTTTCCATCCTGGAGACCCTCTGTACTGAAGTCTCTAGTATCTCTGTTGGGTAACCCCTGGCAATGTATCTTTCCACTTGTGCTTCAATCATGTTGTTACTGTTCGTTGCATCTGAGGATATCCTTTTAATCCTGATAAATTGGGAAGTTGGGAGGTGATCTTTGAGGTTTTTAGGGTGAGCACTTGTGTAATGCAATGCATTATTTACATCAGTAGGTTTACGGTAAATGTTGGTGGTGATGCCATCTGGAGATTTACAAATCTCAATGTCCAGAAACTGTATTTTTTGTTCTTGTATGTTGTGAGTGAACTGTATTCTTGGGTTGCACTTATTCAATTCTCTGATGAGTTCTTCCAACTCCATCTTGGTCCCTCGCCAAATTATCAAAATGTCATCAAGCACAAGTGGAAAGATACATTGCCAGGGGTTACCCAACAGAGATACTAGAGACTTCAGTACAGAGGGTCTCCAGGATGGAAAGAAAAGACTTGTTGAAAAAAACGGAGAAATCTATGAATGACCGCATAGTATTTGTCATGAAACACTCGACACAGTCACAACGAATCAAACAGATACTAAGGAAGAGATGGGAAATCATAGCCAATGAACCCGATTTTGTCAACTTATTCAAAACACTACCAATTATAGCACATACAAGAGCAAAAAACATGAGAGAGATATTGAAATCTCCTTCAACTCATCCAACAGACAATCATAAAGGCATGAGAAAGTGTTACAATTGTGGTCAGTGTAACAATGTATCCATAGGAAAAGAATTCAAGCATCCCCACAGCGGCAAAGCAATACAATTGAAATTCAGTGGAGATTGCAATACAGTGGGAGTAATTTACGCCATCACATGTCCTTGTGGATTAACCTACGTGGGAAGAACTTCCCGAAAAGTCAAAACTCGAATCATCGAGCATAAGAGTACCATACGGAATAAGTCAACAACATCTTGCCTAGCAACACATTGGACGAAATTCAGTCATTCCATACCACAACTCCGATACACTATACTTGAAGTGGTAGAAAAACGCAAGGGTGTAGATCAAAATGTAGCCTTAGCACGCAGAGAAACATTTTGGATAAAAATGCTTGGCACACTTATCCCAGGTGGGCTCAATGACCAGTGTGAAATGATTTGCTTCTTATAAATGACTATAACCCATAACAACATTATCACACTACATGGTATGTATTTGAATAATCTGTTTGTATTTTAAACAGCAATGATGTTTTACTTTCTGTACAGGATTGACACTATTACCGACAATGTTTAACTTACACAACGATTCTATCACGTTTTATTGGGCAGACATAAACACGGCCCTACTAAAACATCTCACGCACTCTTTTATTTTTCATAGATATATTTTTCCTTTATTTCATGTAACACTAGAACCAGTGGCGCGCAATACTTTCGAGTAGTGCTTTGTAATCCAACATAGAATTTGTCCGATGTTCAGCACGAGGTGCTGACAACCTTTTTTCTACGAGTAAGTCTATAGCATTGGACACAGCACCCCACGTTTACATGATCCTCGGCATAAGCGTGGTTTATCACCGTTAGTTTCCATGACATTCCCCTAACGTTAGTTATGGGTATTTAAACACGCATCCCTTAACCGGATGTTGACACCGGAAGTGGATGAGGAGTCAGGGGTCATCGCACGCGAGAACGAAGGTGAGTGCATCGCGCCGATTAGGTGCGCACCCATCGAGTAATTAAGTAACAAGATCGAGTGAGGAATGATTTTCCTTTACTTATTTTACGTTAGGTGGGAGATTGTGAAGGGTTCTAGTAACGAAGAGAGGGAGCTTGAAGACACTTCGTCACTTACGAACGAACGGTAAGCACGGGTCATTGACGGCTTTTGCAGCCATTATTAACTTGGAGGGCACTTAAATAATGAGCGCTGCCATTCTTTCTCAGACTCTGGAGGCAAGAGGGTTTGAACAGCGGGACACTGCCCAAGCAGGCATAATCACGTGACACCTAGTGACTAATCTCCAACATAGCGAGTGAATACATGGGTAAGGTGACAACCTTTTACTTAGTATCCACCACCTTTCAGACTACTGGTTACCCCCGTTAAATAATGGACATATTATATTTGCAGACTTTGTACTGGACTCTGCAGAATCGGTTTTCTTCTTTCAAGGACTGTTAGGAGCACCAAACAGGTAGCTTTTTGCACACAGTATATTTAGAGAGCCCCCCTTATTCACATCTTATAAGTCATTCCCTTGGGTCACGAGGAATCAGTGTAAACTCACACCACCTGAGAGGGCAATTTAGTGGGCACCACTTACAGTTCATAATGATCACCTTTATTTGTTTTGGCTCATTGTTATACACAACCAGTATAATAGTTCACTTGCATGACAGATTGCACAACATAAAGCGGTATGTAGTGTTAATTCTATTTTTATCTTGTACATAATGAATTTCATTGTAAAAGAAATACAATTGTTTCTTATTAACTTTGCAGTGCCTGAAATCGGACTGAAGTGCTTGACACTGTTTACAGAACTAATTGCTACTTTTTGAAATTCCCCTGAAGAAGGGTCGAGTTAGACCCGAAATGCATTGGGAAATGTGTAATTTTGTTTACTGTATTTTTTGTGGATAATAATTGAATTACTTTATGGACATTTGAACCCATGTTATTTTTTGTCAATATTTCTGAAATAAGGTATTGAAGCAATGCTTACTAAACAAGCCTTTAAATCTTAAAAATTTGTTGAATGAGTCTATTGAATTATTATTGACTTGAACTTCATTAACAGTATAAACACACTCTGAAACCCTAGGGACCAATAGTGAGAGCTCCCGGTTCAGACCTAGTTTACACTAGGCCTCCATTAAAGGTATTTACAAAGTTGCCATATGAGGGGTGTGTGCATTTTCACATGTAGGTGGTGATGGAGCAGTGAGTTGACAGTCATGGTAGATGAGATGCAAGAGTAGAGACCACATGGATCTGGTGACCCAGTCCAACAGACATGTGCCATTCACAAGGCACTGTGGGGAAAGACAGTTCAAAGAGTCAATGCAGTGGGGAAGAGGGTTGCCATCAGGGCTGCTCTGTGACTGGCGTGTGGCTGGTGCTTTGCCTCCAGAGACTCCCAGACTCTTCTTTGGATGCCCCCTAGATCTCTTGGGGGAGGGGGGGGGGTACTGCTTGGCCAGCGGCATTTGAGGACTCACCCCTCTCTGTGGTCGCAGGGGAGGATGGTGCACTGTCATCCTGTGGCACAATAGAGGGGGGCAGAGGTGTTGTTTGGGACGCTGGCCTGTCCCTCAGTAACACCACTTGCTGGCCCATGAGGTCCACCATCTGTCCAAGGCGGTTGTCGATGGACCACATCAGCAGGATGAGCTCCCGTAATAGTTCATCAGACCGGCCACTTTGTCCCTGGACCTGTTGGTATGCCTCCACAACTCTGGTAAAGTGATCCAGGGATGGTGTCCACTCCTCCTGAGGTCTGGTGGAGAACCTGGCCCTCCCACCTGCCCTGCTGCCACGGACCTGTTGCCACACCACTCTGGGTCCACGCACACTCTCCCTGCCCTCCACAGTTGTTGATGTTGCCTGGTCATCCCCTGGGACAGGGAGGGTGCTGCAGGTGATACTGGTGGTACTGGTGATACTGGTGGTGGTGGTGGTGGTGGTGGCAACGGTGGAGGCATAGGCCCTGACTGCAGGGGTCTGCTGTGCTGTTGTTGTTGCAGCAGACGTGGTTGTGGGGAGGATGGGGTTTTGGGACCTCTGGGTCTCTGGCACACCAGATGGGCCGGCCTGGAGCTCATCGTCCAAACTGTCCTGGGCGTCAACATCCGAGAGTCCATGTACTGGGGTGGAGACTGGCTCTGCTGTTCGTTGTTGTGGTCCTCAGCAGTGAGTTCTTCATCACCTGTGGATTAGATGGGTATTGTTGGGCACTGTGCAAGTATTGTGTCATCTGCGTGTCATCAACTGTCTGTACACTACACAATTGTGAAGTCACCACTAGTATTATACATTGCAAGACTGTGTAATTTCATGCTGCAGAGGAACATCATTTACTCATACATGTCAGGTGTCAATGCATTGAATGCACTTGTTGCTGTGTGTAGGGATGCAGGTCTCACCCCCACACATCAAGAAGACTGACGATGGCTACCTACCTGTTAGCTGAGGGAGAACATTGCAATGGCTGACACATGTTCCTGGGTGGGAGGGAGTGCTCCATGTGGCTGGGGTGTGGGCCAGGGGGCATGCTGGGAGTAGTGATACAGGCCTCCTACCCCCAAACAGGCCTCCCAAGCAAGTTGGACAAACATCACACGCAAGATGGCTACCTACCTGTTAGGTGAGGGAGAACATTGCAATGGCTGACACATGCTCCTGGGTGGGTGAGGCCTCCATGCTGCTGGAATGTGGGACAGGGTGCATGCTGGGAGTAGTGATACAGGCCCCCCACCCCCAAACAGTCCTCCAATACAAGATGGCTACCTACCTGTTAGGTGAGGGAGAACAGTGCAATGGCTGGCACATGCTCCTGGGTGGGTGAGGCCTCCATGCTGCTGGAGTATGGGACAGGGGGCATGCTGGGAGTAGTGATACAGGCCTCCCACCCCCAAACAGTCCTCCAATACAAGATGGCTACCTACCTGTTAGGTGAGTGAGAACATTGCAATGGCTGACACATGCTCCTGGGTGGGAGGGAGTGCTCCATGCGGCTGGGGTGTGGGCCAGGGGGCATGGTGGGAGTTGTGGAACAAATCTCCCTCCCCAAACAGACCTCCCAATGAAGATGGCTACCTACCTGTTAGGTGAGGGTGAACAGTGCAATGGCTGACACATGCTCCTGGGTGGGTGAGACCTCCATGCTGCTGGAGTGTGGGACGGGGGGCATGCTGGAAGTAGTGATACAGGCCTCCCACCCCAAACAGTCCTCCAATACAAGATGGCTACCTACCTGTTAGGTGAGGGAGAACAGTGCAATGTTTGACACATGCTCCTGGGTGGGAGGGAGTGCTCCATGAGGCTGGGGTATGGGCCAGGGGGCATTCTGGGAAGAGTGATACAGGCCTCCCACCCCCAAACAGGCCTCCCAAGCAAGTTGGACAAACATCACAAGCAAGATGGCTACCTACCTGTTAGGTGAGGGAGAACAGTGCAATGGCTGACACATGTTCCAGGGTGGGTGAGGCCTCCATGCTGCTGGAGTGTGAATTAGGGGCCTGCTGGGAGTGGTAGTGCAGGCCTCCCCCCAAACAGACCTCACAGTGAAGATGGCTAGCTACCTGTTAGGTGAGGGTGAACAGTGCAATGGTGTTTGGGTTGTGAAAGGAAGTACTTATCAGTGTGTTGTTTGGCATTTGTTTGTACTTACCAGCCTCTGTTCCCCCGGGTACTCCTATGAGACTCTCAGGATGCAGTATGGCAAGCACCTTCTCCTCCCATGGTGTGAATGTTTTCGGTGGGATGGGAGGGCCACAGCCAGTCACGTTCACTAGCTCCCAGTTCTTGCTACTCTTCTCCTTGACAACCCTCTTGAGATCATGCCACCGCTTCATGATCTTCTTCTTGGATCTTGGGGTGGTCCCTACTGCATTGACCCTTTGTACTATCCTTTCCCACATTTGTGTCCTTGTGGCTAATTGGGTCTGTTGGACCAGGCTACCAAACAGTTGTGGCTCTACTCTGACAATCTCATTGACCATGACTGTCAACTCACCCTATGTGAATTTGGGCATCTTCTGTGAGGTCATGGTGTGTGGTGATTGAAGTGTTTGTGGGTGCAGGTGTGTGGGTGGCGGGTGTGGTGTTGGTATGTGAGGTGTGTTGTGTGCTGGGGGATTGTTTGTGCTGGTGTGATGGTGGTAGTGACGGTGGTGGTGGTTGTGTGTGTGTGCTGTGCTCTTTTGCCTCTCCTGTCAGATGTGGTGTATGGCCTCCTCTTCTGGAGTGGTGCAATGGATTGTGGTCAGTGAAGGATCTGGTTTTATACTCAGCTATGTTGGTGTGTCCAAGTGGAATTTGGCTGTCAGGTGTGTTGTGGGAGTTGTCCTATGCTTTTATTTTTGGTTTTGCATTTATTTATTTCATTTGTATTTTTTAATGAATTTGGGGGGCATGGCTACTTGGATTTGTGCAATGTTTGGCATCATTGAGGTGTTTTTGCATCGTCTGCCATTTTTTTCATGTACCTTCCGCTGCGGTGGATATGCTGCAGCTCTTCCGCTATCTCTCCCATTCACTCCTTTGTGCGACCGCGGCGGTCGGAACCAGCGGTTCTGACCGCGGGTCCCTCGGGTATATCTTAATTTCCCGTGCGGTGTCTCCGCTTTCCTTGCGGCGGGTTGTTGCTTTTCCGCTGCTTTTCAAACCACTGCCGTCGGTTTTTTGTCGTCGCCGCCCGCGTCATGCGGTTTTGGTTGGCCCGCTACCGCCGCGGTCGGTCTTTTGTGGCGGTTGATGCTAATTTGGCCGCCGGTTTATCCGCGGTCCTGGCGAGCGGTTGTTTCCCGCCTCCATGGCGGTCGGGGTGATTTTCCACCAGCTATCCTAATGGGGGTCTTAGACTCTGCAGAACGCCTAATCAAGGAGCTTTTAGATTACTTTGTATTTTCTGGAAGCATGAACTTTTTTTTCCCTGTGAGCAAGGCTTGGAAGTAAAGCTGAAACGCGTTGGGACGGACATTAATGCTGCATGGCAAATGAATTTATATTAAATAAAAGTGGAATATTTACTACACAGCAGTCCTGTCGTGGAGAAGGCACCACCTTGGACATCAAGGTGGCTGCGGAGATGAACAAATGAACTAGGCATGGGCGGAAAATCCGTTCCGCTCGCGGATTTTGCGGATTTTCGGGAAATCCGCAATCCGCGAGATTTGCGAATTTCCTGCAAAATCCGCAAATCCGCGAGCAGCGGATTTTGCTCGCACTGCTCGCACTGTTCGCGTGATTTCGCGCCCCGCGAATAAGTGCGAAATTGCAGAAATACGATCTAAGCAAAACTGAAAGTAACTACTTACCAGGTTCAAAAGTTCAGGCACATCATTAGTAGCCATTTCCTGTAGTGCTTCCTGAGGGGCCCCTCCAGAGTTCAGTTGCCAGTTGAAACTATTATGTGACCCTGCTCTGAACCTCAGAATAGTTACACATATGCCACAAAGGTCATGAATTACAGCTAAGGGAGACAAGCAGGAGCCAGGCTGGAAGTTAAAATCCATTAATCAGCCCCTAATTCATTATTGTCAGTTGGGGCAGGGCAGGTGTTGTAACTAATTTTGCAACAATGAAAGCACTTAGCAAGTGCAAAAGATCACTAATCAGGGCGCACTAAGGAAGCAGGTGCCAGCTAAAAAAATATTCTGTGACACATTAATCAGCCCCAAATTAATTCAGGTCACTTGAGGCAGGGAAGGTGTGCTTTGCTTTGCCGAAAATAATGTACACTGGACAACCAGAGGGTGTGGTGATGAAACAGAGGGTGGCATGGGTGGGCCAGAGGGTGGCATGAGTAGTCAGAGAGTGGCAGTGGTGACAGAGAGTGGCAGTGATGAAGAAGAGTGTCCCAAACAGGTTGGACACGTAGAAACAACAAGTTCGCAAAACTTGCGACCCGACAGGTAAGTTCGCAAATTGCGAAATTGTAAAAACCCTCGCGAACTGGCAGAAACACGGGCGAACACAAAAAAAAAAAATCCGCAAATTCGCGGGAATTCGCGGATTTTGCGGATTGCGAATCCGCAAATCCGCAAAATTCGCGAACGCGAGATCCGCAAAATTCGCTCATGCTTAAAATGAACTCCGTGAAGCACTGCGCCCCATATGCGGATGAAAGCTCATCGCAAGGATTCATAACCTACTAAAGGAAAAACATGCCTTATTGTAACTGCACATTAGAACTTACTAAAAGCCATCAATTATACTTGCATTAGTGCATTAGTGACTCCATGGCCCATAATGCACCAAGGACTTTACAATTAACACACGCCCCTTGGGGGCCATGGAACTAAATAAAGTCAGGCAATGAAACAATGCGAGCCTCTGATGTGTGTTTTGGCAGCCCTGGAAGAAGAGGCTCATGGCCTCGAAACGCGTCGTACGTTCTTTTTTGAGGAAACAGGAGTGGGCGACGATATCTATCTATCTATCTATCTATCTATCTATCTATCTATCTATATATATATATATATATATATATATATATATATATATATATATATATATATATATATATATATATCGTTACAGAGAAAATAATGCAAAGTCTCGTCTACAGGGCATGTTGGATTCATGCTGAAGACATCCAAAATTCATAAGTAAAATACTACGATAATGATGAGCATTTTAGAAAAAATAATGATAGTACCATCAACTTCCAAATTTACAACTGTTGTTTTTATCAAAATGTTAACGTAGTAAAATTAATATACATACTCTACTCAAGTGATTCGGTGGGATGCAAAAAAAATAAAAACTAGAAACTAAGTTTCAGGATCACTGCAAACCCCTAAATTCAAAAATGATAGTAATAATGTCAGTTTTAAAATTGATTTAGGGGTTGATATATTCCTGGCTGTTAGGATAGCGGGGCAGCGAGAAAGGGACGAACCAGGCCGAAATCACATCCCTGCCTGTTACCTGCTTGGCTGCTTGCTGCTCAGCCACCTCTCGCGTTGCCCGCTCCGCGGGTAACGCTCGCAGCAGAGAACCAGTGGCCGAGAGGGGAGCTAACTACAGCGCCCAGGAACCAACGGGGCCAGGAGGCACCTCCCCGACACGCGCTCTACAGGTGCTGTAAATTGGGCCACAGCACCGCGCATCGTGGGAGCCTTTTGATTGAGAAGTGCAGGCTTTTAAATGCTGTTAGGATAGCGGGGCAGCGGGAAAGGGACGAACCATGCAGAAATCACATTCCTGCCTGTAAACTGCTTGGCTGCTTGCTGCTCAGCCACCTCTCGCGTTTCCTGCTCCACGGGAAACGCTGGCAGCAGAGAACCAGTGGCCAAGAGGGGAGCTAACTACAACACCCAGGAACCAACGGGGCCAGGAGGCACCTCCCCGACAAGCCCTTTACAGGTACTGTAAATTGGGCCACAAGTTATAACAAGAGAAGACCTGGGTTCCCACTTCTTAATTTTCAGACACCACACTATATTCTTTTGGTGGTTAGGTTTTTTATTCAACCATTCATTTCATTGATTTTACTCTTTTTTTGAAATGGACTTACTTCCATTCTCAGAACCTCATATAATTCATACAATACAAAACGTTACTACACATATATACAAATATTTTTTGCCAAAATTAATATGCCAACAATCACATAACTATAAACACCAATAACTCCATTTGTCAATTTCAAATAGAACTCACTGCCAAGAATAATTAATCAATTCCAACAGCGTGTAACACATATGTTTGCCTATTTCTCAAAAACCTAATCACAATCAAATTAATTCTTGTGAGCTAGGAGGATATCTAAATCAAGTTATACAAAAACATTTTTAGTTTAGATCCTTCAAATCGTGACACCAATAATTTACTAATTGGCTCAGTCATAGATAAATGCCGTTTAGATCCTTCAAATTGTGACACCAATAATTTACTAATCGGCTCAGTCATAGATAAATGCCGACGCGTTTTCAGCCGCGCATATATTCTTCATGGGCTTTCACCAGGGCTTTCTTATTATAGGCAAAAGTTGAATGATCTATGGAGCAAAAGAATAATAAAAGACTAATCAGCACCAGTGTGTCAAAGCTTTCACTCACTTTTTGTCATCCCCAGGGGGTCAATTGTCATACCTTCTTGGAGATTCCTGAGTGGAGGATGTTAATAATTTTCCAACGTGTGGTTAACAATCAGCGGTCATCATTCTGCAAGAAACAGAGTTCTTGTTCATTCTAGTTGTGGTCTCTACTCTATTTCAAATATGTGGTTAGGAACATCATCACAGTGCCTACCTGTCGCTCAATGCTAGTTCATGAACGCCCATCCAATATTAATCCAGGAAGGGGGCGCTGGGGAACAAGGACTGTGGGTCACGGGCCGGATCAGGTTCTAGTGAAAAGAAAATATGGCCATATGGTATGTATCCGTTCCGCTTACTGACAACGGGTGCAATTCTCAAGGTTTGCAATCACATTTCATACCTGTCCAGAAGTCAGTAGATAGCCTGGACTTGGCTTTGGGATTTTAACGACCCCAGATCTGTTGAGTATATTTGTAACTGGAGATACCTCAGCCCAGGAGAGACTATCCGCTCCCTTCCACTGACTTATTTCTATCCCCCAGGTCATTTCACTTCATTAGCAGATGGCTGGACAGTGGTGCAGGGAATGGGAGGGGGACACCCCAGGGGGGCTGGCCAGGGCCTTTTTTTTCCTTGGACCCTATCCCCACCCAAAATCGATTCAACTGTTTGGAGGCTGTTGACTGACTCCAGGATAGAGTAGGAGCACCGACTAGTTCCTCTTCCCCCCCTGGGTAGTTGCTCCCCCTTTCCTTCTGTACCACCACAGTCTCCGGGCCCAGAGTTACCAATTCCTAATGCAGCACCTCTGAGGGCTATTAACATCATTAGTCAGGATTTATATCAATCTCCACGTGCTCTAATTTCCTGTAATGATCCCACCAATAACTTTAAACTTGTTTCGTGGAATGTGGTGGGTCTGCGAAATAAGCTCTTATTACCGGATTGGAATGATTTTATTGATGGGTATGATATGTGTTTATTTCAGGAAACTTGGTGTCTTGAACCCCTGTATAAGCCAGGTTTTTCTTGTTTTCATGTACCTGCTATCTCGGTTGGTCGAGGTCGTCCCTCTGGAGGGCTTATGGCATGGGTAAGGCTAGACCTCAACCTTAAGATTACTCATCACACGTGTTCAACACTAGATGTTATGAGACTTTCCATCAAGGGCATGAATGGCATTACCTCCTGGGAATTTTTTAATGTATACGCAGGAGGCACCCAAGGGGGGGCGAAATCTTCCACCATTTCTGTTCTCTCTGATTTGCTCCAGTTTTGTCCTTCTGATTCCTTAGTTCTGGTTGCTGGTGACCTAAATTGTAGGTTCGAGCCTCTGGCAGCAGATGACATCCTTGGAGGTTATGAGGAAGATGCCAGATGGGGCATTCCGTCTTTGTCACTTATGCCTGTGAAGAGATGGTCACCGGTTGTCATTCAATTGAATGCCCTAATGATAGAATCAGGACTGAGAGCTGTAAATGGGCGCACTATCTCCGACGCTCGGGGGCAAATACATATAACAGGGTTTCCTGAGAAAGTAGAATTGATTATATAATGGTGGACAGGAGAGCATGGAAGTTAGTGGAGGATATGGTCATTAGTCCGACAGTGACCATAACCCCCTGTCCCTCACAATGGTGGATCTGTGGCAGAGGAAGGAGTACACCCCCTCCACTAGCTCGAGATTATTAACTAAGACAGTTGTACCATCCAATTGTAATAGGTTTCTCAACTGGCCAAAGTTTATTATGGACGAGCAAAGATTAGGTGCATTGGAAGAAATTCTTAGTGAGCAGACTTTAAGGCTTTCTGCAGCATATAAGGACGTGGCTGGGCCTGTGGCGGCAGAAACTATCTACGTTGATACTATAGATCAGATTGGTATTCTGTTTTCAGTTCCCAGTAAAAAGCGCCCGACGAATGTCAAGTCAGTGCAGAAGGGGTTTGATAGAAATTGCAGAATGAAAAGAAATTGTCTGATTCTTGCTATCAAATCTAGTAATCCAGTTCTTGTTCGGCGGGCCAGATTACATTATAGACAAGCCATCACAATAGCTAAGAGGGAGTGGGAAGAATCACTTTGGGATAGTCTTAGAGCAGCGAGCAAATCTAAAAATGGTGAGCTATTTTGGACTTTAGTCAGAAGATCCATTGGCAAGATCCATTGGCATGTCCCCAATCATATAACGGATAGGGAGTGGTTTGAGCATTTTAGGAAACTGTACGGGGGTGATGAGCATTCGGGTACTCCAGGGCCCTTTCATGGTGCCATGGCTACTAATTCTGCTCAGGCTCCATTCACTAGAGTAGACAAAAAAGAGGTGCTGGCTGCATTAACCAAGATTGTACCCGCTAAGGCCCCGGGACAGGATGGTGTACCGGGTGAACTTTTTAAAGCTAACATCGAAGGTTGGGCCTCCTTCTTTGTAATTCTTACGAAGCCTTGTTGGAAGGCTCACTGGTCCCTAACTCTTGGAAGGGGGCCAAAGTGATCCCTATATACAAGAAGGGCCCCAGGGGGAACCCTGCCAACTATCGCCCAATAAGTCTTATAGATGCTGGGCAGAAACTGGTTGGCAGGGCACTCTTGGAGAGGATTCTCTTGTGGGCAGATGAAAATAGTATTATATCACCCTTTCAGGCGGGCTTTAGGGCTTGCACAAGTACGATAGACCAGGCATTTAGGCTGGTACTCCTACACTGGAAGGTGGTTACCATTGACAAAGGCGGTCTTTATTTGGCATTTATTGACCTGGAGACCGCCTTCGACTTGGTCCCCTGAGACCGCCTATGGCTGGTCCTGGAAGAGATGGGGATTCCTTCGCCCATTCTGAATGTCTTGGCTCGTATGCATGACGGAAATTATGCCCGTATTAGACGGGGATCACAGGAGCAAAAAACTGATAAAATCCCTGTGAACAGATGGGTACGCCAGGGTTGTGTACTGGCCCCAACACTCTTCACGCTATTTGTGAATGGCGTAGTCTCCTTTCTGCTCGAAATCAATGCTGACGCCCCGGTCTTGGCGGGTGATAAAGTCCCTGCATTACTCTTTGCAAACGATACGTTGCTAGTATCAAAAACTCCCGCAGGATTGCAGAGGCTGTTAGACCACTTCTGTTTGTTTTGTAAGCTGAGGGGCCTTGCCATAAATACTTCTAAAACCAAGATTCTTTCCTTTAACCCGAGTAGATCGTCTAGATCTACCTTGTCTCTTGACGGGGTGTCTCTGGAACGTGTAAAAGAGTTTGACTACTTGGGGATTAGAATTTCCGATAAACTTAAATGGCAGCCACACATTGATAAAATGGCACTAAACCATAAGAGGGTAGTTGGAGTACTGGGGAGGGAGCACAGTGCCTCCACCTCCAAGCCCATTGCTCCTGCCCTGGATATTTATGCTGCAAAAGCTGTAGGCTGTGCCCTCTATGGTGCAGAGCTTTGGGGCTTCGAATGTGTGGATGCCCTAATTATCGCAGAGAACAAGTTCTTTAGGGAGCTTGTATCGCTCCCGAGGGGTACCCCAACTACGCCACTCTTGAGTGATCTGGGTCGCCGTTCCATCAAGGACCTAGCTACTCTACGCCCTCTTCTATAGTGGGCCCGGCTATGGCGTACCCCTAAGCTCTCAAGGTACGCAGATGGCCTAAAAGAGGTCATGAACCTTCAAGGAGCTCATAAAAGTAGTTGGTTAGCTAATATAAAGAAGCTTTTACTGGCAACGGGCCTTATAACTGATTGGGAGTCTGGGGCATTGCTATCTAAGGCAGAAACTAAGCGAGCCTATTGGGCATGGGTCGATGATCAAGAGCAGAGGGACCCAAATCAAGGTAGGCTAACTGAGGTATTCCGTCAGCACAAGCCTAAGCCTCGCCTGGAGCCCTATATAGATTTTATTACAAAGCCGAGAGATAGATCTCTTTTTATTCAGTGCAGGGTGGGCACTCTTCCTCTTCGCGACCGTACTAGCAATGGGAAGCCACCGCATCAAACTCCCGCTGACTGTCCAACCTGTGAAGGTGTCATTGAAAATATTGCTCATGTGTTTTTTGTATGCCCAGCCTATACAAGTCCTAGACAGAAATGGCTCAAACCTGTGTGCCTGTTGCTTGGAACAAGGGACCACTCTGTTGCACTCAGAATACTTAAGGCTGATGCTAGCACAACCTTAGTGTGTGGGGTGGCCACATTTTTAAGTTGGGCTTGGCTGATTAGGCTGAAGGCTATTCGATGAATTAAGCATAAGCAAAATATATTTTTATATATCCATATATCCACAAAGTTTAATGCATTTTTAATTATTTATTGTAATATAAAAGGTTTTTATTGTAATTTCTTTTAAAGGTATTGTTAAAGAACTGTGGTTTTAATTGTAAATGTGGTTTTATGATATTACACATTTCTAAATAAAGCTTTGTTGACTTGACTTGACTTGATATATTCCGAATGATATTTTTTTATGCACTATCTACCAGCATATGAGAGAAGCCCTTTAGTTTGGTTTCCCTAATGACATATTCAAGACATTGCATATGCCTTCATCTTGTTTACTTCAGCTGCACAAATTCGTGTTAGTGGGCTTTTTGGCACTTCTCACTTATTACTTTAAAATGTCTTCAAAGCCCAGTAGGCTGCCAATGTCCTCCTTTAAAGTTTTGCTAAATGGATTTTAAATTAGGTCTACCAGAGTGGGTTGCTAAGTGCGCGAAGCATTGCTTAATGAATGACATTACTGTTATTACTGAAGAGGACCCCAATAAACTGAAGACAGAGTGTCCTGGGCAATGTAAATGTGAATGCGAATTTAAGTGGCATAATTTGTTGAAAGTAGAGTTTGTACCTCAAGTTTCAAATTGCAGGTAAATGGTGTTTGTGGCAGATTTGAAATCCCATGTTGTTTGCTCCGTGAACTCTAACCCTGAATTTATTCCTTATTCCCAGAAGATAACTTCAAACTGGGCTTAAAAAGTGAAAGCGTGTGGTAATGGTGTGAGAGGTGTCTGTGTCATTCTGAGTATGGGTGCGGAAGCTTATTCCCCCCCACCCACCTCCCCCCGCCCCGCTTTCATGCTTGTGTAAGAATGGTGTCATCTCGAGTGTTCCGTTGCCATGGTGTGACTGGCAAGAACATTTTAAAGAGAAAGTGAGCATCTGGTCTGAGCAGGGTGTGTCTCCCTGTTGCTGATGATAAATTATATTGCCTTCTACTTACCCATCTACTACCAGAGGCTATCTAATAAAAGAACCTATAGACTAGAGTAGGCGCTGGAAGTCGGGGTGCAGGGGCACTGCAGCACCCCCAGAATAACATTGCATTAGTTTAGAAAGTGAATGAGCATTGAAGATGCCTTTAAATTTTCATCTGATCTTGTTGCATTTACGATGCCATCAAAACCAGGAGTGAAATGTCAGACTATGTCTCCTAACAAATAGCTGTTTATTATTTTATGCTCTTATAAATAACCTGAGAAATGTCTTCATGTTCTCCGATACAGCATAGTGGGCATTTTGAGGGTGCTTGCTCCAGCATTTTGATTTGGTTAAGAAGGCCATATATTCTAATTGGCTGCGGATCACAACTTCTTGAACACAGGACAGTGACAGCTATTCTATTCACTACTTGTGGTAGTCTGATGGTTCATTCTAATGTGCACTGATGGCAGGCTTTCAATTGTAGCTCGTAAAGATGGAGTTCAAGCTATAATCGGATTGGGCGTTGGGCATGCACTTAGAAAGCAGGTGGCACAGGTATACTGCCCTGGCACTTTTTCATCACCACAAAAGCCTCTGGTGGATTTAAAAAAAGCGGCCATAAAACATCTCCACGGCCAGTAAAGGCATGTTTGCCTTTTCAGACTGCAAGCAGCAAGGAGTTTTGAATTCTATGTTCCCACCACTGTGTTATAGTTCCCAAGTTGTCCAAAAACACATCACTATTCTTTCCGACGAGGAAAACAACAAGCAAAGGAAAACAGTAAGAAGCAAATGCAAGCGACAAACCTCCATAAGCAGCTTTACATATTCTCCCCACCAGCATACCGACATAACCATCACAATGCCATGAATAAGAAGAACAAACAGTTAATCTCAAAAACAAGTGTGTGCATGCTGCCACCAAGCTAGAGCGATCAATGCCTACCTGCCCCACCAGCCGAAAGTTCTTGTGCTCCAGGATTTCTAAAATCTCTGGTGTACTGTATCGGTTCTGTTTGGGGAGAAGCTAGAAGTACTCCTTCCTGTGCTCTATTATGTGCTGCGCCAGAAGCATGCTGTGCTGATATCCCGGCTGAACATGCTCTTTGTTTTGCACATGTGTATATAAGGAGATTGCACTGTATTTATACATTGATAAATATATATATATATATATATATATATATATATATATATATATATATATATATATATATATATATATATATATATATATATATATATATATATATATATATATATATATATATATATATATATATATATATCCACAAACAGCCTCCGAGCAAAGGGGCCCCCGACCCTACAGGGCGGCCTCAGGACAATGGGCACGGAGCAGCCCATCACTAAACTCTCCAAAAACACAAAGAGGCCCAATACCGGAGTCACAGCATTTATTTGCAGGCACAGCAGCGCAGTGAGTTTCTCCTTCTCCTTACGCGTTTCGACAAAACATTGCCTTGATCACAGGTGGAGCTTTTAAAGTGCAAAGTGCATATCTGCGCGCCTTTTATTTTAAAAGTCACATGACAGTCTGTATTGAAATACAATCCCCATGATGCATTTTGCTTGGCAGTTGTAGTATGATGCATGGAATCTATGTTACATCCATATGCCTTTTAAATAAAAGTTCAATTCTTTCGTGCTTGCATCAAATGTCTTTAGTGGGTTTATTTACTCACGATGTCTTGTGCTTTCTTAAAATGGGAAAATTCACTTTTCATTTTGGCCTCACAGAAAAAACCATAGGTTATAGACCATATATAGTTAGGAATTTGCATTTACAAAACCTTGAAAATTCACTGAAAAAACCATAGGTTATAGACCATATATAGTTAGGGATTAGCATTTAAAAAACCTTATTTTATTTGCACAAAACCATTGAAATTCCATATATAGTTAGTTGCACTAACTATATATCGCGGACCCGCAATCCACTGCTAATGATGTCACATATTACATCAGTGACATCACTGATGACATCACTGATGACATCTCAAATGACATCACTGATGACATCACTGATGACATCACTGATGACAACACCCAGTGACTGTATGTTTCTGTAAAGTTAAAATATGTCTTACATATTGAAGAATGAGTGGATGTATAAGTGTCTGGATGAAGGATTTAGTAGGTGCATGACTGACTGTATGAGAGAATGATTAAATGTGTCTCACTGAGTGTATGGGTTAGTGATTAAAGTGTCTTAATTTGGCAATCATTATTTATGTTGTTCTGTAAACTGCTGCATGTTTAAATCAGTAGCTATATCAGTAACTATATGGGTTATTGAATGGTTGCCCAAGTATTTGTATGGGAGACTGAGTATGTGTGTGGGTGGCTGGGAGGTGTATAACTCTGTGCATAGATGTGTGAGCAGTTGATTCCCTAGGTGTATGGGTTCAAAAGTGCATGTAGAAACAGCTGTATGGACAGTTGACTGTGTGCATGAGTATATTGGTGAGTGAATGGATATCTCAGTGCTACATGTCAAAGTAAGTACATATGTAAAACACACTCCATGTGAGAGTTGACATATATAAATAACTGAACATAAGAGCCAGTGAATGTGTGAGTGGCTGTATGAATCATTGTGAACTTGTATCAAGGATTGTATAAGAGAGTAAATATGTGTTACTATATGTTTGAATAAGTAAGGTGTGTATAACTGTAAAGTTGAGGAAATGGAGATGTGATTGATTCTTTGCATGACTGACTAGGTGTGTGAGTAACTCCATGGATGTGTGACAGTCTGTGAGTGCCTGTTTACACTGAGTGTATCTAAGGTTATATTAGAGTCTGAAGATGTATTATCACATAAATGATATCATCAGTGATGTAATCAGTAATGTCAAATGAGATGTCAGTGATGTCATCAGTGATGTCATTTGAGATGTCATCAGTGATGTCATCAGTGATGTCATTTGAGATGTCATCAGTGATGTCATCAGTGATGTCACTGACCATGTCATGAATGATGTAATATGTGACATCATTAGCAGTGGATTGCGGGTCCACGATATATAGTTAGTGCAACTAACTATATATGGAATTTCAATGGTTTTGTGCAAATAAAATAAGGTTTTTTAATTGCTAATCCCTAACTATTTATGGTCTATAACCTATGGTTTTTTCAGTGAATTTTCAAGGTTTTGTAAATGCAAATTCCTAACTATATATGGTCTATAACCTATGGTTTTTTCTGTGAATTTCATTGGTTTTTTAAAAGCTAATATCTATAGCTGTAAAATATATTCTTTATTAAGTGACGTATCACGTAGCCCGTGAGACGCCTCATGATGCATCGCATAACCGTGACGTATCGTCTCTGCAGCGCAAACCAAACCCAAAACGTAAGCGCGCCAGAACACGCTTAAAGATATATATATTTTTTTAACCTTAATTAGACAAAATCCACACGTGCACATATCACAAACGTTCAAAAAACACAATATGTCGGACTCCCGTTACGCTGCCGGTTAGCTGCCCGGTTAACGTACCAGGAAGCACCTTTACCGCGAAAAATCGCAATTTTTTTTTTCTTTTGCCCCGCAGAGAACTTTAATAGCCCCCTCATCAATCCTAGAGGTTCAGGAGGGGTCTGCCTTACCCCTTTCATTCATTTACACCTTTTTTTTTCCACCTCTTGTCTCTCGATCCTACCGAGAGACAAGATGGCGGCCGCTCTGGACTGTTTACAATGTTGACAGCCAATCAGCTACTCCTCAGGATTTTTTTTTTTTGGGCCTCGCGTGGTTTTATAATATCCCCCTCATCAATCCTATGGGGTCAGAAGGGGTCTACCTTGCCCTCTTTCCTTCATTTCCCCCTTTGTTTTGGTCTCCTCTTGTCTCTTGATCCTACCGAGAGACAAGATGGCGGCCGCTCCGGACTGTTTACAATGTTGACAGCCAATCAGCTACTCCTCAGACTCCCGTTACACTGCCGGTTAGCTTCCCGGTTAGCTGCCCGGTTAGCTGCCCGGTTCGCTTACCAAGACGCGTCTCTACGGCGAAAAAAATCGGATTTTTTTTTTTTTTGGGGCCCCGCGTGGCTCTATAATATCCCCCTCATCAATCCTAGGGGGTCAGAAGGGGTCTACCTTGCCCCCTTTCCTTCATTTCCCCCTTTGTTTTGGCCTCCTCTTGTCTCTCGATCCTACCGAGAGACAAGATGGCGGCCGCTCCGGACTGTTTAGAATGTTGACAGACACCGGAGGGCCAATCAGCTTCGCATCGCAAAGTTCCGATACGCAAAAAGTTCGCTAACCGGATCGCTGCCCGGAGCGCTGTTACAGATATATATCTTGATTTAAACGTTAATTTCTCAAAATCCACTGAAGCACATATATTGAGACCTAGCAAAGGCACATCGGGCTAACAGTCCCTACAATTTTGCCAAGTTTCGTGGAAATCCATTCAGCCGTTCGGGCTAAAAGTGAGTCCAACCGCCCTATGGAAATTAACATGGGAAAAACGCGTTTTGGGACCCCCCTTTTTTCTCGGCCCCCCCTTGACGAACCCCCCCCAAATTTCCAGGAGCTGCTCAGAAACAAAATGTGCCATTTTCCTGAAAATTTCAGCCGATTCCGTCCACAAACCCCAAAGTTATTAGACATAGAATTTTCAGAAATCCCATAGGGAAAAAATCCTAACTATATATACCTACTGGCGACCGCCAGTAGGTAATATATATATATATATATATATAGATATATATATATATTGCCACAGCTTCTTCTTCCTACTTTCAGTAGACCAAAGACACGGCACAGCAACAGATAGTTTCAGCGTTTTTTATTTACACACCAGTGCAAAAGTAACGTGCATCAAATGGACGGTCTACGCGTTTCGGCTCCTGCCTTCAACTGGACCATAGAGTCCACAGGTCTAGACCTTGTTTAAATAACGTGAACAGTGTAAGTACCCTCTACAATTTTCATGGTCATCTAGACCAACCCACCCAGCACAGTCAACACATGGTCAATACATGTTTAAAGGTATATACATTAATATGTACAATTAACGTAAAGTACCAAAAGTAATCCAGAACCATATATTTAAATAAAGTATTTACACCAAATTATGTTCTGTTTTACATATCGATGTATAAAATTAATGTGAAGTACCATTGGTAACATGAAACCGATAATTCTGAAATAAAGTATTTACATTTGATACTCAGATCCATCTAGTCATGTATAATATTCTGGTATTATATTATACCTTTCCATGTAAAGTACTCAAACAGGGGAATTTTTAAATAACAGATGACCTAAAATTATATATCAATCAAAATTCAAAGTCAAGGAGTTAGGAGAAAGTCAAAAGGTTCAAAGTTCCAAAATTGCTGCAATTATATAATTAATAAAGTATAAACCATTCATAGGAGTAAGTCTCAATAATGCATAACGTCATAAGTCAGGTATAACACAACCTATTATTTACAATTATATACATTGCTCCGACATATACCTCTCTGTGCAGCAAGGCATAATATATGTAAAGTACTACATTTTAATGTATTTCATCCTATCATCCTATTCTTCCGCAGTTTTTTTCTAAGTCATCTTTCCCCATATTTTCTATCTTCTATTGGATCTGTATGACTAATCGGTTCTGATTTCATGGCGTTTGAAACATGTACATATTCCAGCTTCAAGAGAGAAGCATTCTCAAGATTCCCTAGAATTCCACACAAAGATGACAGTATTGTAATGTTCTTTAAAGTCTCTATGTCAAATCACAAATGTACAAACAGTTCGGCATCCAAGTTATGGCCAAATGGTGCTTCAGTTCCCATGTTCAGTATCATTCTTGATTCCAAGCGTCTTAATTGTTGCAATTGGTCTCCTCCCCGTTCCAGGAGTTTGCACAGCTTTATTCCCGAATATTTCAGAAGAGTGGAATCACTTTGATGATGTTGGGCGAAATGTGTGGCCATTGGGTAACATGGGTCCTTGTTCTTTATCGCCCTCAGGTGTTGTAGTGTTCTCAACTTTAGTTTGTTTATGGTGCTCCCAATATAGTACTTGCCACAAGGGCATTGTAGCCTATAAACCACACATTTGGAGTCACAGGTGATGTGGTCATATATGGTTTCTTTTCTGCCATTCTGTAGTAGGTAGTATTTGATGTTTATCCCATGCTCGCAAGCCTTGCACTTGTGGCATTTCCAGAAGCCAGGTGTTGTTAGCCAAGTCTGTTTTTTCTCCTCACGCAGTACTAAATGACTTTGTGTTAATATGTCTCTTAAAGAAGAGGTTTTCCGATATGTTATACTGGGATTTTTTGTCAGTCTCTCACTCAAGGTGTGATCCAAATGGAGGACTTGCCAATGTTTTTTGTAGGCTTTTCTCATTTGTGTACTTTGGTTGTCGAAGTCCACTATGAGTCTAGTTGTTTCGTTGTCCAGATCCTGTTCTTGCTCTTGGTCTCTCTTGGATTTCTTGGTTTTTGGAGTTAGTAGCTCCTCTCTTCCTTTCAAATGCATCCGGTTTTTTGCAGTGGAGATCACTTCCATCGGGTATCCTCTTTCAAGGAATCTAGTGCTCATTCTTTCTATTTCCTTAGTCAGATCGTCTTCCTCAGAGCAGTTTCTTTTTGCCCTTAGCATTTGGCCATAGGGGATACTCCATTTCAGTCTTATGGGGTGCCCACTGTTAGCATGTAGAATGCTATTGCATGCTGTTGGCTTTCTGTGGATTTTTGAGCAAAGTTTGTTGTTTTTGACAAAAATTTCCACATCTAGGAATATCAAAGAATGGGAACTAGTTGTAGATGTGAATTTTAGACTGTATCGATTGTAGTTCAAGGATTCAATGAAGGCTTCCAGTGAATTCTCATTTCCGTCCCAAATGACGAACAAGTCGTCAATGAAACGACACCATAGTTGGATTTTTGGCCCATCAGGATCCTCATGGTCTTTCTTTATCACATCACTCTCCCATGCACCCATCAAAAGATTCGCATATGTGGGTGCAAATGATGTCCCCATTGCTGTCCCCTGCTTCTGGAGATATGTCTCCCCCAGGAACAGGAAGGCATTGTGGGTCAAGCAATACCGGAGCATGTCCAGTAACATATTCGAATGTTCTAGGAAATTTACAGATCGTGCCTTGAGGGCTTCGTTCACAGCCTCAATGCCATCCTCATGGCGTATTGAGGTGTATAGTGATGTGACATCAATTGTTGCCATTCGATAGGTTGATTTCCATTCACATGTGGATATTCTCTGCAAAAAATCCATTGTATCCCTTAGAAAAGATGGTCGATTAGTCACATAGTTCATCAAAAAAATGTCTATGAATCTTGAGGTAGATTCTAAGAGGGACCCTATTGAACTCACAATGGGTCTCCCTGGTGGATGGTCTAGTGACTTGTGGATTTTTGGTAGGAAATATATGGTTGCCATGATCGGGTTGTTCGTTCTCAGGTAATTGTATTCATCAAAGTCTAATAAACCCCTGTCTTTCCAGTTTAGTAACATAGCGTGGTATTCGTTTGTCCATTCTTCCATTGGGTTCATGGTCAATTTTTCATAATGTTCCTGGATAAGAAGTTGTCTATTTGCTTCCTCAATATAGTCTGTGACATTTTGGATAATGAGGTTACCCCCTTTATCTGAGGATTTTATGATTATGGACGCATCATTCTTTAGGTCTATCATTGCCTTTTGTTCTTCCACAGAAAGATTTTGTCTTCTAGTTCTCCCATTCTTTGTTGATTTATCTGAGATTTTCATTATTTCTTCGACCATAAGTTCTTGAAATAGGTCCACTTTGTTGCCCGGTGGTAGTTGTGGGCAGAATTTGGAGTTTCTTTTTAATCCACTGTTTCCACCTATGTATATGTATATATTCGGTAAGCACAAACGTCAAAAACAAATTGATGTCTTGAATGACGAGGCAGGACCCATAGGTAGTGCAGGTTTTTCAATTTATTGTGCGACCCAACACCAGTCCGACAATATTTATTTATTTATGCGACTTTTAAAGCGCGCAACTACCCGTGGGTGTCTCGGCACTATAGATCAAAAGTAGTCAGACAGAAAGTGGTTGAACAGAAAGGGCCCCTAAGAGGCCTTTGCTCGTTCTTTTGAAGGCGGTTGTGGTGATATTTTATGCGCGCTTGCCAGCATCGCGCTACAGAGGCTCCCGTTTTGCAAAGTTGGCCCGGTCCCTTGCTGGCTGCTGCTGCGGCAGGTTGTGTGGCTTCCAAGTGATTGGATTGAACTGGGCCCGCCCTCGAACTCGGGACTACATAAGGCGGTCGCATTGGAGGATTCTACTTCGATGCTGGGCGGGATGCATGGCATACCTGCCTCCGCCCCACGGAAACCTGAGTTTGGCAGTTGAAGCGGTTATGGGGACTCGAGGAGGCGCTTCTTCATTCTATTCTGCAGGATACCAGCATCACAAACATCTAGCCCTGCCGTTCGCTATTCCAACCTGGGTTAAGAACTGATCAAACGCCCAGCACCACTTACCTGGGAGAGAAATGCATCCTGGGAACTGCAGTCCATCTCTCCATCATGGGCTGGGTTAGGTGAAAAAACACTGAATGGGCGGAGCGGACGTTCACTATCTGTGACCAGCGGGAGGCAATTTGATGTTCAAGTGAAGTACCCTGAACTTTATGGCGCTGACGAGAGCCGGGAAGGCCGAAATGCATCCGCCATTTTCCAAATAAAGATGCTTCCAAGTTTCCCCTATGAGGCCTTTGCTCGTTCTTTTGAAGGAGGTTGTGGTGATATTTTATGCGCGCTTGCCAGCATCGCGCTACAGAGGCTCCCGTTTTGCAAAGTTGGCCCGGTCCCTTGCTGGCTGCTGCTGCGGCAGGTTGTGTGGCTTCCAAGTGATTGGATTGAACTGGGCCCGCCCTCGAACTCGGGACTACATAAGGTGGTTGCATTGGAGGAATCTACTTCGATGCTGGGCGGGATGCATGGCATACCTGCCTCCGCCCCACGGAACCCTGAGTTTGGCGGTTGAAGCGGTTATGGGGACTCGAGGAGGCGCTTCTTCATTCTATTCTGCAGGATACCAGCATCACAAACATCTAGCCCTGCAGTCCGCTATTCCAACCTGGGTTAAGAACTGATCAAACGCCCAGCACCACTTACCTGGGAGAGAAATGCATCCTGGGAACTGCAGTCCATCTCTCCATCATGGGCTGGGTTAGGTGAAAAAACACTGAATGGGCGGAGCGGACGTTCACTATCTGTGACCAGCGGGAGGCAATTTGATGTTCAAGTGAAGCACCCTGAACTTTATGGCGCTGACGAGAGCCGGAAAGGCCGAAATGCATCTGCCATTTGCCAAATAAAGATGCTTCCAAGTTTCCCCTACGAGGCCTTTGCTCGTTCTTTTGAAGGAGGTTGTGGTGATATTTTATGCGCGCTTGCCAGCATCGCGCTACAGAGGCTCCCATTTTGCAAAGTTGGCCCGGTCCCTTGCTGGCTGCTGCTGCGGCAGGTTGTGTGGCTTCCAAGTGATTGGATTGAACTGGGCCCGCCCTCGAACTCGGGACTACATAAGGTGGTCGCATTGGAGGATTCTACTTCGATGCTGGGCGGGATGCATGGCATACCTGCCTCCGCCCCACGGAACCCTGAGTTTGGCGGTTGAAGCGGTTATGGGGACTTGAGGAGGCGCTTCTTCATTCTATTCTGCAGTATACCAGCATCGCAAACATCTAGCCCTGCAGTCCGCTATTCCAACCTGGGTTAAGAACTGATCAAACGCCCAGCACCACTTACCTGGGAGAGAAATGCATCCTGGGAACTGCAGTCCATCTCTCCATCATGGGCTGGGTTAGGTGAAAAAACACTGAATGGGCGGAGCGGACGTTCACTATCTGTGACCAGCGGGAGGCAATTTGATGTTCAAGTGAAGCACCCTGAATTTTATGGCGCTGACGAGAGCCGGAAAGGCCGAAATGCATCCGCCATTTGCCAAATAAAGATGCTTCCAAGTTTCCCCTACGAGGCCTTTGCTCGTTCTTTTGAAGGAGGTTGTGGTGATATTTTATGCGCGCTTGCCAGCATCGCGCTACAGAGGCTCCCGTTTTGCAAAGTTGGCCCGGTCCCTTGCTGGCTGCTGCTGCGGTAGGTTGTGTGGCTTCCAAGTGATTGGATTGAACTGGGCCCGCCCTCGAACTCGGGACTACATAAGGTGGTCGCATTGGAGGATTCTACTTCGATGCTGGGCGGGATGCATGGCATACCTGCCTCCGCCCCACGGAACCCTGAGTTTGGCGGTTGAAGCGGTTATGGGGACTCGAGGAGGCGCTTCTTCATTCTATTCTGCAGGATACCAGCATCACAAACATCTAGCCCTGCAGTCCGCTATTCCAACCTGGGTTAAGAACTGATCAAACGCCCAGCACCACTTACCTGGGAGAGAAATGCATCCTGGGAACTGCAGTCCATCTCTCCATCATGGGCTGGGTTAGGTGAAAAAACACTGAATGGGCGGAGCGGACGTTCACTTTCTGTGACCAGCGGGAGGCAATTTGATGTTCAAGTGAAGCACCCTGAACTTTATGGCGCTGACGAGAGTCGGAAAGGCCGAAATGCATCCGCCATTTGCCAAATAAAGATGCTTCCAAGTTTCCCCTACGAGGCCTTTGCTCGTTCTTTTGAAGGAGGTTGTGGTGATATATATATATATATATATATATATATATCTATATATATATATATCTATATATATATATATATATATATATATATATATATATATATATATATATATATATATATATATATATATATATATATATATATATATATATATATATATAGATATATATATATAGATATATATATATATAGATATATATATATATATATATATATATATATATATATATATATATATATATATATATATATATATATATATATATATATATATATATATATTCGGTAAGCACAAACGTCAAAAACAAATCGATGTCTTGAATGACGAGGCAGGACCCATAGGTAGTGCAGGTTTTTCAATTTATTGTGCGACCCAACACCAGTCCGACAATATTTATTTATTTATGCGACTTTTAAAGCGCGCAACTACCCGTGGGTGTCTCGGCGCTATAGATCAAAAGTAGTCAGACAGAAAGTGGTTTAACAGAAAGGGCCATTTACTGAGTGAAAAGCCACGTTTTCAGCTGTCTCCTGAAGGTAATGAGGGTGGGGCTGATTTTAATGTAGGTGGGGAGAGAGTTCCAAAGTTTGGCGGTGGCTATGACAAAGCATCTGTCTCCCCAGTTAACTCTTCGGGTACGAGGAATGTTAACACAATGAGAGGAGGAGGAGCGCAGGGTTCTGGGGTTGTTTTTGGGTTTAAAGGCCTCTCTGAGAAAAGCAAGACCTATGTTGTTGATTGCTTTGTATGCTATGCAGAGGGACTTAAATCTGGTGCGGTTCTTGATGGAAAGCCAATGAAGGTTTTGCAGGTGGGAAGAGATGGATTGAAATTTGGGAATCTTCAGAAGGACTCTGGCTGCCGCATTCTGCACTAGCTGAAGTTTGTTAGTGATTTTGGCCTGTGCATTCAGAAAAAGAGCATTGCAGCAATCTATACGTGAGAAAATCAAAGAGGTGATGAGTGTTTTTGCATGGGTACTGGGGATGTAGGGTAGTAGCTTTTTTATTTTACGTAACGTAAAGAATGAAGTGGACACCACGTTGTTCGCATGGTGGGTGAATAGCAGTTTGTCATCAAATATTACCCCTAAGTTCCGCACCTTGGTGACCGGGGTAGGGGGGGGACCTAGCTTGTCAGGCCACCAAACGGGAGACCAGATGGGTTCCAGTTTACCGAAGACCATTATCTCTGTCTTGGAGGAATTCAACTTTAAGCAATTGGCCGACATCCAGTCGCTTATTGCTAACATGCCTGATTGAAAGTTAGCGGCCACATCAGCACCATCTTGATGGATAGATAAGACGAGCTGTGTGTCGTCGGCGTAGGTTGTAAGGCTGATGTTGTGGGCTTTGATTACCCTCGCCAAGTCCAACACGTATATATTAAACAGTGTCGGACTTAGCGAGGATCCTTGAGGGACGCCGCATGCGAGTGAAAAAGTAGGCGAACAAAATTGTCCTAGTTTGACTGTTAGGGATCGGTTCTCTAGGAATGAAGAGATGAGGTTTTTTGCTTTGTGTGTAATCCCCAAGGCAGAGACACGGTTGATCAAGGTGGTGTGGTCGACCGTGTCAAAGGCTGCGGACAAGTCCAATATTATCAGGACCGCCACTCCCCCTTTGTCCATAGTAGACCTAATCTCATCAGCCGCTTTGATGAGTGCTGTTTCGGTGCCGTGTGCTTGTCTGAAACCAAACTGTGTGTCATCTAGAAGGTCGTTGGTTTCAATGAAGTTGGAGAGTTGCGTGTTCATGAGACTCTCAAATATCTTAGATGGAAAGGGTAGGCAGGCGATAGGCCTGTAGCTAGCTGAATCTCCAGGGTCTAGGTTAGGCTTTTTAAGAAGTGGGCGTATGACTGCTTGTTTCCATACTGAGGGGTATTCTCCTGTACTGAACATGGTGTTACAGTCGTTGGCAATTGCTGGTGTAATAATGTGTGTGATCGAATTAGGGATTGAAGGTGGACATGGGTCAGTGGGGGAGCCGGATTTGATTTTGGTTATAAGGTGTTGGATGCACTCTTGGGAGGTTTCTTGAAAATGAGAAAATGTAGCTAAGATGTTTGAAGTGTCAGGCGGAGATGTTAATGCACCAGAATGAGTGGAAGGGGAGAAAGTGCTAAAGATTGACATAACCTTGTCTGTAAAGAACTTGGCAAGGGAGTAACAGAGTTGTTGAGATGTATCCTCCGGGGGTACCGGGGGATTGGAAAGCTGGTTCACTACCTGAAACAATTGTTTGGTGGAGTTTTGTGCGGAGTTGATTTGTGACACAAAATAGTTGGTCTTCTGGGTGAAGATTAGATGTTTGTAATTGGTTAAGGCTGATTTATAAGTTAGTTTGTCGGATGGGTAATAATGCTTGCGCCATCTCCTTTCTAGGTTTCGGCAGTGTTGTTTTTGCCTACGGAGATCCTCTGAGAACTAAGGTGCTGATGTAGTGTGACGATTTCTATTGGAAGTTTTGAGGGGGGCGAAAGTATTGCACGCCTGGGTGAGGTGTGTAAGATAGTTGTTGGATGCTATGTCGGGATCAGAGTAGGTGTTTTGCAGTAATTCCGTTAACATAGTGGAAAAGTCAGGGATGTTAAGGTTTTTCCAGTTCCTTGATGTCGTATGGGGTAGTGGTTTAGTTGGTACTATAGTCGTAGGGTTCAGTTTAATGTTAAAGTACACTACCGAGTGATCAGTCCATGTAAGAGGTTCTACTCTGGAGACCGTGATGTCATTATTGTTCGTGAATATCGCATCCAAAGTATGTCCTGCAATGTGGGTAGGGGCTACAACTAATTGATGGAGGCCGGCCGCTAGGCAATCATTTAGAATAGTAGTAGAATCTGTATCATTTGTTATCTCTAAGTGAAAATTTAAGTCACCCAAAATGGTGTAATGCGTCGATCCTATAGAGTTTTCCAGGATGGAATGGAAGTTGGCAAGAAATTTAGTACGTGAACCAGGGGGACGATACACTAGTGTCCCAGCGAATGATTGTGTTTTAGACACGGTGCAACTAAAGGCCATGGCTTCGCATTCTTTGAGGGAAAGGGGTGTGGTATGGAGGCGGATTTCTTCTCTATGTACTATGGCTATTCCGCCACCCTTCTGTCCTTTTCTGTCCAATCTGCTTACACAATACCCTAAGGGTAGAGCAGCCGTAAAGTCTGGTCGCGATGATAGGTCTGCCCAAGTTTCTGTTAAAAATAGTAGATCTAGGGATTTGGACGATATGAGCTCTAAAATGTCCCATTTGTGTCTAGGAAGGGAACGGGTATTAAGGAGAGCGGCTAAAATAGTGTTATGAGCGGGAGTGGGTGGGTGGGGAGTGCAGGTGTTACAGTTAATCGGCCCACATATGGTATTGGGATTGAGGAGAGTGGGACAGGAGTGGGGGAGATGTAGAGGTTGCCTGATGGAAAGTAGCTGGTCCCTAGAGTATTGGTATATGTGTAAAGGATTGATGTGGGGTGCATCAGGGTAAGGAGTCCGTGGTCCGGCGGTCCCGGCGTGGGAACGGGCGCAGACGGGCATGACTCTGGCGCGCAGACGTCGCGCCCGCTGCGCACGTCCGCTGCGCTTGACTGGGAGCATTGGCTTTTATAGCCGGGGTAGGCGAGGCACTAGAGTGCTGACCTGCCGCTAGTGTTGTGAAAACGGAAGTGGGTGTGCAGTACTTCCTTTTAGTGGCGCTAGTCCCCTCCACACAGCCAAACTTTTGGTGGTGGAGTAGTGAGACTCGCCGTGTGCCTTACAATGAGCAGGTAATGTGCAGCAAGTAATTTGTGACAACGTTTAAATTTTAAAAACAATTCATACAATTTTTTAAAAAACGCGTAATCATCTAATGCTGGCAAAATAATAATGTAAGCTGGTTTAGATTAGTGCTCAATGCTCGCTGGGCGCTTCTTCAGCCGCCGTGCACGAGGGAGCCGATATTAAGGGAAAGCTAACAAGAAAGCTAACAGAAGAACAACAAATGCTCTACAACTCGCTGGGCGCTTCTTCAGCCGCCGTGCGCGAGGGAGCAGATAGTGAGAAAAGCTAAGATGAGTGCTCTACAACTTGCTGGGCGCTTCTTCAACTGCCGTGCGCGAGGGAGCCAGTAAACAAGGAGAGCGAGGAGCGCTGAGCGCTTACTAATAGTTGCAACCTGACGAGGTCCCAAGGTTGTTTGACGCTGGCAATATTTCTGTCTGCTTTGAATATATATATATATATATATATATATATATATATATATATATATATATATATATATATATATATATATATATATATATATATATATATATATATATATATATATATATATCCAGAACACTCTTCCAAGGAAGACAAGGCCACAACAGGGGAAACGTGGAAAGCAGCTTTATTTCACCAAAACCGGCAAGAAGTTCACAGACACCCGCAGTGGCGAATGCATTTCGGCATCATATCAGCCTTCCTCAGCGCCGTGGGTGTGGCGAACAGGAAGCAGGTGAGTAAGCTGATTTAAATATCGTCCCGTAACCTGCTTCGTGAACTTCTGCTCCGCCCATTCTGGTCAGTGCCAATCGCCTTAGCCTCCTACAGGACGCCTCTCTTCCAGCGCCTACAGGTACCAGCATGCACAGGAAACTGCTGGCAGGCAATGCGACGGGTGGAGCAGCGCCGCCTGAAACCCCAAAATCCGGAATTTTAGAAACAAGCCCCTTCCTCGGGTCCTCAACCGCATCTCCTACCACAGCACAGGAGACTTTGTAGCGGGGACTTGGAAAACAAAGTAGCCTTGTCCTGCGTGATGTCGATGACACCTACTCCGCCTCTTCATCTCCAGTGCGAGTAGGCAGGTTCAAGACATTCCTGTAACCAGGACAGCAAAAATCCTCCACGAAGGCGGGAACCAGTGGGGCTTGAACCCAAGATGATGCGGGAGCCTTGAGAGCGCGACACTGGAAATCGCGCTGTGATAATGTCCAGAACACTCTTCCAAGGAAGACAAGGCCACAACAGGGGAAACGTGGAAAGCAGCTTTATTTCACCAAAACCGGCAAGAAGTTCACAGACACCCGCAGTGGCGAATGCATTTCGGCATCATATCAGCCTTCCTCAGCGCCGTGGGTGTGGCGAACAGGAAGCAGGTGAGTAAGCTGATTTAAATATCGTCCCGTAACCTGCTTCGTGAACTTCTGCTCCGCCCATTCTGGTCAGTGCCAATCGCCTTAGCCTCCTACCGGACGCCTCTCTTCCAGCGCCTACAGGTACCAGCATGCACAGGAAACTGCTGGCAGGCAATGCGACGGGTGGAGCAGCGCCGCCTGAAACCCCAAAATCCGGAATTTTAGAAACAAGCCCCTTCCTCGGGTCCCCAACCGCATCTCCTACCACAGCACAGGAGACTTTGTAGCGGGGACTTGGAAAACAAAGTAGCCTTGTCCTGCGTGATGTCGATGACACCTACTCCGCCTCTTCATCTCCAGTGCGAGTAGGCAGGTTCAAGACATTCCTGTAACCAGGACAGCAAAAATCCTCCACGAAGGCGGGAACCAGTGGGGCTTGAACCCAAGATGATGCGGGAGCCTTGAGAGCGCGACACTGGAAATCGCGCTGTGATAATGTCCAGAACACTCTTCCAAGGAAGACAAGGCCACAACAGGGGAAACGTGGAAAGCAGCTTTATTTCACCAAAACCGGCAAGAAGTTCACAGACACCCGCAGTGGCGAATGCATTTCGGCATCATATCAGCCTTCCTCAGCGCCGTGGGTGTGGCGAACAGGAAGCAGGTGAGTAAGCTGATTTAAATATCGTCCCGTAACCTGCTTCGTGAACTTCTGCTCCGCCCATTCTGGTCAGTGCCAATCGCCTTAGCCTCCTACAGGACGCCTCTCTTCCAGCGCCTACAGGTACCAGCATGCACAGGAAACTGCTGGCAGGCAATGCGACGGGTTTATATATATATAAATATATATATATATATATATATATATATATATATATATATACATATATATATATATATATATATATATATATATGTATATTCACTGAAAAAACCATAGGTTTCAGGCCTTATATAGTTAGGAATTAACATATAAAAAAACATTGAAATTGCTCCTATATAGTTAGTTGGACTAACTATATATGGCGCAACCGCAATCCACTGCTGATGATGTCACATATTACATTATTCATGACATGGTCAGTGACATCACTGATGATATCACTGATGACATCTCAAATGACATCACTGATGACATCACTGATGACATCTCATTTGACAACACTGATGACGTCACTGATTACATCATTCATGTGATAATACGATGCACCTTGTCACACTCTAATATAACCTTTGATACACCCAGTGTTAAATACAGACTACCATTCTTGAAACTATTGACACACCAATACCAGTTACTACATAGGCACTCACTGATTCCTAGGTCTACTCACACATCCACTCATTCACCCATACAATCACTCATACATACAGTCACTCATCAATGCAACACTATCATACGCACTCATAAACCTATGCAGACACTCACACACTGCCACTCATCCATGGAGTTACTCACACACCTAGTCAGTCATGAAAGAATCAATCACACTTCCATTTCCTCATCTATATAGTTATACACACAACACCTTACTTATTCAAACATATACTAACACATACTTACTCTCTTATACAATCACTGATACAAGTACACATTGATCTGCACAGAGTCACACACCTCCCAGCCAGCCACACACACACTCAGTCTCCCATCCAAATATTTGGGCAACCAATCAATAACCCATATAGCCACTCATATAGCTACTGATCAACGCATGCAGCAGCTTACACAACAACAGACATACTGATGCACACGTTCACAGTTTAGTCACTAATCTATGCATTCAGTAAGACACATTTAATCACTCACTCATACAGTCAGTCACGCACCTACTAAATCCTTCATCCAGACACTTATACATCCACTCATTCTTCAATATGTAAAACATATTTAAACTTTACAAAAAAACACAGTCATTGGATGATGTCATCAGTGATGTCATCAGTGATGTCAAATGAGATGTCATCAGTGATGTCATCAGTTATGTCATTTGAGATGTCATCAGTGATGTCACTGACCATGTCATGAATAATGTAATATGTGACATCATCAGCAGTGGATTGGGGGTGCGCCATATATAATTAGTCCAACTAACTATATAGGAGCAATTTCAATGGTTTTTTATATGTTAATTCCTAACTATATAAGGCCTGAAACCTATGGTTTTTTCAGTGAATTTTCAAGGTTTTGTAAATGCTAATTCCTAACTATATAAGGCCTAAAACCTATGGTTTTTTCAGTGAATTTCAAAGGTTTTTTAAATGCTAATTCCTAACTATATAAGGCCTGAAACCTATAGTTTTTTAAGTGAATTTACAAGGTTTTTTAAATGCTAATCCCTAACTAAATAACGCCTGAAACCTATGTTTTTTTCAGTGAATTTTCACTCTCTGCAGCTGCATAAAGTGATTGACCCTTTGAGGCTCATGGTTTATGGCAGCAGAAGCCCTTGAGTGAAATATAGCCTTGTCTTGCATGACAGATCTCGCATTATCCCCTATCCCCTATTTGGGTATGGATGGACGGATACTAAAACCTGTTTATTCACGCAAGCACAATGTATTCCATCCTCTGCCTCTTAATATTCAGATCCTGTGTTTTGTTTCTTGATCTGACACACTTACGCATGGCTCTTTTTCGTGGCGAAAAACCATGCTCGCACCATTTTCTAAATCCTAATGGGAACTCAACAACATAAGTAGCGATTGAGAGGCATTTAGTTTTGTGAGGAGTGATCATTTCTTTAATAGGCTTGTGACCACATTTTGCAGCAAAACGAAACAGTGCCTCGTGGCTCTAGTCCTATGCGGCACCCTAAGGCTCAGCAGGGGGTCCCGTGATAACTGGGTGTTAAAAAGAGCCCCTAGGTAAGAACAATTCAGAGCTTTCTCGGCCCGATGGCCCTGTACGGTGAAGGATCTCAACTTTGTTGAATTGGGGCCCCACACCATAACAAACAACTTTTTGTGGTTCACTTTTAAGTCTAGAGAAGACATAAAGTCTAGCGCGGCATTTATGGATCCCTCAAGGCTCATGTCTGTCCTTGCAAGGACGGCGTCATCTGCATAAAGTCATGTTTTGACAACATGTTATGTTATGTTATGTTATGTTAAATGAACTTTTTGAGCGCACTAACACCTTTAGGTTCCTTGGCGCTATACAGAGGGAGCAGGGAGAAGAGACAGGAAATAACATAACAGTGGTAGCCAGCTAATTATAAGCCTCAGTGAAGAGGTACGTTTTGAGGGAAGATCTGAACCTGGAGTAAGGGGAAGACAGCCTAAGAGAAAGGGGTAAGGAGTTCCAAAACGACGGGGCTAAAAAAGAAAACCTAAGGCCACCGTGTTTCTTCCGCTTGAATCTAGGAACAGATAGCAGGGCCATTTGAGATGACCGAAGGGTGCGGGGGGGGAGATATGGGTGAAGTAGGGAGGAGATGAAAAGGGGGCTGCGGCCTGTAAGGGATTTGGAAATGATACAACCAAGCTTGAATTTACAGCGGGCAGAAACCGGAAGCCAGTGGAGACTTTTTAGGAGGGGGCGAACATGTTGATCTCTTGGTTGGTGGTAGATCAGGCGGGCAGCCTGATTTTGGATCAACTGGAGTCTCCTAAGTTGATATGCAGGAATGCCTACGTATAATGCGTTTGCGTAGTCAAGCCTGGACATGACTAGCGCAAGCAGGGCCAAAATAAGGGCGTCGGTGGTAAGTAGGCGAGAGATTTTGCGTATTTTCCTGAGTTGGAAGTGGCTTGAGGAAACTACGGCGCTTATCTGGGGCGTCATAGAAAGATCGTTGCTTATGACAACTCCCAGGCTTTTAGCTTAGTTGACAGGACAAGGGGGGCTGCCAAGACTGGCAGGCCAAAAGGAAGAGTGCCAGGGATTGGAGGGTCCCCCGACAAGAACCAGCTCGGTCTTGTCGGCGTTGAGCTTCAGATGGTTTGAGCCCATTCAATCGCTGATAAAGCAGAGGGTGTTTTGAAAGGTGGTGATAGATTCGTCCCCGGAATCGATGGTGAAAACCAGTTGAATGTCATCCGCGTAATTGAACGCGGAGACATTGAATCTGCGGAGGGAGCGGATTAACGGGGCCAAGTATAAATTAAAAAGGAGAGGGGATAAAGAAGAGCCCTGTGGGACACCGCAAGTCAGCTCGACATGAGTAGCAGAAAACTGGGACAGCCTGACAGCTTGATGGCGTTGGGTCAGGAAGGACCGAACCCAGTCCAGGGCGGTGCCCTGGATGCCAGCCTCTCTGACACGGTCGACCAAAATGTCATGGTCGACCGTGTCAAAGGCGGCCGACAGATCCAGGAGGACCAGAGCCTGACAGGTGTTGGAGTCGGCTCCCCTGCGCAGTTCGTCCATCACAGAGAGGATGACTG
This sequence comes from Lissotriton vulgaris, assembly GCF_964263255.1. Classification (NCBI taxonomy): domain Eukaryota; kingdom Metazoa; phylum Chordata; class Amphibia; order Caudata; family Salamandridae; genus Lissotriton; species Lissotriton vulgaris. Next base: position 209,753 of record NW_028243295.1, on the reverse strand, counting down.
CTTCTGTGGAATGCGCAGGCCTAAACCCAGCCTGCTGGGGGTCCAACACACACGAGTCTTCCACAAAAGAGGCGAGGGTTTGAGTAACATGCGACTCCAGGACTTTGCTGAGGAAACATACTGGTCTATTTTTGGGCAGTTCAGACCCTTTTTCAATACATGGACCTCTAAACCATTTGTATACATAAGAACGGGAGCACTACATTAATTTCCTATTACAGGTCTCTTGCGATGTCACAACTGAGCACAACTGACCTGTAACAAAGCGCCATAAAGTGCAGCGTCAGAGCAGGGATGTTTTCTTTTTCTTGCAGGTGACTTGAAAGGTGTTATAAAGTGTCACAAACAGTCACAGCAGAAGAGTAGATTCATGTCTTATTACAGGTGACTTGTGATATCACAAGTGACCTGTTACAAGGTGTCACTATAGGGCAGAGGTGTAGTTTCTTATTACATGTAATTACTGATTTCCTGATTGGCTAGGTGCAAAGTGTCACAAAGTGTCACAGCAGAGCAGAAATGTTGTTTCTAATTACAAATGCTTGTGATATTACAGCTGATCTGATACAAAGTGTAACAAAGTGTCACAGCAGGGCAGAAATGCTGTTTCTAATTACATATGCTTGAGATATTACAGCTGATCTGATACAAAGTGTAACAAAGTGTCACAGCAGAGCAGAAATGTTGTTTCTAATTACAGATGCTTGTGATATTACAGCTGATCTGATACAAAGTGTCACAGCACAGGAGTAATGTAATTTCTAATTACAGGTGACTTGTGATATCACAACTGATATGATACAAAGTGTCACAGCAGAGCAGAAATGTCGTTTCTAATTACAGGTGGCTTGTGATATCACAACTGATATTATACAAAGTGTCACAAAGTGTCACAACACAGCAGAAATGTTTCTAATTACAGTTGATGTGATATCACAACTGACAACAGTCTCCCCACGCACATCCGGAGCATCACCTCACTTCCGGAATTCCGAATGTCCCTCAAGACCCGGCTGTTCGAATGAGTTTCAATGCCTGCAAGCGCCCAGACATCCTATAGGGTGATAGCAGCGCTTTAAAAATCCTAATAGTTATTGATTTGTCCGTCACAAAGTGTCACATCACAGCAGAGATGTCGTCTGTAGTAACAAGTGACTTGTGATGTCACAACTGGTTTATTACAAAGTATTACAATACAAAAGTGACCGCGTGCTCTTCTTACAGGTGAATATCATGTCTCAGCCAGCTGTAAACGCCAGGGGCAAAAACGGGGCAACCTGCTTGCACCGTTGTTGGTTCTTGTGCAGTAAGCAATGAAGGGAACAGTATTTGCTCCAAATCAAAGTTTGGGAATAGGGCAAAACATGGAGCAAACCGATGCCCCTGTTTGCTATCAGACACAATTGTCCTTCCTGGTCGGTTCGCAACAAAAGTGTTATGCATATTTAGAAAATCCTTAATTAGATGCTCTAATAGCGTCAAAAAAATGCAAGATGCATGCCCCCTGTTTCTGCCCTAGTGCAGGGATTCTGCCTGAGGTCACAAGAGGCGTCAGTCGGTGACTTACCCATCAGAGACGAGGATGAGAGGGCTCAGGAGAGCCAGCAGCAGCCCCCGGCGCCCCATGGTGCAGGAGTGAGTGCTGCCTGTCACTCAGGTGTCATGCTGGCAGAACCATCACCCTGGGGAGAGGGAGGGAGAGTGAGAGGCCTCGATGCCTCCTTTCTAGCCTAGCACTGCTGGGTGGAGGCCTCACCCCAGCCCCGCCCCCGCCGCCATGTAATGTGTCAGCTATTATCCAGGGGTTGTAAAGTGTCGGCAGCTGCTTCATAGCACCTTGAATCAGGGTTGTCACGAACCTGCAGGGAGCCCATCCCTGCGCGGGCCAGCGTGAGGTCAAAGGCAGGGTGAAGCAAACACTGGCAAAGCCAACAGCTCTCGCTGCATTGGAAAGTGAGAGTGCTTCTCCTAGAAAAACACGCCACTGCTCTCCCAACACCACGGGGGCCCGCTGGCGGCGTCTCCTCTTCTCCCGGGGCTCCCTCAGCACACGGGAGCCCCGCACCAGCCCACACTTCTTCCTCAGGCCAGCATCACCCGGTCTCCCCCTCGGCACGGGGGAGGCGGAAACCACATATTCCCAGCCCGGCCCACAACCAGGCGGCGGCCATCTTGAGGCGGCTCGGGCCGCGGCGGTGATCTCGGGGGGCAAAACGAGGGTGGGCACCCTCGATTTTAAAATAAAAAGATTAAAATAAAAGAGAGAAGCCCCCCCAAGGCCCCCCCCATTTTTTTTTCTGAAAAATCGCGGGGTGCGCGCACGGTGCGCGCTTACAGATATATAATTTTTTTCTCTATTAATTTTCTCAGGAACTACTGTAGGGATTTACACTGTTTAACCAAAAGCGTGATCTGCGTACCAGACACTACCATTTTGACAAGTTTGGTGTAATTCCCTTCAGCGGTTCAAGCTGTAGCTGTGTCTAAAGGTCCTATGGAAATTAACATGGGGAAAACACGTTTTGGGACCCCCCTTTCTTCTCAGCCCCAACTTGACTAATCCCCCCCAAACTTTCAGGGAAGGAGAGGAGCGGAGCGAGCCATCTTCTTTGAGAAATTTGCGAAGATTCATCAGCCAGCGCCAAAGTTATTCCCAATAGAATGTTGGGGATTTCCTATGGAAACTAGGTCCTAACTATATATACCTACTGGCTACCGCCAGTAGGTAATATATATATATATATGATGTGGCAGAACAGCTCGGGGAGTGGCCGCGCCCACCAGGGCGGGGACAGTTATATTTATGCGATGCCGTGCAAACTGCTGTTTCTGCCAGTAGCAAGCCAGGAGCCCCAGAAGAAGTGATGACAATCACGAAACGCGTCGGGCTCAATTCATGTTGGACTGAGCTGTTCTGCTACATCATTTTCTTCATAAAAGCATTTTGGCAGATGAATACCGAGTGTTGGGCTCTTCCTACAGCAGGCAAACTTTGTGGCTGGATATATATATATATATATATATATATATATATATATATATATATATATATATATATATATATATATATATATATATATTATTTTTCCAATTACAGGGCTGACAGCCCGTTTGATCTACGCGTTTCGGAGATACCAACCTAAACAGGCAAATCACTTTAAATAAACATCTACGATCTACACGGAGGGGCAAATAAGACAGCACGAACATAGAAAAACGTGAAGCTAAAAGAACTGCACGAGTTACAGAATTATTCGACAAAAGTAGCACGGAAAAAAGGACCAATGCAGCGACCTCATCAGGAAAAACGGATGCCAGAAGTAAATTGAAAACATGGGAAAAATTAAGCTGTAAAGAAATCAATAAATCATGGGAACTTATCACTTTAAAGAAATACTTGGAGGCAAAACTTGTCCCGAGGGGACTCTGTATAATGCTTATGCCAAATAATCAAGACGCAACAAATGAATTATTGCAGGAATGGGGCGAATTTGTGCTACACTCCTCGCTGGGCTTAATGGAAATCTTGATAAAACACATTGATATATCACTGGAAAAACTGAAAGATCAATTAAAGGAAACTGAGAAGGATTTATCCACAATGAAGTTGACATCAGAACTAATAAAATTTAAAGAAGATTTGGAAGCGGATATAGAGAAACATGAGGAAATTGTAATGGATCGTAACATTCCAAATTCTTAAGAGATACAAATGACTATGCGGAAGGTCGCATTTTCACCTTTGCGAGAAAATTCGATGGATTAAGGAGCAAATGGCTTGGGCAAGCATGTCGAGTGTATCAAGCTTGGCGTCATCATTGGGATCCACAGAACAACTACAAGGAAACGAGGCCGATGGTAGTAGAAGGATGTCTTTTTTAGGAGACATGCGCCTCATGTTACAACAACGGTATTGGGAACAGAATCTCCCAACCCCACAGTTCCAACCGCGAAGAGGAAGAGGAAGGGGAAGGCAATGCCCCCGGAGAAACACAACAGAAGAGGCAAAAGGAGCAAGTGGTGGAACCGAAAGAACGGGGGTAGAAACGAAGAACATGCGACAGAGGAGAAAGTAACATCGGATGAGTTACAAGTAATCAACTTATCCAACAGACAATTAAGCAACACAGAAATATCCCTATTAAAAAGAGGAATAAACTTTTGCCCTAAAAGTCATATGAATTTGGCACAGGTCAGGATTGACCTCTATCTCTATATCAGAAAAATCAAACTGGCAAAGGCCTTCAAGGAACGTACTCTAAAGGAGAAACCAAATAATCAACTGGACTCATCCCAAAGTGACCTACAAATAAGGGATGCTGAAGGATTTTTAACCCTTATGAACATTGATCAAGACCCTACAGAAGAACTAACATTGACAAAAACAGTGAGCCAACGTGCGGCTGGCTTAAGCGGAAAAAAGTCAAAATCGAAATTCTACCCACAGCTGGGCCCAGGAAATAAGGTAGATTTATTCCAGGAGTCTTTAATTCAAGATCTTTACAAACTCAAGTGGAATCATGATCAAGATCATTTAACCAAGGCGGAACAAATGGCATTGAAAAATCTATCTGAGGATGACAAGATTGAAATAAAAATCGCCGACAAAGGGGGGAACGTGATAATCATGGATCTTAGTGCATACATGATAGAAGGTCATCGACAATTGAGAGACACACAATATTATGAAAAACTAAAGAAAAACCCAACAATGGAAATAAAGGACAAAATTGATGTAAAACTATCTGTATGGGCGACAAATGGCCTTATTGATGAAACAGAAAGAAAATTCCTAACGGTGACACATCCAACAATGGCAACGATGTATTTTTTGCCTAAAATACATAAAGATCAGAAAAGGCCCCAGGAAAGACCCATTGTATCCGCTAAAGGATCACTATTGGAACCAATGGCAGAATATATAGACTATTTTTTGAGACCTTTTGTGGAAAACTTGAACTCATATATTCAAGATACGAGTGATCTCTTGCGAATCCTACAAAATACACCCTGGCAAGACTCATATCACCTTATTGCAATGGATGTGATTGGTTTATATACCAATATAGATAATGAGATGGGAAAACAGGCATGCAATTTCTTTTTGGAGGAGAGAAGCCTTGATTATAGCAGTCACAACAAAATGCTGCTAGAAATGATTTCAACTTGCCTAGAGGATATCTTCACATTTGGAGAAGAAATCTTCAGACAACGCAGCGGAACGACGATGGGATTTTCCTTTAGTCCCAGTTACGCATGTTTAACAATGGGTTGGTGGAGCAAGAAAAAGCATGGAACTCAACAAATGAATCATCAGTGAATAAAATCATCAGTTGGAAAAGATTTATTGATGATTTGCTGATAATCTGGGATGGCACAGAGGGTGAATTCCAGGAGTATTTTAAGATAATGAATGGCAGCACCAAGAACTTAAAATTTACTTATACTATCAGTAAGGAAAAAAATCATCTTCCTGGATACTGAAATTTACATTAAGGATCATCAAGTCCATAATACACTCCACAGAAAAGCAACCTCAACCAATGCCACCCTAGAAGCAACCAGCTTCCACCAGAAATCATTACTAAACAGTATACTATACAGAGAATTTCTAAGGATCCGTTGAATATGTAGTGAACAGGAACAATGGGAAAGGAACAGCAGACACACGATGGAAAGATTTGTGAAGAGAAAATATCCCTTAAAGGCAGTTAGAAAAAGCTTCGAAAGAGCGAACAACAAGACACGTGAAGAGTGCCTAAAAAGAAAAAAGAAAAATGAGGATTCAGAAAAAGGAAAAATCCGAATGATTATGGACTTTTCCCAAGAAAGTGCCCAAATTGGAAAGATCTTGAGAAAGAATTGGAAATTGCTACAATTGGACAATTCTGTCAAAGAAATCATGGGGAACCATCCGGTAATAACATACAGACGTGCAAGAAATCTGAAAGATCACATGATTCATAGTCATTTCCAAAAAAAGAGACAGGATGATTGATTGAAAACCAAGGGATTCGTAAAATGCCACAGATGTAAGATGTGCCAAATTGCTAAACCAATGAAAGAAATAACACTGGCAAACAAAAAGAAGTGGCAGATTAGACAATGTATCCCTTGCAAAACGCCATTTACAGTCTATATAGTGTAATGTCCATGCCCAATGTTGTATGTGGGAAGCAGTACAGTGGAACTAAACAACAGAATCCTACAACACAAGAGGGCAACAATACACAAAGATCGATCCAATGCTATAGCCAAACACATGGAGCAATTCCATCAAGGAGATTGGCAAAAAATGAAATTCTATGGCATCCAGACAATTACAAAAGGAGATCGCGGCGGTGATCGGGAGAGAAAACTGAGGCAAACAGAATCAAGATTCATACTCAACCTGAGAACGCTGCATCCTTATGGTTTGAATCAGTCGGAGGAATTATATGTACACTTATAAATAATCATCAGAGACAATCAAGCATTAGAACATTCAGAAACTGACGTTCAGCAAATAAAGGCACAGAATCCAATATATATATATAAGATGTTTCATAGGGCTAACCTGGAGAGGGGCAAAATTAATTCCTGATAAATACAAATAGAGAGTTCCCGATGCATTACAGAAAATTATAAAAATCCTCAGTATTATTAAGGCCATTCGGCCATTTGCTATCGAAATCTCAAATAAAGCGTGTTTCGAGCTGTCGCAATAACAACTCTCTATTGCCTCCTCTCTGTAAGGGCATTACTGATCCTATCACAAAGTATTTAAGACAGTTGAGATCTTTGTTGTGTTTAGCAGCAAAATGGTGTGCTACAGGATAGGAGGGATCAGTATGCAGTATTGCCCTCAGATGTTGCAGAATTCTGACGTGCACCAGGGCTTTGGTACTACCGATGTAATGTAGTCCACAGGTGCACGTCAGAACATAAACTGCAAAATCTGTTTTACAATCATAGCAGCCTTTAATAGGAATCTCACTGGGACTAAATGGCGTCCGATAATGTGTTTTATTTTCACCAAATTTGCAGGCCCTGCAGTGAGTACACTTCCGAAAACCAGGTTTAGCTTTTAACCAATTGTCTTTTTGTTTTAGTTCAGGACTGCCAATATCAAGAGAAGTGCCCATAGTTCTGGCTCTGCGATATGTTATTACAGGATTCGCAGGTAACGTCGAGCTCAAAACGTTATCGGTTAAAATAATGGGCCAATTTTTTTGAATAATTCTCTTGATGGCATGTTCATCACTACTGTAAGCCGTAATGAACCTGGGACAGGTGTTAACAGTTATCTCGGAAACAACAGGCAACTCAACATTGTCAGGACCAGGTGTCTCTAGTAAACTCTCTCTACTTCTTAACCTTGCTTTAGCCAAAGCTTGGTTAAAAATTTGATTCGAGTAACCCCGTTCTAGAAAACGCGTTCTGAGATCATTGACACAATTGTTAAAATCAGATGTAGAGCTACAGATACGCTTGATTCTTAGGATTTCACCCAGGGGGATACTCTAAATAGTATGCTTAGGATGGAGACTTGAGGCGTGTAAGAGGGTGTTACCAGAAGTAGGTTTACGATGCAAAGTAGATGTTAAATGATTGCCTTCCACATAAACCTGTACATCCAAAAATTCTATCTGGCGGACGCTGATATGTGAGGTAAAATGGAGGTTAAGTTGGTTAGCATTGATTTCATTAATAAACATTTTTGCCTCCTCCTCACTTCCCTGCCACAGAATAAAGATATCATCAATGTATCTTAGATACTTGATAATTTTTTCTTTCACCCAAATTGCGTGTGTGGTACCTAGGACCCGTTCCTCCCACCAGCCCACGTGCAAGCACGCGTAGCTGGGGGAGAAACAGGAACTCGTGTGCTGCCTGTTTCTTTCTGTTGGAGGAGACATCTTGGGCAACATTTAGCGTGTTGCAAGCGTTTGGCATTCGTGCTGAACCACACGCAAGGCGTGCACCCCCCGCAAGTGTCTAATGGGGGTCGCAAAAAGGTAGACCCTCGGACTACCCCGCATCAAGCCTGCACTGGATAATGCTGTGAATACAGTCCATACCTGCATCGAGCCACGCCCCTACTTCGTTGGCGTTTCCTTGTCCAGGACAGTCTGAAGTGCGAGGAAGGGGGAGAGGAGTGTGGAGGTCATCACCTGAACCCACAATAGCCACAGCTCCTGCCAGACGACATGGCACACCGGCTGCTGACCCAACAAAAAAATTGAGCCGGTAATTGGTATTGCCGCCGGCATGCATAGAATGCTGCATGCTGGGAAATGCAGTTTACTACCCAAGGCAGAGGCGACTCCATGCCGTGTTTGTCAGGCAACCCACACTACTTGAGAAGGTGGGACGGACAATTGAACTTTACTCTGGAACTGTAAGCAAGAGACACAACTCGACCAGGGGGGCATTTGAAAAATGAAAAACCCCCGAAACGCGTCATGCCCATGGTCTGATGAAAAATTAAAGGTGGATGCTCCACAAGCCTCGTGAGCTCCCTGTTTCTTTCTGTTGGAGGAGACATCTTGGGCAACATTTAGCGCGTTGCAAGCGTTTGGCATTCGTGCTGAACCACACGCAAGGCGTGCACCCCCCGCAAGTGTCTAATGGGGGTCGCAAAAAGGTAGACCCTCGGACTACCCCGCATCAAGCCTGCACTGGATAATGCTGTGAATACAGTCCATACCTGCATGGAGCCACGCCCCTACTTCATTGGCGTTTCCTTGTCCAGGACAGTCTGAAGTGCGAGGAAGGGGGAGAGGAGTGTGGAGGTCATCACCTGAACCCACAATAGCCACAGCTCCTACCAGACGACATGGCACACCGGCTGCTGACCCAACAAAGAAATTGAGCTGGTAATTGGTATCGCCGCCGGCATGCATAGAATGCTGCATGCCGGGAAATGCAGTTTACTACCCAAGGCAGAGGCGACTCCATGCCGTGTTTGTCAGGCAACCCACACTACTTGAGAAGGTGGGACGGACAATTGAACTTTACTCTGGAACTGCAAGCAAGAGAGACACAACTCGACCAGGGGGGCATTTGAAAAAGGAAAAACCCCCGAAACGCTTCATGCCCATGGTCTGATGAAAAATTAAAGGTGGATGCTCCACAAGCCTCGTGTGCTGCCTGTTTCTTTCTGTTGGAGGAGACATCTTGGGCAACATTTAGCGTGTTGCAAGCGTTTGGCATTCGTGCTGAACCACACGCAAAGCGTGCACCCCCCGCAAGTGTCTAATGGGGGTCGCAAAAAGGTAGACCCTCGGACTACCCCGCATCAAGCCTGCACTGGATAATGCTGTGAATACAGTCCATACCTGCATGGAGCCACGCCCCTACTTCATTGGCGTTTCCTTGTCCAGGACAGTCTGAAGTGCGAGGAAGGGGGAGAGGAGTGTGGAGGTCATCACCTGAACCCACAATAGCCACAGCTCCTGCCAGACGACATGGCACACCGGCTGCTGACCCAACAAAGAAATTGAGCCGGTAATTGGTATCGCCGCCGGCATGCATAGAATGCTGCATGCTGGGAAATGCAGTTTACTACCCAAGGCAGAGGCGACTCCATGCCGTGTTTGTCAGGCACCCCACACTACTTGAGAAGGTGGGACGGACAATTGAACTTTACTCTGGAACTGCAAGCAAGAGAGACACAACTCGACCAGGGGGGCATTTGAAAAAGGAAAAACCCCCGAAACGCGTCATGCCCATGGTCTGATGAAAAATTAAAGGTGGATGCTCCACAAGCATCGTGTGCTGCCTGTTTCTTTCTGTTGGAGGAGACATCTTGGGCAACATTTAGCGTGTTGCAAGCGTTTGGCATTCGTGCTGAACCACACGCAAGGCGTGCACCCCCCGCAAGTGTCTAATGGGGGTCGCAAAAAGGTAGACCCTCGGACTACCCCGCATCAAGCCAGCACTGGATAATGCTGTGAATACAGTCCATACCTGCATGGAGCCACGCCCCTACTTCATTGGTGTTTCCTTGTCCAGGACAGTCTGAAGTGCGAGAAAGGGGGAGAGGAGTGTGGAGGTCATCACCTGAACCCACAATAGCCACAGATCCTGCCAGACGACATGGCACACCGGCTGCTGACCCAACAAAGAAATTGAGCCGGTAATTGGTATCGCCGCCGGCATGCATAGAATGCTGCATGCTGGGAAATGCAGTTTACTACCCAAGGCAGAGGCGACTCCATGCCGTGTTTGTCAGGCAACCTGCACTACTTGTAAACAAGTATAAAGGTCCTCCGTATAGTTTAGGCCCCCTGGGGGCTTGCTATCTAGATTCAAAATGAATCTAAATTCCAGTTTTCTAAGCCACCCTTCCCTATCGCCTCCCCTTATGGATTTGGGTATGAAGTCAATTACGTAATAGGAGAAGTCTTTCAAATTGTTTTCATGTACTTCTCGAAAATGTCTGGCGACCGGGTAAGTGGGGTCATATATATATATATATTTCCCAAGGCTTCCTCCTCAGCTGAAGAAGAACGAGGCGACACAGCGCAGCTCATGAAGCACCATTATTTATTCTAAAAACATTGGGTATGACGTGTTTCGGAGGGTTCCTTTCTCAAATGCCCTTCTGTTAAAATTGCCTCTGTTGCTCGCAGTCCCCATGATTAGTCATTTATCAGTGTCAATTCCTAAGCACTAAAGTAGTGTAGGCTACCTGGAATTTGTGGCACGGAATCATCTCTGCCTCCACAGATGGACTGCATTTCCCAGCATGCAGTGTTTCTCACTTGCTGGCGGTGGTTCCATTTGTCAGCATTTCCGTTACTCTCCATTGAGCAGCTGACATACAACATTTTCAGGTGAGGACTGCAGCAATTATTCTGGGCTTCGTTGGTGTTTCTCTCCACGTCCCACACTCCCAGCCTCGCATATCGGCTCGTCGCAGAGTCAGGAACGCTCATAAAGTAGGAGCATATCCCCATGCTATGGATATATATATCCATATAGTCCATACAGGACTTGAGTATGTGCTTTCCGCACCACACTTCCCATAATACACAGTCTTATTTGAGCCTCCCATTGGTGGGTGTGTTATATGGAAAATGGAGAAGTGGGTTAGCGGTTGCGCACACCGCTTCCGTTAAAGCCCCTGAAGAGAAGCATATGGAGCTTCGAAACACGTCAGGCAGATCCATTACGGAGCGGCATCTACAAGCGGATCCCCGTCCTCACCTACACATAAATCAACCTGCTGCTCGTGTGCTACTCAAAGGTGGACAAGTTTGGAACGACTATATATATATATATATATTGTCACTAACAAACAAAGGTTACAGGGATGTTATAGTTCGGAATTAGAATTTAAAAACCTTAGAAATTCACTGACAAAACCAAGGGTTACAGGGACGTTATAGTTACCAAGAGGCCCATAGGAATGAATAGGAAGACATTCTCAATTTGCGATTCCCAATTAGAGAATCGCAAATTGATAATGCAGTTGCAAGTGTGCCCTGAAATGATGAGTGCAAATGTAGTCCACATACATGCCCTAAGGGCACGTGTGTGCGCCACATGCCACTTTGAAAAATGCAAAAATGTGCATTTTTGAAGGAAATCGCAAATTACCACCAACCTGTAGTTGGTGGTAATTTGCGAATCCTTATGCCACATTCGCACAACTTGGGTGCTTCATACATTCCATTTAAGGAATTGCAATTTGCAAATCCTTAAATGCTTACACATTTTGTGACTTCTTAATTTGTGAGCATTTGTGCTTTCATACATAGCACTAGACCAAATTGCGATCGCAAATGCTGAAATTCTGCAAATTTCAGCGTTTGCGATTGCAATTCGCCTTAATACATATGGCCCTAAGTTCCTAAGACATGGTTCAGTTCTGAGAATAATTAAATGTGTCATTATTCTGTCGGATCAACCCAGGACGTGCAAAAGATGTGCGTCCATAACAAACCATGTAGGTGTCACACATAGCCTTCTTTATCCGAATAAACATAACTGTATTCCACCAATGTCTCAGAGCATATCCAACCTTTAGCCAAATATTTAAAGACAGAGAGAGGTGGTCTACCAAGGGCCGTATCAAGTGCAAACAGAGATTTCAAACTAAAAACTCCAACTGGAGTACATTTCTCCTACCTCCAAGCCAGTTGTACTTATAGCCCTGAAGAAGTCATGGGGAACTCCTCTGCTGTCGAAACACATGTTGGCTTGGCATAGAATTCAAGAAATTAAAGACATAGAATGAGAGAACTTAGTGTATTGTGTACATTAATTGTGATATTTTGGCATGTACTCTGGATATTGGTGTTATAGTTAGTGCCAGATTTCACTCAAACCAGTGAAATTCAGCAGTTATAGTTTCAAACTAGTGAAATTCAGCAGTTATAGTTTGCTGAGCTAACTATAACTCGCTCCCACAATGCACTGCTTATGACCTCAAATATTACATCACTCATGACATGGTCAGTGACATCACTGATGATATCACTGATGTCCCCTGATATTGCCCTGGGGACTCTGTCTCCCGGGGCATGCCCATTTGTTAAATAATTGGGAGGGGGACAATGTGCCCCTCCTCCCGTGGCCAATTTCGGCCCGGGGAGCCCATACCCCGGGTCCAGGCATTTATAATTAAAAAAAATTACGAGGGAGGGGGGCTGTGTACCCTATCTCCCCAGGCTTATTTCGGCCCTGGGGACCCCATCCTCCGTGGCCAGGCCTTCAACATTTTTTTTTAAATGGAGAGGGCGCCTGTGTGGCCCCCTCCTGAGGCCAATGTTGCCCCAGCGACCCCATCCCCCAGGACATGGCCTCTAGTTTGGGGCATGCGGGGGCCTCAATGCTCCTGCAGTCCCTGCCAGCTCCCTGCCTCCTGCTGGAGCCAGCATTGCTATTGGACAGAGGGAGTTGAAAATATGCAGCTCTCTCTGTCCAAAAGCATGTCTGCTCTTCTTAATGGACGCAAGAGCATTTTACATGCTCTCCCTTCCATGAGGTGGATCAGAGTTTGCTATGGCTTAGCAGGAGTGGTGTCTGATTATGCCAAGCCATAGCAAACTACAATGTTACGTGGGTGCACACCCCAGGACATTGCTGGAGCAGGCCCTGGGGGGTAGCGGTCCCAAAGACCATCTAGGACTCCTGGAGTGGGGCTACGCATCCCCCCATCTTCTATATAACCGCTGGGAGGTGGTGGTCCATGGGGGCGGGGTTCTGCAAGGGACCCCCTAAGTGATTTTGAAAAAAAAGAATTAAAAAAGTGTATGCACAGGGGAGGTGACATCCCTGGAGCTGTGTGGGTGTGCTGGAGCCCCACCCATGCATTATAATGTAATATTGCACCAGGGAGGTGGTGGTCCCCGGAGCTGCAGGGGACCGTGTGGACCCCACATTTTCATTTGTAATTGTCTGCCAGGCCTACCCGGGAGTCTAATTAAACAAAGCGAAACAACATTTAGGCGGGATTTGCGGATCCAACAAGACTCCCGCTGAACTTTGTTTAAAAAAATGCTTTTTGGGCCCTGGGAGGTAGTCCCTTTGGGACCCCCCGCTCTCCCCCCCAAGAGGCCTAGGGGGTCAGGGTGTTTCTACCCGGCCCCCTTATCTTTTTTTTTTTTTAATTTCTTGTGACTTAGTTCAACTGAGTCACAAGTCACAAGATGGCTGCCAAAACTTCCTGGTATGAAGTGTTCACAGCCAATCAGATCTGAGGCACAAGATCTGGAGGGGTCATGGATCCCCCACGGCCACAGTTGTATATCTGAGAAATCTATCAATTTCTCAGGAACCAGTGAACAGATTTAGCCTATTTAACAAAAAGAGTCCTTTCTGGACAAGAGCTAACTTTTTGCCACATTTGTTGTAATTCTGTTCAGCAGTTCGGGCTGTAGCAGTGTCTAAAGTTTCCTATGGAAATTAACATGGAGAAAAATCATTTTGGGACCCTCCCTTTTTCTTGCCCCCCACTTGACGAATCACCTCGACATTTTCAAGACAGCAGCTGAAGTGACTGTCCTGATCGTTTAAAAAAATTCACGAAGATTCATGAAACTACTCCAAAGTTATTGGCAAATAAAAAAACGCTTTTCCTATGGAAACTAGGTCCTAACTATAACTACCAACTGGTGACCACCAGTAGGTAATATATATATTATGGTGTACTGCTGCAAAACCTTTGTGGATTTATTTTTGCTAACTGTGGATGAATTTCTGCTATAATAATTATACTGCTGTATAATTATGCATGCTGAAAATCTAACGCCTTTTCTCCGTGGCGCATTTTTTTTTGCACAAGGAAAATATTTTTTACTGCAGGGAAAACCCTTTCTCTTCACACCTACGAGTGTTAGAAGTGTTTCTTTCCTCAATGGAAAGGTATTTTCTTTGACAATTTCCAAGGTGGATTGGAGTTGCACAAGTTTTTTGATTGCCCAATCTGTTAAGTTTACAGCTGTTGCCAAACGTGTCATGTAAAATCTAGCCTTGGCATTCCTACTCTTCAACCCCTTGTACTGAGGTAGATCCAAGCCTGTTCTGAGTCTTAATTTTCAGTTTCACATTTAGCTTGGCATATTATTTTGTAGTAGTGCTATACACTCATATGAAAATGTACTGAGAAGCTGTTCATTTCTTAGTAACTATTATTATCATGTTATTCGAACACTCTGTCCAAGGCTAGGCACATAGAATGCGATGCCCTTGAATTTACGTTGTCTGGTTGGAGACTGTTCTAGGCCTTTAGAGAAACCATTGCATCAGCACTGCACCTTTGACATAGGTCGAACATTGCTTTTTTTTATATAAACAACCTCTTTGCTACATTTGACAGAGGAGCACTTCTGCTGGGATTTTCCTGGAATGCAATGCACTGTGACTAAACTTCAGCCTTGCGGACTCTGGACTCTATCCTGCAAAAGACAGAAGACTGCTCTGAATCAGAATTCTTTTCTTGCACATCATACCCAAATATGGTGGGTTAGGCTATCCTAATGGATCTGGCAGAGGGTATTCCCACTATGCTCTTGATAGTATAGGTAGTATGAGATAAGAGTATAATCATATAGTAACATTATTATGGTTTGTTAGAAATGGAGGTCTCTAGTTAGCAATGGCTGTTCAAGTAGGGACCCTTACTTCTAGTCAGGGTAAGGGGATGACACAGCTAAGATAACCCCTGCTCACCTCCTTGGTACCTTGGCACGAGCAGTCAGGCTTATCTCAGAGGCAATGTGTAAAGTATGCACATAAACACACAGTAACAAAGTGAAAACACTACAAATGTACACCTCCCAGTTTAGAAATATAACCAATGTTTATCTAAACCAAACAAGACCACAACTACTAAAGTCCAACATACATCAATCAAGACATCACTTTTAAAGTCTTAAAACAGTTTAGTTCATATAAAACTAGTGGTGCGTCACTTTTAGCAGAAAGTAACTGGGAAGCGCCAAAACCAATAATGAAAACAGGTTGCAGGCGAAGTCTGGCACTGTGAAGCAAAGCAATGCATCAGTGTCTTACACGCAGGGAAGGTGATGTGTTGGTTCCTTGCCCCCCGGGGAGGTAATACGTTGGTTCCTCACTGCTATGCAGGGTAGGTGATGCATCGGTTCCTTACAGTAAGTGGAGGTGATGTGTCGGTTTCTTACTATGGGGGGGTGTAATCCGTTGATTCTCCGGACACACAACCCCGGTTCCTTACTGAAGACCATCATCGATGTAGACTTGGCACAGGTGCGATACATTGAAATCTGAACGCACTCAGAGGTAACGGCAAACGGGCGCAGACTCGATTTCTTCAGTCTCGGTCCACAATGTGTCGATCTTCTCAGCTGCACAGCAAGGCCTGTGTTGGAGTCAGTGCAGTGGAGCCTCAGACTTTGAAAACATTGTGTGCTGAACTCGTGCTGCAGTGTTTCTTCAGCAGCAGGCAGGCGATGTGTCGATTTCTTCAGCCGCACAGTGGCGCTGCATCGGAAAAATAGGTGTTGGAAGGGCAATGCATTACATTTTCAGTCTCTTGCAGCTTTTTGTAGCAGGAACCGCCTCCAAGGGCCCAGAACTGGAATTGGCAGGTCAGAGCACCCAGCAGTGGTGTTCAGGTGGTCCTGAGACTTCTTGTCAGGCGGCAAGCACACACACGAGCCCTTGGAGAAACTTCACAAGCAGGATACATAGCAAAGTCAGTCCTTTTCCTCTCCAAAGCAGAAACAGCAACTGCAGGCCAACCCAGCAAAGCTACCGACACATCAAAGCTGCAATATTCCTCCTTCTGCTCTTCAGCTCTTCTCCCTTGCAGAGGCTCCTATTGAAGTGTTCTAAAAGTCTGGGGTTTACGTCCAAAATGTATACCTCTTTTTGCCTTTGAAGTAGGCTTTCTTCGAAGGATTGTCTTCGTAGTGCGCAGGTTCTTGTTCTGCCTGCATTGTGAGAGGACAGGCACAGCCCTGTTCAGTTGTATGTAACAACTACTGCCACCACCCTAGCTCAGGAAGGCCGATCAGCCTGGTGATGGGCCTTCAGGATAAGCAGGGCACACCTCAACTCCATTTGTGTGACTGTCTAGAGTGAATGCACAAACAAATACAGCTCTTTCTAAACCTGACATTGATTCCACAGATAGGCGAAGGCACAGGATGGTTCAACAGGAAAATGTCCACTTTCTAAAAGTCAAAAACCAAAACAGTTGGTGGTTGTGTTTCTTCCTTTTTTTTACTTTTCACACAAGATCATTCTACTTAATAAACATGAACTGTAAATCAATTATAACATTTTATCACCCTGCCATAACATTGCTCAATATTTAGGAACATAGAGTGATAACAAAAACAATTGCAAACCTATACAAACTTTTTCCATATCCCAAAGTGAATCACACATTAATATACAAAATGACACAAATCAAAAATAGCACCAATCAGTGTTCAACCAGTCCAAAGTTATAAAGAAGAGTTACCCCTTTTAATTCTCTTGGAGTCAATAATGGGTTCCAAAATCATCAAATATGGAAAATTAAAGAAAAATAATTGCTTTTCATAGAAAGACCTTAGTCGTCCTCCATATTAGTGTAGTTTGAACATGAAAACCCAAAACTAATAGCCTACGCGTTTTGAACCATATATATTATAGGTTGTCCTCAGGACCAGGGCTGGATGATTTCTTAGATGTTCAAAAGTGATGTGAGAGGAGGAGCCTCTTTTATTCGTGTCCGTGTTTTCTATCTGGATATGATACTGAGTGGCAGCGAAATGCAGTTCTACATGCTGACTGTGTTTCATTCCTTCATTAGGAAATCTTTGAAGAATATAGACCTTTGATGTTTTGTTGAAAAATGAGTGAACAAGACCTCAGTTTTCCTTCACTCCAGCTTCAGTTTGATTTGCAAATGGCGATCTGCTGCTTTCTAAAAGTAATACCAAAGGGGATGATGGACAGAGAATTTGAGCAAATCAAACACTCAACCCCAGTCAACTGATCTGGGTTTAATCCATCATAATTCTTTAGCTCACTCCACCACCCCAGTTTAGACATGGCCATATGCAAATCAGTCTTACCCTGTGCCTCATGGGAACAGTCCAGCCCGAACTGCCAAGCCATGTCTTCCCTGGACCTGAAACAACAGATCTGGGTCTAATCCATCACCGTTCTTTAGCCCACTCTGCCACCCCAGTTCAGACATGGCCATATGCAAATCAGCCTGACCCTGTGCCTCATGGGAACAGTCCAGCCCGAACTGCCAAGCCATGTCTTCCCTGAACCGGAAACAAGCATCTTGGGACCGGTTTCAGGTTCATAACCCTCATCAGCCAGGCTATCTTGAATCCAGTGGCAAAGTGAGCAAGGGACCAACGTCTGGGCCTACCCTGCCAACTTAGGGCGAATAAAGCAATGCCGAAGGGGTTGATGGACGGAGCGTTTGAGCAAACCAAACACTCATCCCTAGTCAACTGATCTGGGTTTAATCCATCATCATTCTTTAGCTCACTCCACCACCCCAGTTGAGACATGGCCATGTGCAAATCAGTCTTACCCTGTGCCTCATGGGAACAGTCCAGCCTGAGCTGCCAAGCCATGTCTTCCCTGGACCAGAAACAAGCATACTGGGACCGGTTTCAAATTCATAATCCTCATCAGCCAGGCTATCTTGAATCCAGTGGCAAAGTGAGCAAGGGACCAGCGTCTGGGCATACCCTGCCAACTTAGGGCGAACAAAGCAATTCCGAAGGGGATGATGGACAGAGCGTTTGAACAAATCAAACACTCACCCCCAGTCAACTGATCTGGGTTTAATCCATCATCATTCTTTAGCTCACTCCACCATCCCAGTTCAGACATGGCCATATGCAAATCAGTCTGACCCTATGCCTCATGGTAACAGTCCAGCCTGAGCTGCCAAGCCATGTCTCCCTGGACCGGCATTGAGCATCCTGGAACCGGTTTCGGGTTCATAACCCTCATCAGCCAGGCTATCTTGAATCCAGTAGCAAAGTGAGCAAAGGACCCACGTCTGGGCATACTGTGCCAACTTAGGGCGCACATAGCAATGCCGAAGGGGATGATGGACGGAGCGTTTGAGCAAATCAAACACACACCCCCAGTCAACTGATCTGCATTCTATCCATCAACTCTTGTTTTTGCATTTGTCACCCCGAGTGGGACGGGTATGCTCAGACGTGAGTCCCGTGCTCTCCATGCCACTGGAATCAAACTATTCTGGCTGATGAGGGCTGAAAGCCCGAATCCAGTCCTAGGATGCTTGTTTCCAGTCCAGGGAGGACCTGGCTAGGCAATTCGGGCTGGACTGTTCCCATGGGGCACAGGGTCAAGACTGATTTGCATATGGCTAGGTTCAAACTTGAATGGCATGGCAAGCAAAAAAACGATGGATTTAGGCCCAAATCTCTGTACTGGGATGAATGTATGACATTGTTCTGCATTATGTCCATCAACTGCTGTTTTTGCATTTCTCACCCCGAGTGGGACGGGTATGCTCTGACGTGAGTCCTTTGCTCTCCATGCCACTGGAATCAAGCTATACTGGCTGATGAGGGCTGAAAGCCCGAAACTGGCATTAGGATGCTTGTTTCCAGTCCAGGGAGGACCTGGCTTGGCAGTTCGGACTGGACTGTTCCCATGGGGCACAGGGTCAAGACTGATTTGCATATGGCTGGGTTCAAACTGGATTGGCATGGTGAGCAAAAACGATGGATTTAGGCCAAGAACTCTGTACTGGGGTGAATGTATGACATTGTTCTGCATTCTGTCCATCAACTGTTGTTTTTGCTTTCTAAAAGTGGCATTTTCAAACACACAGTTTAAAAACCATCTTCACTAAAACATGTATTTTTAAATCCTGAGCTCAGGGAGCACAAACTCCAAATCTCTATCTCTTCCCAATTGAACGTTACACTTGCATGATGTTGCAAGGCAGCTCCAATGATAAACTATAGGAGAGATCGCCATTGCAATAGTGAAAAACTACATTAGCAGTATTTCCCATGCAGGATATGTAAAACACACCCTACCTTTCACATACACTGTACCCTGTCATGGGACTACCTTAGGCTTACTTTAGGGGTGCCTTACATGTAATAAAAGGGAAGATTTGGGCCTGCCAAGTGGATGCATTTGGCAGGTCGACATTGCAGTTTAAAACTGCACACACAGACAGGGGAGTGGCCGATCTGTGACATGGTTGCAGGGCTACGTATGTGGGTGGCACATTCAGTGCTGCAGGCCCACTAATATCATTTGATTTACAAGCCCACCCACAGTGCTCTTTACTAGGGACTTATCTGTAAATCAGATATGCGAACCACGGCTTACCAATCTCAATAACAATTTACAAAGGGAGCACTTGCACTTTACCACTGATCAGCAGGGATAAAATGTGCAGAGTTCTAAAACCAGTAAAAACTACATGCTGCACACAGTCAAAAACAGGAGGTCAGAAGCAAAAAGACAGCTCACACTTTTTATACAAGTATACAATTGTTTCAATAAATATTTGAAAATATATTTTTGTGTCCTTGTTGTGTTCATCTTGGACATGCAAAAGTAACAATGAAAGGGTAGATCTTCTTCCATGATTTCCCTTGGGAATAAGAGTGGTCATATTCAAGGTTACTGATACCATCTGGTACTCTGGTAAGGTTAGCGGTTCAGATTGGGCACTGCGAGCTAGCTAGGAATTGGAAGAGTATTTTTTGATAATATGTGTGACCTGAGTCCCCAAATTCTGAAGTTCATGATGTCCAGATACACAGTCCTAGTTCATTCGAAGGAACCGTACAACATGTTGCCAACAACGTTCTAGGTCAGGAGCGTACTTAATGTGTCTCCTGAGTAGTTTTTGTGCGTGCCCAATGTCTCCTCTTTGCCTTATACAGAGACGTCTGTGGTGTAGAGATTAATCTTCCTCAGCTTAATAGGAAACCCCTATTTTAGTCTGAAGCTTGTTCAAGCTTTAACCTTTAAAAGGGTCACCCTACTATAGTGTTTTCCTTTCTTTGAATTCCATTAATTAATATGGTGCTAGCAGCTATCATTCCTGTTAACTGTCAACATGGTGTTACAGCACAGTTCCTGGCATAAGGGCGCCCTATCGGGTTTTGAGATGTTATCTTAGTGGGTGAGGCCCACAAAGCATATAAATGCAAAGGGGCAGATTTACAAGCCCCTTGTGCCTCTTTTACGCCACTGTTGCGTCACTTTGTGACGCAGCGCTGGCGCAAAGCCAGCGCCATGCTGCGGGGTATTTACAATGTGACGCATCTGGGAGATGCGTCATGTTGTAAAGCCCTGCGCCACATGTAGGCGTACCGGCGCAGGTGCAGGTTCCGGTGCAGAAACGCATCCTAAAGGTGGCTGAGTGAAATCTACAAGATTTCACTCAGCCACTTTTAAGGCCATGCTGCGTCAAAACCCTGCACCTGCTTGAAGCAGACGCAACTCCAGCAATGCGCCGCCTTTGCGGGCAGTAGATGCATCACGCTTCTGTCCACTTTTGCCCCATGGTGCGCCGCATTGTAAATGCGGTGCATCCATGGTGGTGGAGCCGTGACGCATCCCTGCTGATATGCAGGGATGCGCCCGTTATTGTAAATCTGCCCCAAAGTATTTTTTTGTGGGTTCACTATCCTGCAGTCAATGCCACTTCACAGGCATTTCACACATACACTCCACCTGCAGTACATGGTCAATATAGAGGTTATGAAGATTTAAAAATACCATTAACATATCAGGAACATCAAAACTGGTTCCAAGGCGCCCTCCCACATCCACTAAACAATGTAAGACTGGGTCCACTCAGCAATGACGGGGGAATCTCGCCAGGCAAAGTCAGCTATACAGCATGCCCATATTTATAAACATTAAATGTTGCAGACCTCTGTACTCTTCACACAGGTCTAGTTAGGATGTATAGATATATAATGGAGTTTGTTATGTGTACAATAACAGCTGCCCCAGCACAGGCTGTTCAAGCTGGACTGCCACAGTTAGCTGTACCTGCAATTAGTCCAGTCATTATCAATGCAATTATGGGTAAAGTTTCCACCAAATGGGAAGCAATTCCATTTGGGATTGCACAAAAAAACAAACCAGCTTGAAGCAGTGTTTCCCCATACAGGCCCCCAGACAGACATAGAATTCTCACAATCTGTCTACCCCTTGGAATGGTTACCGTAGTAGAGGAATGCACAACTTGGGGCACAATCTCTGTTGCAATATACACCATAACACATGGTACCCCATCCCTTGCTGTTTTGCCTGAGGTGCTAAATTTGATGCAAAATGAATATGGGGCTGCCTCTGCCCTGGATTTGGGGATGAAATTAATCAGCAACTTCGCCACAGGTTTCTCAATTATTTTAAATATTATTAAAGGGGAGGCAGCAGCACTGGCAGTATCAACACCTCATGCAGGTTCCCTTTTTATTGCTGAAAACGACATACCTCTATAGGTCGTGATAATAAGAGAGCCAAGCCTAATAAGCTGCAGCTTAAAGGCAGTTCTGAAAAAGATAATACCAAGTAGACACCCGAGCTTTCTAAAAAACACTAGGACAAACAAAAAAATAAAGACAGAACAAAAACACAGGGTGGAACTCCACAACCGGAACAGACTGAAAAACGTTATAATTTACGAAGCGGTGATACACTTAAACCGGTACAAAAGGGGGTGGTGATGGACGGAGCATCTAAACCAATCAAACACTCACACCCAGTCAACAGATTCCTAGGACCGGTTTCTGGCATTACAGCCGTCTTCAGCCAGGCTTGCTTGAATCCAGTGGCAAAGTGAGCAAGGGACTCAAGTCTGAGCATACCCGTCAATTTATGGCGAACAAAGCAGTACAACATGGGGTGGTGATGGATGAAGCATCTGAACCAATCAAACACTCACATCCAGTCAACAGATCTGGGTCTAATCCATCACCTTTCTTTAGCCCACTCTGCCACCCCAGTTCAGACATGGCCATATGCAAATCAGCCTGACCCTGTGCCTCATGGGAACAGTCCATCCCGAACTGCCAAGCCAAGCCATGCCTTCCCTGGACTGGATTCATGCTTTCTTGGACCGGTTTCTGGCATTACAGCCGTCTTCAGCTTTCTTGCTTGAATCCAGAGGCAAAGTGAGCAAGGGACTCACGTCTGAGCATATCCCGCCAACTTATTGCGAACAAAGCGGTACAAAAGGGGGTGGTGATGGACGGAGCATCTGAACCAATCAAACACTCACACCCAGTCAACAGATTCCTAGGACCGGTTTCTGGCATTACAGCCGTCTTCAGCCAGGCTTGCTTGAATCCAGTGGCAAAGTGAGCAAGGGACTCAAGTCTGAGCATACCCGTCAACTTATGGCGAACAAAGCAGTACAAAATGGGGTGGTGATGGATGAAGCATCTGAACCAATCAAAAACTCACACTCAGTCAACAGACCTGGGTCTAATCCATCACCGTTCTTTAGCCCACTCTGCCACCCCAGTTCAGACATGACCATATGCAAATCAGCCTGACCCTGTGCCTCATGGGAACAGTCCAGCCCGAACTGCCGAGCCATGCCTTCCCTGGACCGGATTCAAGCTTCCTAGGACCGGGTTCTGGCATTAAAGCCGTCTTCAGCCAGGCTTGCTTGAATCCAGTGGCAAAGTGAGCAAGGGGCTCACCTCTGAGCATACCCCGCAAACTTCTGGCGAACAAAGAGGTACACTTAAACGTCCTGATAGGTATCAGTACACTGATACACGTCCTTCTCCTTCCTTTCAAGACTCAGACGACAAATGTCCTGAGAGAGGAAATGACTGGAAGGCAGGCTTGTAAAGTATGTGAAACCGAGAAAGGCTGCGCAACACTCATCTGACATCATCATAAAAAAGGGAAGAAAAACTTCCACAACAAAAACCCCAATTCAAAAAGAAGAAAGTGGCAAGTATTTTCACAAAACTTCCCACACATATTGACAACATTCCTTCAGAATAAGACATGGAGACTGACACTTCTAGACAACACATCAGAGGTCAGGATGGTACTCCGGAATCTTCAAGAGTGTCTGGATTTGAGTGCAACTAATACATTTATTCAAGTTGACACACCAAATCAGCAGGTTATCCCTCCCAACAGACGTTATGATATGGAAATCCAAATAGAGGGTGACATACATGTACTATTAAAGTAATATTCTGGGAAATTTTAACAACCACCTATGATATTCTGTTGGCCGAAAAACATTCATCGTTTGAGTTTGTCAGAAAAGTCTCACGAGGGCAAGATGTAATTATATCTTCCTTCTCTGTTCTTGTTCCTGAAGTTGTGAAACAAGCGTATGGAGCAGAATGTGCTCTTGCACAAGCCCCGGCATATTACCACAATCACATAGGCTGGGATTAGGACTCACCTTATCGCATTATACCAATAAGGTCCAGCCCGCAGGTGCAACCATAATACCCAATTGAATATGAAGCAAAATGCCCGGTTAGGGAAATTCTATTACAATTAGAGTTTCAAGGCATAATAGAGCCTTGTATTTCTGCAATGAACAATCCATTATTTCCATTAGCTAAACTGGATCATAACTATTCCTTAGATCTTAACTACAGACATTTAAACAGTCATATATGCACTTTTACAATTCAAAATTCACATAGTGTAGCCCTAATGAACAACGTGGTTTGCATAAAATACAAAACCACATTGGACAGTTCCAATGGCTTTTCCAGCTATAATATAGTGCCAGAAAAATGAGACTTAATGGTATTTAGCACTTTAGGAGTCCAGCAAAAATTCTGCAGACTTCCCAGGGACTTCCTCCCCTTAAGTGGAACTTACTTATGAACTAATGACACCATCATTGGGTAATATTGCACGTGAATGAATGGATTTATGAGAGGAAGGTCTCTGTTTGTGAACACCTTGAGCTGCAGCACATACAGTTGTGAGAAGTTTTACTTATGTGATGTCTAATATCTTGCAGCAGCCTTTGTTGATTGTGTGTGTTTGAGAAATAGTTTCACTGCTGCTGCCAGTATGGCACTGCTGCAATGTTTGAGGCAGTGAGCAAGTTCTGCATGGTGCTGATGTAACTGTGTGTAATGTAACTGGTGCTGATGTTCTGTGTGTTTTGGTACATGTGCACCTGTGTATACTCTGCATATTGTGAGCAAATCTAGATACACTGCTGACTGTGCTGTACATGTCGCGTATATTTAATACAGTTTGTAGTGTTGCTAGTATCATATATCTTTTGTTAGTAAGAAAAGCTTGCACTGTTAAGGGACAGTTTGGAGTATCTTCTATTTATTTCTTAATTTTTACTTGTGAACTTGTAAAAAGCAATAGAGCTACGCTGCGGTCCTTTGAAATGCAACTAGAGTGGAACATGTCAAAAATAGTTGAAGTCTAACTGTGCGAGAATTGGTATTCTTCAATCGCTGTCTGTGTAATTCAAGGCAATCAGTCATATGCTCACCTGAAAAGAGTTTTCTGACCTCTGGTAAGGGTTTGTGACATGCTCCACATGTCCATACATCTGAGGGTCAATCTAGTATTGCTCAGTAGTCGCATCAGCGGAACAATGTAGATACTGAACAGTGACCGTGGCAAGGAGGAGATTTAAGGTATGCCACATGTTTAACTCATAAATGGATGACACTGCTGCTTCAGTCCACACCTGTTGCCGGTGGTCTGTGAAGAGGGAGCAGATTCCCTTTAGTGTATTGTGGTCCACGGTTGCATCAGCCCCATAAGTGCAGCATGCGCATCTTCATCTAGACCAATAAGGAGTTGGTGTCTGATGTTTATTAGAACGGTTTTGTGTCCTTTCTCAGTCTGAAACCTGACTGATTGAGGATGTATTCATGTCCCAAGTCGTCTTGAAGTTGCCTTGTGACTTCTCTTTCTTGTAATTTACTCGATAGGGCCGCCTTACCAAAAGTTGTTGTGGGTCTGACCTCGATTTCGTTCAGAAAGACGTAATGATGGCAAATTTTATAGGGATCTGGACAGTACCTTTTGTGAGGGAAGCATTCTTCCTGTTTGTGACATTAACAGCAAGGTATGGGAAGAAGTGTGTCCTGTGGATGGCACCACACAGGGATGGCAGGGTAGCTTAGATTTCTTTAACTATAAAAACAACAAAACTATTTTTCTACGCTATTCCTATTATATACGTCACACAGCTTATGTACGCCCATCCAATACCTGGCCTCTCTGAAGAGAGCACGCAGCGATGGTCAGCTATGTGCGAGTGTGTGAAGGGGTGCACAGCGCTGAAGGAGGTTACAATGGATTGAGAGGGGGTGACGGGTGAAATAACTTGCAATACCACCTACCATCGTCCTGCCCTAACAGCCCTCATAACGCATTAATTTGCTAAAATGTGAGGGACAGTGCAGCAGCAAAAAGTGGATTGAAAGGATAACGCCAATAGTGTGGGTAATGTAATGAAGGGAGTGGCTTAAATAGCGTGCAAAAAAAAATGTGTGCTTAGCTTAGTGTGCTGCCCCACTTGTATTTTGGCAGTTTCTGTCATTGCATCCAGATATATGATACAACGAGTAGCAGCATCAGGCCCGGCTCCAGGAATTTTTATTTGGGTGGGCCAAGGGTGCATTTGGGTGGGCCACTGTGGGCTTGATTTGTTGCATATATTTCTGGGCAGGCCTCCTTCAGGGCCCTCCTTTGTCTCTTCTTAGTCTTGCAAAGTCCAGTAAAACTGACTCTTTTCCAAATCTCTTTCTAAATGTAATCACTCTCAAAAAGTGTTTTTTCCATGTAATGTTCCTTTGATGGGAAGAGGAGGTTTCTGAGGTGGGAGTATCAGGCAAGTGACACTTCTCGGGCTCCCTCTGTGCGAGACTTCAGGGAGAATCCCTCTTAGTTACTACCTCCACCTGACCCCAGACTCTGCAACACACTCCCTTACAGGCTTGAATATCCACTACTTCTCTCGAGTGCACATTATGTCACAGCTGACCTCGGGCCCCAGCCCCATATCAGGCACAATTGGGCTCCACTTTCATTTTGCCCGGTAAAAACATTAGAAAAATCACCTTCACACTTAAAACATTGAATATAGCAGTAAATGTAATAAGCACACCCTTTAAAGTATGTTCCACAGTAGCCCTTATGACCTGACTGCTAATTAAATAAACAAAAACAGAAAGGCCATGACAGGCCCGCCTTTATCGCTGATGCGAAAGTCTTATTTGGCGCCACACCAATAACCTCTTTCTCCTTAAATACCTTTACTACCACCTTCCGAAAGTGCCCCTCATCCCTCCATGACCCCCCTATTGACCTCCTCCTCAGATTTCCTCACTGCCTCACGCCACAAGTGCCCCTCATAGCCCCATAGACTCTCCCCCTCATGACTGCCTCCTTGGAGACCAGTACCCCTTATCTCTCTGTAGCCCCTCTGTAGCCCCTCCCACGCATGACCTCATTGTCAGACTCCCTCACTACCACCCTCCACCAGTGCCCCTCATCTCTCCCCCTCCACCCCATGACCTCTTCCTCGGATTTCCTCACTGCCACCCTCCGCAAGTGCCCCTCATCTCTCCGTAGCAACTCCCCCTCATGACCTCCTCCTCGGACTCCCTCTCTGCCACCCTCCAACAGTGCCCCTCATCGCTCCATAGCCCCTCCCACTACCTCCTCCTCGGATTCCCTCATTGCCACCCTCCAACTGTGCCACTCATCTTTACGTAGCCCCTCTCTCATATGCATTTCATTTGTTGTATAGTGCTACTCATATCAGTGTAGTGTGTGTCAGTACTTTACATCACACACACATTATACAGAGACAATGAATCATACAAGTATGTAAATCAGTCTATAGGCAATGTCACATAAACCAATGAGGATTACAAGGTGTATGAATCACATGTCATCCATACTGGTGGGTGGGATATTTTAAGAGGGTTTGGTCTGGGGAAACAAAATCTTAGGATTTAAAGAGTATTCCATGGGGGTCAGCTTTACTGATAAAAATGTATATCTGTCCAAACATACTCATTTTAGCAACATTAGAATAACGAAAGAATGGGGAAGTTCTAACTATATCACAAAACAAAAAATGCGAAGTACTAACTATACCATTCATGTTTGTAGGCATCTCTTAGATGACAGTTCGTAGGTCACTGTCCTATGATACGATTGTAACTTCTGAACTGCAAGTAACACGAGGATCTCTGACAAACGCAGAAACCCACTGAGCTATCCAGATACAATACAGTTCATCTGCATTTAAAAACTACTAACAGACAATTGATTGCTCTCCAGAATGATCATTAATCACCAGCGTTATCTGGGCATTTTGTAATATCTTATTGCTGTCCTGCACCGGCCATGATCAAGATAAAAACCGTTTAAATGAAGCACACACGAAGTATGTGTCCTGCTGGGCCCGTGCAGATTTCAAAAAGAAAAAAAATGTAGCAACACGTTCTCTTACCTACTCCATTAGTCAAACTTTGTGTCACAGCCTGATGTGATAAGCCACTGCAGGGGTTAGGAAAGGTGACTAAGAATAAACAAATTTCTTTTCGCATGAGCTGCGTAGAAAAAGAACGCAGCAGGACAGTAGGCAAAGGTTACCAAAGGTTACCAGTGTCAAAGAAAGGATTCGTCACCTTTCCCCATGCCGAGATGAAGGGGTGAAAAAAGTAAACAAAGCCTCGTTAACATGTTAATGGTCTTCAAAGACCTGTGAAGTACTCGGGTGCAGGGCTGCGATAACCTCTAAAACTGTCTGTGTGTGTGTGCCCAGGAAAGCTGTCTCGGCCCGGGCTGACACACACGACTTGCGCGTTGAGCGCCTGCTTTCAGCCCTCACTACTGAGGGCCAAGGCTACTGTTTGGGTGGGCCAGGCTTATATTTGGGGCGGCCTGGCCCACCCGGCCCACCCGCTAGAACAGGGCCTGAGCAGCATATTGACAATAAGTCGGGTCTATTGCTTTTGTCAATGGTTGTTAGTTGCATAAGATAAATAAGCAGCAACGATGGCTTGGACTATAGTATGGAGAGTGGGCTAGGACACATGTAAGGGAAAAGGGGGGAACATTACCTACAGGATGAGTGAGGTGCAAACAACGTGCTGCAGGCGGAGGAACAGGAGGCATTCTTCAGTAAAGAGGTACACGCCACACGCCCCCCAAAATGAGCGCAGTCCACAAGAACGGGAAAAGAATGCTGGTAACACAAACAACAAGCGATGCGTGCTGTGTGCTGGGGGAGAGGGAGGGCCATTAAAGGAAGGGGCAGAGAGGAGCCTGTGAGAACTCACGCCGAAAGTTAAAAGAAAAGCAGAGATCAAAGGAAGGGTGGGAGGGACATTGACGAGGGAGCAGGTGTTGAGTGGAGATGTAGGTGCTTTAACAATGAGTAAAAAGAAAGTTACAAAGTTAATTCTGTTGTAAAGAGCTGTGAAGTACATGGGTGCAGCTGTGTGTGTGTCTGGGATGCAGAGCATAAGGGGGATGGATGGGTGAGGAGGTGTGCTGAAGCATGGTGATCTGAATACGTGGCCGTAAGCCAGCAGAGGCGGAGCGTGCGCTTGAAGTGGCTGGGAACATCAAAGTGGCCGATAAAAGTCCTCCCAAAGGCTGCAGGCGGACAAATGGTGCACGTGCCCGGAGCACATGCACTGTGCCTGATCTGCCTGCAGACTTTGGGAGCATTTTTGAGAGCCCCTTACTATACTCTCGCAAACATTGCTAACGCAATAGCTATAACAAGACCTAAACTTCAGAACAATACACAAAGAAGTACAAGCAAAGTGTTAATGTAAAAAAGGAAATACAAACAGGTACCCATTTAGTGGCAGATTTGTACAAAAGGAAACCAGAAAACCTGGATAAACTTTGGCTTCCCTGTTTAAAATGTGTGGCCTTAGGCTTAAAAAAAACTTTTTTCTCATTATCCTGTATGAAAGCACTTTCAAATATGTG
Organism: Lissotriton vulgaris; assembly: GCF_964263255.1. Taxonomy (NCBI): domain Eukaryota; kingdom Metazoa; phylum Chordata; class Amphibia; order Caudata; family Salamandridae; genus Lissotriton; species Lissotriton vulgaris. The sequence goes on along the minus strand of NW_028243295.1, from coordinate 180,320 downwards.
AGTTCAGAATAACAGTTGCACAAAAAACCTTTTGTGTTGGATTTAATAGACTATACAGACCCTCCAAGAATTTGCAATTTGCAAAACAATTGCTAAATGAGCAGTTTTGTAAAAAGGCCGTGATTTTTACAAAACTGCCCACGAAATGTGGAGAAAGCGATTATTTGTTTATTGCGAGCAATAATTCTGGAGACTGCCTTCTTCTGAGGGAGTGCTTAGGGCCAGATGTATGACTCATTTTTGCATGCGCAAACGGGATTACGACCTGTTTGCACATGCAAAAATACCAGTGGGCCATTTACAAACCCTACTTAGCGAATCGTAATTTAATTGTGATTCACTAAATATGATTTGCGACTCGCTATTAGGAAGGGGCGTTCCAAAGCATTCCCTTCCTAATAGTGACTCCCTACCCTATGTAAGCATATTTTGCGACCACAATTGAGGTTGCAAAACACTTGCAATTTACCGCCCTCTTCAAGAGGATGGTGAAGCATTCTGAAAAGAGAAGGGGTCCCTTAGGGTCCCCTTACCCTGTGTGAATGTTGGGGAAAATATTTTTTAGGGACAGGCAGTGGTCCCAGTGATCACTATCTGCCCTTAAAAAATGAAACGAAAACGTTACATTTTTCTTTTTTTAAATGCAGCCCATTTTCCTTTAAGGAAAATGGGCTGCATTTTTTAAGAAACTGCTTTATTTAAAAGCAGTCCCAGACATGGAGGTCTGCTGAGCCTACCAGGCCACCTTACCTGAGAGAGCCAGCCATTCCCAATGGGGTCGCAAATTACGAGTGCCTCATGAATATTGATGAGTCATGCAATTTGCGACCCTATGGGGAATCGCAAACAGTGTCTCTTACACTGTTGCTCATTGGCATTAGCGACTCGCAAATTGCGACTCGCTAATGCAAATGATTGTACATCTTTCCCTTAGAGCTTTCAATCAAGCGCCCTTCAAGGGCACCAAATATAAGGCCCAAATTCACGTATGTGTTGAGAGATGAGGAGCTTTGCAATGCGAGTTACACAAAAAAAGCTCTCTCTTGTTTCGTCTTTACCACTAGTTCTTTATAAGGTGGAAATTATCTACTGCCATCCTGTGGAATTAAGCCTGCAACACGCCTGCTTACTACTTGAGAATGCTGGACTACATCACCCAGAATGCTCTTGCTTTCTACAATCATGAGAAAGAAGACTACAAAGGATCCAAACTTTTATTCGGAGGACATTGAACCTCCTGAATGAGGCCTTAAATTGAGTAATTTTACAGCTCAGGACTGACCAGTATTCAGAGTTATCGTGGCAGGGGCAGCAATGTGGGGTTATCAAGGTGGTGCGATGCTCCTCTGCCTTAAACCTCCCTGCATGTCCCAATCCTGACAGCACAGAAACTAATGTACTGTGCTGGCCATGCCCATAAGTTACCCGCTCTCCATTTGGAATCAATTGTACAGACAGGGAGGCAGGGTAACATTATTTAACTGCACCCACCACCATTAATTCCAGTCCCTTGTAGGTCTAAGGTTTCTTTTTTGCGCAGTGTACAACCTGGGTTTTAGGCAGGGCCACTGGAATTATGTGGCAAGGGAGTACTAAATAATAGAGCAAGAAAAGGCAATTTACGTGGCGTAATGGGGCACATCTTGTGATAGTATCACTTTATTATTTTTTCATGTTTACCTTTTGTAAACCTGTCTGGGTAAAGATTTCATCTCATTAGTGCCAGTTTAACAACTAAATACAGCATTAAGCAACACAAAAGGAACCATCTAACTTTAGCAACAGTCAATCCATTGCATGGGAACACATTTCACAACCTCTTTAGTAACTTTTGATTGGGATGGGCAGAACTCACGGAGTAGAAATTTGGTGGATTTACATCAAAACTCAGCAGAATTCTGCAGAGTTCAGCAAATGGTCAGAATTAGGCATGTTGCCCTGCTCATGCTGATTTTTAGCGCTGGGTGCTCGTTCTGCGCTGAAAATTCAGCACAAACGGCACTATGCTATGCGTCAGAGGGTGCTGCTTTTTCATTTGATTTTGCTGCCACTGGGACTAAAAGGTAATTCAGATGGGAATAACAGCGGTTGTTCATGGAGTATTGAGTATATTGTTTGTCATTTATATGCCATTTCCGCCATGCATCGCTGAGACCAACTGAGTCAGCCCAGCTGGCCAGGGCTGTGGATCTTGAAGCCGAAAGGTGCTGTCAAGTAAAGGGGGGGGGGCCCTCAGCCCCCCGCACGTATGGCGGGGCGCAGGCCTCACCTTCCCCCTGCATCCTCGGTGGTGGGGCATGCCCCTTCGCAGCGTCTTGATGACGCGGCGGGAGCGCCCCACCACTGATTGGTGTCGGCTCTCCCGTTTGACCCAGAAGTAACCAGACTGCTTCCGGGTCAAAGGGCGCCCTCAGTGATTATTTTAGACATGGGTGGCAACAATTTGGTTAAATTGGGCAGGAGGGTGCTGATGGAAGAGATAATCTCAGTAGCGGGTTGGCTAGCAAAAATACGCACAGGCTGCACCATAGTGTGGTCTCAGTTGATTCCTAGGCTGCAATGGAGGGGGGGTGAATCTGTCAGGGCGTTGAATCACTCGGTAAAGAGGATCAACAACAAGATAGAGAAGTTATTTTGATCCCCTCGATAGCAGAATATTCCACATGGGTGCATCTGGGGGAACATTTCTACTTACAGGATGGGGTCCATCTGACTAGAGAGGGCAACAAATTACTGACAAAAAATATTTCGGTATGGCTGGGAGTTTTTTTTTAGGTGGGCATGACCTTTCTGAGTGGGAGGTTTTGGTGGGGCCAGATAGTCGGGCAACTACGCTGGCCTGTGGTGGTAAGGTCATGATCGGTGAGCAGTCAATTTAAGGTCCTTAAAGGGGTGTCACCATTCTTGAATGGGGTCGCCATGGGGAGGGGCCAATGGTCTCTCCTAGAACTCCAGGGCCCAGATATCCGCTTGGTTGGATGGGTGCGGGGGAGGGAGTCACACTTTCTTTGGGCTGGTTAGCCACCCCGCACGTACATTGTGACGTCACTAAACGGTGTAGAGTGAAAGGGCCCCCTTTTGTTTTATGGAGTTCATGGAGCGTACGGGGTACCCGGGAGGGGGGAAGTACTCCCCCGGTAAACGGGCCCTCAGCGCATGCGCACTCATACGTGAGGGCGTAGCTAGGTAATAAGGATCTGACACCGGTTAGCGACCTTGCCGTAGGCCCAAAAATGTTAGGTATGCAAAATTCATACGTAGGATGTTAGATTCGGTTAGGAAACACGCTGTATTAGACATTTGTTAAGGTTAGCCCTTTGATACCTGTCTACATTGTAAATCTAATGTCAGTATTTTGCATAACAATGAGTGTGTAAAAATTGTTTTTATTTCAAAAAAATTAATTTGATTTCATGTTTTTAATATATACGGCCGGGGGGTCGTGAGACCCCCTGCCTTCCAAAGAAAAACACCTCTCATGTCTAATTGTTTTGAATTGTTGATGATGGTGGTGCACAAGACAGGGAGGGGGTGGTCGGTAGTCCCAGACCATAACCTCTAGGCATGCGTTCATGACCCCCAATGCAGTGTCCCCTCATGAGTGTCATATGAAAGGGGGATTCTAATAGTAGCTTAGTTACCGGGCCGGACTGGCCGTGCGGGCACCGGGGGTCCCGGTGCGCCACACGGGTGGGGATGGTTTTGGGTCCCTGAGGGGCCGTTTTTGTTACAGGGCCGTTTTTGCAGCATAGCTGCAAAATCGGTCGTGTAACAAAATCGGCCGGAAACCGGCCCCGGCAAAGAGCTCTGTCGCACCTCCAAGGGCACCCCCCAGGGGTGCTTGTGGGGCAGCCGGGCACTTTACCAGGGCCGGTTTTCGTTCCCAGTCCGGCCCTGTTCAGTTACTTCACGAAGGGTACTGTTAGTCATACTGGAGGGGGGGGGGGGTATTTTGCAGATTTATTTAGCGTGAACTCAGCCCTAAGGTATTGGAGCGCTTTACATGAGCACTAGTTACGTTACACAAAGACACATTAATTTTTATGGAAGCACAGGGAGATTAAGTGATTTGCCCAGAATTGCAGGATGTGGAGTCGACCCCAAGGCTCGAACCTTGGGTTCCCAGCTCCAAAGTCGGCAGTCTAGCTGTGAGATCACATCCGCTCCCAATGGAATGGACCAGTTCAGACCTGGTCCTTCATGTGTGCCTGTTATCATAGCAAACCTACCTGGTTGGGACTCCACTGTTGCTGGAGAACTCAGCGAGGACTCCTACAATGCTCCCACAGGGATGCGAAGTGCCTTAGTGTAGTTGTCCATTTTTTCTTGCTTGGGGATCGCCTTGTGTCATAACAGAGGAATGCATGCAGTCGGTTCTAGGGGGTTTTAGTCAGTCCTGAATGAAAGTGTGTGTGTTCCTTCATGGCATAATGTAAAAGACCCAGCAGGTGCAATTGATTGAAACTTGTTATTCTGCTTCACACTGACAACTTCCTCTAGGTTTTTACCACTTAACCGCGGCGGCAATTCCGCCGCGGTGCAGCAGTTTAGCGGAGTGGGCGGGGCACGTCGGTAAACGGACGTGCGCAGCACTACTGAGGTAGTGCGCGTGACGGCCGTTGGCCGACGAACACATGGAAGGGGTTAAGATGCTTCTGTGTATTATGACCAAGGAATAGTACCAGGGTGTTAGGTGTATGCTCAAGTCGACCTATGAGGAATGGCCCAGGTAAGCAGGAGGTGTCCTGTTCATGCAGTCTGTCTCACCTATTTGGATCAGACACTAAGATTCTGAGCCCCAGGGTGCCTGAGGAAGAGGTGTCCTGCCTCACGGATCCAGGAGGCAGTGGTGCCCTGGCCGGGGTGCATACATGGGTGCCAGAACATCCCATGGAGGAATACAGCTCGGTCCAGCGCGTTTAGGACTGGAGCTGTGCTACGGTAGAGCTACAGACACTTTAAAAATGCCTATTTCAAAGTGGAATACTCAGCTAAAACAGTTTCCATTGATTTCAGGCTGAAAATGAATAATTATGAGTAAAATAAATTGCCACAAAGATGCAGCTACATTTCCATATTTGTGCCACCAGTTTCCATAATTGTGCAGCTAAAATTGCTAATCCATACCGCAATTCCTGTAAGGTCTGACTATAATGTTGCTCTTTAATAATCAGGGCAAAGTAGAGGCCCCAGAGCAGGATCTCTTCCAGGCTGCTGTTCGTGGCGTAAAAGGCAAAAGGTAGGAGTTGGACTGTGTCGGCCCCTTGACCACTTGCTGCTGACAGTACAGGCCCTGAAGGAATGAGGTGAGGCTGGGGAGGTTGATTATGGCCTGAGCAGCACCTGGACAGTGTGGGCTGGCATTTTGCCTGTTTTCCTGGGGCGGCCTCGAGGGGAGTGTTGTGCCCTGCCTCTGTTGGACACTGCAGGTGTCTTTCCCGCTTGACAACTGGCGGCCACGGGGAAATCCCTCTGCCTGGGGCTCAGTATTGGGGCTCAGTGTGGTGTGGGTTGGACTGGGGGTGAGCCCGTGTAAATAGACAGACAGCCGAATGAGGAGCAGTGGTCTCCTGAGACAAAACTGGGGACTGTTGGAGTTGCCCCCCAGGGGCGGTGGCCTGAGCAGCAGTGGTGATAATCATAGCAATGGGGGTGCTCTGGAGGTTGGTGGTAGAGAGGCGGGCCTGGGGGCCCCTCCATGGTGGCCATGACTGTGAGTCGTAAAGACTGGCACCAAAGAAACCTTGGAGGAGACTGTGAGTGAGACAGAGGGAGCTACCTTGGAGTTGGGGGGTGTTCCCCAGGCGAGCTTGGCTGCCCCCTGCAGAGGAGGAGTAAGAACCAAAGGAGGTGCTATGTGACTGCTGGGTGCTAGACTCCTTACCCCTCAACTGGCCCATAGAGGGCGACACATTGGGCAGCAGGCCGGTGTGCGCGAAGCCTGCCAGAGGATGAGATCCGGTGGCGACATGCTGCTATCAGGCCATGGCAGTGGCCCGAGTGGCTAAGAGTGCAACTGGAGCCAAAGCAGCAGGGGTGATGGAGGTGTGTTTGGAAGAGGCCTCTGGAAGGTGTTGGAGGGTCACTTCCTGGACTGGTCGGAATTCTTTGGTGGTGGAGTGAGCATTCAGGGGGGCCTTTTGTGACTTTGGGGAGCGGGCCCCCTGCTTCTTGTTTGGCCTGGAAGGGGTAACCCCCACCCTATGAGAGATGGTTGTAGGAGGTGGGGACTGCTGCTAGTGGTGGTGAGGGGGCCTGGAGTGATCACCCTCAGTGATGGTGTGCACTAAACAAGGGGGCCAGCCTCTGGTGAATGGTGCAGCAGGGGCCTTTGAATCGGCTGGTCCAGCTATGGTATGGAGGCCCACATGGCCACAATACAGTCCACTATTCAAGATACGAAGGACGCTTTGGAAGACAAGACTGGGGCTGTGGTAATTGATGTGGGCCTCTTGCAGGTGACCTACTCCAAATTGGCTGTGAGGGTCATGGATGTGAAATCTACTGCAGAGCAGCTGCCCCCTGCGGAGGCAGATCATGAGGTCTGCCTGGCTGCAGAAGGAAGTGGAGGTCCTCTTGGCAAGGTTGGCGGATGCAGAGGGGAGAGCCCGCCGGAACAATGTGTTACTAGTGTGAGTCCTGGAGAAAGTGGAGGGCCCCTCGACAGAACTTTTTGTTGAGAATTGGTTGGTTTCTAAGACAATGGAAGGCAAAATGACACCACTGTTTTTGGTGACGAGGGCCCAGAGAGTCTCTGGCCTGCCCCCGGCCCCTGGAGCACCGCCCAGACCCATTTTACCTTGCCTTCTTACCTTCATGGATTGTGACTATATCCTCCAGGTGGCCCGAGCACATTGGCCCTTGCGGATTAAAAACAGTTCAGTGATTATTTACCAGGCCTACACATCAAAGGTCCAGCGTTAGCATGAGTCTTTCTTAGTGGTCAAGAGACACTTTCGACATTTCCAGCTTAAGTATGACGTTCTGCTGGATGTGTGATCTGCTGAGCTGTGGAATGGCCGCTCTGTGAGTGAGCTCCGCCGGATGAGAAATAATCCTTTGCTTATCCGTGCAGGAGGAGAGCTAATGTTGAGCTAAAGTTCGAACAATAACAGCGGAATTCTTCCGGAACCAGATGCCGTAACTTGCATCTGCGGGCCCCGCTCTGGCGTTGTGCTGTGCGACCTGTTGTCAGGAGACCGATCACGGAGGCAAGTCCAGATGCTGTGTGGGAGGGCAGCCTCTGAAAATCGAGCCCATGGCTTCTGGCGAGGTACAGACCTCAGCCGCGGAAAAGAAGACGTGATCCCACTGCACTGGTGACTTTGAGTGTGGCGCTAGATATCGCTGTGGTGCTGCTCGGCCCCGCTGAACACTTCCCTACACATGCCCTGATCGCTACAGGTGAGGCGAGGAGGTGGCATTGCAGTGCCTTGTGGATTGTAGGCACCATTTTGCGCCGCGCCACATGTGAGCCTGGCTCAGCTCTTTCTGGCGAGATGTGCAGACATTGGAACTGATCTCCCCATATTAAAGGGCAAACGGCACAGTTATGCACTTTTGAAAACCCTATTCAGTGTGTGCCATACCCTGGGCTCTGAAGCGCGCGCTGGCTTGGCCCCGAGACACTGAACACCGCGCGGCGGCCATCTTGCACGAAGAACATGGGTGAAGGAGTGCTGTGGAGGTACGTCTGGGGTGCATAAATAGAACCTGGAGGACAATCACGGTGAACATGCTGGGCGCCACCTTGCACTATCAACTTGGCACTTTGTTGAGGAGCTGCCAATACTCGAAGAGTGGAGACGATTCCAACGGGTATATTCGGTTGCTGGTGATGGTGTGAGGTGATACCCCTCGTTCCCCTGGGGGCTGAGACTGTGCATTAACCCACGACATTTCGATAACGGCTGACAGGCACGTGAGAGAAGGCAGTGAGAGTGTGCCCTGCGCCTTGCTAAAGAGAGAGGCTCTGATGCTGAGATGGTGGACACCGATAGGCAACATGGGAAAACAAGATGCCAAACAACTGAAGATAAACTTTGACCAACGGAGGATGACTCGGCTCACGGAATCTGATCCAGAGATCCGTGGAGCTGCACACAGATGATCAAGGGGAAGACCTCCAGACACTCATGCTTGAAATGAGGTCAAGCCTGCGCAACATTGACACCAAGCACTCACCACACAACTGGAATCAGTCAAGTCCCAGGTGTGAACCCACAAACATAGACTTAACTTGCTTGAGAATAAACAATCTGACTTCCACATATTTCAATTGGAAACGAAAGAACAACTTCTACAGATGGATAGAGTATTGGGGCTAATTTGCTCCAAGAACCAAGATTTGGAGGATAGGTCTCGCCGAAACAACTTACATATCACAGGTATACCGGAGACCTCAGCCATTGCCAAGATGGAGACCTACTTGGCTGATTTACTCCGGGAACTGTTTGATACTCACCTCTCCCCTGTCTTTGCCGTAGAAAGAGCTCACTGTGCTTTGGGTCCCAAACCACCGGTCGGGGCCCCACCCCGGCCCATCTTAGCACGGATCCTTAACTACCAGGACTGAGACTTGATTTTGCACCAGGCGTGTGAGATGGGGAAAGTTATGCACAAGGGCAATCAGATCTCTTTTTATGCTGACTTTACACCAGTGGTCCTGCATAACCTGGGTTAGCAATTCTTTGTGTTCAGTGTCCCAATAAAAAACCCTCATTCACGTGCAGATGGTAGAACTAGCGGTATATCTTGATTCTCCGCTCTACTATTAATCACGTGACAGCATCATCATGGGGTTAGTGCTCGTGCTTCCTCGACCCGGAGGTATATCACTGGTTAGTGCAGTAGTGGTCAGGGAGACACAACTTGTGCTGTCTCTTCCGTTCCGGGGCCAGAACGGAAGAGTCAGCACAAGTCTCACTACACCATTCCACCCTGGTCCTGAAGAAAGCCCACCTGACCCACAGAGGCAACATAAGGGCTGAAACATGTCAACCATTTTTTTAACACCTTAAGTGTGGGAGATCCGTAACTAAACCTCATTACGCACTACAACAATTTTTTTAAATAATATCTTGAATCCAGATCGATTAAACTGACACCTGGCTGTTCGAATATTTTTTAAGTCACTTTAGCCTATGACCCCCGTATCCCTGATCACTACTGCACTAACCAGGGATACACCTCCGGGTGGAGGAAGCATGAACACTAACCCCATGATGATGCTGCCACAAGATTAATAGTAGAGCGGAGAATCAAGATATACCGCGAGTTCTACCATCCGCACATGAATGAGGGTTTTTATTGGGACACTGAACACAAAGAATTGCTAACCCAGCTTACGCAGGACAAGTGATCCATTCCCCACTTGATTGTTTGATATGGACTAAGGAAGCTGAATGGATCACAGCTTCTTCTTTCTCCCTCCATTTTGATTATGTTTACACCAGTGGTGCAATCGGCGAGACGTGGGTTCCTGCCTGCAAAGCGGTTCATTTTGCAGGCCCAAGTCCCCTACTCATTATTGTATCCCGCTAAACTTAAAGATGCACATGATGGTTCTACCCACTTCTTTACTGATGCAAAGTCCGCCCTCAAATTTGCAAAAAAACATAGGGGGTAAGCAGTCGAAGCATGGCTCCAAATCGGCGGAAACTCAGCTAAGTGACAATGACTGATGGCTCTCCAGCCATTCCACGTTCTATGTTCTGGATGTTTCTTATGGTTTGTGCAGATTGGAGCCCTATTTGACATTCTATTTTCTGATGGCCACTACCTGCTATAACATGTACCCCTGTATTCAAATGTGTTTCTTCTTAGCTGGTTTCCCCTAAGGTGGATGGGTGGAACCTGCCTCTGCGGGGGACTGTATATATCTATGCTATGAACTGGGGGGCTTATGCAGTATGTCTACCAAAGGATCGACACACTAGACTGGGCAGAGGTATAGAACCTTTGGGCTCCAGCCAGACCTTAATGCTATGTATATGATATCCTGGAATCATGCCCTGCTTTTGATTTGGCTCTCTACAGTATCTTGGCCACCCTGCCATGGCAGGGAAGTGTGCCGGCGTTCTCTCATCCCTATGGGAGGTTTCCCGGGTACTCAATGTTTTTCTATATGTTTATGGGAGGATTATCTACAACCTGATTGGGGGGTTGGAGTGGGTGGAGGGTTGGGAATGTTGTGTTTTTAGCCAGTATAACCATCTGAGTTTTGTCTGATTGCACTGTTAGATTTAAGAATGGGTTGTGCTGCCCTCGTCTCATTGTTCTCTTGCACTTTGCACTGTTCGACACCACGCTAACAACCTGAATTTTCTCACATGGAACATCTGGGAATTGAATGATGGCAGGAAGTCCAGGCTCGTGCATGCTTACCTAGCGAGGCACAATATAGACATATGTCGACTGCAGGAGACCGGCCTTAATGTCATGCCATCCCTGAGGCTGACATTACAAAGAGGGGGGTTGAACCCATGCAGTCGCGGGGACCTGGGCGATATCTAGTACATATGAAATGGATCCCCGCAAGAGAAAAACATGTTGTGTCAAATAACCAACAAGTATGATTTATACAATTTCATAGAAATAATTCCAAAAAGGGGAGAGATTCAATCTGGGTACTGTAATTTATTAGCAATACCTCGATAGTAACATAATCAAACGATTTTGTGAAAGCCCCAGAGTGGAGAGGGGAAAGGGGGGGGGGGAGAAGTGCTTGAGGGAGTGTAAAGGAGGAATGAGCACAGTTAAGAAGACAAGTGACAGGTACAACAATTTCCAGCAAAGTCAAATTAATACAGATACATATGCCCGAAAATCAGGGCACACAATGATGACTAACTGAACAGATAAACTTTCAACGGACACACAGTCAATTAGAAGCTATGAAGGGCTTGTGCCGGAAGTTTCAAGAGAAAGCCGTCGACGTTTCGACCCCTGTATGTAGGCTATGTTCAGTCCTTGAGTGGGGTCTTCATCAGGACAAAGACAAGGGAAAATGAGGGGCAAACCTGTCAGATAAATTAATGATTGAATTAATGAGTGTGTTTATTATTAAACTGTTACAACATGGTCAATTGATTTAGACCATGAGGAAAGTTACATAAACAACTTAAGATCAAGCAAATTACCATGGAGTCGTGGCCCGACTGGGCTCAGGACGTGAAAATGTGATGGACTGTGCGTAGGTCACATGTCGGTCACGGCGTGATTTATTCACAATGCTATAGAGGAGAAAGAACGGTATACACCTGTTACAACGCAACTTTTACAACTACCTACTATTATAACGCAACTTTTACAACGCATACCATTACAACGCATTGCGCTGGGGGGCGCTCTAGGATAGGGAATATGTATAATTTACTATCCAACACCTTCCCTAGTGTCCACGGGGACTGGAGTTAGAATAGTAAATTATACTTACCACTATCCAGCACCTCAAAGCGCTATGCGTTGTAATGGTATGCGTTGTAATGGTCGCGTTGTAAATAGTAGGTAGTTGTAATGGTATGCGTTGTAACATGGTACATCCGAAAGAACAGCCAGTGAGAGTCCTATATATCACTGTTGATTAAAACAACCAGATTATTTAGTTAAAATCTATGTCTAATCTGGTGAGTGAAGGTAAGAGGAGTACCTAAGATGTTGACGCTAGTGGATGGGCTCCACCGCCATTAAAATTAGTGTCTAATGAATTTAAACTGTTTGTAGAGCAAAATAACGCGAAACACAAGTTCCAATATTGCAAACTAGGGCTAGCAGATGTCTCAAAACAACGGAATTGTTGTGAGAGTCAAAGCATGAAACAAAAGCCATTCCTTAGATAATACCGATAAGCGAGTACTTGACATACCTGTATTTGAATGGGAGGCAGTAATACAAATTTCCAGAACGTTTGTCCAATTGAATTCAACGGAGCCGCAGAGTCAAAAAAGTCTGTCGGCAGCCGATGGCTTGCAGACAGCGTGAGTCGTGCTGCCACAGTTACACATCCAATGAAGGTTAATCTGAGGGGGAGCAAGGATTAAGGACATTGATATGAGTAAAGCTTCGGGGTTTATTTAACAGGGAAAAGAAATTTCCGTATTACGATTGCGGTACTCCTCACTTAATAAACTCAAAGCCAATTGAGATTAGATTTGTCAAGGGGCAAGTATACCAAAGGTACGATGTGCGTGAATGCTCGACATACCTTTATCGTAAATCCGCAGCCGAAAGCTTGCAGAAAGCGTTGGTTAAATCCCTGAGGCTGAAGCACAACAGTTGGAGCCTTGTCTACTCCTCCATATATTCCAATTACTCCTGAGGAGTAGCAGTTTTGGTTAAGCGGGGCTTGGACTGGAGAGAAAGGGAACTACATAAGGATCCTGAGGGCAGATTCATTATCATACTGGGCACATTGAGTGGGGTTTCCATTGCGATAGTAGCAATATCCGGCCCCAACGTGGACTTCCCTAGTTTCTTCCAAGACATCTGGGCTAGTTAAATGCCATAATTTCAGATGGAGACTTAGTTGATATCAGGAGCTGTAGACACCCTGCGATTAGAGAAGGCACTTTTATCTCCGAGCATCACCGTGCCTGGTTCCGCTTGAATTTTTGACTGGTTTCTCGCGTTGTGGCCATGTGGACCATTGAGGTGTCTTATCTGCCGAGATCCCTGTCGGATCATCTCCATGCCTTTTGAAGTTGGCGCTTCCGGAGTCCCCTCCACATACATTCTCTTGGTGGCTCCCAACACATGCCCTGTTAGATGAGGCTTTTAAGGAGGAAATAAGGACAGATATAACCGATTACTTCACCCTCAATGCCGGTTCGGTAGACCCGGAGGTCTCCCTCTGGGAGGCATTTAAGGTGCTTCGTGGAAAAGGGGTGTGCACCGCCTGTTTATAAAATACTTTTACTGTGCTGGCATGGGAATCACTCCCCTCCCGGAGTGTGTGTCAAAGTACTATCTGGTTGCGCACCTATGAGCCCATAGGTGTGTCTCCCATGGCACCAGTGTTTGTTGCTGTTAAATCCAGCTGAAGTTTTATTCACAAATAAATGAAGTTCCAAGCAAAAGGTGGTTTTGTTCAAAATAAATTGTATTTCCAATTAGTTCAAATGCTATCACATTATTGATTCATAGCATGTAGCAACAATCCTGTTTTGTTCCTATGCATTTCGGTGAGTTAATCACCTTCGTCAGGGAACATCTACAAACAAACGAAATGTGTACATTGTAACCATTTGTGATAGAACCATGTTTAAATCATTTGCTTCACTCAAAATTTAAACTATATGTGTAGCGCGTTATGAGCATGCTTATAGCGATTAACAAGGGTTTTCAGGAGCTGGTGGGGAATGGTCGACATTGTTTTTTAATACGCGCTGTCTGTGAACTAAGCCGGTGGACTAAGCTGTTACGTTTAGCCGTGTCGGTTATTCTCTGCTCTAGCGAGGGTTGGGGGTCGCGTTGCCGCTTACGCGTGGGTTATGTTAATCTATTCATAGCTCACCGTGTGTTGCTCGTACTATCTCTCCGTTAATGCCCGAATGGTCTGGTTCAATGGTGTACTCGCTTTCGGGTTCAGAAAACGCCGCGATGTATGCGCATGCGCTGTGGGTGGCTATAAAGGTGTGGTTTATTTAAAGGTATAAGTTTTTTTTGTGTCGTTTTTTTTAAACTAACGTGTTGTTGACAAACCAAAAACTTTAGTTCACGAGATGTCAAGTAATACAATATATGTTACAGGTAGAGTTCAATCAAAGCGCCACTGTTAAAGTTTCCAAGCTGTTCTATTTGACAGTTCCACATAGTAAATGCGGCGTAATCACATGAAAATCATTACATTACAAATAACACAAAAGTTCTGTCCGATCATTAAGCCCATGTGGCTTGAGGCAGTTCAAGTAGTATATCCAATGATTCTCTCTTTTGAGCAAGTTTTTTTTGTTCAATGGTCCTTCTTTTCTTGGTACAATCTCCAGGATGCATGCTCTCAGTTGGTTTATGTTATGGCGTTTTTCAGTGAAATGGGTGGCTACAGTCGATTTGGTGGAGTGTGTTCTGATGTTACTCTTGTGTTCGGTTAATCTCACTTTTAGTTTTCTTTCAGTGTGTCCCACATATGCACTTCCACATGGGCATTTTAAGAGGTACACCACATTGGTGGTGTCACAGCTGGCATTCACTTTGAGTGGTATTTTGTGTCCTTTCATGGGGTGATTTATGGTTGACCCCTTCATGATGTTATGGCAGTTTGCACAGTTCAAACAAGGTACCGTTCCTCTGTATACTTGGTGAGGTGTAGTTTGTTTCGGTTGTTTCAATAGTTCACCTAAGTTCTTGCCTCTTGTATGTGCGAATAGAGGTTGTTGATCGAATATGCCATTAAAGTCACTTTCCATTTGCACGATTTGCCAATTCTTGTAGATGATTTTCTTGAACTGCGAGCTTACATTCGAGTATTTACTTACACACGTTATTCTCTGTGGTTTTGTGATGGTTTTATAAGTCAATAGATCTTGTCTGGTTTTAGTGAGTGCTCTTTTCTGGGATTTCTGGATCGTTTCTTCTGGGTATCCTCGGGAGGAGAATCTGTCTGCCATGATTTGGAGTTGTTCTTGGCACTCTTGGTCCTCAGATACCACTTTCATAACCCTAAGAAATTGGGTGAATGGGAGGTGGTGCTTCAGCGTTGTGGGATGGTAGCTGGTGTAATGTAATAAGTTGTTCTTGTCTGTGGGTTTTCGGTATAAGTTTGTGGTGATGATGCCATTGTTTAATGTTATTTCCACATCTAAGTATTGGATAGTTGTGTTGTTGATCTTCCATGTGAATTTTATTCTCTCGTTTTTCTCATCCAATATCATCAATTGCTGTACCAATGATTCCTGTGTTCCTTTCCATATGATGAACATGTCATCAATGAATCTCATGTAGGCTAACAGATGTGTCGCCCACTCTTGGTCATTATAGATGTGTTCCTCCTCAAAAGCTCCCATAAACAGATTTGCGTACGCCGGTGCGGCGCAATTTCCCATGGCTGTACCATTTAGTTGAATATACCAGTGTTTGTCATAGGTAAAATAGCTGTTCATCAAGGTGAATTCCATCAGTTGTAACAAAAAGAGTTGTAGGTCCTGCGGGTAAGTACTTTGTAGTAAGGCTTTTTCAATGGCCTCTAGGCCTTCTCTGTGTGGTATGGATGTATATAGCGTTTTTACATCTACGGTGGCCATGATGCAGTCTGATTCCATTTTGACTGCTTGTAACTTTACCAAAAAGTCTGTGGTATCCTTTATGTAAGAAAGATTTTTTGTGACCAAAGGTTGCAGGTACTTATCAATAAATTTACCCACTGGTTCGTGTATACTCAGTTTGGTGGATACGATAGGCCGGCATGGTGGTTTGTTTAGATCTTTATGCACCTTAGGTACTAGATATATGGTGGGACTCTTAGGGTTCTCTTGCAGAAGGTACTATTTGGTTTTTTCATTGATGATTCCTTTGTCGGTAGCTTGTTTCAACAAGGTTTGTAATGTTTTGCGTATGTCCATCGTTGGGTCATGGTTTATTTCCATGTATGTGTGAGTGTCACTTAGGTGTGTTTGCATGGCTTCCTCATAAAACTTCTTGTTCATTACAACCGTTGCTCCTCCTTTGTCTGCTTTTTGGCAGATTAATTCTTTGTTGTTTGCTATACTTTCAATGGCTCCAAATTCCTTTTTCGACATGTTCAGATTCTTAGACCTTTTGTTGGTGTTGATTTTGTTGATTTCTTGTTTGCACAAGTTTTCAAAGAGGTCAATCATTTTGTGTGATGTTGGTGGCATGTAATTGCTGGAGGTTTTTAATCCTTTGAGTTCGTCTGTTGTAATTGGCCCGTCCGTGTTAGCGATTAGCTGAATCTACACGTTGTCCTCCTTAACTTGGCTGTATACGATAAACGCCATTTTGAATACTGTGGCGGCCATCTTAGATCATGAGCGGCCTCGTGGCCGACGTGCCCTTTAGTCCTTTGTCCGTTCCACTGACCACTCACATCTGCCCAGCAACAGGCTATTTTAGTACTGATCAAGCCACACATGCGCAGTTCTCACTGACCCGTATACCTTCAGGAATGTGCCGCTAACTGACCAGCGGGTTTGAAACCCTCCAATGAGCTGGCAGTATTCCAAAACATGACCATGTATGTCTCTAAAACTGTGTCTTAACTTGTGCCGCCTATCTTTTATTGCCCCAAAATTGTATATAAACGGGGTCACACCGGTGTTCGGTGTGATACCTCTTGCAATACCGAAGGGTGCTGTTTGAGTGTACCACCACCCCATGGGGTTTTAATAAACTTGTTCTTTGCCTTTTACAGCTTCCGTGCCAACAGTTCTTTTGTGTATGTGGGTAGTCTCTGGAGCGTGTAGGCCTTGGGAACCCTGAAATACTTCAATTGGCGACCACGAAGGGACTCATCGGCGACTCGGATGCCCGAAGGAGAGGTCGTGACGAAGGCTTGGAAACTCGCCATGGACGCGCACTGCCACGAGTGACCCGAGTCTTGGCTGCCAAGGTGTTTTTTCCTTTCCTTCCGATCTGACCTTCCAGGTGGCGCCGGTCTCCGACTGAGTTTTCGAGTGTCCGCTTCACTGAGAAAGTGCCGTTTGGCTGATTTGGCTTACAAGACCTTGGCAGTTGGAATCTGGACTTTTGAGAATTGGTAAGCTTTGTGTTCGGTAAGGTAGTCTTCGGACGCTTACTGAAGTCCTGAGATTTGTGTTCGGTAAGGTAGTCTTCGGACGCTTACTGAAGTCTTGAGATTTGTGATCAGTGAGGTAGTCTTCGGACGCTCGCTGAATTTTGTGAACTTTGATCTGAGTTAGCTAACATTTTGAATTTGTGACCTTTGAACTTATATGTGTAGTGCACTTCACATAGGCAGGCATGTAGAGATGTTTCTCTAACCTTGTTTTTCCTTTGAGCGGCACAATTGTGTGAAGAACTGTAAGTGCCCTTTGGTTTGGTGTCACGCTTTCGTGATACTTTTTGAACATGCCTGTTTTCAGCAAACTCCGGGGAATGTGTTGCTTAGGAGATGATGCATCAATTAGGTTAGCGGAATCACAGCCAGCTCCCCCAGAGGGAACACCAAATAGGGACATGTATATCAAGCACGGCCTTCCACCTATTATGTACAGTAAATTATGGCATAAGTACACTAAGGCCGATCCCGAATTGCAATGGCCCCTACACGGGTCATACGATTTGAGTAAAATCCAATTTGTCGAGCAATGTATGTTTCAACGTAGGTCTAGACAAAATATGTTTGATTGTGTACGAATGTGGGAGAAAGCGGTGCGTGAACGAATGAAGCGTGAGGTTGCCTTGGCGGACAAAGAGCAGCGTAAGGCTGCTCGGGATAAGGCTTTACAGCTTGAGGAGAAGGAGGCTCAGGAGAAGAAAGAGAGGGAGGAACGGGAACGTAAATTGCAAACGACTGGTCAGTTTCCTATTCGCCGACCGCTTTATCCTGTCCTTAATAATGAAATTGATGATTTTTCTTTGTTAGATCGGTCACCGCCTCCGTACGTTTCACCGACGGCTCCGGCTGCGGATTCCGAGGATGATGGGCAGATTCAAGTGAGCCAGAAAGGGGTATCGGCTCTCAGGTTTACTACGGAGAGGTCCGCTCATTTGCGCAGTTGGGCTCGTAAAGTGAATAAGCATTGTGTTACTCAGGAACAGTTGGTAGCGGAGAAACAGGGGTGGTCGGATCTTGAATTAATGTATTTCTTGTCCACTTTAGCGGATGAAGTTGTAAATGCATATCGTGAAGTTTCTGAAACGTTAGAACCTAAAGCTTTGTCGGTATATCGTGAGAATTTAGCTAAAGGTGATTTTGATCTTACAGATGTGGACGACCTGTTCAAGCAGTTGATCGCGCTGCGGGATGAGACAATTTCTTTACGACAGGAACTGAAACGGAGGAAAAAGGAGTCCGAGCCGGGAAACGACGGGGCGGTTAAGGAGTGTTCTCTTCGTGGTTCAGATAAGAGCTCTGCGTTGCATGTTATGCCTATGCGTGAAGCCGCGCCTTTGTATGTTCCACCAAAAGGGGAAGGTACGGATGATGATAAATTGTCAAAGGATGCGAAGGGATATTTTGTGTATAATTGGGTGTATACACCATGGAATAGAGCAGATGTCATGGCACTTAAAAACTCTTTACCTGATCTCCGAAAGAACCCAGCGGCATTCTATGAGGGGGTAGAGGGGGCTATATCGTCTTGTGTGATGACTCTTGTAGATATAGATTTGTTTTTTGGGTTGATATTACCACCTGACATGTGGCGGCAGATTCGTAAAAATAATGATGAGACAATATTGGGAGGGACATGGAAAGAAATAAATGCTGCAGATTTAGACAGGGCACCAGCATGCAAGCCTTGTCAGCTAATTCTAGAACTCCCGGCAGCTATTTTGCGTAAATTGAAAACGCTTGTTCCCGCCAAAAAGATTGATTGGACCATGTTAACGTCGTGCAAGCAGAAACATGATGAAACGGTTTCAGATTTCTTTACACGCTTTGAGGAGGCATTTCATGATTACAGTGGTCAATCTTTAACTGACGATACGGGTCGGCATTTGTTTGTAGATAAGTACGTGGCTAATCTCCTACCAGAGATTGCAAAGCGATTGAAGTCGAGTGAGAGTTCCTGGGCCACGGCGACCCCTGCGTCCTTGTTAACTATGGCTCAGTATTATGAGCGGCAGGAAGTGGAGGCTAAAGAGAATGTAGAGAAAAAGACGAAGGAATTGAAAACGAGGGTGATGTTGGCACAGGTTCGGGGAACACAGAGTAGAGGGAATGATAGAGGTAGACGAGGTGGAGGAAATGCGTCGTATGGTCGTACGGACATTGCGGAGGATCAGTGTGCTTATTGTAAGGAGTTTGGGCATTGGGCCGATGATTGTCCGGTACTTCGTGAACAGCGTAGTCAGCGTGGTCGAGGCAGTGGAAGGTCAAGAGGAGGTTATACTGGAGCGAGAGGTGGCGGAGGTGATCGTAGACAGGTTGAGGAGAGGGGCCGTGGCCAGGACGAACGAAATACGTTTGATAGACGGAATCAATATCAGATTTTGGAAGGAGAGAATGTGGAACATCAGGATTATGTGCATGCATAGGATTGCGTAGGATGGGGTAAGGAATCAGTCGAAGTGCCAGTAGATCAGCAAGGTCCATATGTAACAGCGGGTATTTTGGGTTCTACTGATCAGTTTCTAGTCGACACAGGAGCTACTCGTAGCGCTCTGTCGAAACACTTGGTTCCGAGGGCTCCCCTGTCTGGCGAAATGATTACGTGTGTAGGGTTTGATGGCACACCCTCCCCCAGCCCTTTGTCCAAGCCCCTTGCACTATGCATTGACAAGTACTTTAGTTTTGGCCAATTTTTGTTATCGCCCCATACCCCAGATAATATCTTGGGCATTGATTTGCTTAAATATTTTCGAGCAACAATACGCTGCGCTCCAGAAGGAGTGCGGGTTATTCTGAATGACAACTACCCTGATCCTGATGATTGTCCTGAACGTGACAGATTTTGTGTCATTTTAGACATTCCCGCTTTGGCCTCTCTGCCGCACACGTTGTGGGCGACATCAGATACGGATGTGGGAGAGATGCGTATTCCACCAATACATATCACTGTTAAGGAGGGGGCCCCTCTACCACGAGTGCCACAGTATAAGATCTCGAAGGAAGGCGAAATTGCACTAACACATATTGTTCAGGATTTGATTTCTGCAGGGGTAGTGGAGGAGGTCCCTTATAATGTCTGTAACAGCCCTATTCTACCAATTCTTAAGAGAGACTCAGATGGCAAGATCTATCGATTTATTATTGATTTGCGTGAAATAAATAAAATTGTCATTCCCCAATACCCAGTGGTGTCTGATATCACAACTTTGCTTACTTTGGTTCCACCGACAGCCACCACTTTTAGCGTTATCGATCTAAAGAATGCGTTCTTTTCTATCCCTGTTCACCCAGATAGCAGATATCTGTTTGGTTTTACGCTCAATAATAAATCGTATAGATTTTGTCGTGTTCCCCAAGGCTATACTGAGAGCCCTAGCATCTACAGCCAGGCTTTAAAACGACAACTAGATTCCTTCGAATTGCAGTCTGGCGTTGCGCTCATCCAGTACGTGGATGACCTTTTGCTTGCTGCTGACTCCTATACACAATGTGAACAAAGCACGCTTGCGTTGCTGTCCTTTTTGGCACAAAACAATCACAAGGTCTCCAAGACAAAGCTTCAATACTGTAGACCCCAGGTGACCTACCTCGGTCATCTGTTGTCTAAGGAGGGGAGGGCATTAACATCTGATCGAATTCAGGCGATTTTAGATACACCAGTCCCCCGCACGCAGAGAGATGTGCGTGCCTTTATAGGGTTGACATCTTTTTGTAGACAATGGATCATGGGCTTCTCACATATCATAAAACCTCTGCTAGCATTATTGTCCAAAACTACACCGATGCCTCTTGAGTGGACAGACGAATGTCAGAAAGCCTTTGAACAGTTGAGACAGGCCCTTTGTTCTGCACCCGTGTTAGGAACACCAGACTACACGAAACTTTTCACATTGTACGTGCACGAGAATGATGGGTGCGCGTTGTCAGTGTTAGTGCAGTTACACGGGGATAAGCAGAGACCATGTGCATACTTCTCTGCCATTTTGGATCCTGTAGCACGAGGGCTGCCTGGGTGTTTTCGAGCAGTAGCGGCAACAGCAGTAGCCATACGACAGAGTGAGGGCATAGTGTTATCACACAAATTGCTGGTGTTGGTTCCTCACGCAGTAGACGCCCTGTTAAACCAAACAAAGACCCAATACCTCACGAGTGCACGACTTACAGGATATGAGCTGACACTTTTAGCGCCACACATAACATTGAAGAGATGCGCTACTTTGAACCCCGCGACTTTATTGCCCTATCCGGCCGAGGAGGGTCAGGAAGAAAAACATCATGATTGTGTTTTCCTGACTGAGGAACAGACAAAGGGTCGTGTTGACTTACAGGATGTGCCACTTCCAGATGTGGATGGGGAACTGTGGGTTGATGGATCGTGTTTGAGGCTGCCAGATGGCACGACTTCCGCAGCATATGCGATCACGACTCTTAAGACGGTGGTAGAAACAGCTAGAATACCACAAAAATCGGCTCAGGCAGCAGAGCTGATAGCTTTAACAAGAGCCTGCGAATTGAGTGCTGGCCTATGTGTGAACATATACACAGACAGCCGGTACGCCTTTGGAGTGGCCCATGACTTCGGGCTTCTTTGGAGGGAACGCGGGTTTCTGACGTCACATGGGGAGCACATTATGCACGGAGAGTTAGTGCGTGATCTCCTAAATGCGCTGCTTGGCCCTAAAAAAGTAGCAATAGTGAAGTGCAGTGCCCATAAGAAAATTACGGATAAGGTGGGCCAAGGAAATGCCTTCGCAGACAGCATAGCAAGGCAAACGGCTATGTCCCGAATTAGCTCCCCCATGTATGTGGTACAATCACAGGCTGAACGATGGAGTGATGCTAGAGCAGAGATACGGGATATACAAAATTCAGCTACAGAATCTGAGCTTGCGGCTTGGGCAGCAGATGGGGTGCTAGATGATGAGGGATGTTGGAGAAGTAAAGACATGGAGAAGTGGAAATTGCCTGCGGCTTACTTACAGGCGATGGTCCAGATGACACATGGACTGGCGCATGTCGGAGCTCTTGCAATCACTCAGCTTTTAACACGAGTTTGGGAACATCCCGAGATTGCGAACACTGCAAAGAGAGTAGTGCAGACCTGCCTGGTATGTTTGCAACATAATCCTGGAAAGGGGGCCTATACTCCGAAAGGAGGGTTCGTTCCACCTTCTGCACCGTTTGAAGTCCTTCAAATGGATTACATTCAACTCGAGCGCTGCAATAACCTGAAGTACGTCTTAGTGGTGGTGTGTGCCTTTAGCAAATGGGTTGAGGCCTACCCCACGAAAGACAATACGGCTTTGACAACAGCTAAGGTGTTGCTTAAGGAATTCTTTCCTCGCTTTGGAGTTTGCAAATTTTTGTGGAGCGATAATGGGCCCCATTTTGTCGGAAAGATTGTGGAATATGTACTGAAGGGGTTAGGGATTCAGCAAAAGTTCCACGCTGTATTCCACCCTCAGTCGGCAGGTTTGGTCGAGCGGTACAATGCCACGTTGAAGCTTAAGCTGGCCAAAATTGTGGCGTCTACATCATTGAAGTGGCCGGATGCGTTGCCGCTAGCACTACTGTCTCTTAGATCAGTACCCCATTCACGGACAGGCCTTACACCTTATGAGGTGGTGTTTGGCCGCCCCATGAATATCTGGGGAGTGCCCAAGCCGCGATTGATACATGATGTGCCTTGTGTTATGATGAATGATTATTTGGCACGATTAACAAATGATTTGCTCTCCATTCATCAACAGGTTCGAGAAGCGCTCCCTGACAACTCTACTGGAGAAGGCCACGATCTTCGTCCTGGGGATCATGTGATGATCCGTTCGTTTGAAAGAGCAAGCAGTTTGGAGCCCAGGTGGAAGGGCCCCGAGCAGGTCCTTCTGGCAACCCGCACCGCCGTACGAGTGACCAACAGGAAGCGGTGGGTGCATTCGACTCACTGTCGTCGAGTCTCTCCGGATCTGGTGACTCCTGCTGTGCTTACTGATTATAAAGAGATCTTGGAGAAAGAAAAGAGCCCAGCTGTGACGTCGGCCGAAGTAGAGGGAGCCTTCCCGGACCAATCTGCTGCTGGAAGAGAGCGCTACAATCTACGACCGCGATAAAGAAGATTTTTGTTCCTTTTTTAGACTGGTTGGTAACCGCTCCAGGTTTGTGAAACGGAAACCGGGAATTCCAAGGGGGGGGGATCAGTTCTGCCAGAGTAGCGACACCCGTCTTGGCCCGGAGAAGAAAACAACGGCTACCTCGGAGTTCAGCACCGCATTTTCCTTTTTTTTTAGGTATACACGTATGTGTATCAGAGACTATTTGTGAGAAACTGTGAGCACTGAACTTTCTTGAACTATGGCATCAATGGTATCGCGTGATAAGAAAATACTGGGTGCCTTTCTTTTTGTTTTCACGATTGTGGTGATAGCTGTTATTGCCTGGGTAGTCGAACTTGTGGTGCCTGTACGTGAACATTTGCTGCCGACTACCCCGGCACCGTCTGAACATTTTCACTTTACTCTGCCTTTTCATGAAGAACGCCACCGTCAAACGTATTTAAATAACAGCTTCATTCAGATTCTTCACCACACACATAATATGACCAATACCTCTAATTGCTGGGTGTGTGGAATGTTGCCTGGGCACCAGAAGAGAGGGGGCACCCCACTTATTCCACTCCCGTTTTCGCATAATGGGTCTTGCAACGCCTGGTACACCCTCCTCTTTACCTTGAGATGGCCAACAAAAGGGGGGGTGCTTTTTCGCCTAAATAAAGAATGTCCCCATGACAAGGATGGGTTTCCACGGGCTGAGGGTACACGGTTTGAATGGGAGGAGTATAGGCCCGACAATGTATCTGCCCCACGAATATACAGCAATCAGCGAAACGTGAATGTATCCAGTGCTCATGTTATAAATGTCATTGCCACGAAAGCCGATTTATGTATCCGGAATAAGGGCACGATTGCTGTGGGGAAAAGTGAATGTAACGTTACTCTCACGTTTGATAGCCCGAATGGCATTTCATTTGTTGCATCTCGAAACACCTACTTCATCTGTGGAGCGAAGGGGTACCATCAGCTTCCAGTGGGGTGGTTGGGCACATGTTATGTATCGTTTGTGCTACCTCCTGTATTCATTGCCCCTCCGATGTATCACAACGACTATACTCTGTACCACGACTTTGTTTTAAACAGAGTTAAGCGAACTGTTGCACTAGAGGACATTGATCAAACGGACACTGCGTTGCAACAATATGTGGATTTCAATCTGGGACTATTCTCCTTTGTGGGGGCCGCACTGAACAGTCGGAAGATCAGACGCCTGACACGTGTTGTCGAGGCTGTTGCGAATGACACTGCTATTGCCCTGGGGAATATTACCGAAGAACTGCAGATTTCCAGAATTGTCACCCTCCAAAACCGGATGGTACTGGATGTTGTTTTGGCTGATCGTGGGGGGGCATGTAGGATTATCGGAAGCAGCTGTTGTGTTTACGTGCCTGATAATTCCCCATCTGTGTATGATGTGATTTCCAAGCTGCACAAAATAGCTGCCGAAATACACCCGGACAATGGAACTTGGACACTTTCTGGATGGTTCTGGTCCATGATTGCAACTTGGGGCTGGAAACTGTTGACAATTCTCTGTATACTTGTGGGAGCAATGTTTTTTATCTGCCTGTGTATCCAATGTGGTCCTGCATTATGTTCAATGTGCCTATCGGCCTGTTTGCCATCGAGACGAGCTCTTGCCTACGATAAAATGATGCTACATAAGGAGGTGACACAAATTATGTTAATTGACATCGAGGACGAACATCCAGACTATGTTCATTATGAGGTAGATTCAGCTAAACGCTAAAAGGGTCGTCTGTTGTAATTGGCCCGTCCGTGTTAGCGATTAGCTGAATCTACACGTTGTCCTCCTTAACTTGGCTGTATACGATAAACGCCATTTTGAATACTGTGGCGGCCATCTTAGATCATGAGCGGCCTCGTGGCCGACGTGCCCTTTAGTCCTTTGTCCGTTCCACTGACCACTCACATCTGCCCAGCAACAGGCTATTTTAGTACTGATCAAGCCACACATGCGCAGTTCTCACTGACCCGTATACCTTCAGGAATGTGCCGCTAACTGACCAGCGGGTTTGAAACCCTCCAATGAGCTGGCAGTATTCCAAAACATGACCATGTATGTCTCTAAAACTGTGTCTTAACTTGTGCCGCCTATCTTTTATTGCCCCAAAATTGTATATAAACGGGGTCACACCGGTGTTCGGTGTGATACCTCTTGCAATACCGAAGGGTGCTGTTTGAGTGTACCACCACCCCATGGGGTTTTAATAAACTTGTTCTTTGCCTTTTACAGCTTCCGTGCCAACAGTTCTTTTGTGTATGTGGGTAGTCTCTGGAGCGTGTAGGCCTTGGGAACCCTGAAATACTTCACGTCTTCTTTCGGAGGTGGTTTTTCTGTTATTACGTTCTCGAAGAAATGTCTTAGTCTCATTTTTCGTGTGAGTTTAAACAGGCTCACTTCCAATTCTAGTTTGTTTGTGTGGGTTGTGGGTACGAACGATAGCCCTCGTTGCAGGGTGTTTATTTGTAAGGCACTGAGGTTTTGATCTGAAATGTTCAATACTAGATTATCTGGGCTGATCAGTGTTGTTTCTTTCTCTCTTTTCTGGTCGTGGTATTCCTCGTTTGTGGTGGGTTTGTTTCTTTTGTTTTTGTTGCGTCCCCTCCTGGGTCTTCTGTTTCTGTTGGGCCTGCATCTAAAAAAGGCTCCGAGGTGGTTGGTTTATCCGATGGTATGTTTCTGGTTGGTGGTTTTCTTTGCTGCGTTCTGTCGCTGTCCGTAGATGATGTATCTGTTTGGGATGTATATTGTTTAGTTTGTCTCCTCCTTGCATATACTTCAGCCCATGTGTAGACTTCTTGTAATTTATAGTCTAGAGTATCCCTTCTGTACTTCCTCAGTTTACGTTCGTTCACCTCCTGTGTATGGTTAGCTAACTGTGTGTTGATGTCGTCAATGATTTTTTGTAACTCTTCTTCTGTGACTCCCTTTTTCAGTTCTTCAGTTACGGTCTCTATTTCAGTTTTCAGTTCTTCCAATATTTTTGCCAATTCTTCAATGATTAGTAAAATCAAGTCTAAGCTGCATTTATTGAGTATAGCAAACCACCGTTCAGTGAACGGTTTGGAGTTTTTGCAAAGAGATGGTTTTAGGGCTATTCTGAGGCCTCTGGGGATTCGTTGTGCCTTGTGGTATTTGATCATTGTGTTTGCGTGGAGTCGTTGATTGATTTCTCTACGTGTTAGATACATTAATTGTTTGATTTGTTGTTCCTTGTTTCTCGTTACTCTTGGTTCTGAAGTCTCCGCTTGTATTAAAGAGTAAATTTTTTCACTGGCTTCCGCTGCATAGGCGAAAGTGTCGGCTCTCTGGTCTGTCGAATGCGTTATTTCATCATACTGCATTTTGTCTTTTTGGTTGGGCGTGCTACTTCCCTGTTGGGGGGAATTGCTGCAAGCTTCGTGGAAAAGGGGTGTGCACCGCCTGTTTATAAAATACTTTTACTGTGCTGGCATGGGAATCACTCCCCTCCCGGAGTGTGTGTCAAAGTACTATCTGGTTGCGCACCTATGAGCCCATAGGTGTGTCTCCCATGGCACCAGTGTTTGTTGCTGTTAAATCCAGCTGAAGTTTTATTCACAAATAAATGAAGTTCCAAGCAAAAGGTGGTTTTGTTCAAAATAAATTGTATTTCCAATTAGTTCAAATGCTATCACATTATTGATTCATAGCATGTAGCAACAATCCTGTTTTGTTCCTATGCATTTCGGTGAGTTAATCACCTTCATCAGGGAACATCTACAAACAAACGAAATGTGTACATTGTAACCATTTGTGATAGAACCATGTTTAAATCATTTGCTTCACTCAAAATTTAAACTATATGTGTAGCGCGTTATGAGCATGCTTATAGCGATTAACAAGGGTTTTCAGGAGCTGGTGGGGAATGGTCGACATTGTTTTTTAATACGCGCTGTCTGTGAACTAAGCCGGTGGACTAAGCTGTTACGTTTAGCCGTGTCGGTTATTCTCTGCTCTAGCGAGGGTTGGGGGTCGCGTTGCCGCTTACGCGTGGGTTATGTTAATCTATTCATAGCTCACCGTGTGTTGCTCGTACTATCTCTCCGTTAATGCCCGAATGGTCTGGTTCAATGGTGTACTCGCTTTCGGGTTCAGAAAACGCCGCGATGTATGCGCATGCGCTGTGGGTGGCTATAAAGGTGTGGTTTATTTAAAGGTATAAGTTTTTTTTGTGTCGTTTTTTTTAAACTAACGTGTTGTTGACAAACCAAAAACTTTAGTTCACGAGATGTCAAGTAATACAATATATGTTACAGGTAGAGTTCAATCAAAGCGCCACTGTTAAAGTTTCCAAGCTGTTCTATTTGACAGTTCCACATAGTAAATGCGGCGTAATCACATGAAAATCATTACATTACAAATAACACAAACGTTCTGTCCGATCATTAAGCCCATGTGGCTTGAGGCAGTTCAAGTAGTATATCCAATGATTCTCTCTTTTGAGCAAGTTTTTTTTTTGTTCAATGGTCCTTCTTTTCTTGGTACAATCTCCAGGATGCATGCTCTCAGTTGGTTTATGTTATGGCGTTTTTCAGTGAAATGGGTGGCTACAGTCGATTTGGTGGAGTGTGTTCTGATGTTACTCTTGTGTTCGGTTAATCTCACTTTTAGTTTTCTTTCAGTGTGTCCCACATATGCACTTCCACATGGGCATTTTAAGAGGTACACCACATTGGTGGTGTCACAGCTGGCATTCACTTTGAGTGGTATTTTGTGTCCTTTCATGGGGTGATTTATGGTTGACCCCTTCATGATGTTATGGCAGTTTGCACAGTTCAAACAAGGTACCGTTCCTCTGTATACTTGGTGAGGTGTAGTTTGTTTCGGTTGTTTCAATAGTTCACCTAAGTTCTTGCCTCTTGTATGTGCGAATAGAGGTTGTTGATCGAATATGCCATTAAAGTCACTTTCCATTTGCACGATTTGCCAATTCTTGTAGATGATTTTCTTGAACTGCGAGCTTACATTCGAGTATTTACTTACACACATTATTCTCTGTGGTTTTGTGATGGTTTTATAAGTCAATAGATCTTGTCTGGTTTTAGTGAGTGCTCTTTTCTGGGATTTCTGGATCGTTTCTTCTGGGTATCCTCGGGAGGAGAATCTGTCTGCCATGATTTGGAGTTGTTCTTGGCACTCTTGGTCCTCAGATACCACTTTCATAACCCTAAGAAATTGGGTGAATGGGAGGTGGTGCTTCAGCGTTGTGGGATGGTAGCTGGTGTAATGTAATAAGTTGTTCTTGTCTGTGGGTTTTCGGTATAAGTTTGTGGTGATGATGCCATTGTTTAATGTTATTTCCACATCTAAGTATTGGATAGTTGTGTTGTTGATCTTCCATGTGAATTTTATTCTCTCGTTTTTCTCATTCATGTGGAAGTGCATATGTGGGACACACTGAAAGAAAACTAAAAGTGAGATTAACCGAACACAAGAGTAACATCAGAACACACTCCACCAAATCGACTGTAGCCACCCATTTCACTGAAAAACGCCATAACATAAACCAACTGAGAGCATGCATCCTGGAGATTGTACCAAGAAAAGAAGGACCATTGAACAAAAAAAACTTGCTCAAAAGAGAGAATCATTGGATATACTACTTGAACTGCCTCAAGCCACATGGGCTTAATGATCGGACAGAACTTTTGTGTTATTTGTAATGTAATGATTTTCATGTGATTACGCCGCATTTACTATGTGGAACTGTCAAATAGAACAGCTTGGAAACTTTAACAGTGGCGCTTTGATTGAACTCTACCTGTAACATATATTGTATTACTTGACATCTCGTGAACTAAAGTTTTTGGTTTGTCAACAACACGTTAGTTTAAAAAAAACGACACAAAAAAAACTTATACCTTTAAATAAACCACACCTTTATAGCCACCCACAGCGCATGCGCATACATCGCGGCGTTTTCTGAACCCGAAAGCGAGTACACCATTGAACCAGACCATTCGGGCATTAACGGAGAGATAGTACGAGCAACACACGGTGAGCTATGAATAGATTAACATAACCCACGCGTAAGCGGCAACGCGACCCCCAACCCTCGCTAGAGCAGAGAATAACCGACACGGCTAAACGTAACAGCTTAGTCCACCGGCTTAGTTCACAGACAGCGCGTATTAAAAAACAATGTCGACCATTCCCCACCAGCTCCTGAAAACCCTTGTTAATCGCTATAAGCATGCTCATAACGCGCTACACATATAGTTTAAATTTTGAGTGAAGCAAATGATTTAAACATGGTTCTATCACAAATGGTTACAATGTACACATTTCGTTTGTTTGTAGATGTTCCCTGACGAAGGTGATTAACTCACCGAAATGCATAGGAACAAAACAGGATTGTTGCTACATGCTATGAATCAATAATGTGATAGCATTTGAACTAATTGGAAATACAATTTATTTTGAACAAAACCACCTTTTGCTTGGAACTTCATTTATTTGTGAATAAAACTTCAGCTGGATTTAACAGCAACAAACACTGGTGCCATGGGAGACACACCTATGGGCTCATAGGTGCGCAACCAGATAGGCATTTAAGGTGGTCATTAGAGGTCAGTGTATTGCATGCGAAGCGGGACTGTTAAAAGCCATTCCGGGCATGCTTGCCTCAGTTGAGTCTCAAATAAGAGGACTTGAAACACAATGTTATTCCACAAATGAACTTGACAATATGGCTCTCTTAAAAGCAAAACTGCTACACTACGCTGAGGAGGCTCAGCGTGAGGTCAAGTTTCTTAGGAAATATGCATAGGCGCAAAGGTATGGGGAAGGCGATAAGCCAGGAAGAACGCTTGCTAGCATGATTAGATCCCCGCGTTCCACTACCTACATTCCCGAGCTGACTGGCATTCAGAGAGCTGCTATTTTGGGGGCAGGCAGGTATCCTAGAAGAATTCTCCTCGTTCTATTCCAGACTCTACACTGCCACCCAAGAGAATAGCCCAGAGGGAATGCAGTCCTTCCTCTATTCCTTGGAGTTAATCTGGTTCAGCCAAAGACACAGGGAATACATGGATGTCCCGTTTAATGTAGAAGATGTCACTCAGGTCATAAAAAGTTTTCCCCTGGATAAGGCACCTGGGTCTGATGGCCTAACCACCGCCTTCTACAAAACGTATGTGGAAGAACTAGTGCCACATTTGATGGCATTATATGAGGAAGCCTAAACTACTGGTATATTACCTTCAACTATGGGTGAGGCAATAATCATCACTCTGTTAAAACCTGTGAAACCTGAGACTGAGCCAGATTCATATCGGCCATTGTCATTAATAAATGTGTATGTAAGGATTCTGGCCAAATTGATAGCCAACAGGCTGCAGCCCCTACTTCCCCTTATCGCTCGCCCTGACCAGTCGGGATTCATCCCTGGGCGGTCTACTTCTCATAACCTTTGGACTGTCTTTTCGGTGCTACATTACCTCCACCCTGACATGCAGGCGACTGCGGTTTTTCTCGACGCTACTAAAGCGTTCGATATGCTCGGATGGCCATATTTATTCACTTTCCTAAGCCGCATGGGTTTGGCCACTCTTCATTAATCTTCTTTAATTGATTGCTATATACTAAGCCCACTGCTCGGATCAGGGTGAATAGCCTCCAATCTGAACCCTTCCCTTTCTCGTGGGGAACTCTGCAGGGATGTTCCCTATCCCCCCTGCTTTTCGCGATTGCGATGGAACCCCTCGCTGCGCGCATTAGGTAGCATGACACGGCCAGGGGAATTGGGTTTAGCACCAGGAGCCTCCTCATCTCGC
Source organism: Lissotriton vulgaris (assembly GCF_964263255.1). Classification (NCBI taxonomy): domain Eukaryota; kingdom Metazoa; phylum Chordata; class Amphibia; order Caudata; family Salamandridae; genus Lissotriton; species Lissotriton vulgaris. The sequence continues at coordinate 149,642 of NW_028243295.1, read as the reverse complement.
TCTATGCAGACGAAGGTCACATTATACATCACTGACCCCATGACAAATCTAGACCCCATTTTGAGAGACTTCATTAGATTCGGAGGGCTGGCTGGTGTCTCCATCAATTGGGCTAAGTCCGTCGTGTTTCCTTTGACGGATAACACAATATCGGTGGTCTCTGAGTTTCTGTTGAAATGGGAGGCTAAGGAGGTTAAATATCTGGGCGTTTGGATAAGCCGCAACATACAGGAGGTGTGGAACTTAAATTACGGCTGTGCCATTACTTAGTTGGAAGAGAAGGTCACACTATGGTCTAAACTTCTGTTATGCCTGCCAGGGAAAATCGGCCTCGCAAAAATGGGCGTATTACCGAAATGTATTTATTTATTTGTTAGCATTCCGATCCCCCTTACACATAATTTTTTCAAGCCCTTACGATCACTGCTAGTTTCTCTGGTGTTGGCAGGTGGGCTAACTAGAGTATCATGGGTTTTGAATACACTCCCGCTGAAACAGGGTGGGATGGGTGTTCCAGATATGCAATTATATGCCCTGTGTGCTCGGGCTCAGTTCCTGCACCACCGGGTTCACCGGACACCCTTCCAGCCTCATGTAGCACTGGAGACCGACACAGTGGCACCTGTTACTATTCAAGTGGCACTGTACCCACCATACCGAAGCCCCCGAAACTGCATAGACACCTCGGAGACCTTACGTTGGGCATGGGATGAGCTGTGCAAGCGGACAGGCGCCCCCTTACTATATGCCCCTTCTATACCGTTAGCACATAACGCCATGTTGCCAAACATAAAGGACGGACTTAGTAAATCAATGGCACAAAAGTTGAGCCTCCATATGTTTGCAAACCTTTACGCAGAGAACACATTCAGGTCCCCCGGTTGCAGCTGAAGGTCAGAGGGTGCAATTTGCTGAAATGTTCCTATACCATAAGCTATGTACCGCCTGTCGGGCCCTGCATGACAGTTTTCCGATGCCCCGCCACCCTTGACAGCCTTAGAGAATCTCTTAGGTTCACCATCACCCCGTAAGCTTGTCACATGCCTTTACACGCACATACAAAATACAGCCCAATTGGTGAAGCCCAGAGCATTACAAGGGTGGATCAACGAGCTCCCTGCTCTGCTAACTGAGGATCAGTGGGTATGTTGTTGCTGCTATCTCACCGAGCTGTCCCCCAATTATGGCTTCGCCTGCTTCATTTTAAGTTTCTTCACAGGTTCTCAGCACACCTATAGGCCTGGACCGTATGGGGCTGAGGGACTATGAAAGCTGCTGGCGCTGTGGGTTCACTCCTGCGTCTTTCTTACACATGGCATGGGATTGTCCAAAGCTAACGACATTTTGATCCACAATTTTTACATTGATTAACCAGATCATTGGTACGTCCCTATTCCCATCCCCCTGTTGGGCTCACTGCACTATGTCGAGGACACGCCAGTTAAGGTGCGCAAATTACACGCAGTACTTCTCTTGTTCGCCAAGCGCCTGGTTGCTGTGCACTGGGGGAGGAGGTGGGTGCCCTCTGTTAAGGAGTGGATCAGGGACGTCACCTAAGGTCATTCCCAACCAACCACATTCTGGGAACTGATTCCCCCCACTTCGAGACCTCGAGACATCTGGTCACCATTTATTGCTTGGCTCCGTGAGAAACAGGGGTCAGATGGAGACACCCTGACACGCACAGCATCAACCGATGAGCTATTGTGAAATGTTAAAGCTATCTTTTTTTTTTACCGTTAATCTGCCTGCAGTACATAAGATATGAGACAACTCTCTGGATTTGTAAACATGTCCATCAAATGATGATTTCTTGATTGGCATCGCAATGTGGTTGTTATTCACATTTTTCTGTCTAGCACTAGTGGGAAGGGCGGATATTGAACACGATTTGCAATGAACTAGCTGTGCAGATTTTATTCCTGGACATGCCCCGCTAGTATACTGGCTTGTTATTTTGTCTGTGTTCTTGTATTTTCTTTTGAAATTGCCAAGAAAAAAAAGAAAAAAGAAAGTATGACTTGCTGCTCCCAGGCTAGCTTCGGGTGGAGGTGGGTCCCACGGCGCAATTCTTCACGGGGGCGACAAAGATGTGGTACTGGCTGGAGCAGCGGGGTCATCTGCTGCCTAAGGGTGAGACTGGTGAGAGATCGGCAGAGTGGCAGTCTCAGAGGTTTCAGAGCAGAGCATGCCGGGGGAAGAGGGGAACCCCAGCAGTGCGGAGGCACGCACAGCAAGGGACAAGGTGGCTGCAGAAATACAGGGGGACTTCTACAGTGAATCATTGGGAGGAGCTGGCTCATGCCTCGGCCTCCAAACGATGGATCAGCGACCTCTGGTGGGGAGGAGGAGGTGGACCTCCCGAGGGTTACACCCACTGCAGAGAAGGTCCTCTCAGAGATCGTATCTACTGGAGCAGTTATGGTGGAACTTCTAAGGTTGGTAGGGGGGGTTGTGGGGTGTGGGTGGGGTGGATTTTTTTCTGGAGGGTCTTGAACCAGCAGGACTGGCCACATCGTCCTTTCCAGACTAGGAGATCATTGTGGTAAGCAGTACATTCAGTGTGGGCATGGAGAGGGGGTGGGGGGGGGGGGGGAGGGGTGACAGGCCCTCAGTCATTAGCGGGGCAGGTAGTTCTATACCCGCGCACAAGTTGCCAGGGTGAGGGGGGCAACAGGGAACAGTTTAATGGGCTTGCAGCAGAGTTATTGGCATTGCAGACCAGATGGGGGTTGAGAGAATGGCAGAGAAGATGGACAGTCCATGGCAGGCACGGGCTCCCAACACATAGACGGAGGCACATGCCTTAGAATCCTTTCCTGGAATGTGAATGATCTTGGTAACAAGCCGAAGCGGGGTGGTGCAGTGGTATTTGGTGAGGCAGACCCCAGACCTGATCCTACAGCAAGAAACACAACTCAAGGTTTCCCACTGTAGTTTTTTGGGGAGTGGCAGGTTTTGGCCTTTGGTTTGTGGGGGTTACTCAGCTGTGGTTCGGGGGTTGGCATTTTGGTTTATAGGTCAATGCCATTCCAGGTGAGACAAACGTGGGACAATCAGTCGGGCTGTTGGGTGGTGGTGGGTGTCTCATGGAATGGGGAAACATCTGATCATGGCTTCCTGGTACTGGCCATCCAGACTTTAAGGGCCTGGTCTGGAGAGCATGAGCAAATGGATGCATTCCGGCCAAGAGGCTTTGCTTCTGCTAGGGGAGATCTTAACTTGACCCTGCATGGGGAGGAAGACCGCATGGTGTGGACAGGGGTTCCCAGTGATTACCTGAGACTTAGTTATTTCTTATAGGCTATGGGTACGAAGTACCTGTGGCTGGGGTCAGGCAATTCTCTTATGGACAAATGTCTTCAGGTTGCTGGCTTGCTTGGATTCTATTCTGGTACCAGGGTTGCTGCGTTCGAGATATATGAGCACTGCCTACTTAAAAAGGGTATCTCGGACCACTCCTCGATTGTTAAAGAGCTGTGGGTTCCCAGATCCCTTCTTGGCCTGGGATGGCAGTTAGACCCAATGGAGTTGGTAGACTGGGATACAATATTCTGGAGAACTAGGGGTCTGTATCCTCAGGGGTAGTACTTTGGGAGGGGTCAACTGATCGCACACATGGCGAGTAAGAATAGAGTGAGGCACCGCAAGACAGCTGAAGAATCAGAGTAGAAGACTGCCAATTGGAGTGGCCAGACCCAGAGAGGGCTCAGTGTTTGATTCAGCAGCAGGAGGGCTATAGGAGACAGGTCAACCAGGAGGCAAGGACCCTGTACCGGGTGCAGCAGAGAAGCCTTTAAGAGATGGGCATTAAGCGGGATAGATGCTGGCATGGTTGGCTCAGAAGGAGGAGGGTCAACTGTGGGTTTCATTGGTTTATACACATATGGGGGAGAGAGCAGAACAGCCTGTGCAGATAGCCCAGGACTTCGCTTGTTAACTTTGCACTCTTTATATCTCCCGTCTCTCAGGGGAGGTGCGGGAGTGCATGCAAGGTTTTGTGGACACTCTCCTGGTGCCCTTAGCTATGAAGGGAAGCGCAGGAGGCGCTGGAAGCGGAACTCACAGAGCAGGAAATTGCAGACGCCATGTCCCAGCTCAAGAGTGGAAAGGCCCCGGCACCCAACAGCTTCCCTCTGGAATTTATTAAGTGTGTGAAAAGCAAGGTGCTTAAGCTCCTGCACACTCTGTTTTAAAAGGCCTGGTAGGGCATGGGGGGAGGGTGCTTTTTCTCGATTTCCGGCAGGCACAGGTAGTATTGATCCATAAGCATGGGAAGCCTCTGGAGTAGTGTGCCTCATATTGGCCAATTTCCCTCCTAAACGTGAAGATTGCCTCTCGCCGGTTATAGAGGAGGTGGTGACTCCAGGACAGCAGAGGTTCATTCCACATGGCTCTATACACCACAACCTCTAGTGCCTTTTTGGGTACCTGGCCCGGCGATTTTGTATTGAGGAGCCGGCCCCTCTTCTATCGTTTAACACTGAGAAGTTTTTTGTTTCCGTGGAGTGGCCCTAACTGTGGGCTCTTTTTACGAATATGGGCTTTGGACCGGGACTCCGGGTCTGGGTGTGACTGCTGTACAATGGACCATGGGTGAGGGTGAGGCTTCACAGGGTGTTGTCAGAGGAGTTCGAGCTGGGTCCGGCAACCTGGCAGTGAAGGACTCTTTCCCAGTTGCTCTTCGCTGTAGCAAGTGGAACACTTATGGCTCGGTTCAGGCCGGATTTCCAGTTGTGGGGATTCTGCTGAAATGAGGACAGGCAAGATATGGTCTCCCTTTACACGGTTGATGTTCTACTTTACTTGGCACAGCCGGACCACTCATTGCCTAGGATTATTGAAATCCTGGGGTATTTTGTGCTATTCTCTGGTATTATGGTTAATTGCAGTAAATCCATAGCATACCAGTTGTCCAAGTGGACACCACAAAGGTATTGACTTCAGCCACTGGTGTGGCCAGACCTTAGGTTCACTTACCTGGGGATATATGTGACTGATGACTGCAATTTGTTCCAGGAGACGAATGCAGGGCAGATACTGAGGAACTTATGCAGAGACATGAAGCAATAGCGGCGGCTCCCCTGTCTTTATTGGGTAGGGCAGCCTTATATAATAAAATGGATTATCTCCCCAAGTTTTTCTACATGGTGCTGAATCCTCTGTTCGAGATCCCAGACTGTGTTTTTCAGGCGATGGTTGTGGAATTCTGAGCGGCGTACCATGCTTATCAAGTTAAAGCCACTGCACTGGGCTTTTTATACAAGCTTGCGGCTTCCGGCGATGGGGAGGTGTGATTGGGGGATCACTGACTAAATATCGAGGGACAAAATATAGACTACCAAAAAATAGAGATTCCAAAATATCGACAGACAAAATATCGAATTCCTATCTACAAACAGATAAGTGCCAAAATATCGAACCCAAAATATCGTTATATATATATACTTTGTAAAAATATCGAATTTCTTAGAAATATTGTAAAATTAAAAAAATATTAAAAATAAATAGCTAAAATATACTTAAAAATACTTAAATTACCTTAAAATTACTAAATAAATAATTTACCTTATTAAAAAAATATATACAATCATATCTGTTAAAACATATATAAATTAACATAATATTAATAAAAAATACACAATATTATTACCGTAGGATAGCGTAGGGGTAAATATTACTATTCCCACTCCAGAGAGTGCAACATTAGGGAAAGTGTTGGATAGCGTAGGGGTAAAAATTACTATTCCCACTCCAGAGAGTGCAACAGTAGGGAAAACTTTGGATAGCGTAGGGGTAAAAATTACTATTCCCACTCCAGTGAGTGCAACAGTAGGGAAAGTATTGGATAGTGTACGGGTAAAAATTACTATTCCCACTCCAGAGAGTGCAACAGTAGGGAAAGCGTTGGATAGCGTAGGGGTAAAAATTACTATTCCCACTCCAGAGACTGCAACAGTAGGGAAAGCGTTGGATAGCATAGGGGTAAAAATTACTATTCCCACTCCAGAGAGTGCAACAGTAGGGAAAGCGTTGGATAGCGTAGGGGTAAAAATTACTATTCCTACTCTAGAGAGTGCAACAGTAGGGAAAGCGTTGGATAGCGTAGGGGTAAAAATTACTATTCCCACTCCAGAGAGTGCATCAGTAGGGAAAGCGTTGGATAGCATAGGCATAAATTTTACTATTCCCACTCTAGTGAAAATAAATTAATATAATTCACATAATTATCAATGAATCAATTAATAAAAATTAATTATCAATTAAGAATTCATTATTATCAATTAAAAATTAATTAACAATGTATTCAAAATAAATACCAATACATTAATTAACATATTTAATTAATTATAATTAAATTACTTCCCACCCTATTCCCCTATAAACCCACAACCCTCTACAGAAAACATAATTTAATTCGCATAATTATCAATTAATCAATTAATAAAAAATAATTATCAATTAAGAATTAATCAATTACCAATTACAAATTAATTAACAATTTATTCTAAATAAATACAAATTAATTAACATATTTAATTAATTATAATGAAATTACTTCCCACTCTATTCCCCCTATAAACCCACAACCCGCTACAGAATTAAATTACGCAAAAATTAAATAACATAAAATTAATTACTTAAAATAAATTACAAAAATATATACACTTTTCAAACATATACTAACATACAAAACACTTACAAAAATCGATATTAATAAAAATTCGATATTTTTAATAAACTGTATTATGTACTTCGATATTTTGACTGTCTATATTTTGTAGAAATCAATATTACATTACTTACCTTCAAAACGATATTTTTTTATCTCTATATTCTGTCCATTCGATATTTTGTCCATTCTATATTTTGGAGTCGATATTTAGGTTAGTCTATATTTTGGGATCGATATTTTGACCATTTACCGTGATTGGGATCGGAGGGGCTCTGGACAGTAGGTTCATTGATACACACGCTCTGGGAGTGTCCACGGATTAGGCCTTTTTGGGAGGGGGTCCAGAGTAGACTCTTGGAGGCGGTGAGGGAGGCCTTGGTGCTCACTCTCCGGCCGGTGTGCCTTGGCATCTGGGGAGTAGTGATGCTGGATAGGTCTACCCTTCTGCTCTGCAATGTGGCGTTGGCTAGGAGGGATGTGGTGCGATAAAGGGGCTGTGCCACTCTTCCGATGCCTCTGGAGTGGGCAGCCAACATGGAGTGGTCTAGGAGGGTGGAGGAACAGCTCTACTGGGCGCAAAGCTGCCAGAGGAAGTTTGCAAAGGTATGGAATTGGTAGATCGCCAAGCAGGTGGAATGATCCTGGTGGGCTCGGAGGGAGTGGCGAGTCCCAGGACAGTTCGTGAAGTGGGTGGCTCTGCAGTAGGCCCTTAGGACTATATGAACTGAGTGTTCTCATTATGTAGTTTGCTGTACGATTTTAGTAGATGCTGCTACAAGATATTTTGTCTGTGTACTAGAACCACAGTCACCTAGGGGGGTTTGCTGGTTTGATGTAACTTTTTATTTGTTGTGTTTTGTGATAAACTTCAAATAAGAATATTTCAACAACAAAAAATGGCCTTTCCTCTTAGTACACTAATTGTTCATGTATAACAATCTATCACTTTTAATATTTATTTTTCACTGCAGTGCAATAATGTGACGGAGTAATGTCAAACCTTCCACATCTTAAAGAACTATGGGCCATATGTAGGTAGCCCCATTGCAATCGCAAATGCTGAAATTCGCAGAATTTCAGCGTTTGCGATCGCAATTTGGGCAGTGTACTATGTAGCACACAAAAAGCCACACGCAAAATAAGGAATCACAAAATTTGTGATTCCTTATTTTGCGATTGCATTTAAGGAATTGCAAATTGTGATTCCTTAAATGCAATGTAGGAAGCACCCAAGTTGTGCGAATTGTGGCTTAAGGAATCGCAAAATACCGCCAACTGCAGGTTGGTGGTAAATTGCGGTTTCTTTGAAAAATGCAGTTTTTGGCATTTTTCAAAGTTCCATGTGGGTCACATACATGCCCTTAGGGCATGTATATGGGCCACATGTGCGCACATGATAATTTCAGGGGTGCAACAGGGTATCCTATTGACACCCTTGCATCCTTGAAATTGCATTCTCAATTTGTGATTCTCTAATTGAGAATCGCAAATTGAGAATGTCTTCCAATTCATTCCTATGGGCCTTCTAGCCCATAGGAATGAATGAGAAGGTATTCCTTATTTGCGAATCTCTATTTGCAATTTGCAAATAAGGAATAATTGGAATTCGCCAAAAAATGTGCTAATCCTACATACGTGACTTTTTGTGATTCTCTAATAGCGATTCCCCAAAAAATCGCAATTTGAGAATTACAAAACTAAAATTACCTACATATGCCCCTATACTTTTTAGGTCTCGCCTAGGCAGCGCGCAGGCGTTGTCTCTAGGAGATAACCCTTTGAAATTGGTCATCTCTTTTCAGGCACAAGTGCTTGTGCTGGCATCCACGTTGCGGGAGCGAGCAGCGGCACGCAGGGGCCATCTGTTTCTCTTTAGTGTGGCTGCGCTTGTTTCGTTTAGCCTTTTTCAGACTCAGAAACTCAATTGCTCCTATGCTTGCTACCTCTCATTGTTATTCTCCTAATTATGAACAGCTGCTCTTCCTGTTTGCTTACGCTCGCATGTCCTGTGTTCTCTTTAAATATAGTGGTAGCGCTGTTTTTTTCTTTTACAATTTTAAAACGCAGTCTTTATTTTTCAAAGCGCAACATGCCGCACTTTCACTTAAACAATTGCGGCTGCGTACCTTTTCTGTATCCACGGCTCTCCGTGTTCACTTTTCAAAACATCAGGTCTTTATTAAAAGTCCCGCTTTCACTTTAAGCATGCCTTTATTTTTCATAATCGGTGCCCCTTGCAGAGGTGATCACTGCTCGTTAACACTCTTTTACTTCTGCACGATGCCGTGCAACTTCTCCCTTGTTAACTGCTTTCCATTTTGAGCAGCTGCTCTTCACTCCGTCTCCTGGGCTGCAGCTGCTTCCTCCTTACGCTCCCCCAGTGCCATTGGAGTTTCAAAATGATGTGACGAGGAAGCTGTTAATTATTTTTTTTGATCAGCTTCATTCCTGTTGCTTAAGATCAGCGCAACGCTCGACTAATTATGCGGCAATTGATTACTTATGCTTCACTTTTTGTGTAGAAACGTTCTATTGCTGACACCTTTTTTGCTGCTTAAAACAAACTATCTAACAATCAGAGATTGCCGTTGCAAAGTATATATCCTTTTCTTTTTCATGTCTGTAATTCTCAACTGTGTGTTTCCATTTTACGCACACTGCATTTAAAATGTATCTCTATTGAGCACATGCTCATTTGCTTCCTATCTTCCACCTAATTCCATACATTGTGTGTTCTGTGTGGGATAATGACAGTAAGGCAGTTGCTTTGTTTATCCAGTGTTATTGAGGGACCAGATCCAGGTTTAATGCCAGCGTGACTACGATGGCAGCAGTGTGAGCACTACTCATATCACCACTGCTTTCCACTGTTTTGCTCTCCATCTCCTTTCCGTCATAACTCTTTAAATAGGTCAAATATTCACTCCACTGCAAACTAAAAACAAACATAACTGAAAAACTTTGGCATTTGCAATGGCAATAGCTCTAACTTTCACTAATGAAAGACCTTTGAGACCTGCCTCACAGGTGAGTAGCCATCCTTTACAATGCTTGATTGATTGATTGTATTACATTGCAAATGCTATTTCCCAGTTGCCGCAGAAAAAGTGCTCATATTAGTATCATCTGCGAGTCAGTCTGGGCTGGAAAGATCTCCACCACGATTTGCAGTGGGTATTAGGACTTGATCCCCTTTATGTGACGTGAGAACTGGAGGACTTAGAACCTGCCCTTTCATTAACAGACCAAGATGCAAAGGAGGTAGCTTGAGTTTCTGTTTCCTCGCTTCAATATTTTTCCGGATTGCTGTGGACTAAAGGTGGTAATCATCAATCTGCAAAGTGAACTCCAAGACACCAGAAACAACAACTATTAATCACCTAGACAAATACAAATTTAAGAATCCTCAACACCAGGGAAACATAGAAAAAATGTTTGCTGATTAAAACCAACTTCGTGACCGTTGCACTCATTGCGAGCAAGATACATATGGGGGTGGAATTCCTAGATGAGTGCCTAAAAAATGAGGACTGCGAAGAGTTATGGCAGGAAGAACTGAAGTAGACATATGAAACGATGGGAAGGATCTTGTTTAACATTAAAATCTAAAAGCATATTTTTCCCCAAATAAACTAATAAAATAAACATAAATGTGCAGTCATTTTAAAATAACTTAAAAGTAAACTTATAGAAAAATAAAATTACAAAGGTAACAAGACTGTGGTTTTTAAGTTTAATACAGCACAGAGCAGCATTTTCAATCCATACATTTCCCAGATAAAATCAAAACGTCACTTCTTGCACTCAAAATTGAACAGTTGAATGTGTAAACAGTTTGAGAGAGATGGTGCCGGGATTGGGCCATTAAGGAGATGAATAACAGCCTCCTCTCATCACAGTGAATGGCCTGGACATGGAAAAGCCTTTCAGCAGGAAGCATGCGCAATAGACAAGCATTTGCAATGCAATAGGTCTCGCATTAATTAAGCTTGAGCTATTGGCATTGCGAAATATTGCAACACCAATTGCAACAAAAGTCTATAAATTGTAGGCCAAAAAAAATGTGTATTTATTTTTGTAGCAATTGTGCCATGCTGCGCTTTAGATGAATCTGTTTAAAAGTAAAGAGTGCCATGCTGCAATTGCTACAATAGTTAATTGTGGATGCGTTAACAATTGATGTGTGCACTGATGGCTGGTAGTGTGTGTGCCTGTAGAAATTGTGCACTGCCGGCTGGTGGTGTGTGTGCCTGGTGGAAGTGTGCACTGAGGGCTGGTCACCTTGTGCTGTATGGCCTGCATGTGTTATGACTTATACCCGCATGCGTTACTATGCACGCCTACAGAATGGCGCTGTTGCCTATGTTTTTTTTTTATTGCCCAATCTAAGATGGACATTACTAAGATCGTAAATTTCAATAATGCAAAAAATAAAAACTTAAGAGAATGAAAGCACTTTTCTTGTGGCAGAGCACATGGTAGCAAATGACAGCTGCCAAGCAAGACCTCAAAAAAATCTGCAATGTCCACAATTAGTAACAGAGCAATGGGGAGTGTGGAATAAAAAACAAGCTGTGCTGTCAGCTCCAGCTGCCATTAAGTCCACCGCATCCCACGTAGACGCAGCCATATTTGAGAGGGGGAGAGGTAGAGGGAGAGGGAGAGGTAGAGGGAGAGAGGTAGAGGGAGAGAGGTAGAGGGAGAGAGGGAGAGAGGCAGAGGGAGAGAGGTAGAGGGAGAGAGGTAGAGGGGGAAAGTGAGAGAGGTAGAGGGAGAGAGGTAGTGGGGGAGAGATAGAGAGAGAGGTAGAGAGGGAGACGTGTAGGGAGAGAGGTGGAGGGAGAGAGGAGGAGGGAGAGGTGGAGGGAGAGAGGGAGAGAGGTGGAGGTAGAGAGGTGGAGGTAGGGAGGTGAAGGTAGAGTGGTGGAGAGATGGGGGTAGAGAGGTGGAGGTAGAGGGAGGTGTAGAGAGGTAGGTGTAGAGAGGTAGAGAGAGAGAGAGAGGTGGTGGTAGAGAGGTGGAGGTAGAGAGGTGTAGGGAGAGAGGTGGAGGGAGAGAGGTGGAGGGAGAGAAGTGGAGGGAGAGAGGTGGGGAGAGAGAGGTGGAGGGAGAGAGGTAGAGAGAGGTGGAGGTAGAGAGGTGGAGAGAGAGAGGTGGAGAGAGAGAGGTGGAGAGAGAGGTAGAGAGAGAGAGGTAGAGAGAGAGAGGTAGAGAGAGAGAGGAAGAGAGAGAGAGGTAGAGAGGTGTAGAGAGGTAGGGAGGTAGAGAGATGGAGGTAGAGAGGTGGAGGTAGAGGTGGAGTCAGAGAGAGGTAGATAGAGAGAGGTGTAGAGGTAGGTGTAGAGAGGTAGAGAGAGAGAGATAGAGGGGTAGAGAGAGAGAGGTAGCGAGAGAGAGGTAGAGAGAGAGAGGTAGAGAGAGAGGTAGAGAGAGAGAGAGAGAGTTAGAGAGTGAGGTAGAGAGAGAGGTAGAGAAAGAGGTAGAGACTAGAGAGAGGTAGAGAGAGAGAGTGAGAGAGATAGAGAGAGAGGTAGCGAGAGAGGCAGAGAGAGAGCTGTGGCAGCTGGGTAGTGTCTGCATGTCTTAAAGATTGTGTACAGTATTAATGCAACGTGAAGGTAGGGGAAAAAAGACAACAGAGTAGATGCGTACATGGTCAAAGGCAAAGAAATAGTCAACAGATGGGTGTTGTGTGACCTTTGACTGTAGGTGCTGTTACCTGTCCCATGAATCCTGTAAACAATTGGGTGTAATTTGCTGAGTCCAAAACAACTCAGTCCCCCCAGACAAACTCTATGGATGTAGGGGTGGAAGTAAAAATAATAGTCACAGCGAGTCGGACCAGAGCTGAGCCAGGGGTCTTCCTGGGCTCTAAGAGCGTGTGCACGAGCCCAGCCCGAAAAATGTTTGGCATGTATATCATGTAAAAATGAGACAAACTCTCTTCTAAATTCAAACAACTACATTTCTTTAAAATGCAGATGTTCACCCTGGTACAACAGTTCTAAATCTTTGCAGTGTTTTGGGCATTTTTTGAAAGTTTTTTTTTTTACATGATTGTGAACACATTCATGCCTCCCGCCCTGACGACTTTGCCACGAGTGCACAAAGAGTCGATGTGGGTAAGACAAAGAATGCCAGCTCAGCTTTTCACGTCTTTCAAATGACAACAAACTGAGCACGGGTGAATTTAGTCAAAGCAAATCAAGCTACTTACTGATTAGCGCTGAGAAAAAGCGAACTGCGGCAGTTGGTGCTATCTTAAAAGCAAGTTATAATCAACCACCAAAGTAGCGAAGTACAACAAGCATTGGCGTTTATTAGTCAAACAAGCACATGAAAAGAAGAAAAAGATGCGAGCACAGTGTGAGGGTGAGGGGGCAACGCAGGGGGCAGGATTACAAACGCCACGGGAGAGGGGAGCAATTGGAGTGCGGCGAAAGCATCAAAGGGCTGGGAATGCGTGGGGGGAAGGGGCACAACACAGTGACAATGTCACATACTTAAGATCAATTAACAAAAGTTGTGAATGAAAGAAGGGACAGAGAGGAGGAAAGGTGGGAGGGAACACGGCCTAGGGGAAGCTGGCTGGGGAGAGGGAGGAGAAATCCAAGTAAGGCTGTGTGCGGGGAGAGAGAGGGGAGGTGCTGGAGCTGGGGAACAGATGGCCGTGAAAGTTTATGGCACAAAAGCGTGTGCCTGTGGCCACGTGAACTCGAAGAAAACCGCACCAAAAAACCCTTGGTTTGACGAGTATTTTGAGCACTTGAATTCTCTTCATTTTCCATTCCTTCGGAATGGAACAGGCGAGACCTAAAAAGGAGCATTCCTTGCATCCTAAAATGAAAAGAGTTCAAACACGAGCATTGGCTCTGCTGTGGGTAGGTTTTTATGAAGTTTGTTTTCTACTGTGTATCTCATTTAATACATGTGTGTATTATTCATATTGTTATTCTAACAGCATTTGGGAATGTGTTGGCACTTTTAAGTGCGTTACAGCCCCTCCTCCAGGACAAGCAGTATGGGCTTCTGGGGCTTGGAGTCCCATCGATACTGGCCGCGATGGATGTGGTGTCCCACGTCGCGGGAATGCGATGGCGCTTTTAAACTTGTTACAGCCCCTCTCCAGGACAAGCAGTGTGGGCTTCTGGGGCTTGGAGTCCCAGCGATACTGGTGACGATGGTTGTTGTGTCCTGCGTCTCGAGAATGCGCTGGCGCTTTTAAGCTTGTTACAGAGCCTCCTCCAGGACAAGCAGTGTGGTATTCTGGGGCTTGGAATCCCCTTGATACTGGCCACGATGGCTGCATCTAAAATGACACTACTAATGTGCTCTATATAGATTGGTGAAGGAGAGTAGGGTATGGAATAAGCAGGTGGTAAGGATGATACTTTGCTAGTTAAAACACAGTATAAATACCCTTTTAACTAAAGCTAACAATCATCAGCAAAACCAATTTGTAAATGCCTGCACATTAAAGGGGAGACCTATTGGCAGTGCATTGGCATAGCCAATAGGTCTCACTTTTGGGACCTTATAAGTGTTTAGCCATGCAACAGTTGATGTTGTTGCACCAAGGATATTGTGCTGGATAAGTAAACACTTATAAGTTCCTAAAGGCGAGACCTATTGGCTATGCCAATGCCTGTTTAATTTTGAAAACACTATATCATATTTTATTTGAAGGTCTTGATCAGAATCAGAAAATTATTTATTCGATTTTAAGAATTAATAAATTCATAAAAGCAGAAAATACAAAATATAAATTAATTAAATATATACACCTAAAAATACATTAAACTAAATGATAAGCTATCAATGTATACATTTTCTTTTTCTCAGTATGCTTTTTAAAAAAACAGACATGATTCCAACACGGTACACATTATTCAAGAATTGAAGAAATAAAAAGGCCGGACGGCATTGCCGCCATGTAACCTTCCTTAAGAAGGGAATAATCCATCTGGCCTGTTCATTTACAGAAAATTTACAGAAAAGAGTCACGTGCATAGTTGTTTGGTTTGATGAATTATCGCACGGACAAGGGCAAATCTGTCTGGACCAGTCGTTAGATGATGAAAACAATCAAACGTAAACCTGGTCAAGATGTATCGATCGTAACCCCCTTGACACCATTCTAAATAGGGTTGAATGGAGCTGCAGACCAGGGTGAGTTGATGCTGGATCACAGTTTTTTGTTAAACTCCAACCCCATTCTTAAAGTCTCTAAATGGTTCAGACATACAGCTTTAAGCTCTTTTCTGGATATTGAATGTAAGGAATCAGGGTTAACATAAAACTCAGGTCTCCCCAAATTGTTTGATAGTTTACTGATGTAATTAAGCCAAGGAGTTTTTCTAGCTTGGTCCAGGCCCATAGAATCTCTAATAATATCTTGGTTTGCCAAAGTAGCATAGGTTGCATTTTAATCACATCAGTGATATGATGGATCCCTAGTTCACTGTGACAATTAAAAACAGCTGCACTCTGAGAACAGCTAATATAGATCTAAGAAAAGCATTTTCTACCACCTGAATTGGTGTAACATCATAAAACCCCCAGACCCCTGCCGCCTATGTGGCAATGCTTAAACACTTAGCCTGGTAGATTTTCAATAAGATCTCCGGCGGCCTCCTACCCATCTTTTTTGAAAATATCATCACGGCCGCCATCGACCTTTAGAATAAAAGAGCCCTACTCTTAACTGCAGCGCTCCAAGAACCAGTATTCTCTAGCAAAATGCCACGGTAAGAGAACGTTTTACTTGGTTCAATTTTATCGGCCCCAGCTACGAGTTTGCAACATTTATTCCTGCCCTTACCACAAGACATAACAAAGGTTTTCTTCACATTGAGCATCAGTCCCCTATTGCCCATAAAGTGGATGTAAGTGGTGAAGGCCCTCTGTAGGCCAAGTTGAGTTCTGGCCATTAAAACTGCGTCGTCCGCGTAAAGAAGGGAGACAATCTGCTTGTTTTTAACTTGCGGAGAATCAATCACGCTGGCCACCAGTTCCTCCTCCAAAGAGTTGGCATATAATGAGAAGAGGAACGGGGCCAACACAGAGCCTTGTCTCACTCCCTTCTCCACGCGGAAAGACCTGGTACACTCCCCCTTTAGACCGTACCTCACCTTAGCTAATGCCCCCGCATATAGCTGCTCAAAAATAACACCAGGGACTGGTCAACCTTAAGCCCCTCTAAAATCTGCCATAGCCGACTATGATTGACACAGTCAAAAGCGGCGGTAAGATCTACAAATACCGCAAATAATTTTCCTGACTTGGCCTGGGTGTATTTCCCATGTAAAATTGAAAAGTTTAAAACCTGCTCGACAGTACCCCTTCCCTCCTGGAACCCATATTGTACAGAGCTTAAGATATTATTATCTTCAGCCCACTCTTGCAGTCTATTCAAGATGAACGTCCTGCAATTTTCATAAAAGAATCAAGGAGGGATATGGGTCTGTAGCAAGCAGGTTTTTCCCGGTCCCCATTTTTAAAAATAGGTATTATTATGCACTCCGACCAGGATTTAATAAAACCCTTTGCGCAGCTGACTTCAAGGACTTGTGTTAGAAGTGGGTACCATAACTCAGCCCTGAATTTATACAAGTCGATTGGAGTCTCATCGGGTCCCGGGGCCTTTCCGCATTTACTCTCTTTTATTGCCACCATTACTTCGTCATGTGTAAAGTGGATAATTATCAGTGAAAAATGAATGTACTCGCCCAGTAGTGTTTGCTCATTGGGTTCTAAAGTATTATTATCCCCATTACCATACGCCGAGGAAAAATAATCAACCCAAGAATTTTCAGTGATTGCCACTTCAATCCTAGCACCCTTGTTAGTCATAAAAAACAGGGCATTTACTGCCTGCCAAAAATATGAGCAATCTCTACTAAGAGATGCTTCAAAGAGGTTATTCCAGGCCTGATCTTTTATTTCTTTTTTACGTTTATTTGTAGCAAGATTATAGGCCTTCCTTTACCCTCTAATTTCTTCATAGTCCCTCACAGTTTTGTGTAACGCAGCCTTCAACAGTGAGTATGCCTTGGTACACATAGAATCAAACCAGCCATGTTTTTTATTTCTTGGCTCCCTACATCGGCGAGTCAAAGTTTTTTGAATCGCGGCTGTAATTTGAGAGAATGCCACCAATATATCGGAGTGGAAGATCTCTTCTCGCAGGCACTCATTAATGGGAATTATGGCTTGTCACATTTATTTTGAATTCAATGCCTCTCGATCATTCTTAGCCCAGCGCAATGAATAGCCATTCAACAGCATATTTTTATAGTACCCCTCACAAACATATTGGACCACGGGGGCGCTAGAGGGCGCCGGACAAGATGGCCGCACTTGAGTGAGGCTCTGTCAGGACCACTTAAAATACATCCATTTATCCTAAAATCTCTGCAGCCTGAACCCTGCAATCGAGCTGTGAGAGCCCCGCTGACATCGGGGGCCTGCTGCGTAGCTTTTGTCCGGATTCCGAGGCCGTCCGGAGCGCACTTTGGAACGGAGAGCTCCGTGACGGGAGATTGCTGCCTGCACTGCCCGCACCTCGTGGGACTACCGCTGCTGGCCAACTTGGGCGCCCGCTAGAACCTGCGGCTTCCACCCTGCGGAGAGGAGGACGGAGCCTAGCGGCAACGGGGCGGAGACGACGAAACCCTGTGAAATATCCCCAGTGAGACGCCGGAGATTGGAACGGCCCGGACCCGGCCCCGCCGGAGCTGGTGAGTGGGGCGGGGCGTTAAGCAAGCCCGGGGCTGCGGAGGTGGCGCTGGGCCTGCCGAGGCCGCGCCGCGTGAGCCGACTCTGGTGGGGGCAGGGAGAGGGGCTCGGCGGGGAGGCAAGGCGGGAAGACGGAGACATTAATTGCAGCCCCTATGCCCCAGCCGATGACGGCGCGCTACTCTGCACTGCTGCCACTGGTGGAAGTGATGATTGCCTAAACATCTGCGGCAGCCCGACAAATTGTTAATCCACACCGCGGACTTGTGGCTGTCAAAATCCAAGTGGAATGCGGGGACCCGGAGCTGGAGGGGTCTGCTTGCTGAGGGGACCTTGCTGAACACGGCCTTGCCGACTGGCATGCCCCGAGCATCGGGGGGGGGGGGAACGTAAAGACCGTCTGGGATCGCTTTGGGGTGCTGCCTCCTGACCGGCGCGGGGGCCTTGGCGGCGCTGCAGACAGGTGCACAGGAGAGCGCTGAGACTGCGAGGGACGCCAGGCTACTGCATAGGACCCACTGGGCTGGCATAGACGGACGAGTCAGGGCTGCTGAACTGTATATTTGGCTGTGCTGCGTGAGCTGCCGCCATGGGCCGAGCGGAGAGGAACCAGCCGAAGCTTAACTTCGAGGCAAAAAAGACTGCACTTATGAACTCCCAGACCCCAGATGCCACTGATAGGGAGGGGGCTGTGGGGGGCGCCCCGAACCTAGAAGCCACGTTGGTGGCTATGCAGAAGACCCTACAATCCATCGAGGGCACCATGGAATCGGTCAATCACCGACTCGACCACATGGCGACGCAGTTTGACCGCCAAAACGAGCGAATGGGGGAAGTGGAGCAGAGGGTGTCTGCCACGGAGGACGGGTTGGCCACCGTATCGTCTAAAGTCTTCAACATGGAAAGGGTGCTGGCCGTCATACAGGCGAAGAACGAGGAGTTAGAAGGGAGGTCCAGAAGGAACAACGTAAGGGTCACAGGCCTGCCGGAATCCACGAACGTGGGACGCATGGAGGACTATATGGAGAGGATGATTATTGACATATTCGGTTCCGAACAACTCTCTAAGGTCTTCATAGTTGAGCGCGCTCATCGCTCGCTGGCCAAACGGCCACCGCCTGGGGCGCCGCCGCGGCCGATAGTAGCCAGAATCCTGAACTACAGGGACAGGGACACAATTCTTCGGCTCGCAAGGGAGAAGGGCTCCATTGAATATCAAGGCAATAGGCTCGAGTTCTACCCAGACTTCACCATGGCAGTGCAAACAGCCCGTAAAGAATTTGCCCCGGTGAAACAAATGCTGAGGGCTAATGATGTTGTGTACGCCATGTTGTATCCTGCACGCCTACGGATAGGGCCACCGGCGGATAACAAGATTTTTTCTTCCCCCAAGGCAGCAATGGACTACGCCAAAAAATTGAAAAAACGCGCCAAAGAGCCGGACGGGAGGAATGTGGCGGAAGAAGAGGGGCAGGATGAAGCCGCATAAGCTGTTCCGAATGTTTACCTACGACGAGAGCGCTGCTGCGATGCACACTGCGGACTACTCCCCATCGACCTCTCATTCGCTTTCTCTTTAACGAACTGAGGAGTACTCTGGGGCTGCTGGCCCTTGAGCGTGAGAACATGGATATTGTGGAGGGTGGGGGAAGATGGAGGGCGACGTCCCTATATCTGCTATCGACTTACGTTTGGCTGGCTCTATACCTAGCACACTAGATTGAAAGGTGGTGAGCTCTGAGGGGATCGTACTGGGCCTCCCCTATGGATGCCAGGGCCCTCGGTTGAAACTACGGCGCTCTTGGTAGTAGGCACATCTGGGGCTCTTCTAGTACTGTATGATAAACTGTTGGCGCAATATTGGGAGCCTGTTCACGAGATTAGGGTTGTGAGGTTGGAGATGTTCTAATTGAGTGTGGTCCACGCTCCCGTCATCTCTTGGCGGGAGAAGTGTGCCGCTACGCCCCTGATAAGGGAGATCCCCACACACTGTTGTTTGAAATGTTGGGGGTTGTGCAATGTTGGGTTTCGGGATGGCTTCGGCTAATTGGGAGCGCTGAAGTGGGCGGTGGGATGGGGGAAGGGGGATTGAGGGCTGTTGAGGGATTGTTTACTGTCCTGGTCTGGGATGTGAGGACTGTGGCGCTGAAGCCCCTCCGGTTGAGGGTCCGTTTCTTCTACGAGGATGCCCATGACGCATATGGTTGGTGGGGTGCAGGGGTGAGCTTTATGGGATGGGCAAGGTGGCGGTTCTATTGGCGCTTGGGAGGCTTACAGAATGAGAGTAATGGACAGGGGGGGTAAGGTCACATGCATAACGTGGAATGTGCGGGGTCTTAATAGGCCGCAAAAGACGAGACAGATGCTAGCATTTTTGAATCGACATGGCGCTCAGGTGGTGTTTCTTCAGGAAACGCATCTTCAGGGCAGAGCAGCTGAAATGGTGGGCAGACAGTGGGCGGGGGTGCGACTGGCCACTAAGTACTCTTCATATGCTAGGGGGGTGATGATTTTGATCAAGAGAAATTTACCCTTTGAAGTGGTGCACGAGGAAATCGACCAGGAAGGAAGGTTTATTATTGTGCAGGGCAAGTTGTGTGGTATGCTGGTTACTTTGCTCAATGTGTATGGTCCAAATATTGACGATCCTGATTTCTATGTAATGCTCTGGAACAAACTTTACTTGCTTGCACCGTCAGCTATCCTATGCGGGGGAGATTGGAATGTCACGCTCGATTCAGTGCTGGACAAGAAACATGACAGTCCTGTTGTGCGCAAGAGGGCGGCGGAAGCAGTGTGCGAGGGTATGACTGGGCTGCAACTGCTGGATGTGTGGAGATTGCGGAATCCAACTGTGCGAGTGGGTACTTGCTACACTTCAGCACACGATACATGGTCGAGACTAGACTTCTGGCTGACGACTAGGGATGTGTGTGGTTGGGTGGTAGATGCTGCTCACTTGCCTCGCACTATTTCGGATCACGCTCCTGCTACACTGGTATTGCAGATCCCGACACATGCCCCAGCCCCTTTCACTTGGAGACTATCTCCGGGGATACTGACTGACCAAGTGCTTTCTGATCGCCTAGGACGAATTGTTGAGGAGTTCTTTGTTAATAATGTGGGATCTGTTGATGATATAAGCACGGTGTGGGAGGCCTTCAAGGTGACGGTGAGAGGTGCATGCATAGGCTTGAAATCAGGGGTGCTCACGTCTATCAGGGGTTCCATGTCCAGGCTGGAAAGGGAGTTACTATCCCTCGAGAGACGGTTGGAAGAGGGCGCGCAGGGCGCGACACTTGCAGACATCAGAGTGAAGGTCACGGAATACAATGAATTGGCGGAGCAGGAGGTGAAATTCTTGGCTAAGCATGCTACTGCTAGATACTATGGCGAGGGGGGACGTCCAGGAAAGGGGCTGGCGGATCGCATCAAGGAGCCGTGGGCACGCCACTGCACGGTGCAAGAGATTGAGGATCAGGGGGAAGTGGTGACCACCACTGAGGGTATCTTGGCCTGCTTCTCGAAGCATTATGCGCAACTCTATGAGCGGAGGGACACGGCTGATGAGGAGGAGGTGGACCGATATCTGGAGGGTGTTGCCTTGGTATGGCTTTCAAAGGGTCAGCAGGAATTCCTAATGCACCATATTACGGAGGCTGAATTCAGGGACGCCATTGCGGCACTTCCGAATGGAAAGGCGGCCGGCACGGATGGTCTGCCCTCCGAATTTTATAAAAAATATGCGGACATCCTGATTCCACAGCTGGCGCTGGTCTTGGAAGAGGCGTTTGAGCGTGGACGGCTCCCGGCGTCCATGAGAGAGGCACTCTTAGTGGCGCTGCCTAAACCTGGGAAACCACTAAATAAATGTGATTCATATCGTCCCCTCTCACTTATGAATACTGATGTCAAAATTATTGCCAAAGTGTTGGCCACGAGACTACGTCTACTCTTGCCAGTCATGGTCCTGCCGGACCAATCAGGTTTCATCCCTCTCAGGTCCACGACGCATAATCTGCGGACACTTTTCGCTGTATTGCACCTACTCAAACCGGATCTCCCTGCGGCGGCGGTCATGCTTGACGCGGCCAAGGCCTTTGATTCGGTGGCATGGAAATATATGCTGGCTGTCTTGCACCGGATGGGGGTGCCTTTTTTCTTCACTTCCCTTATCGCTCTATTGTACACCGCTCCGACTGCAAGAGTCAGGGTCAACGGGCATGTCTCTTCGTCATTTCCGATCCAGAGGGGAACAAGGCAAGGGTGTCCTCTATCGCCACTATTATTTGCCATCATGATGGAACCTCTGGCCTGTATTCTGCGGCAGAGGTACTCGGAGGCAGCGTTGAAATTCCCCCTCAGATCTCTGGCGGTGTCGATGTATGCGGACGACATGGTCCTGTATGTCAGAGATCCGTCGCTCCATCTTGAAAATATACTTCGCGAATTTATTAGGTTTGGTCGACACTCCGGGTTGACTATTAACTGGGACAAATCGGTGATACTCCCACTCACGGATGCGACCAGTCGGGTTCCGCTGGAGTTCCCTTTGGAGTGGGCGACGGACCCGGTTCGCTATCTGGGCATCTGGGTACATAGGGACTGCCAAGAAGTTATAAGGGCTAACTATGGAGTAGCCATCTCTAAGCTGGAGGATCAGGTGGCGAGATGGATTCGGCTCCCTCTGACGCTTGCTGATCGTACTTCTTTGATTAAAATGGTGGTGCTGCCGAAATTTCTTTATCTCTTTGTGAATGTCCCGGTCTCGCTGAAATCGTACTTTTTCGCACGGCTGAAGTCCCTCTTGATCTCGCTCACCTGGGCTGGCAAGAAACCGCGGGTGACCTGGGATGTCATGACTAAACCGCATGCACTGGGCGGGTTCGCCCTGCCGGACATGAAGCTTTATTACCTATGCGCGCAAGCTCAATTCGCCAGTTACTGGATCACTGCTCCGCCATACACCCCACATGTGGCGCTTGAGGCTAGTGCAGTCTTGCCGTATCCGCTAAGGGCGATGATAACCAACAAACATTCAGTATTCGAGAAGGGGGAGATTGATACGGTACGGCGCACGGCATCTGCTTGGGACGACCTTGGTAGAAGGGCTGCTAGATTGCCGTTATATGCTCCGGCTATGCCGCTTCTATATCACTCAGATATATCAGTGTCCAGTGAGGTCGGGGGATTGCAGGTCTTGAGGCAGGCGGGAGTTCAGACCATGGGGGATCTTTTCCCGGGGACCTCCTTTCTCTCTTTACAGGCCATGACGGAAAGCTCCACTAATACGGCTATGTCCACTTTTGTGTACACCCGCTTGAGGGCAGCAGTGCGAGATTTGTTTCCAACGTATCCGGCGGAGCCGTTAACACTTGGGGCATTGCAGCTGCTCTACACAGCCAAAGATAGAACTAAACTGCTCTCTAGACTTTATAAGGCTGCGCAGGAGGATGAAGGAGGGGGGGCGGTCTTGGCCAGGGCGCGCTGGGATAGGAGTTTGCCAGAACCTCTGAGTGATGAAGAATGGGAGGAATGCTGTAACATGACTGGGGGATGTGTGATCAACGGCAACTTTCGCCTCCTGCACTTTAAATATCTGCATCAATGGTACTACACACCGGTCCAGTTGGTTAGATATGGGCTCCGGACCAGTGCCCAATGTGTCCGATGTGGAGTTGACGAAGCTGATTTTATACACTTGGCCTGGGGTTGTCCGCGAGTGTATGATTTCTGGAGGGAGGTGACTGAGAGACTGTCTGTCATGATCTCCAGCGAGGTCAAACTGGACGTACGTCTCTGCCTTTTGGGCATTGCCTCTGGGGTACCTGCTCAATCAAGACGACTTGTGGTCCTGGCTCTGCAGTTGGCTAAGAGGAGGGTCGCTATTGGATGGGGGGGGAGGAGGGCACCTAATGTACAGATGTGGCTGAATGACATGGCCTACTGTAGAGACCAACTGCAATGCTATTATGAGGAGCTGCCAGAGAAATCCCGCCCTCGGGATGTATGGGAGCCGTTTACGCTATATGTGCTATCTCTGGACGATTCTGATAGCGAAATGAGTGAGATAGTGAATTTGTCGGGGGGGGGGGGCAGGAGACAGCGTGAATGTGGCCTCAATATGTGTGGGGCATGCTAGCTAAGCGGGGTGTGCGACTACTGATACCCTCTGGGACACTTGCACTTGCTCTGGGAGGAGATGAGACTGTACTACCCTGTGATGCTCTGTACTACAGTGGGTGCTGTGAGAGACACTGAGGGGTGTGGCCTAACTCAATTATACGCTTTCTGTTCCCTACTGAACCGGCTGTCATACGGTTTATGCACATGCTAGATTTGAAGTCTTCATCAGGACCAGGATAGAGGGGGTTGGGAGGGAGTTGGGGTTAGTTATCGGTTGACTTTGGTTGTGTAAAAAAAAAGGAAACAGACCGAGATCACATAAGGGCAGACGGCCGGACTTGTTCGGGTACATTGGACATTGCTTTGGGAACACTTGTGGTGGCTTCATGGGCTTAACGTGCACTGCATGTGAGTTTGGCATGAAGAGATGTACTGCTTGCCCTACCTACTATGTGGTGCTCTGATTGCGGCCGGCCCTATAAGCGGGTTGTAGGCACACCGCTGTGTAAATGTGCTAATGTGCAATAAAGGTCTACCAAAAAAAAAAAAAAAACATATTGGACCACCCTACTGTCTCTGAAGTTGATAACTATACAATCACCCGCAATGTCTTTCGGTCTATGTCCTACCCAGCTCACTCTACGAGCAAACGAAATTTGACTGTGCACATTTGGCGGAAGGGGTCTATTATTGTTCAACCAGTGAAGCGTTTTATTTTTAAGTTCAACAAAAGATTCAACTCTACCAGTTTCCAGTACAGGGACCCCAGCCAAAACAACAATATAGGGTGAGCAATCGGGGGTAAATCGATGTGTGGCAGTGTACTCCTAGGCTCAATGGCATTATGTTTTCCCATGGAGCCTCCCTTAGGTCTTTGCATCACACCCCCTGCCAATGATTGTTGTTCTGCTCTTTCACCCTGAGGGTAGTCCGTTTTCAACTGTACCTCCGCACCACCAGCATTGCTTGGACTTGGTGCATCATTCATACGCGCTGTGTAGTCTGTTGAATTAGGGAGAGGGGGGTGAGGCGTTAAAGAATTGGTGGCAGGGGCGCCCCGGGGTCCATTCTTCGTACGATCATTGGGCTGGCCACACATCACCAACTTTTCCTTGATACATTCCAAGTTGGTTGTGGTCAAGTTTTCAAATTTAGCTAATATATCCTTGATTGCCAATAACCTTTCAAGTAGGGGCTGTAGGGAAGATGTAATAAGGCCGCCTATTTCTAACCAGAAACCCCCATCCAACTGGGGCGATGAATCCTCAATAACAGCCATGGACATGATATTTGGTACAGTGGTAATCTCCTCAAGTGCTTCAAGACTTGTAGTTGGGAAGTCACCAGACTTATTCAATTTAGGCATCTTTGTTTTTTTTCCCCTCTGCAAAGTCCCTCCCCGCTTCCTTTTTGGAGCCGCTCCTGATATATGCTCAAGTGGCTGGGTCCGGTCTTTAGGGGGAGACCCAGCACGAGTGGCGATGCCACTCTCCATATTTAACGGGAGGTATGTGTAGGTAGTACCGAATGACAAGGCTCCCTAGCCAAGGATGTATTCCCTATTTCCTGGAGCATTAGGCTGTCTGGCTGTCACAAGGTTCCAGGATCCAAATCAGCGCACACCTGCTGTTCCAGTGTATGTGCTTTCATCAGGCCCCACAATGAAGAACCTTTAGCAAAGACTGGGTCCTGAGAGAGGCGACACTAAGTAATTGCTATCTCATGTGCCAACACTGATGTGGCCCTTGTTACAAACTGGTCCAATGCCCCAGCTACATAGCCACCCTTCGCCACTTTCCTCCCTTTCCCTTCACGTCCAGGCATGATGAACTATATATAGCACAATAAATTGTTACAGAGTAATGGCACTTGGCAAGTACGTAAGGGCAAAATAACCAACCTTGAAATATCAAATGTCAGAGGGGGGGCCTGGCCCGGCCTTCTCCGGTCGCCAACGGGCTCAAACGGGTCCGCCCTTGGCCAGTGCTTCGCCCGGCGCGAGTCTGCGGAGCGGGGCACGCGAGCTGTTATATACTGGCAGCAGGAGGGGCTGATGCGTCTCAGGTGTGAATGGCGCAGGCTCCTGGGGCTTGTAGTCCGTCCCTCATGTCAGGCAACAAGCAGGCAAAGAATTACAGTGGCGGTCTCCCTCTGCAAAGCGGCACCCGCGGAGCGGGTGCCGCAAGCTGTTATATACTGGCAGCAGGAGGGGATGATGCGCCTCAGGTGTGAATGGCCCGGGGCTCCTGGGACTTGTAGTCCGTCCCTCACGTCAGGCAACAAGCAGGCAAAGAATCAAAGTGGCAGTCTTCCTCGGCAAAGCGGCACCAGCAGAGCAGGTGCCGCGAGCTGTTATATACTGGTAGCAGGAGGGGTTGATGCGCCTCAGGTGTGAACGGCGCGGGTTTTCTGGGACTTGTAGTCCATCCCTCACGTCAGGCAACAAGCAGGCAAAGAATCAAAGTGGTGGTCTCCTGCGGCGTAGCGGCACCTGCGGAGCGGGTGCCGTAAGTTGTTATATACTGTCAGCAAGGGGGGCTGATGCACCTCAGGTGTGAATGGCGCGGGCTCCTGGGACTTGTAGTCCGTTCCTCACATCAGGCAACAAGCAGGCAAAGAATCAAAGTGGTGGACTCCTGCGGTGTAGCGGCACCTGCGGAGCGGGTGCCGTAAGTTGTTATATACTGGCAGCAGGAGGGGCTGATGCGCCTCAGGTGTGAATGGTGCGGGGCTCCTGGGACTTATAGTTCGTCCCTCATGTCAGGCAACAAGCAGGCAAAGAATCAAAGTGGCGGTCTCCCTCGGCGAAGCGGCACCCGCAGATCGGGTGCCGCGAGCTGTTATATACTGGCAGCAGGAGGGGCTGATGTGCCTCAGGTGTGGATGGCGCGGGCTCCTGGGACTTGTAGTCCTTCCCTCACGTCAGGCAACAAGCAGGCAAAGAATCAAAGTGGCGGTCTCCCTTTTCCTCTAAATATTAACACTTGCCATACACAGTCCATTTTCCACTGTACCTCCGCACCACCAGCGTTGCTTGGACCTGGTGCATCATTCATACGCGCTGTGTAGTCTGTTGAATTAGGGAGAGGGGGTGAGGCGTTAAAGAATTGGTGGCAGGGGCGCCCCGGGGTCCATTCTTCGTAAGTTCGTTGGGCTGGCCACACATCACCAACTTTTCCTTGATACATTCCAAGTTGGTTGTGGTCAACTTTTCAAATTTAGCTAATCTATCCTCGATTGCCAATAACCTTTCAAGTAGGGGCTGTAGGGAAGATGTAATAAGGCCGCCTATTATTAACCAGAAACCCCCATCCAACTGGGACGATGAATCCTCAATAACAGCCATGGACATGATATTTGGTACAGTGGTAATCCCCTCAAGTGCTTCAAGACTTGTAGTTGGGAAGTCACCAGACTTATTCAATTTAGGCATCTTTGTTTTTTTTCCCCTCTGCAAAGTCCCTCCCCGCTGCCTTTTTGGAGCCGCTCCTGATATATGCTCAAGTGGCTGGGTCCGGTCTTTAGGCGGAGAGCCAGCACAAGTGGCGATGCCACTCTCCATATTTAACGGGAGGTATGTGCAGGTAGTACCGAATGACAAGGCTCCCTAGCCAAGGATGCATTCCCTATTTCCTGGAGCATTAGGCTGTCTGGCTGTCTCAAGGTCCCAGGATCCAAATCAACTCACACCTGCTGTTCCAGTGTATGTGCTTTCATCAGGCCCCACAATGAAGAACGTTTAGCAAAGACCGGGTCCTGAGAGAGGCAACGCTCAGTAATTGCTATCTCATGTGCCAACACTGATGTGGCCCTGGTTACAAGCTGGTCCAATGCCCCAGCTACATAGCCACCGTCGCCACTTTCCTCCCTTTCCCTTCACGTCCAGGCATGATGAACTAGATATAGCACAATAAATTGTTACAGAGTAATGGCACTTGGCAAGTACGTA
Source organism: Lissotriton vulgaris (assembly GCF_964263255.1). NCBI lineage: Eukaryota > Metazoa > Chordata > Amphibia > Caudata > Salamandridae > Lissotriton > Lissotriton vulgaris. The sequence goes on along the minus strand of NW_028243295.1, from coordinate 122,154 downwards.
AGGGCAAAATAACCAACCTTGAAATATCAAATGTCAGAGGGGGGGCTTGGCCCGGCCTTCTCCGGTCACCAACGGGCTCAAATGGGAGCGGGGCACGCGAGCTGTTATATACTGGCAGCAGGAGGGGCTGATGCGTCTCAGGTGTGAATGGCGCGGGCTCCTGGGACTTGTAGTCCGTCCCTCACGTCAGGCAACAAGCAGGCAAAGAATCACAGTGGCGGTCTCCCTCTGCAAAGGGGCACCCGCGGAGCGGGTGCCGCGAGCTGTTATATACTGGCAGCAGGAGGGGCTGATGCGCCTCTGGTGTGAATGGCGCGGGGCTCCTGGGACTTGTAGTCCGTCCCTCACGTCAGGCAAGAAGCAGGCAAAGAATCAAAGTGGCAGTCTTCCTCGGCAAAGCGGCACCCGCGGAGCGGGTGCTGCGAGCTGTTATATACTGGTAGTAGGAGGGGCTGATGCACCTCAGGTGTGAATGGCGCGGGGCTCCTAGGACTTATAGTCTGTCCCTCATGTCAGGCAACAAGCAGGCAAAGAATCAAAGTGGCGGTCTCCCTCAGCGAAGCGACACCCGCAGATCGGGTGCCGCGAGCTGTTATATACTTGCAGCAGGAGGGGCTGATGCGCCTCAGGTGTGAATGGCGCGGGCTCCTGGGACTTGTAGTCCTTCCCTCACGTCAGGCAACAACCAGGCAAAGAATCAAAGTGGCGGTCTCCCTTTTCCTCTAATAATTAACACTTGCCATACACAAGTAGTCCTTCATAATGGCCAAACACCCTTCACCCTGTACGTAAAGTGTTTACCCGGGCACCAAGTCTCCAATGTGCACAGGAATCCGATAGTCCACATTCCAATTGGATTCCGCCATTTCCTCTTCAACAGCAACCTATGTGGCAACCACTATTTCCATTGATTCAGCCCGAATGACAACCCCTTTTAACCAGTCATTTTAGGAAGAGGCTGGGCCTCAGGGGCATTACTCTACAGCAGCTAGAAATTGAGAGAAAGTTGATGTGTTCGGGAAGCCTGGGCATCTGGTGCTTGGTTTTTCATCACCCAATGCTTCATACCTCATGTAGAGGTAAGAACTTGCCTTCAGATATGAGATCCTCTGTACAATGGCTTATGGCTGTGCACTACTGCAAAATGGGTGATCAAGACACAAAGCCTCCTTGGACCAGAATGTTGTTTGATGGTAGAAGGATGATCATCTATTTAGGGCTGGTGTGAAGGCTTCATGTGCTGGTGGTACAGCTGCTGTCCTGATACGGTGTACAAGAGGTTGTCAAGGCATCGGCCATACTAGGATTCAAGAGCTTCTGGACTTATATAGTCTCCCTCCTCCGCATCGACAGACCCAGCCAAAGTTTGCTCCTTCGCCGCTTTAGAGTCACTGTCACCACAGCTCTTGCTTCTACATGAGGGCGCGGGAGTCCGGTCTTGATAAATATTCCTTATTTTACAAAATATTGTGTTTTAAATACCCCTAACAATGCACACTCCTCTGCCTCATCTGTATGCGAGGGAAGCTTGCCAGGGGAGGCTCCTCCGTAATGCCCCTCCATGCCACAGAATTGAAAAATAAACTGGTAATAAAGGTGGTTAATTACCATTTTATTTTTTAATATAACCCCGCCCTGATGTTCAAGTCAGGACGGGGTAGGCCGCTGCTGAGTGACAGCAGCAGGTAGGAGGGTGGGCTGCCTCAGCGCTTTTCAAAGTGTGCATATCCCTTCGAAACCTCTAACCCAACTGTCTAAAGATGTTAAAGTAAGTGCAGGGCTCCAGTGTCCTGGAGCCCTGCACTTACTTTAAGTAAGGCTGCTCCCTCCAATCAGGGCGCTGCTCTCACAGCATGAGAGCCGCACCAGGATTGGTTAAGGCACATCTCAAGGGCTCGCACTGCAGAAGGAAGACATGCAGTGAGGAAGGGGTCGGGGTTCGATGTGTCGTAGGTAAGTGTTTTTTATTTTATCCCACCACCCATTTGCTCGCCTCACCACTTCCTATAGTTGCCAGCTGCCACTGAAGCTTGCACTGTTTCAGCCTGTGGTGTACTTGTTATGAGTGTGAAACTTGCTATATGTGCCCCTTGTGCTGTAAATGTCCTACGTGCGAGAAGGGTTTGAATAATACCTTTTGAAAAGGAAGGATCAATACACCAAGCGGTTCGCGCACTCTCTCGTCCCTGGCATGTTTCCATGTTCTCCTCCGTGTGAGAAGATTCTGGCGGGAAACAGGCCCTCGGAGTTGGCGCTCAGTGTAGTTCCCCCCAACGCTCCCTGGGCCTTTCCTTTCTAATGGCCGCTCTGTTGTTGATGGCCGGGCTGTTGCCGTTTCCAGGGTTGCCCTTAATCGCCTTTCAGTTTCTGCACAAGGTAAAAAGGAGCTGGGGATAGCAGCAGGGAGGCGCCAGGGGTAGGAGACCCATGCAGCCAAGTGTTTTTTGCTTCTTTATGCAAATAGCCTTCTTTTAAAGTCTCCTACGGTTACCTCGCAACCCAGAGTAGTTCTGCAAGAGGCAGCGGAGGGAGGGCCGGATACCAGCCCAGGAGTGGTGCAGTCGCTGGCGAGGTGGAGAGAAAGCCGCGAAGAATGAGAGGTCAGAGGTGACACTGCGTCAGAGATTCACATGAAAGCGTGTTTTCTTTTATATAATACTAGGAGAGTCGGGTTTCTCTTGTTTGTTTTAGTTCCGCTTTCAATAATGTTTTGTTTGACAGAAAACCGCAATAGCCCTTTACAATTCTTGTTTTTCTCCTCCGAACATGCAGAGTGGAAATCAGATGGCTGTAGTAGGCACTTTAGGGAATTAAATTTAATTTTTGCACATAGTATTATCTGTGCCAACCAGATTGCTTTCTGACAAGGGTAAATCCAAATACAAGAAATCTTGCCTCTCTCTGTAATTGTCTACTCTCCAAAAAACAGGACATGTCCTGAAACGTACGGATAAATTTTTTTGAGAAAACAGTAATATGCCCATCAAATTCAGGACGTCACGCTAACTACAATGTCTTCACTTGCTACATCCAGTACTACACAGGTACATGTCAAAACCTATGAGACAGACTAAATGTTAGCAAGACAGACAAAATCAGTGTTTTAGAGCTTGTGCCATTTTATTGAACTTTACATAGCTAAATGAATACATTAAAGATGTCTCAAGTTGCCTTATAAGTAGATCATTGAGCCTGTTTGCATTCTGGGACTTGTAGTCTTGCACCTATAAAGGTAAAAACAGAGCTGAAAGTGCCAAAAGCAAATTATAAAACAACAACCTCTCTCCTTCATTCTCAGGTGTTGTGAGGAAACCAACAGGCAGCTAGGGTTACCAACTGGCATGGGTGCAAATTCAGGACGGTCAGTGTAAAAATTCAGGACAAAGGGTCAAAATTCAGGACAAAAATTCAGGACAGAAGGTCAAAATTCAGGACTAAAATTTGGGACAAAACATAAGTTTTACAAACATATCAGAGGAGGTGGCACAATAATATATAAGTAAGTAAATAGATAACCAAAATAAATACAAGTAAAAATAAGTTTATATAAGGTTGAGCAAATCGTGCACTTCACAGTTTTTCAGTATGCGCGCAACTTTGCAAAGCGACATCAGGCCCTTTCTGCAATCAAGATTTGTGCTAGTAACAATAAACATTAATAAATCATATTTTTTATTTGTATGTTGAAATCTGTCTTTTAAATGTACAGTGAAAACGGTGTTGGTTATTTTATTTTTATTTTCTCCAGCATGGCGCCAATACAAAAGCAGAATGCTTTTGCAGTAGTCCCATGCAGGAGAAGGCACACCACATGCTGTCACTACATTAGGCCCATTGTCATTCGAAAGTGCTAATCAGCTGCACTCTCAGAATGACAATGGGCCAGTCCACCGTCAGAGGAAGGTCCGGGTGGGGTGGCTGCAGGCAGTCTCTACAGAGTAAAAGATAAGAGCGAGAGGCCCGAGTGAAATCTTTTAAACTCGCAGGGCCTCTCGCATAGGAAACTGCATTTCTTACTGAAATTTCCTATTTCGACTTCATTATGATGTCTGTTAATCGTCCGTAATTTGAGATCTCCAAATTACGGACGCCTTACAGACATCATACTAAAATGACGGACGGTCCGTGAAATTTACGGACGGTTGGTCACCCTACAGGCAGCTCGGGAGCTTGTCAACTGGGTGTCTTAGATTCTGATGTACTGCTCGAATATATGTTCAAATCCTGCATTCTTTTTTTACCGTACTCCTCTTTACATCCTGCTGTGCTACTTCAAAGAGACTCTGCAGCACAGCAGGAGAGTATTTGAAACGAATGTAAAACAGTTTTCATCTAATTTGCAAGCTTACCCGCCCCTCTTCCAAAAACCAGAACATTTGTCAGTTTAAATGAAACTGCTGGGACGCTGAGACAAACCACAAAAACTGGACTGTTCAGGGAATTCTGGGACACCTGGTCACCCTATATATCCTTCAATCAAGTGGACAGAGAAAATAATTCAGAGGAAAGGGGCTGCATGTAAGTTATAAGCAGATGATGTTTCTGAAGCATATTAGGGCTGCTGTTTCACCTGATTCTGTTCTTGTATGGGTGTATTTGGACCACATGCAGTCGGGGAAAAGGGGAAGCACGAATAGGAGTACGAATAGGAAAAGGAATCCCCTGAATAGAGCACAGATTTTGAAAGCCTTTCCAGAATGTAGCAGCCTATGTGGGATCAGTACAAGCGATCTTAGGCAAATTGGTTTCGTTGAGACCAGAAATGGTAAAGAAATAACAAAAGTGTCATTACACTCAGTCATGGTAAAAATGGCAATCCTAAAAGCCACCAGCGAGATAAACCACCTGGGAATAAGGATAATTCTGGAGAGGGAAGTAAAAGCCCCCACTGACAATACCTTCTTAAAGTATCATGCAGGTTTAGGGAGAAGACAGGTGAAATTATATAAAGATGAGGAAGGAAACCAAAGCTGTCTGAACATAGAAATAGGCAATACAGGCAACGAAGACCCATGGGGTAATTGGTCACAATGTAGTAGCCCAAGGTCCGATCTAAACGAGAGTCATACGGAGGCTGAGGGAGAAGAGGGTGGCATGAGTGAGGTAGAATAGGATGAGGGGGTGTCGCAAAGTCTAGGTCTCCTAACATGGAATGTGAATGGGCTAGGCAATGAGAAAAAGAGAGAAACTATAAAGGACATAGTAAATAAAGTGGACATTGCCTGCCTTCAAGAGACCTGGACATGCGACGAAACCCCGATCAACGAAGGATACCTACAACTAAACCGCCCGGCTAAGAAAAAGAACTTTGGTCGCCCGTCGGGGGGATTAATGACATTGGTTTCAACAAAAGTGCTCAGAGAAGTAACACCGATAAAAATGAAATGTAAATGGGTTCTGACTAGCAGAATAGAATTATTGACAGTGGAAAAGAAGTATAAAATGTTGACTGTAATGAATGTATACATGCAGTGGGATAATGGTGTAGAGTACGAGAATGAGATGAAGCTGTTTAAAGAGGATGTAGATTTTGTAGTAGAAAAATACGTATTGGATACTGTGATAATAATGGGGGATTTCAATCATAAACTAAACCCAAAAAAGGCAGATACTTGGAACAGAGAAATGTTAGAGGTGTTTGGAATAAACCCAGCAAGCTTCCCAGTAGGGGAGATATCGAAACAGGAATCAGATCTGGTATATTTCCTAGGGGGCAGGGGCTTTCAATGCTTGAATGGAAGAATGAAGTATGACTGCCCAGCAGGGAAAACCTTTAAAATAGGCTCTCAGAACTGCCCAATTGATTACATGTTTTTACAAGCCTGGAACTTCCCCCAAGTACGGGAATTTAAGTTGGAACAAAAAGAGATTAGTGACCATAACCTTCTACACCTAACAATACAGGGGGGAAGAAGCTTACCCAGAGATAAAGTGATCCCCCAGGAGGTTGAGTACCCCAGACGTGTGACGACACGACTCACGGAGGAATATCAGGCAAAACTGTCAGCTATGCAAATTAAAATTGAGCCGGAAAATCTAGAGAATAAAACCTTGAACTGGTTCATAGGAAAATTAGAGGAAGTAGTCCGGTGTTTAAGAATAGAACTGAAAAGGGTCAAAAATTTTAGTGGGAAACCACCCAGTAGAGTAAAATGGTTTTCAGCGGAGTGCCAATCCAAAAAACGGGAGATTCGGGCAGCACAAAGAAGACAAAAAAAGAACTTCATCCAGGAGAGACAGGACCACATAATCCGATTAAAAAGAGATTATAAAAAAATGGTAAATGAGCTAAAAGGTCATTTAAAGAGAAATGTTGGTCAAATCTGTTGGAAGCGATTGAGGAAAAAAACCTCAGACAATTTTGGAAATTGGTAAAGGCAGCCTTTAGCCCTTCTGATGGGGAACTAAAATGTGTAGTTAGTGAGGCCGCATGGGAGAAGTATATTAGGGAATTGTATGGGGCAAGAGCCCCTATAACCCAGGTAGCGACACATAAATGGCAGGAAATATCAGCAGACCTTAAAGCTAAATTCAACGTAAAACAAGTTGAAGATACAATAAGAGAGCTGAAACTAACCCGTGCAGCAGGTCCCGACAATCTTCCAGCAATAATATTAAAGTCAGACGTAAATTGGTGGGCAAGATTTTTTGCACAGATGTTTAGTATAATATTAACAGAAGGCAAAATGCCACCTAACTGGAAGGGTGCAATAATTAGGCCCATCCATAAGAAAGGAAGCATGGAGGCACCACAAAACTATCGCCTGATTAACCTCCTAGATATAGGAGAGAAAGTTTTTTCTAAAATTGCACTGAATCAACTTAACATATGGGTAAAAGAGCTCCAGATCGTCCCTATAGAACAGGGAGGATTCAGGGAAGGACACTCCACAATAGACCATGGTTTTGCACTGTGGGCGATGGCAAAGAAGTCAACGGAACAAAATGGCAAGTTATGCTGTTGTTTCGTTGACTTCCGAGCAGCATTCGATTCAGTTGATCGTGCATGCCTATGGGAAACACTATTGAAAGTAAATATTCCCAGTGACCTTCTGTCAATAATAAAGGAATTACACAACGAGAACTGGGCGCAAGTCATCAAGGATACGGTGGGCTCTTTAACGCAAAAAATACCCATAGACAACGGTTTAAGACAGGGTTGCGTGTTAGCGCCTCAGTTATTCTCTATATTCCTGTCAGACCTCCCGGCCCATCTAGAGGTCGAGGGTAGCGCAAGTCCTAGAATGGACGGAAACAAGGTGTCCTGCCTATTATATGCTGACGATTTGGTTATAGTAGATCAGACAGAGATAGGCCTCCAAAGAAAGCTTAATGCCTTCAACGCATACTGTGTTAGTAAATTTTCAACTGTCAACCTAGATAAAACTAAAGTCCTTTGCTTTGGGAAAAAAATAAGCAGATTTAACTGGTACCTAGGTGAGCTTAAACTGGAGACGGTTAATGAGTATCGCTACCTAGGTATATGGTTTGACAAGAGACTAAAATCGGATACACATTTGGATACACAAAAAGCCAAAGCACACACATCGATATGCGGCTTAAAAATGTTTAATAGGGATTATGGAGAGATGTCACACCGACCAATGCTAAGGGCCTTTGAGGCAATGATACCCCCCCAAGTTCTGTACGGGGCAGAAATCCTTTATTTGAGCGGTAAGGGAGCCTGGGACTTGGTGGAGGGAAAATGCCTCAAAGGACTCCTCTCTCTCCCACAATCTGCTATGGTGCAAGCCATAAGAAGGGAAATAGGCACAAAGTCCTGGGAGATACTAACTCAAATGGCAATACTCAGACTTTGGAAACGACTGGAAGACCCAGAGGGACAAAAAGTAGCACAATGGTGCAAGAAGGAAATCCTATCGAGTAATCTAAAATGGGCAAAAATGTGTAGTGAAAGAGTTACCCAAATCTGTAAAAGATTAAAGGTAGAGGTGAACCAGGAAACACATCAACTCCTCTGTAATAGGAGTGAGTTGAAATTAAAGGGGAAGGAAATATCGAGAATGACCGATATGGAATATTTAGCGAAAAAGAAATCAATAACACATATGATGGGCGCTTGGATAAATGAAAATTGGTTCCCTTACCTAGACATCCTACCCAACCGCGGCCTCAGGCAGGAGATCTTAAGGCTGCGGGTTGGTATAAACCCATTGTTAACAAATAAAGATCTGAAAATGAAATTGTTAGATCAAAATGGGTGTTGTAAGTGTAATTTGGGGTGCAAAGGAGACCTGGTACACATCCTTCTCGATTGCCTGTCATTACTGGAACAGCGGAAACGGTGGTTACGACCCGTGTTCCTAAAATATGCTATAAGCTCTAGAGCGCAGGCAGCTAACTTATTAACTGAAATCCCCCCCATCGATATTGCGATTGCTCTTGGGAAATACATAAAAGCAGTACTGAGTGATCTAAGAAACCGGGAATAATATGTAGATTCTAAAGTATTTTAATTTAATGAAATTAGTCTAGCAGAAGGGAGTTGAATGGGTTTTATTCATAAATGCAGAATGCTAAGTTAAATGCAATTTTATGGCTGTCGGCAAAGGAAGAAGTGCGTGTAAGAGTTTTAACTTATATTGGATTAATTTTAATGTTATAATGTTTTAAATGTCTTGATGTGAATATTTTATTTTTTGATACTGCCTCTTGCACCTGTTTAAATGACTAAGGTCATAATAAACATACCTCTTGACTTGACATACCTCTTGTATGACGTGTAATAAATCAATGTGTAAATCATCAAACATAAAAGCCTTACAGGCAAGATCCAAAAGCATCAATAAGTCTCCATAATATAAAAATAGAGTTGTATTCACAAATTCTTTTAATCTGTCAGTCAAGTGAGGCCGTGGTTTCCGGTGTTCAGTACCACTTAATTTTCGACACCGGCACTTATGACCACTCCCACATGGTGGCGCTGTTTGTATAATTTCGAGATGAGCAGAACAGCAATTGTTTATTAATTCCGTATGCATTAAACACAACTTATACCTGCTGTCCAAGCTATTTTTTTAAATAATTTTGAGGGCCTGGAATAGGCTGAATTGTCACACCTGAAGCAGTGTGCTGGTTAGTAGTTGGATTGGGACTATCATTGGCAACGCTGGCGGTGGCAATGGGTGGCGGAAGCTGCAGAGGCCTCCTGACTAGAGCCCTGTCTCTTATTTTTTTGTTTTACAAATTAAGCACTGCTAGAAGAGTTCATTAGCCGGCTGCAGAACCACACAAGTGATAGCACTGTCCAACCCCCTTCAACCGAAAAGAGCCATAACTTCTTCGAAGTCTCTGGGAGCTAATGCATAAACTGTATTTTATAGCATTTTTGGAAAATACAAAAAAGTACGACTCACACACCAAAAATTTGATGTCACTTCTCTGAGCTGAGTGGCGGTCATTTGATGTTCATTCAGCCTCTGTGTAAAATAACTTGCCAACTGAGCAGGACACAAGTCTTGCTCACAGTGTTGCCGCTGCTGGCCTGCAGCTGGGCCTCCTGTACAAGAGTCTCATATGAACTCCATTAAAAGGTGGTGGGACTTTAACTTTGCAAATGGTGTGGAGATTAATGAAGTTTCACAGTAGGTGCTGTTGAATTCATGATAATGGATAGTTACCAAGTTCAGCTAACCTGTCTGACTAAAAAGATTCACATTGACTGTTGACATTGGGACCTGAGGGTATGTATCTGGACTCACCGAAGGGTTCATGTGATTGATTGACTCCCCCCCTGTCATCGTGCTTTAGAAAGGACAAAAGCAATAGCAACATGATACGAAAGTAACAGGATTCTGGAGGAGGACCTTATATAAATATGTTTTTCTTCCCAGAGAACATAGTGGACCAGAAAATAATATAGACATGTTTCTTTGACGAAGTGCAAGACCTCAGCTCTCCTGATCGCTGGGTGTAGACTGTGAACTTGGTGAAGCACAGGGCTGCCGGGGGACTTCTGTCAACTTCTGATCTTTGTGCTGAGAGCAGTAGAACCTAGACCGAGATGTAGTTGAATAACACAGGATGCCGCATAACATTTGCCAACATGAAGCACCAGGGTGTTGTGGAACAGCTAGGATCAAATGCACCAAAGGAAAAAGCAGTGTTCACTGTTTACCCGGCAATGGACATATGGAACAGTAAGAAAGCAGAGGACTTTAGGTGAATCACTGTCCAATGGCCTTTTTTCATGTAGCCAGACTGGTTGGTTACTAACGTATTCATTGTCTTACAGGATATTCATTGGGGTCGAACCGCAACATTACATTATACAACAAGGATTTTATTTGAAGTCCAGGTATTTGAGTGTTGACTTTTGACCAATGATACTTGCCTGACTGCAGAGGACGCCGTTTGGGGCTGTTTTTCGGAGAGGACGCTCCCTGCTGCATTGTGCCCACGCCTCGCAGCACCCGCTACGTGGGTGCCGCTTCGAACGCCTGGACGCCGGGTGTTATGCTGCTGACTGTGTTGAGCTGGTGCCGGGGATCACAGAGGGAGAGCGAGCGGGCTAGAAGGCGCCGTAGGGACTCAGTTGTCCAGGAGTCCCTGCGAGACCACAACACCTGGTCAGCGTTGCTTGCTCAGGCCCCGCCCGCCGGCCAGCACGGTTTAAAACTTACCAAGCCGCCCACCCAAAGCGGGAACTGCTGAACTTGCCTGACTGCAGAGGACGCAGTTTGGGGCTGTTTTTCGGAGAGGACGCTCCCTGCTGCATTGAGCCCTCGCTTCGCAGCCGCCGCTACGCGGGTGCCGCTTCGAACGCCTGGACGCCGGGAGTTGTGCTGCTGACTGTGTTGAGCTGGTGCCGGGGATCACAGAGGGAGAGCGAGCGGGCTAGCAGGCGCCGCAGGGACTCAGTTGTCCAGGAGTCCCTGCGAGACTACAACACCTGGGGTCAGCGTTGCTTGCTCAGGCCCCGCCCACCGGCCGACACGAGGGTACTTAATAATCATCGATACCCGCTGCGCGGGAGCGCCGGGCGAAGCCCGGGCAAAGGGCGGGCCCTCTAAGGCCCTCAGAGGCCGAAAAAGACCGGGCTAGGCCACCCCCCTTGGCTTCACCATAAACACCAGTCAAGGTAACCACTCTTGTCAATTAACGAACCCATATCGGCCAATCATAGAACTGATGGAGCCTAAAAGCAGAACCACGGTTAAAAAGACTCCTATGCATACACGATCAACAACTAGGAAACTTACGCTGGCACCAACCCCACTTCCTACTTTAACTGCAGTTGACAGAATGCTACAACAAACAATTGAGGTTGTCGTCAATGCTATTGAAAATACTGAAAGGCGCCTATCATTACCACCTAGCATGTGCCTGATAACCCCCCCCCCTTACAAGAAGCAAATTTACCTGCAAATACCTCAATTATAACAGCTTTGTCACAGGATTACATTTTATCACAGTCCTATGTAGGTTTGCCAGGGAATGGGTTGAATCAAGATGAAGCACCACAACAGTCACCATCCACTGTGTTTGCTGCCAGGGAGAGTAGGCTGTCACTAACCCCGAATCTGCAATCTAGCGAGATTCCTCAACCACCAATAGTGAGTGATGTGCCTAGTGTTACAGTGGAGGCAGATGGCTGTCGCACTAATGATATTATCCGAATAATAGATTCATCTAACACCAGTCTGTTAAGTAGTGTGAGTGAGCATGGATCTAACCAGCTTAAACATAAACCTGTTCATAGTAGGAAACTGTTGGTTGTAAATAGGCTGGGGAAGAGATATAGAAGTAAAAGAAAGAAATTAATTTAACCCTCATTGGAAAAAGGGAGGGGGGGAGAGATATTGCAGCAGAGTAGAAATAAGCAATCGTGTGAAAATCACGTAACTACTCAGCAAAATCTAACCCTAACAAACATGGAGGGACTGGTTCAACAACTAGAGTGTATGGTAAAATCCCACATCACACCAGTGGCTGAAAGATTGAAGGCCCTAAGTGACAAAGTGGAGAATCTAGAAAAACTGGGTATAGCCAATTTAGATCTACTAGAACATCTTGGCACACAAGTTAAGTTATCTGCACCTAATGTACCAAAGGATAAACCCAGTAGTAACATGTCTGGCAGTGAAATAAGAGCACCTAGCGTCCCGACCCCGGTAGTAGCAGCAACTGTCCCGAAAAAACTACCCATTAATACTTCTAATACAACAATGGGACAGAAACCTGATGTGGGACAAAGGGAGAAAGGGGGTTTCATGCATAATAATAAGAATATGCCAGCACCAACGCGGCATACCAATAATATAATCCCTGCAATGATTAACCTTCCACCAGAATATAGACCGTATGTAGCTATTCTTGCTAATGTCCCAAAACTGTGGATTCCCAATGCGCGGGGCTAACCAGATTATTTCCACGCAGAGAGTAGGATGGGTGGGACCGAGCAAAAAGGAGATAAACGGGGACTGTATAGTTATAAATTTTAGGATTCCCGATTGGGCCAGAGACTCCATTCTAAACGCACCTATACCATCTAATCATGAATACAATACAACCCTGCTCTCCCTAGACTATTTCTATAGGAAACAGTCAGGAAGACAAGCTATAATGCAGACTTTTGACTGCCCTAGAGTTGTTCATCCTTATCATTTCAATGTAGCCTATGAACCAGCACCATTGTATAATCTATGGGATACTATTACAATCCCGACCTCCAACAGATTCCAGGTGTTTAGCTCATTAGATGAGAATGATTGACTGAGTGAACCAACTACAGTATTGCATTCTGAAGCCACTGTACCTGGTGGAATAGCTATAATTGAACAGGGGTTGTGGGGTACGAATGGGGTAGAAGGTGACACTATGTTAAAAATGACAAATAGTGATCAGTGTAAAAATGATAATATAATCAAGCCCAATGTAACCACTATTACAGAAATAATTTTGAATGCGAGTCCAGAGATACCGGAAGTGACCGATCATTTTGATGTATTACAAGATAACTCTGTTGACTGCTTAAAGGTTATTACCTGGAATATAGCGGGAATTGCTGCTAAAATAACTACTCCATTCTGGGATAATTTTATTATGCAAGGCCACGACATAATATGTCTCCAAGAGACGTGGCATAGAGCACAAATCCAAGTTATAGGATACACTACATATAGTGTAAATGCAATAGCATCTCTGGCAGGGAGAGCAAAAGGTGGCTTATTGACCCTGGTATCCACTACTTTAACAGAGTTTAGCCCTGATGGTTATGTGGAGGTGGGTCAATATGCATCAATATTACGTCTGGTGCATAGTAAAGGTAGGGATTTAGTTATAGTTAATTTTTATAACAATATTGTTGGACCCAACCGGGGAATGATTGTACTGGATATAGAGCGGGCAATAGAGGAAATACTTGTGTTATCAAGTAATCCCCCAGTAATACTCTGGGTAGGAGATTTTAACATTCAAGCATGCAGTCACGCTCAGAAGGGGATCTGTGGACATCATGAGGAATACTTTAGTGGAGGTAGCACAGTTTTTAACCACTTTCCACACACTAATTATGGGAGTGCGCTGAACAATCTAGTAGCCAAATTAGACCTGGAATTACTAGAGTGTACAAAGAATAAAAACAATGGGGAATGCCCAACATTTAGAGGGAGAGATGCCCATTCTAACATCGACCACATCTTGGTATCTAATGGATCTGTCTATTCGAATGTCTGGGTAACAGAACAGCCAGTGAGCGATCATAACAGCATATCGCTGGAATTAACGGGCTGGGGGCCAAAAACTAATGTGTATGGAAGACCTATTCAAGGGATCACGGCTGAAAGACCCAATGGTATGAGGATTAAGTGGATCAAAATTGACCCAACACAATTTATGAAGGATATAATCCTTAAATGCAGTAGTGAAGTAGGCTATTGCTTAGCATCTAATGTGACCCCGACTATCTTACTTACTAACTTTTTAAAAATAACTAAAACAATCGAAAATTTACTTACAGTAAGAAGTCGAAAGCCGAGGAGAGCCCAAGTGGCGTGGTTTGACAAGCACTGTGCCCAGTCACTAAAAAAGCTAAAAAAGCACTTGATACCAAGCCCAGAGACACAGATACAATTAGAGAGGAGCGCCTTAATTATAAGACTGCCCTAGTAATCAGAGAAAAAGATCTGCAAAATGAAGCGTGGATGAATTTGGATATGGCCGCAGAAACAAAAAATCATAAATTATTCTGGGAAACTGTAAACAGCCCTTTTTAAAAAAAATGATAACACCCCTGAAATTACCTCCAATGTTAGTTGCCATGCATGGATAGCCCATTTTACTTGGATTTTTAAGTCTGATTTTAATCAAGATGGGCCAATTTTACTTGTAAATACAGCACCTTGTTCTAAATGGCAAAAAATGCAGTTATCTGTGACTCTAATTGAGGTTACGGATGCAATTAGAAATAGTAAAGGCGGTAAAGCCCCTGGGCCTGATGGGGTGCCCATGGATTTTTATAAACATGAAATGATTTTATGGGCCCCAATATTGACACGATATTTTAACGCTTCCATAGAAGATAGGCTTCCAGTAACATGGGGACAGTCTATTATTGTGCCGCTTTACAAGAAAGGCTCCAGGTCAGAGGCACGAAATTACCGTCCCATCTCACTTCTGGACTCTTCAATTAAAATCCTGAGTCGAGTCCTATTAGTGAGACTGGAAGCCTGGGTCGAGGAAAATAACATCTTATCCCCAGTGCAGTACAGGTTCAGAAAGGGGATGGGAACAATGGAGCAGTGTGTGAACCTGGAACTCATAGTCAGCAAGTACACTAAAGCTAAAGAGGGTAACCTATTCTTGTGCTTTGCTGACTTGAGTTCAGCATTTGATCTGGTGGAGCACACGCTGCTCTGGCCAGTTCTGCTGGAAATGGGTGCCCCAATTGAAATCATACATCTTCTGGCCAGACTGTATGAAAACCTGTCTAGTAAGGTCAGATTTGGATCAGATGGAGAGTGCACACCCTTTTTTAGAATCAATAGAGGTATCCGACAAGGATGTGTGCTTGCCCCACTCCTATTTTACCTTTTTATAAATCAAAAATCACCTTGACTTGCTCGCCCGCTCTGCTGTACATAGCAGCACGACTCTTACTGAGGCATAATCAGGTTACTGGCACTTCGACTTTGCCCCCGGTGCTGTGGTGCATCTGCTGGCCCTGCCTGGCTTTCCCTTTGACCCTCCATTTTGTTTTGGTGCTCCCTGGCCCGCCCCTCCTCCCCGCTACCGCCTCCCAGCTGCTGACCCTCCCACCCACGAATAGAGGGCTCTCCACCTCCTGTGACGAGCTGTGACCGCCCGGACCTTGTCCAGCACGGTCGCTCCACCAACGCTCCCCGATCCCACCTCCTGCTCGTACCTTTTGCCCTGTGGTATCGTTATTGTTGTCCTTATTTAATCTGCCATTGACTATACCGGCATCGCGTTTCTGTGCGGCGCCTTGATCACTGCTTCTTACACTGTAGCTGCACGATTTCAGAGCGCGAGTGTGTGTGAAGATTGGTATCGTTATTTGTTTGTGCTACATTTGCTGCCATTGATTTTGCCATTGAGTCTGCCATTGAAGATTGATATCGCTAATTGTTTAGGCTTCATTTGCTTCCATTGATTTTACCAGCATCGCATTCCTGTGCTGTGCTTTGATTGCTGCGTTTTACATTGTATCTGCCTGGTAACATAGCGCGAGTGTGGAAAATAGCTCCTCAACTTGACTTGCTCGCCCGCTCTGCTGTACATAGCAGCGCGACGATTACTGAGGCATAATCAGGTTACTGGCACTTCGACTTTGCCCCCGGTGCTGTTGTGCATCTGCTGGCCCTGCCTGGCTTTCCATTTGACCCTCCATTTTGTTTTGGTGCTCCCTGGCCCGCCCCTCCTCCCCGCTACCGCCTCCCAGCTGCTGACCCTCCCACCCACGAATAGAGGGCTCTCCACCTCCTGTGACGAGCTGTGACTGCCCGGACCTTGTCCAGCACGGTCGCTCCACCAACGCTCCCCGATCCCACCTCCTGCTCGTACCTTTTGCCCTGTGGTATAGTTATTGTTGTGCTTATTTAATCTGCCATTGACTATACCGGCATCGCGTTTCTGTGCGGCGCCTTGATCACTGCTTCTTACACTGTAGCTGCACGATTTCAGAGCGCGAGTGTGTGTGAAGATTGGTATCGTTATTTGTTTGTGCTACATTTGCTGCCATTGATTTTGCCATTGAGTCTGCCATTGAAGATTGATATCGCTAATTGTTTAGGCTTCATTTGCTGCCATTGATTTTACCAGCATCACATTCCTGTGCTGTGCTTTGATTGCTGCGTTTTACATTGTATCTGCCTGGTAACATAGCGCGAGTGTGGAAAATAGCTCCTCACCTTGACTTGCTCGCCCGCTCTGCTGTACATAGCAGCGCGACTCTTACTGAGGCATAATCAGGTTACTGGCACTTCGACTTTGCCCCCGGTGCTGTGGTGCATCTGCTGGCCCTGCCTGGCTTTCCCTTTGACCCTCCATTTTGTTTTGGTGCTCCCTGGCCCGCCCCTCCTCCCCGCTACCGCCTCCCAGCTGCTGACCCTCCCACGCTCCGCCCCCTCCACTATCTATTTAATGCAGATGTCCCTACGTGCAGCGTCCACGCGCTACGGCCGCGCCGAAGGTGTGCCAAAGGTAAGCCCGTCTACGCCCGTCCGCGCCTGTACCGCGCCCAGCGCCATACCCCCTGGCCCCCGTACCACCCACCCCACCCGCATTACATATGACGCCTCCACCCTGCTGGCCCTAAACACCGGCCGACTCCCCAACTGTGCCCAAGCTGCTCCAGGACACACCCATGGACCCTTCACATGCAACTCCTGCAAGTTTGACGGCACCAAGACCAACTCTTCCTCCAATAACACCAAACAGAGATCCGACGCCAACCACCTACAATGCATCCTGCTCAACACCCGATCGGTCCACAGCCACGTCATCAACCTTTGGAATCTACTAGACACCATCTCTCCGGACGTCGCCTTCCTAACAGAAACATGGATGAACGCCTCTTCAGCTCCAGACATCACCATAGCCATCCCGGAAGGATATAAGATCATCCGAAAAGATCGCACCAACCAAACAGGAGGAGGCATCGCCATCGTCCATAAGAACTCCATCCGTATCTCAACCAGCTCGGACGTCAACCTCTCGAGCGCCGAACACCTTCACTTCCAGATCCACACCAACCCCAAAACCACACTCAGAGGCACACTCCTCTACAGACCACCGGGTCCCCGTGCACAATTCATTGAAGGCATCACTGACTTTATCACCCCACAAGCACTCCCCTCCGAGGACTACATTCTATTGGGAGACCTCTATTTCCACCTGGAAAAGAGCAACGACATCAACACCACCACCCTTCTGGACAATCTCGCCAACCTCGGACTCAAACAACTTGTTAACACCCCCACACACCACGCAGGACACACACTCGACCCTATCTTCACCTCCAGCAAACATATCTCCTTCAGTCACACCACTGTTCTCGAATGGACGGACCACAGCTGCGTTCACTTCGCTTACAATAAGACCACAACCCACAACCATCCCCAACCTACCCTGCGAAGAAACTGGAACAAAATCACCATCGACCAAATCGCCACATCGCTTCTTCGAAACCCCCCTGCCCACTCATCGAACCCCAACCAAGCAGCCATTAACCTCACTCAATGGCTAACCAGTACTGCCGACAACCTAGCACCTTTGAAAAAACGCCAAATCAAACTCGGCAGCAAAAACGCCCTCTGGTTCAACGATGATCTTAAGAAATCCAAGAAATTCTGTCGCTCCCTTGAGAAGGCCTGGAAAAAAGACCCAAATACTATCACCAAAGACGCCTTCAAAAACGCCACCCGCATACACCACTAATTAATCCGAACTGCCAAGAAAACCGCATTCAAAGACCAACTAGACAACAACGCCCACAACAGCAAGGAATTATTCAACATCATTAAAGAGTTTACCAACCCCACTGCCAACTCCAATGACATCACTCCCTCTCAAACCCTTTGTGACTCCCTAGCTTCGTTCTTCCACGACAAAATTGCAGACATCCACAACAGCTTCGACAATCAACCCGGAGACCAACCCACCCAACCCTCTGAAGTACCTTCACCTCCCTTGAACATCCTTAACGAATGGAACCCAATCTCCACTGAAGACACCATCCGCCTGATGAACTCCATCCACTCTGGATCCCCCATGGACCCATGCCCTCACCACATCTTCAACAAAGCAGACTCCATCATAGCACCCCACCTCCGAGACGTCATCAACTGCTCCCTCTACTCTGCCACCTTCCCGGAAAGCTGGAAACACGCCGAACTCAGCGCCCTTTTGAAAAAACCCACAGCTGACCCCACCGAACTCAAAAACTACCGCCCCATCTCGCTCCTTCCATTCCCGGCCAAAGTCATCGAGAAAGCTGTCAACAACCAGCTCGCCGCCTTCCTCGAAGCCAACAAATCCCTTGACTCCTCACAGTCCGGCTTCCGAGCCAAACACAGCACTGAGACCGCACTCATCGCAGCAACAGACGACATCCGAACTTTACTGGACAATGGAGACACAGTCGCCCTCATCCTCCTCGACCTCTCCGCAGCCTTCGACACAGTCTGTCATAACACCCTGTTACAACGACTCAGAAACATCGGAATCCAAGGAAAAGCACTGGAATGGATCACCTCATTCCTTGCCGGAAGAACTCAGAGAGTCCGCCTCCCACCGTTCAAATCAGAGGCCACAGAAGTCATCTGCGGCGTGCCACAAGGATCTTCACTCAGCCCCACCCTCTTCAACGTGTACATGAGCCCCCTCGCGACCATCGCACGCCAACACAACCTCAACATCATCTCCTACGCTGATTACACTCAACTGATCCTCTCACTCACAAAAGACCCTAACACCGCCAAAACCAACCTACACGAAGGAATGAAAGAGGTTGCTGAATGGATGAAGCACAGCCGTCTGAAACTGAATTCAGACAAAACAGAAGTCCTTATCCTAAGTACCTCCCCCTCCGCCTGGGACGACTCTTGGTGGCCAGAGGCCCTTGGAAAAGCACCCATCCCGACGGACCACGCACGGAACCTAGGCGTCATCCTGGACTCCTCACTCTCGATGACCAGACAAGTCAACGCTGTTTCATCATCTTGCTTCAACATTCTTCGCATGCTCAAAAAAGCATTTCGCTGGATCCCCACCGAAACTAGAAAAACGGTCACCCACACACTGGTTACAAGCCGACTGGACTACGGAAACACCCTATACGCTGGTACCACCACAAAACTTAAAAAAAACTCCAACGCATCCAGAACGCATCAGCCAGACTCATACTAGACATCCCGCGTAAAGACCACATTTCTGGTCACCTGAAAAAACTCCACTGGCTCCCCGCCAATAAGAGGATAACCTTCCGTCTCCTCACCCACGCACACAAAGCACTTTACGAACTTGGACCCGAATGCCTCAACACACGACTTTCCTTCTACACCCCCTCTCGCCAGCTACGCTCTTCCAACCAAGCCCTTGCTGCTTTTCCCCGCATCAACAAAACCACCATGGGAGGAAGATCATTCTCCTACCTGGCGGCCAAAACTTGGAACTCACTTCCCATGCACCTTCGCCTCACTCAAAACCACCTAGCATTCAGAAAGCAACTTAAAACCTGGATATTCGACAAATAAGTCCCCACCCCTCTTCAAGCGCCTTGAGACCCTCTGGGTATGTAGTGCGCTATATAAATTACTTGACTTGACTTGACTTGACAATTTTAAGACAAATTAATGCAGATGCACCTACTATTAATGGTAACCCAATTCCAATTCTTTTATACGCGGACGACGCGGTCCTTCTCTCCAGGACCCAAAATGGCCTGCAACGATTGATTAACAAGTTTTATACTTTCACTGAGAGTAGAAAGTTGGAAATTAACAAAGGAAAGACATTCACAATGATATGTGGCAAGAAGCCAAGAAAAAGCAGGTCCTTCTATTTAGAAGGGGAGAAATTAGAATCCGTAAGGAGTTTTTGTTACCTAGGCATCACTTTTTCAGGAGATGGGAGATGGGCCAATGAACAAGATAGTGTCAACTTCAAATTGGCAAGGAACACAAGTTGTGTTTTTAGATTTGCAGCGAAATTGGGGGGTCGTAGAATCCACAAGATGCTGTCAATATATAACTCTAGATGCATAACATCAGCCCTGTATGGGGCCGGGATATGGGGATATCATTCTCAGAGTGCCAACTTAATTCAGCGTGAGGAGAATGCCTTCTTGAAACGATTACTTTGTGCTCCGGCAGCGGCCTCAAATGAGCTAGAACATAGGGAAGTCGGCTTAAATCATGTCAATGACTTAATTGCTCTACGCCCTCTGTCCCTATGGCGTTCAATCTGGTCAAAAGAAGAGACAAAATCTACTCAGGATGTGATTAATGATGTCTAAAGCTCGACCGTTGCTCAAACATTCCCTGGCTATGTCACATACAACTCTGGTACAAGACACTTTATGGCTGTGACATTTTTAAAGATCCAACAATGGGGACAGGGTTTCAAAGCAGGAGCCTAAAGTCACATTCCTGAAATATACAGGCAGTACCAGAATGAACAAATATGTAAAACAAAGCACGTTTAGTTTTTATTTAGAATATAATATTAATGAAGGCTTTCAAACCTACCTTACCATTGTTAGCACTAGTTCCCACCGTTTTGTATTAACCCGTTTACGGTTGGGGATTGTGCATCTTCTAGTGGCATTTCCAATAATTAAGAAACCCGGGACTTGTTTATGCCCTTGTGATGGTACATCGAAACAGAGTGGCTGTCATTTTATGCTGTTTTGCAATTTTCATACTACTTTTAGAAAATTTGATCTGAAACCCATCTTTTTAAAATATAACATGCGCAGTACAAAGGAAGCGATGCAACTGATGTTTAATTTAGAGACCCCAGATGTATGTTTTCATGTGGCCACTTATATTTTAAAATGTATCTCAGTACGGAAATCAATCACTGTATGAACTCAATACATGACTGCGACTTATATGCACTTTATTATTGCTGGTTTTGCAGACGATTAACTGTTTATATGTATCGATATAGATCTTTTAATATAGCTAAATTTGCACATGTGTCAGAAATTGAGTACCTTTAGCACTTATAGCACTTTATATTGCTAATTTGCACATGTACTTTTAGGCGAATGCAATAGCAAGCACTTTAAGTCTGTTGGACATGCACCGCTAAATGTATATTGCACTCAAGTAAGGATGGCATTTGGTAAACCAGAATTGATAAAAATGTATGATGTATTGTAATTTTACTTTGATTGTTGCTATATGGTTGTATTTATACATACAGAATAAAGCATTTTGAAATTGAAATTGATATTAATGTTTCCTGTGAGTGGTAAATGCCTCTGGATGCTCTGTTCTTCTTATTGCCTGGACCTTGTTGTGCAATGGGAACCCTGGCCCTTTCTATGTGTCGTCACCAGTGGCTGCTCCATTTTCTCCCAAAGCATTTTGCTGTGCCAGAAGAAGTACCAAGCAGGGTGAACACTCAGGGATTCCATTGCCAAACCTACAGGATCAGGCTCCAATTCGAAAGAAGGAGGACCTGTATTCTAAACAATTTTACCATATTGGCCTTTGCTACGATGAGCACGATGCATGCTGAGCTTAAACTCACCCACAATATTGCCTGGTATGTAAACAATTTGCCCAAAAAACGTTGTCCTCCTTTGAAATCATAGAATGCTGTCAGATTTTGATTTTTTTTTTTAAACATTTTTTTATTGAAATTGTATTCAGTATTATACATTATATATCATAAAGTAAAGATTTCACAAAAACGTATAATTACATTAATTTACAATTTAACCCAATATGTAACAATTAACTCAAAATAGCACCCCCAAATTTGATCGAACTTTTTTGTACCCCTGACTCTTTTAGCATATAACTGTTCACTTTTCCTAACTTTTTTCATTTTTTCAAACCATTCCTGAAACGTCAGAACTTGTGTTGAAAGCCAGTTCTGTAGCAATAAAGATCTAGCAACGGCCATTATAATGTAAATCAATTTTGCCAAATAGCTTGTAAATGTGCATTCGGGATCATATCCAAATAATAACATTTTTGCATTACTTGGAAATAATAACATATAATACGTTTTTAAAATAACAAAGATTTCTTACCAAAAAAACTTAATTTTGGAACAATACGCCATAATATGAGACCAATTGGCCTGCTCGAAGTTACAATGTCTAAAACAGATAGCAGATGCATTGTTATACATTTTGGCAATGATTACTGGTGTGCGATATAATAGCCATTTGCTAAAATAAAGCATTCGACGCCAATTGGCGCCACACAATACACAGAAATTAAACTGATTAATAGTTTTCCATATTTCAGTTGATAGTACTAGGTTTTCCTGTGTATACCATTTACGGATAGCTTTAGAGGTCAACTCATCCTACTGACTCTGTATCAGGCACTGTTTCCATGCCCCAGGTTTCTTCACCTGATCGTTAACAAAAAGATCTAAGGCTAATGGATAGGAATTATTAGTAATAATGCGGGGGTTTAATTGCGTCAAAGTAGGGTAGATCAAGTTAATATAGGACCTGATTAACAAAAAATTGCCTGAGATCAGACGTATCATATCGTTAACAGTGAACCAGGTCCCATTCCCAAGAAAATCAGATAACGTTTTAAACCCTGCCTTACCCCAGTTTTTTATAACAATAGGATCAATTTTAATCCTTAAACAAGAAAAGGCGGCAATTAATGGAGTTGTTAAATGAAAAGGAGGAAGCGAATATCTCTTATGCATAGCATCGCGCCGTTTAAAAAACTAGTTTAAGGTCTTGTAACAAACAAATTTGGGTGATTTTGGCACAAGCAAAGGGGATGGAATTTGGATTTCTAAACATATTAAGTCAAATTTTTTTTTTATAAAAAACCCGGTGCCTGGGTTTATGTTTTTAAATCTCTCTAGGTACTGCGCAAAGTATGCATAATAATAATCTTTCAAATTTGGTAAAGAAAGACCTCCATATTCAGTTTCTGCAGTTAAAGTCCGTAAGTCTATTCTAGGCGTTTTTTTCGCCCAAATGAATTTGGAAAACATAGATTCTATTTTCGAAAAAAAAGAACCATGCAAATAAACTGGAATTGATGAAAATAAGAAATTAAAAAGAGGAAGGATTGACATTTTAACCAAAGCAATTCGGCCAAGAATAGATAACGGCAAAGGGTCCCAACGAGCAAACATTGAGAGAACTTTTTTTATTAGGGGAACAAAATTAAGTGTATATAAGTCCAGGATATTAGAAGAAAACAAGATCTCCAAGTATCTTTTCGGTTTTGAATTGATACAGCCTTGTAAATCTATGTGTAGAACTGGGTCTGCCCCCCCACAAACCAATATTTCGGTCTTTTTTATTAATTCGATAGTCTCCCAGGGCTTCGAACTCTTCAAAAATTTTGAGAATATATGTCTGTGATACAAGATCGGGTTTAATTAGTAACATGATATCATCTGCATAAAGTTTGATCTTGGCCATGGCAGTAACTGGTGGAGTGACATGAAGAGAATTCCTAATGGCAACAGCTCGTGGTTCGATAAAAAAAAAGCAAAAAGAATAGGTGACAAGGGGCAACCTTGCCTGGTGCCGCGTTGAACTGCTATTGAGCCTGTTGATGATTTATTTATAATTATGTCAGATTTTGATTTTATTTACTGGCTGTGAGCTTTCATTTTGGGGACAAATTGCATGATTGCAATTTTCAAAAGCAAACATTCCCATGAAGGACTTCGTCTTTAAATATTAACTGGTGGTGGTCTAATACAAATAAATTACAATAGAAAAGATTTAGCATGGCATCACTTGCCACTGCCACTTTCAGAAATTTACTGGCAACTTCCGTATTTGCTGTTTGTCATGCTCGGTTTGTTATTGAATAATGTAAAGTCATTACATAATTTATTATACTGAAACAGAGACAGCTCTAGAGGAGAAACAGGAAGTTTGAAATCCCTTTGTATTGGTTTAACATGATAAAAACTAACTAGTAATGATATATGATTTAAGGAAAGTTATTGGATTAGTTCAATAATCGTCCACCTCTTTACTCCCTAGCAGCCCTTCTGCATTTCCAACGATAAATTATGAAGGGTAGAACAAGTGGCACTTGCTTATTTGTATCAAGTTTGCCTTCAGCTCTCTAATTTTCCATCCATTAGTATGGTCGGCGTTTGATTAAGCACTGCCCTCTCATTTTGTTGCTTTGCCTCTCAACAGATGTTTTCGAAAAAAGCTGTGATTATTGTCTGCTAACAATCCGATTCATATTTCTAAGACCAAGGCAAAATACCTTATTTTCGAAGCTGTGTGATAGGATATTTTGAAACCATATTTATTTTTGATATTTTACTTTTTTACACTTATCGGGTAAGTATGTTATTAAGAATTAATGTTTTATATTCAAAGCTATACAATGCATTGTTTATATTTGTATTTTCTAAGCACAATTAGATGTGCCATGTGAGTAACTTCGTGAGATGAAGTCACCAACACTTTTCCCAAATTCCTCCAATTCCTTCAACTTTCCTCTTCCTCTTGCCCAGTTGTTAGATTAAAATTACTTCCCCCCTAGAAGACAGTGGTGCAACCAGTGACTAAAAGGACATATCAGAATTCATTTTGAGGTAATTTTCGTATACATAGAAAAGATAACTTTGCTCACTTGGCTGCCAGAAGAAAATTATAACTTAAGCTAATCTGTCAGGTATGACATCAACAGCATTTAATCTGACAAAATGTATTTTTGTGAGATAAGCTTCCAAGCAAAATCCTCTTTGCAGTTCACTTTTGAGATCCGTTTTAATTTTGATCTGTCTGTGCATCACTATCTGACTACGTCACTTGGAAGTGGAAGGGAAACCTAATAAAACTGCTTAATCTTGGGCGGCGTGGCCTGATGTGGAGGAAACGGGCCACATTAGCTTGAACTCCGCATCCTCAGTGCCACATCATCATCATCTCCGAAATGAGCCAAATGCACTAAACACACTCCAACTACAAGGGAAAGTGATCCGTAGCAGGTGGGGATGGCGGTGCAAGCTTCAAAATCACTCCTGGATGCCCCCACTCTTCAGGAACAATGTAACTGAGAAAACTGGCTGTCTGTGGCCTATAGCATGGCCACCTCGGTTCCCGTTATGCGACAAGGCCACAACTAAAGATCCGGAGAGATCGCCCGGCTGGGACGAATACCCAAACAAACACTAGTAGTCCTCGCCACTAAACAGCACACTCCTACACCATACTATTGTTTGGTTGGGTGCAAGTGTATGTGAGGGGATAGAGGTCTCTGCACATGCGTTGCAAGAATGTAGAAGCAAGCATCTAGTTCCTGAGGGGCTGGAGAGCAATACTAGAAGACATAACTTAGAGAGTATTTGTCAGCGATAGAGTTGTCTTCAGGTGAAGTGTCTGTCATATGGGCGCCCAGAGGTGACTTTGTCTTGATGCTGTGAAAAAAAGTATATACTACAAGACTCTAAACTCTTTCTCTGAAGCATCTCCATCCCTTTATGCACCATTGATCTCTGAGGTCATAGGTTCATCTGCATACAAGAAGAAAAATGAGGTACTTACTGTCATCACCAAACAACCAAACTATTACTGTATTAGATAAGTTCTTAGATCAAAACAGGAGGTGGATACTCAACAAACTATCAAAATCTGGCAAAGAATTGTATTTGTTGAACATATATGCCCCCAATACTAACAACATACATTTCTGGAAACATATTGACAAACTGATTGCTGGACTCCCCAACGACTCTTGACTGATATAGGTGGGTGACTTCAACATTCCATTAGGCCCCACCATAGATCGTAGCTCAAGAACCAAATTCAGGCCATCCTCATCCCATAAACTTTCCACAATAAATATTCCAGCTACTCTTTTGTAGACACCTGGTGTATTCAGCACCCAGACACCAGAGATTATTCTTTCTATTCTCCCACCTACAAATCATTTTCCAGAATTAACCACATATTAGTAACTAAGAACCTGGCTAAGATGATCACTGATTTTTCCATCGAACCCAGACTGATCTCCGACCATTCGGCCATTTCAGCTTCACTAGCCTGGGCCAAAACCACCCCAAATGATAAATCCTGGCGACTTAATCCTTAAATATTACAAGACAAAACCCATTTGGAGAAGATCCGCGGAGGTAATAAAACCTCTTTCAGTACAATTCTTCTGAAAGACTGCTCTCTGAAGGTGCGTTGGGATGCCTTCATACCACTATTAGGGGGATTGTAATTTGAATCAGCTACCACATTAATCCCACATTAATAAATCTGCAAACACACAGATGAAACAGTTGGAATCTGAAATTAAAGAGGTAGAATTCAGGCATAATTTTGAGAAAGCCACTCCTCTCTTAGACACCCTAAACATCTGGTAGAATTTGGCGTTTCAATGGCGACCCCATTAAGGGCACGACATCCAGAGATATTATCAAAAAAACGATACTGAACTACATTAAAGATAATTCAACTTCGAATGTCTCTCCCACTGTTTACTGGGATGCCCCTAAGCCAACTGTCAGAGGCTCCCTAATTGAAATCCAATCTGAATTGAGCAAAACCCATAAAGCCAAGATGTTAGGTTTAGAGCAAGAAATTAAAGCTCTAGAAACTGGTCATATCTCCAACTTGGATTCTGACAAGCTTTCCCTCTTAACGACTAACAAATATGAGTACAATCTAATACTGAGCGAGAAAACTGGGGCTTGGATTAATAGATACAAGTGATTGAAACAGTGTGAAGCTAATAAAGCCAGGAAAATGCTGGCATCTTATCTGAAACCTAAATAAAATTAAAAAAACACACTCAGAGACATCTCCACATGACATGATTTACCCAGACAACATTCTGAAAGTTTTCAGTGACTTTTATTAGTCGCTATATTAAGACGATTGCAAATTATCCCATGATAAATGCAAGGAGTCCTTAAAAAAAATAAACGGGCCCACCATCACCAAAGAAGATAAGAACTCCCTTGACTCTCCGTTCACTTCAGATGAGATTACCACAGCTATTAGATACATGAAACCAAACAAAACTCCAGGTCCAGATGGCTTCATGGCTTCCTTTTATATAGCATTTGCCGCCAGTCTCAGTCCTAAACTATTAGACCTCTTCCATCACTTAGCAAACTCAGGTTCAGTGACCTGTACTGCAAGTGAAGCCACCATTGTAGTGATCCTATAGGAAGGTAAAGACTTAACCCTCGCAAAAAACTACTGGCCCATCTCCTTATTTAACCTTGACGTGAAAATATATGCTAAAATACTATGTAAAAAACTGGAACCCCTTCTACCATGCTTAATTAGCCGAGCTTGGGTTGGTTTTATGAAAAACTGTTAGTCCATTGACAATACTCGCCTCTTGTGCCATATCCTTGAAAAAGCCAAAGGCAATATATCCGAGACCACAGCAATAATATTAGATGTTGAAAAGGCCTTTGCTAGAGACTCAAGGACATTTCTCCATGAAACCATTTTAAGATGTACTCTAGGGGGGACTTTCACAAAGATGATAATGGCTCTATATAGTGGCCCTTCCTTGCCCCTTTGCTCTAGAAAGGGTAACTAGGCAGGGTTGCCCTCTCTCCCCCACTCTATTCATTTTGGCCCTTGAACCCATACTCCATAATCTCCAATCAAACAATACATTTTCTGGTATCACCTTTAATAAAACCACTGTAAAGAGGCAGCCTAGGCCGACTATGGGCCCGATGTAGGTAACTCTAATTTACCACTTCTAAAATACCGAATCATACCGATTCGGTATTTAAGAAGTGGTAAATTAGAAGGGGGGAAATGTAGGTATTTCAGATTCGGTAAATACCGAATCGTTAAGATTCGGTATTTACCGATTCTGTAAATACCGAATCGGTAAAGCCCATTTATTCCTATGGGCATTGCAGCCCATAGGAATCAATGGTCATTACCGAATCGGTATTTACCGATTCGGTAAATACCGATTTTTGCAAGGGTGCAGGGGGTGTCACTTTGACACCCTCTTGCACCCTAATTCCGGACTTGTGTGCCATGTGGCACACAGACATGCCCTAAGGGCATGTCTGTGTGTCACATTGCACAGGTGTGCATGCACAGATTGCATGCACACCTGTATTCGGTATTTTACCACCCAATAGGATTGGGTGGTAAAATACCGATTCTTAAAGCCCTGTGGCACTCTGACATGTGCCAGCTACATCTGCATTTACAGAATCGGTATTTTACCGAGTCTGTATTTACCGATTCGGTAATTTTACCGAATTGGTAAATACAGAATCGGTAAAATACCGATTCTGTAAATGCATGCCCTACATCTGAAAACCATAATACCGGTCGGAAACGGCCGAATTCGGCCGTTTCCGACCGGTATTAGGGCACCAACATCGGGTCCTATATCTTAATTATGATCGGCAATGCACGCCAGTCAATTACAGCGTTAATACAATTGATTGATGAATATCCACCAGTTGCAGGAAACCAACTTAATAAAGACAAATCCGAAGTAAAAGGGCAAAATAATCTGTATATTTGTGACCTCTTAGATAAATAAGGACTGGCGTGGCAACATCAGTTTCTGAAATATTTAGGCATAGAATTTGGAGCAGACCTGATTGAAATCCTAGAACGTAACGAAAAACTGACACTAAAGAAAATAGAAGAGTTACTAGCTGCGTGGAATCCCAAATTCATTGCCTGGTGGGGTTGCAAAGAAACCATAAAAAAAATGGTGACCCGAATAGTCAATTTTACCTTTGTCCGAAGACTTTCACTAAAAACTAGACAAGATGCTAGGGAAATATATTTGGCAAAATAAACACCCCGGAATAACCATCAAAAAATGATGAATAGCCACAAATCTAAGCGGAGTTAACCGGGCGATTTCAGGAACTACCAAACTGCATTACTAGCCAGTTAGGGCTCCCTATGGCTGTCTCAGTGCCCAGACTACACCTCACATTTCTCCTGGTTAAAAAGCATGACCGTGGTGATATCCCCCCGTTATGCTTTTATCCACCAAGATCAAATCACCCATCCAGCCAAATATATATTTGACAATACAAAAAGAGCTCTTATGAAAATTGACAAACTCCTGGAAACCCCATTTAGCAAGTCTAATTTGACTTCATTATTGAATAATCCCAAATTTAGGATACAAGGCACGGTCATGTACTAACTCTCCTGGTCATCCAAGGGCATCCAATTCTTAAAACAACCATGCTCGAAACAAACTCATCTCTCCTTTAAAGAAATCCAACAACAGTATAATCTACTGGACTTGGGCTCCTACAACTTTCATAAACTCAAAACCAGTTTATCTAAATTAAACTGCTCCTATGCTGACCCTTTACTACCCACATTTATCTCAGCCTTCACCAAAACTGGCCACCAAACCTCAACATTTTATCCCATTCTGAAACTCAATACTACACATCTAACCTCCAATTTACTAAAGAAATGGGACGCTTCTGATTCAATCACTTCAGGTGATTAGAGTCTGATCTGGAAATCAGTAATTTCAAATTAAATCGCCTCTGCCCTGTCCCAAACTAAATACTGGCTTCCACATAGGCCATTTTGGATTCCTTCACAGCTTCATAAAATGTCACTCAGAGAAAATCCATTGTGCTGGAACTGCAACATAAGACACTGGGACCTACAATACCTACTCTTTAATTGTTCTGCTGTGTCTCACTTCTGGGATCCGATGTTCAATTTCATTTGGTCCCAATTAGGGATTCACCTGAGGGGTGACTTCACATCACTCGTCCATGAATCCATGATTTCCTAGACCCTCTGGTCCAGTCAATTATTGATGGTCTGCTGATAGATATCTTGCTGACAGCATCCTAGTAATCTGTACTTAATTGCAAAAACACTGCTGCCACCTATTTCAAATCTTGGCTGAATAGGATCTCTCATCTAAAAGGTGCTGATAACCCTGCCCTGCAGCACTCTCCTTGGAGACCCCAGTCCAGACCTGTATGGCTAACAATGGATAACTATTTTGCCAGCTGCAAGCGCCTATATCAACCCTCATATACACCACCCATAGAATATCCGATTGCTAAAAAGATTCCCTACCTATCTTCTCTCCATGTTAATAGTCCCACACCAGAGTGAAGAACATTGATTGCACTTTCAAATGTTGTTTAAGTTGGATAATGGCCTCATGCCCTTATAGTACATCTAAAGATGCTCTCTATCTGGCATTGCTTCCCCCCACGTGTTAACTATCAATGATCACCTTTTGTGCTTCCTAGCGCCTGTTCAACACTATGTCTGCTATCTGTGGGATATATGGACAAGATCACCCGCAGGGTGATTAGGCCTTACATATTTACTGCACTTGCCTTTCTGTTCTATCTTTTGTTTTCATGATTTACCGTAAAACTTATTTTGCAATTTTGTATGAATGATATACTATGCCTGCTCACAACACTATGTGAAGTGTACTGCCGTATCATGACTGCCTTTTCTTTACTTAAAAATTATATAGTTGAAATTAGAAATTTACTGTAATCTGCTGACAAATTTGAATCCAGAAAAGCACAATCAGCTGCCCATCTTACCAAGATCGCTCAATTGAACACCATTAAATAAAACATATTGTTAAAAGCACTTAGAAACTGCATAAGAACATTTCAAGCGCTATATAGCCAACCAGTGATACTGCAACACCCTAGCTGAGAAAATAATGGAGGTAGGGATTTAAAATAAAACCCATAGGGAAATTATTAGTATTATTTAATTATATAAAATAGTTCAAAATATAAATAAATAAAGATAATTGAATGTAAAAAAATTAAAATTATTACTTATTTACTATTTAATTAAACATAATTTTGATGACTTTAAAAAAAAATTAATAGCGATTCGCATTAATTTATACTCAATTATTTTGTATTCAGTCTATAAATCACTTTTAATAATAATTACAATGCAATACATTTCAAATTCAGAAAAATTATTCTTATTTAATTTAATATATTTGAATAAATTAAAGATTATATTGAAAATAAGATAATAGTGCTGTATCACTTCTTTAGTTGTACATTTAAAATAAATCCATAAACTTAATTTAAAGCAATATTAAACATGAAAATATTTTTTCCTCTTTTTCTAAGTTCCATAAGCTTTTTTTTTAATATTTCCCTATACTTTGCCATACAGAGGTATCTGCCCCAACTGTGGAGTCTCACCATGGTAAAGTTTAGAGAAAAGTAAAAAGGTTTATGTAACTGTATAATGTAAAAGTTAATAATAAATATGTATTCTTTTCAATTTTCTTTAACATTAAAATACATTTATTTCTATTTTTAAGCAGTTTAAATTATGTAATTAATGTAGAATTTTTTCATATGGTATTTTATTTGAAGTCCTTATATTCAATACGTTCTTTGGGAGGATGTTGCAGTAGCAGTGGTTGGCCATGTGTGGTGCCGGACTTACTCCAGCTCTGAGCTGTAGTAATCTAGTACTGTTTTGGGTTTCTTTATGGCTGTAATAACTTTAGAAGTGCATTTTGTGAAAAGCAATGGGCCTACACATTTGTGAGTAGTTGCCCATCCCTCCCTAAACCTCTCCTTACCCCTCCCTAACGAACCCCTATTTAGTAGTAAGTATGCCCATTTTTCAGCCACTCCCCCAATCCCTCCTACATTTACTACTATGTTGTATAACTAAACTTGTGAGGTGGAGATTTATACATGCAGGTTTGTGAATAACATGTTATTGTACTTTAGTAATACTATACTAATACTACTATGAACTACAAAATTCAGTTTGTAAATAATCTGACCTTTTTAATGTAATATTGTGCTCATGTAAAGCACTCAGATGCCCTTGGGTCAGGATTGCACTCTATAAAACTACAAAGCAAAAATCATATTTTTTAAAATGTAAAAGCTATAAAGTACCATTCTATTACACAATCACACCTGTGAGCGTGGTGTGGTAGAAATTGTGTTGATCCTGGCGAATTCCAGGACTTTACCTCAAAGAAATATTAGGAAAATACCTAATTTACCCCTGCTTCGATGGCCCATATATCAAAACTACACCCAAGAGAATTCAAACTTCTTTTTGCTTGCCACGGCATGCTGTATGCACCATGGGGCCAGAAAGAATATAGGGGCTTTAGTGGTGTGATTGCAGTCTAATGTCAGGACATGCCGTATCCCATACCCTTTTTCTTTTTTAAAACACCTCTTGCGACCAATGGGTTATGTTATGTTATGGTATGTTATATTATCAGGTATTTATAGAGCGCACGGCTACTCCCAGGAGTGTCCCGGCGCTAGGAAAACAGAGACCACTTAACTAGAAACAGAGCGTTCCAATAAAGCGAAAACTCAAAGCTGAAAGAGACATGTTTTTAGACTCCTCCTAAAAGTAAGGAGGTCCGGAGTCTGTCTAAGAGAGAGATGAAGGCTATTCCACAGCCGAGAAGCCACAGCTTGGAAAGAACTCCCCCCACCCCGGGAGAGCAGGACCTTCGGAGTTGAGATCAAAAGCTGGGAGGAAGATCTCAAGGTACATTGTGGTTCATAAAGTTGAAATCTTTCCCTAAGGTAGGAGGCTTCGATCCCTTGGAATGCTTTGAAAACCAGGACTAAGACTTTAAAATGAATTATTTTCCACACCAGGAGCCAGTCAGGAGAGGACAGAAGTGGTGTGAGCCCTAGGGCATCTCAGAAAGATGGCCCTTGCCACCACATTCTGAATCACCTGTAATTGGCCCAAAAGATACTCCGGGAGGACGAGATACAGGGAATTAAGATAGTCCAGTCTGGATACCACCAGGGCCTGGACCACTGATTTCCTACAGGGAACTGAGAGCAGGGGGAGAAAGTTCCCCAGCATTCTGAACACCCCAAAACAGACCCCGCCACCGTTTGGACTTTGGCCTTCATAGAAAGGGTCGCATCCAATTTGACCCCCAGATTTTTCACAATGGTGACAGAAAACAAGGGGGGGGGCATGTCCTGCGGCCAGCAGCTGCTCCTTAAAGAATTCTGATATTCTGCTGAACTTTATTCACGTTTAGAAATCTTTTTTCTCTTTTTCCCCTGTTTAAGACTGTTTTGCTGAATGATTACGATTCGGCACAGCTACCTCTTTTTAACTCACGTTCTGTTTGTGTGCACAATAACTCATTTTAAACTCCTACCGTGTTGGGCGGCGCTTTTTCTCCCCGGTCCACCGCAGCTTGTGCTGTTTGTGTGGAGGGAGGTTCAAAGCGTGACCCACTGTGACTGAATAATACTAATTTCCTGTGACACATTAGAGGAGGCCATTTTGGCTAAGGTGACGGTCTAGCGTTTTCACTAGGACCGATCTCAGCCTCCTATTTGAAGCACATTTTGCGCACTGATGAGCAGCGGAATCAGCTGCTCCTTAAAGAATTCTGGTATTCTGCTGAACTTTCTTCACATTCAGAAATCTTTTATCTCTTTTTCCCCTGTTTAAGACTGTTTTGCTGAATGATTACAATTCGGCACAGCTACCTGTTTTTAACTTGCGTTCTGTGTGCGTGCACAATAACTCATTTTAAACTCCAAATGTGTTGGGCGCTGCTTTCTCTCCCCGGTCCACCCCAGCTTATGCTGTTTGTGTGGAGGGAGGTTCAAAGAGCGACCCACTGTGAGTGAATAATACTCACTTCCTGTGGCACATTAGAGGAGGCCATTTTGGCTAAGGTGACGGTCTTGTCTTTTCACCAGGACCGATCTTAGCCTCCTATTCAAAGCGCATTTTGGCGCCGACGCATAGCGGGTGCGCCGAGGGCGCGCCAATGGCAAGCCCATCTACGCCCGTCCGCGCCACGACCGGGCCTAGGGCCAGATATGCTACCTCTCCAGGCCCGAAACAGTCTCTCTCTAGGGATCTTATATTATCTTTAAATAACAATCCAAACAAATGCCATCAGGTCCTAAATGTGGCCACATGGGAGGGGCCGATCAGATGTAACCACTGTAAAAAGGCCTTCAACTTTACTCAAGCACCGACATCACTGGAGGAGGGTCCATTCAGAGGTCTACGTGGGGGGCTTATAAATGCAAGATCAATGTGCAAACATGTACTGCATATCTTTGATCTTATAGTTGATGGCGAACTAGATTGTCTCTTTATAAACGAGACATGGTTAAAAACTTGGTGCAACCCAGACATCGTGAACACCCTCCGCCCCGGTTATCTAATTCAAAGAGCAGACAGATTAGAACAACGTGGAGATGGCCTCGCAATAATTTATCGTGACACCCTGAAATGAACAATAGATCAGCTTCCCGATCTAAAAGGAGCTGAAAGTATCAGTTTTCGCATTCAGGTTCATGATTCCTTCACTTTTGCAGGGGCATTAGTTTATCGACCTCCAGGACAGCACAATGAGTTCCTAAAAAGCATTGGAGAGGTGGTCAGAACCCTGGCTCTTAGGTTCTCCAATTTCAGGCTACTTTGGGATGTAAATCTTCACCTTTATTCCCTCAAAGATCCGGGGGCAACCTGCTTCAAGGAGATAATGAATGTTCTTGGCTTACAACAACTATCCCTAAATGCCACACACAGGGCAGGCCACATTTTGGACTGCATCTGCTCCAATTTGGAAAATCTCAAAGTAAAGTCCCCAGTCACGCAAACATGGTCTGACCATAAACGTATCCCCTTTAAAGTCCTGATTAAGGACAGCTCCACAAGCAAAGATAAAACTACAATTTCTCAGCAGGATAAACCCAGCTGGAAATCAATCATAGGGCTCCCTGATCTTATTCCTAAAGCCCTCGAAGGTAGACCCAATATGACGGGAGACCCTATAACTGACAACCAGCTTTTTGGGCACTAGATGCTCAAATTAAGAGATCAGCCGGCTCCTGTAGTTTCAACTCATAGGCCACTAAAAAAGAAAATGTTCGCACCTTGGTTTTCACATTCCCTAAAAGAAAAGCAAGGTGAAGTAAGGGCACTAGAACGTAGATGGCGCAGAACGAAAGTAATGACCCTAACACCTACAAATCTACACGTAGAAAATATCATGCCCTGATCAAGACCGCTAAAATATACTACTACACGGAGCCCATAAAAACCACCAATAACAAACAGAATGAGATTTTCAAAATAGTAAATCTATTTACGAACCCTAAAAGTCTTCTACAAGAGATCCCTCCCTCCCAGAGTCTTGGCAACAACATAGCAAACTATTTTGAAGAAAAAGTCCTGACACTCACTAAAGATTTTCCCCCTACGATGACATATATCTCAGATGAGGGGATCGCTGCAGGTCAAACACAGCCTGTATGAAAACCTGCCTGCCCATCACCTTGGAGGAAACTCGTCTGGCTATCCTGTCTATTAAATCAGGCTCTCCTTTTGACTCCAGCCGCCCCATTCTGTTACAGGCCCTAATTGACATTGTCAACCCCACCATCAACAATATAATAAATTCCTCACTTTGTACAGCAAAGATTCCAATAGAATGGAAACTTGCAGCGGTATAACAACTCCAGAAGAAGCAACTGGCAGATCCCACAACCCTCTTCAACTTACGGCCTATCTCGCTTTTACACACCTTGTGCAAGCTTACTGAAAAATTTATGAACAGACAACTCACTACTTTTTTGGAAGATACCGATGTTTGGCACTCCAACCAATCGGGGTTTTGAGCCCAACACTCTACAGAATCCGCCCTCCTGTTCACCTGGGAAACCCTACGTATAGCCATGGATCAGGGAAAGAAGGCAGTTCTGGTTAAGCATGGGCGGAAAATCCGTTCCACTAGCGGATTTTGCGGATTTTCGGTAAATTCGCAATCCGCGAGATTCGCGAATTTCCCGCAAAATCCGCAAATCCGCGAGCAGCGGATTTTATGGCTTGCTCGCACTGTTCGCGTGAGTTCGCGGCTTCCCAGTTCAACTTTGCGCCCCGCGAATAAGCGCTAAATTGCAGAAATACGATCTTAGCAAAACTGAAACTACTTACCAGGTACAAAAGTTCAAGCTCATCATTAGTAGCCATTTCCTGTAGTCCTTCCTGAGGGGCCCCTCCAGAGTTCAGTTGCCTACTTGCAACTATTATGTGACCCTGCTCTGACCCTCAGAATAGTTACACATATGCCACAAAGGTCCTGAATTACAGCTAAGGGAGACAAGCAGGAGCCAGGCTGGAAGTTCAAATCCAGTGACACATTAATCAGCCCCTAATTCATTATTGTCAGTTGGGGCAGGGCAGGTGTTGTAACTAATTTTGCAACAATGAAAGCACTTAGCAAGTGCAAAAGATCACTAATCAGGAAGCACTAAGGAAGCAGGTGCCAGCTAAAAAAATATTCTGTGACACATTAATCAGCCCCAAATTAATTCAGGTCACTTGAGGCAGGGAAGGTGTGCTTTGCTTTGCCACAATAATGTACACTGGACAACCAGAGGGTGCTGTGATGAAACAGAGGGTGGCATGGGTGGGCCAGAGGGTGGTATGAGTAGTCAGAGAGTGGCAGTGGTGACAGAGAGTGGCAGTGATGAAGAAGAGTGTCCCAAACAGGCTGGACACGTAGAAACAACAAGTTCGCAAAACTTGCGACCCGACAGGTAAGTTCGCGTTTGCGAAATTGTACAAAACCCTCGCGAACTGGCAGAAACCCGCGCGAACACAAAAAAAAAAAAATCGCGAGAATTCGCGGATTTTGCGGATTGCGAGTTCGCAAATCCGCAAACTTCGCGAACGCGAGATTCGCAAAAATTCGCCCATGCTTAGTTCTGGTACTATTAGACCTATCTGCTGCCTTTGACACGGTCTCTCATGCCATTCTTATAGACCGTCTAGCAACATCTGGCATAGCTGGGAATGTCCTAGAGTGGATCAAGAACTTTCTGCAAAACAGACGCCAAGTGATCACTCTAGGGCAGTTCAGCTAAGAAGAAAAAGCGCTCACCTCAGGGGTCCCTCAGGGATCTAGCCTGAGCCCGACCCTCTTTAATGTATATATGGCCCCCTTGATCAAAGTAATATCGTCCTTTAAGATTAATACAATCTCTTATGCGGACGATACACAGCTTATTCTGGTCCTCGACAATGATACGATGGATACAGAAGAAAATCTCAAAAACTGCCTATCAGCCTCCTTCGAATGGATAAACAACAACCATTTGAGGTGCAATTCGTAAAAAAACATAAATTCTGCCTTTTGGCCAACAAAATCTCTTTATCCCTAAACGGTGGTGGCCTGAAGATGCCACTCCTCCCCCCAACACAATAAATGCTGCCAGGAATTTAGGAATCAAATTTGATACCACTCTCTCTTTTAAACAACAGTCCCTAGCTTGAGGTTCTGTGAAATTTTGTCTTGTCTCGTGAGGTTATGGTTCCGTCACGATTTTGGTGATGTTGTACCGTATTTAGTAAGTGCGGCTAATATGGAGTGAATTCGTCATGTTAACTAGCGAGTTCATTACGTATTCAGAGACTTCGTTTCGAATATGGGTTCCATTTTGTTTGTGCCTCCATTTTTGTGTTGCCATCACGTAGGCCTGTGGGCCCGTGGAGGTAACTGAACGAATGAAGTTGCATGGGCTTCGTTGTTCATGCACTTATTAACTAGGCCTTTTTTTTTACTCTAAGGTGCATTGTAAGAAACTGACCCCTTCATCTGAAACCGACCTCGCTAAGCCAATTTCCTTGGTTGATTGTTGTCTGAGATTGCCAACCAAGGTTCAGGACATTGTTAACTTTTAGGTTCCTTACACATGCTTTATCTTGCCCGCTATTTATCATTGTTTCCTTTCCTATGCTCTTTCATTACATGCATTGTGCTTTCAATTATCGGTTTGTCCGGCTTGTGGAGATTGGATTTGGGACATTCCTAATAATTAACTTGTGGGTTGGGGCAATGTAAACTGAAGGTTTTTGCTATGTGATACTTTGTTTGAGAATGTACCTTATTGGCTAGAATTTTGCGCAGTGGGTGTGCATTCGTACTGTGAATCTTGGCATAAAAAGGGATGTCTTGCCTTACAAAATTGAACAGTTTCCTGAGTTGTACACCGTGTTGTATTTCTAGGACTTCTGTTACTAGCTGCAGCTAATAAATTTGGTCTCTGACGCCACCCAGAAGTATTCCGTGTCTCTGTATACCAAGACAGGTGAATCCGAAGACTTTGGGCGTGCCCCTGGCGCCGCTGGGTTTAGAAACCCGGTTCTTCAGTTGGCGCCCAACGTTGGGCGACTTCAGCGGTACCGATCCAAGCCTGGAGATTGTGAGGAGCTTCGTGAGAAAATACTAGAGGAGGGCCCCCACTTCATCGACCCCTGCATGTCGACTGTGGACCGAAGGTCTTTGCTTCAAGGCTTCCCCTTTCCGACGGCTACGAAGGACTGCTGCCCTGACTGTCGCCCTGTCTTGGACCCGTTTGTGATGATTTGTAAGGCGAGACAATAGACGGTCTTCTGGTGGCGTGACAGACATTTTGGTTAAGTATAAGTGGGTCGCTCCCACGACTTTGTTTGCTTTCTTGGGTTTCTTTGATTTGGTTGTTGCAATTACCAAAGCCGAGGGGCTTGTATATTTGCGAATATATCGTGTTGATAACCCCTTGAAGTTTGAAGCTAGATTAGTGAGCTATAAGGTGCCTGATCTTAGCAAATTTAGGAAATGGTTTTGTTGTAGTTGTGAAAGGGATTCCCGATTAGAGGATTTGTGTCCGATACCTCCGATTGGAACTCCAACTTATGAGCTCTATTCAAAGCATGGCGTGGGTCCAATTACGTTAAATGAAGTATGGATCCATTATACTAGGAAATATGGTGTCTTACGATGGCCCCAACATGGTAGTTTCGAATCAGAGGTTTTAGATAACCTAGAAGTTGCGCTATTTAGGAAGAAAGCCCGGCCGGCGATGTTTGACTCTTTCCGCCTCTGGCGTAAGGAAGCCAAACAGTGAGAAATTAAGCAAGCGAAGAAAGATAGGAAAGAGAAGAATATATCGATAATGCAAGCTGCTAGGCAGTTTAAAGAAGATGAAAAAGATTGTGCGATTGAGGTGTCCGATAGACAACATTGCATGGCCATTGACAAATGTTTTCCGGCATTGCCACCTCTTCTTTCGACTGCAACAAATGACCCTGAAAAGGATACTTTGATGTCGCATTTGTTGAGATTACCACCCCCTTATGTGCAGAGTGCTATGGCACCTCTGCGACCCCAGTTATTCAACCCCTTGCTGTTGTTCAGCCGCCAGCTGTTCTTCCACAGTTGGTTCTTCCTCCATTGGCTCGCCTTCTCCAGGGCCTCCAGCTTTGCTACCAGTTCTGCCTCAAACCCCTTTGCCTTCTTCTCCTTTGCCTTTGACTTCCTTTTCTACTGACCCTATGTCTTTGTCTCCTCAAAACACTTTGTCCCCTGTCCTTATGTCAACTTCTTCTCCTTCTGCTCGAAAACGGATGATTGAGACTGTTGCTAGTCTTTTGTCTCCACTCTTTGGGTCACTGAGTATGACCCCGGTTTCGGAACGTAAGCAGAGTCGTAGCCAGTTTCCTGGTCCCGAAGAGCGGGCTGTGTTGGATCTTTTGGCTCGTAGATGGGTTTCAAATGCTTCTAGGTATGATTTACAAGCGGTTATGGATGTTTTCTTACAGTGGGATCCGCCTAAGCAAAGGTATGTTTTTGATGTAATGTGTACTTTCCTTCGTGAAGAATGGGAAAATAATGAGTTGGGTCTGATTCCGCAGGAAGTGCTCGATGTTCAGTCCGAATTTGCTAAAGGGACGATAGTGGGTCCCAATGTTGAGGAAGCGGTAAAGACACTTCTTGCGTTTAGGTGTAGACTTCCTTCTCAGTCGTTGTTTGAACCTGATCCTTCTGTTAGAAGGAAAGTGAAGCAGTATCCGATGAGAGAGGTTCCCCCTGTATGGAGAGAGGAAGTTGTGGCTAATGTTAATCAGGGTATTCAGGGAGTACCAGCTCATTTTCAGCGTGTATGGGTACATGTTCCTTGGAAGAGAGCAGAGGTCTTGGCTCTTAAGCAGACTTTGTCTGACCCCCGTAAAAATCCTGCTGGTTACTAAAAGGAGTTGTCTCAGACAGTTGATGGGTGTGTTATGAATTTAGCTGATGTGGATATGTTGTTGGGTAATGTAGTTCCTCAACCTCTGTGGGCGAAGATCCGTCATGAGGATCATGCAGTAGAGTTAGGAGATACGTGGGTTAATATTGCTGCTGCAGATGGTCGACAGGTAGGAGGTGCCAAACCTGAGCCTTTAGTTGCAGAATTACCCGGTAGGATCATTAATTTAATGAAAACTTTGATGCCTCCTATGCGAGGGAATTGGGACAAGTTAGCAGCATGCAAAAAGAAGATAGATGAGAGTGTGTCTGATTTCTTCACTAGGTTCGAAGAAACATTCATTGAGCACAGTGGTCAGGATATGAGTACAGAAGGTGGGCAACGATTGTTTGTGGACAAGTTTGTTTTTAATTTGCTTCCTGAACTTTGTAATAAATTGAAGGACTCTGAGAGTTCATGGGCTGTTTCTTCTTCGGCCCAGATATTGGCTACTGCACAATATTACGAGAATAGAGATAAAGATGAGAAGGATAAAGCAGAAAAGAAGACTAAAGAATTGAAAACGAAGGTACTTTTACAGCAGGCGTATCCGCCTCGCTCTAATCAGCGTCAGCAACCCTCCCAGTTTCAGCAGCCCCCACAGTTTCAGAGATTGTTGCAGAAGCCTGAGTCTTTTCCTCCGCGACTTCCGCTAGGTCCTAATCAGTGTGCTTACTGTAGGGAAGAAGGTCACTTCAAGAATAGTTGTCCGGTTTTGCTACAACGTACGAATGGTGTGTCTGGTCAGAGAGGCCTTGGTGGTTTTCAACAAGCATCTAGGGCGTT
Organism: Lissotriton vulgaris; assembly: GCF_964263255.1. NCBI lineage: Eukaryota > Metazoa > Chordata > Amphibia > Caudata > Salamandridae > Lissotriton > Lissotriton vulgaris. The sequence continues at coordinate 81,114 of NW_028243295.1, read as the reverse complement.
CCTTTTCCCCTCAGAAATCTATGAATTACTTTGATCAACAGAACGTTCCGTCTGTTCAGTCTGCTCAAGACTACACGGATGATTATTATGTTGAAGGTGAGAGTGTTGGTTTTAATGATAGCTAGGACAGCCATGGAAAAAGAGAGGGAGTAGTGTCAGTTCCAGTAGACCAGAGTGGACCTTATGTTGAAGTAATTACATCAGGTGTGTCAGAACCTTTTCTTTTGGATACTGGTGCGGCTAAGAGTTCTATCATGCACTCTAAACTCCCTGGCGCACTTTTGTCTGGCTTGATGAATGTCTCTGTAGGATTTTCTGGCGCCCCAGTTCGTAATCCGGTTTTTAGTCCTTTGTTTCTTTCTATTGGTCCTTGTGAATTGGAAGCACCCCATATTCTAACGACAGCTTGTGGTGAGAATCTGTTGGGTATGGATTTCTTGAAAAGATTGGCATGCGACATTACATTGTTCTCCTTCAGGAGTACATCTTACGTTGGGTAAGAGAGCGATCTCTCCGATGCATTTGTCTAAAGATCGGCTTCCACTGGAATTGCGTTCGCTCCCTGATACTCTGTGGGCTACAGGTCCGAATGATGTTCGCCTTTTGCAGATTCCACCCTATGTTGTTACCCTCAAGTCGAATGCTAAGCTACCTCGTATTCCCCAATATAAGATCTCCAGTGATGGTGAAAGAGCTCTTTTAGCGATTATCTATGATTTGGTTGAGAAAGATGTGATTGAAGAAACGAGCGGTAATGTGTGTAACAGTCCTGTTCTGTTACTGACTCTTCTCAACCACCTGTGTATCGGTTTGTGATCGACCTTCAAGAGGTCAATAAAATTGTTGTGCCACAGTTTCCTGTTGTTCCGGACATTACTGCCTTATTGACTATGATCCCTGCTTCAGCTGCTTGGTTTTCTGTTATTGATCTGAAAAATGCTTTCTTTAGTATTCCGATTGCTGAAGAAAGTAGAGATATTTTTGGCTTCTCTTTAGGAGGTCAAAGCTTCCGGTTTAAGCGCGCTCCTCAAGGTTATTGTGAGAGTCCCTCCATCTATAGTCCGGCTTTGAAAACTCTTGTCTTGCCTCCTGGTGCCACTCTTATCCAGTATGTGGATGATTTGTTGGTCGCTGCTGATGATGAAGAGATCTGTAAAGCAGCTACGCTTTCTTTGTTGCGACATTTGTCTGACCTTCACCATAAAGTATCACCTTCGAAGTTGCAATATTGCCGCTAAGAAGTGACCTACTTAGGTCATCTCTTGTTGAAGGAGGGAAGACGATTGACCCCAGAGCGTATTCAAGCGATTGCTCAGATGACTGTGCCATCCACACAGAGAGAGGTACGTGCGTTTTTGGGTATCACCTCGTATTGTAGGCAGTGGATTCCGAATTTTTCCCTATTGGCGAAACCTTTGTTGACACTTACCCTTAAGGATACACCAAATCCTCTTCCTTGGTCTGACGAATGTCAGAAGAGTTTTTCTGAGTTGCATGATGCATTGTGTTCAGCTCCGGTGTTGGGTACCCCCGACTACAGTAAGCCTTTTATACTCTATGTACACGAGAGAGAGGGTTGTGCGTTGTCAGTGTTGACACAACAATTTGGAGACAAGCAGCGCCGATGTGCGTATTTTTCGTCTACTTTAGATCCGGAATCTAGAGCGTTGCCGAGTTGTTTGAGAGCTACAGCAGCCGCGGCTGTTTCTATCCGACAGTCTGCTGGATTGGTATTGGATAATACGTTGATTGTGATGGTCCCACATGCAGTGGATACCTTATTGAATAAAACGAGGACTCAGCATCTTACTAGTGCGCGTTTGTCAGGTTATGAGTTGACGCTTTTGGCTAGTCATGTGCACATTAAGCGGTGCAACACGTTGAATCCAGCTACATTGTTGCCGATTTCTTTAGAGACAGATGCTCAGGAACAGCATAATTGTTTTCTCCGGACAGAGGAGGAAACAAAGGGTAGAATTGATTTGAAAGATACTCCTCTTGAGAATCCAGATGGTACCCTATGGGTAGATGGTTCATGCTTTAAGCTCCCGAATGGCGATACGACTGCAGCGTATGCGGTTACGACTTTGCATACGATTGTTGAAACTGCATGTATTCCACAGAATTCAGCTCAAGCAGCAGAGTTGATTGCACTGACGAGAGCGTGTGTGTTGTCGTAAGGAAAGATAGTGAATGTGTATACTGATAGCCAATATGCATTTGGTGTTGCTCATAGCTTTGGACGTTTTTGGAGAGAAAGAGGATTTTTTACTTCTCATGGTACGAAAATTCAGCATGGACAATTGGTGAATGAACTTCTTGAGTCACTTACTTTGCCGACACAAGTTGCGATTGTGAAATGCAGTGCACATAGGAAGGTTATCGACGATGTTGGTCGTGGTAATGCGTTTGCGGATGAAGTAGCGAGAGAAACCGCTAAAGATGTGCCGAGGGTATGTATGTTGCAGGCCCTGCTAGATGGGTTATGGCAGGAGGAATGTGTGAAGACACAATAGAAAGTGTGAAATCGATTCAGGCAGAAGCTACTGAGAAAGAATTGAATGTGTGGAGAGAGACTACGGGAATGTTGGATTCGACTGGCTGTTGGGTTGAGTTGTCGGAGCACCAGCGATGGTTGTTGCCTGATGCGTATGTACTCCCAGTGGTTACAATGGCTCATGGATGGGCTCACATCAGTTCAAAAGGGATATGTAAGTTGTTGGCTCTGGTATGGCAGAATGCTGGAATTCCTAAATGTGCTGAGAACTTAGTTAAAAACTGTATGATTTGTTTGATGCATAATCCTGGCAAGGGAACCCCAACTCCAGCTGGTCATTTTGCTCCTCCAACGTATCCGTTTGAGGTGCTACAGTTGGTTTTATTCACATGGAAAGATGCAACAACCTAAAGTATGTCCTTGTGGTTGTTTGTGCCTTTTCCCGATAGATAGAGGCCTACCCCCTAAAGGATAATACTGCTTTATCTACAGCCAAGGTTTTGCTAAAGGAATATTTCCCTAGGTATGGTTTGCCGAGAATGGTATGGAGTGACAACGGAAGTGAATTTGTGGGTCAGATTATGAAGAAAGTGTGTGCGGGTTTGGGAATCAAACAGAAATTTCATGCTGCGAATCACCCCCATTCAGCTGGTTTGGTCGAATGCTACAATGGCACTCTTAAGCTTAAATTGGCCAAGATACAAGCGAGCACTGGTCTTACATGGCCCGATGCTTTGCCGTTGGCACTTTTATCAACAAGGACGGTAGTACATTCTCGTGTGGGACTTAGCCCATACGAAATTGTTTTTGGTCGCCCGGCGAATGTTTGGAGTGTGCCGAGGCCGAATGAATATAGCAACATCGAGTATCCTATGTTGGTTGATTACTTACACGACTTGACTGCTAAATTGCGTATTCTTCACCAACAGGTGCACAATACTTTACCTTCAGCTTCTGTGGATCCAGGTCACTCAATACAACCTAGCGACTGGACCTTAATTCGGAATTTCCAGAGGACAAAGAATCTGGAACCGAGGTGGAAGGGACCATTCCAGGTGCTACTAACAACTAGGACGGCTGTTAAAGTGTGCGGCAAAAAGAATTAGGTGCATGCCACCCATTGTAAAAGGATTCCTTTGCCCTTACCGTATGACCAGTGGGTCAGGGATGGAATTGCCTTTTAATGATGCATGTTTGACATGGACTCAGTCGGAACGTGCAGATGACGAAGTTCTGCAAGAAGCTGTGCCTCCACGTCTGAAGCTTGATACTACCCAACTAGAGTTGCTTTTTAAGGATCAGACGGTGTCTGGTAAAGAACGTTATAATCTGAGATCTAACATGGACAAATAAAATGTGAGTTTTTTTGAGAACTATACTCTTTCAGACAAGAACCTTTTATGTCCTATTTTTCCTTTTATGAGCTACCATCCGAGCTCAGCTGCAGGGTCACGGTATAAGTTCTTAAGGGGTGACCCGCGTATTGACACAAGGTCTGCGGTTCTAAGGTCGTCTAGGACGCCTGGACGCACACTTAAGTGAAGAGAGAAAATTGCAGTGAGCAGCACTTACAGGATGGAGTTTTTTGCAACTGAGAGAGTTGTTGATAAAATGAATTTTAAGATGAGATTTTGTACACTGATACGTAGCAAATGTTTTATAATATTGTGTTCCTTTATGTTTTTAAGTATCATATTAGCTTGTGCGGGTTGGATTGTTTATGCTACCCCACTGAACTCTGTACCCACTTCCCAACCTATGCTTTCCTTTTCTACTGTTTCTTTGCACCAATTTTACACGTTGCCTGAACATGAACAGATAAGGAGGTCAGAATTTGTTAACAATTCTTTTATACAGCTGTTGCATCAGCATCAGTTGGTAGTGAATACCACTAATTGCTGGGTTTGTGGTCTTATGTCTCATACGACAGATAGAGGTATGCCTTATTTGGTTTTGCCTTTTTCTTTCAATGGGTCTGTATGGGCTTTTCAGACTATGTTCATCTATGCGAATGAGGTATATCCTTTACGTTCCGTGAAAGACAATCCGAGAAATAGTGCCTTGATAAAGGGAATAGTAGATATGATCCGAGATATTGATGCGTATAATGCTATCCCTAATGATGAGGTGCAGGCTTACGTTGGTTGGAACGTGACTGGATATAGTACTAGTTTGACAGAGAAGGAGAGGCGAAAAAGGTATCCCCCGATTTGGATTGTACCACATCGAGGCCACTTTTGTTTGCAAGGTAGTGGTCGAAATCCGAGAGCTCAGTTAGGTAAGAGTGTGTGTGTTCACACTTATGTTTACACATCCCAGACTTCTCCTCCGTTCGTGCCAGCTAAAGGCACATATTTTGTTTGTCACTACAGAGCCTATACATGGTTGCCACCTGATTTTTCGGGAACTTGTTATGTGGCATTTTTGCTTCCCCCTACGTACACTGCTACTCTGGACTATCATAGGACAAGATATGGTAGAGGTGTCTTCGATCAGGAAGATACCGCAGCACAGGAAGTAGGAGACTTTTTCAAGGGTTTCCTACCGTTTTGGGGTCCTATGGCCAATAGCAGGAATATACGACAACTTACGAGAGTGGTTGAGGCCACTATCAATGAGACTGCAGGTGCCCTTAGTAATGTCACCGCTGAGCTTCAAGCGGATCGTCTTATGACGTTACAAAACCGTATGGTTTTAGACATTATACTTGCAGATAGAGGAGGGTATGCAAATTGATCCAATCTAGTTGCTGTGTTTTCATACCAGACAATGCCCCTACAGTATACCAGGCCATTTCTAGACTGCATAAGGTTTCCGAGTCTATTCATGTGGATGAAGGAGACTGGTCATTGACTGGATGGTTTTGGGGACTACTGTCCAAATGGGGATGGAAGATTCTGATGTTTGTTGGTATGGTTTTAGCTATTCTCTTCTCTTGTTGTCTTTGCATCCAGTGTGCTCCCGCCGTTTGTAGTCTTTGTGCTACCTTGTGTGTGCGGAGACCAGTTTCGAGAGAAGTGGGGAATAGTAGGATGATGCTCCAGCAACACCTTGGGGATCTGATGAATGTTGATATAGACCTAGATTCAGATTAACGTGAGTTTGGGTTATTGCCTACGTAATGGCAAAAGGAGGGTCTGAGGTTCTGTGAAATGTTGCCTTGTCTCGTGAGGTTATAGTTCCATCACGATTTTGGTGATGTTGTACCGTATTTAGTAAGTGCGGCTAATATGGAGTGAATTCGTCTTGTTAACTAGCGAGTTCATTACGTATTCAGAGACTTCGTTTCGAATATGGGTTCCATTTTGTTTGTGCCTCCATTTATGTGTTAAAACCAAAACAGGGTCTGGGCTCACTGGCAATAAGGACAAGCCTCACTATCAATAAACTATAAACCAAAACACAATACCAGTATTGCCAACTTAATTACACTTGGACCACGGATGATCACTCGAATCGCTGACTGAAACAGTGACTCTCGGAGAACAGTTTTGTCCGAAATAAATCAAAAATGTTTTAATTTTTTTATCACATATACCATATCAATGGGCAATTTTTTGTTTTTTAGATAAACATTTGGATAACTCCACAGAAGTATGTCAAAACAACAAATAATGAAAACGAGTAAAAAAGACACTTTGTAGACAAATTGACAACTTGCATTCAACATTCATACGGGACAAAACAGATAAATATACATATATACACATTCGAAAGATTCTATTTACAGCATGTATTTTTGAAAAACAAAGCATTGGAACAAACAACTAAACAGTTTTCATGTGTTTGAGAGTAAATCAACAATTCCTAATGCTGGATAGAGGAGGTCTACGCGTTTCAATGACCCCTTGTTGTGGGGAAATCTCGTCAGGACCAAAAGCCTGTGAATGGAGAAACAAGATTGGGTCAACTAAGGGGACCGGACTCTACCTCTCAACGTATCAGAAAGGATAAGTGAAACTAATCCTACCTTGGAGTTGCTGGGTTCTCTTTTGAGATTTAGACTGTAATAAAAACAGAACCTGTTTTAACCAATGGTTCAAAACGCAGAAAAACCGCAATCGCATTTTCCTAACTATCACATTCACTCGTGAGTACTTACATAGTGTTGCGCAGGGCACGCTCTCAAAGGGTTTTGTTCTCATCCATAAGTGGAGGAAGTGGAGATCTACAAAAATGGAAGGACTAGTAAGAGATCTAGTGGTTTAGCTGGTGGTGGCAGTTGCTATCAGTGAACCGGAGACTACTTACATGTAGTTGAAGCGTGGAGACGGGGCTGTTTCCCAGATCCGCACGGTGAAACGCCTTGTTAGATTGGTTGATTCCTGAAAGGAAAAGTGAAGGCTACTGTCAGTATTCTTCGTGGGAACTGCGTGAGCAGGATTGCTGTTCTCTCACGGTTCTGTCAAGTTGTTCCGATGTACCTGTAGGTTTGTAGTATGATGAGTATATCTGGGGGTCCACGCTCTTCGGTCTCTGTCAGATGAATGCAGATGCCGGCATCATCCAGTTCGATGTCTCTTGTCTCGTGTGTCCTGGTTTTTAACTCACTTCCTGGTCGTAGGATTTGTGGGGATTGTAGTTTTTTGGAGATTCGTCGTCATGGAGACGTTGTATCTGTCATGTGACCTTGTGTAGTCGGGCTCGCAGTCTGCGCAGGAGACGGTAACCCGAATCATTCCATGTGTGAGTTTATAGACGGTAGATCTCAGAGAGTTCGTTAAGGCCATCTGTAGCTGTATTAAACTTGACTATAAGCATGGCTTCGTGGCGAGATAGTTTAGCCTCAATATCTCCTCCTCTGGGGTCTTTTTCGATTTTGGCAATGACTGTCCATTTCAGATCGTCTAGTGTGTGGTCGTGACTGATCCAATGATTGACAAGGGGGGCAGTTGTGACTTTCTTTTTTATACGGGATTTGTGTTGAGTGATGCGGCATCTAATCTCTTGGCTTGTTTTTCCAATATATAGCATGTCACAGGGACATTTTATGCCGTAGATGACGTATTTTGATTTGCAGTTCGTGAACTTTTCGTGTTTCCAGAAAAGTTGCTTATGTTGAAACAAGCATCCTTCTTCTGTGCTTGCGCAACAAATGCAAGATCCGCATTTGTGGTGACCCTGTATAGGTGGTAGGCCTAGCATGGTGTTAATTGTGGGCGGGTTCTGCTTCACTGCTGCGCGTACAAGGTGGTTGGCCACACTCTGCTCCTTTTTAAAGGCAAATAATGGCTTCTCTTTTAGTGTCTCAGCTACATTTTCTACTAGATGCCAATTTTGTAGGATGGTTTTCTTGAGTTGGTTGGAATTGGGGCAGAATGTTGAGACACATACTATCCTGTTGAGAGATGGTTTTGTCCTTTTTACTAGAAGTGTTTCTCGAGGGATCCACCATACTCTCTTCATAGTTCTTTTTAATAGTTTGACGGGATAGCCTCTTGATGCTAGATTGTCAGTGAGGTTGGAAGCGTGGAACATGTATTCGTCTTTAAAATGGCAGTTCCTTTTTATCCGCAAGTACTGTCCGAAGAAGAATACTGACAGTAGCCTTCACTTTTCCTTTCAGGAATCAACCAATCTAACAAGGCGTTTCACCGTGCGGATCCGGGAAACAGCCCCGTCTCCACGCTTCAACTACATGTAAGTAGTCTCCGGTTCACTGATAGCAACTGCCACCACCAGCTAAACCACTAGATCTCTTACTAGTCCTTCCATTTTTGTAGATCTCCACTTCCTCCACTTATGGATGAGAACAAAACCCTTTGAGAGCGCGCCCTGCGCAACACTATGTAAGTACTCACGAGTGAATGTGATAGTTAGGAAAATGCGATTGCGGTTTTTCTGCGTTTTGAACCATTGGTTAAAACAGGTTCTGTTTTTATTACAGTCTAAATCTCAAAAGAGAACCCAGCAACTCCAAGGTAGGATTAGTTTCACTTATCCTTTCTGATACGTTGAGAGGTAGAGTCCGGTCCCCTTAGTTGACCCAATCTTGTTTCTCCATTCACAGGCTTTTGGTCCTGACGAGATTTCCCCACAACAAGGGGTCATCGAAACGCGTAGACCTCCTCTATCCAGCATTAGGAATTGTTGATTTACTCTCAAACACATGAAAACTGTTTAGTTGTTTGTTCCAATGCTTTGTTTTTCAAAAATACATGCTCTAAATAGAATCTTTCGAATGTGTATATATGTATATTTATCTGTGTTGTCCCGTATGAATGTTGAATGCAAGTTGTCAATTTGTCTACAAAGTGTCTTTTTTACTCGTTTTCATTATTTGTTGTTTTGACATACTTCTGTGGAGTTATCCAAATGTTTATCTAAAAAACAAAAAATTGCCCATTGATATGGTATATGTGATAAAAAATTAAAACATTTTTGATTTATTTCGGACAAAACTGTTCTCCGAGAGTCACTGTTTCAGTCAGCGATTCGAGTGATCATCCGTGGTCCAAGTGTAATTAAGTTGGCAATACTGGTATTGTGTTTTGGTTTATAGTCCATTTATGTGTTGCCATCACGTGGGCCCGTGGAGGTAACTGAACGAACGAAGTTGCTTGGGCATCGTTGTTCATGCACTTATTAACTAGGCCTTTTTTTTTTACTTTACGGTGCATTGTAAGAAACTGACCCCTTCATCTGAAACCGACCTCGCTAAGCCAATTTCCTTGGTTGATTGTTGTCTGAGATTGCCAACCAAGGTTCAGGACATCGTTAACTTTTAGGTTCCTTACACATGCTTTATCTTGCTCGCTATTTGTCATTGTTTCCTTTCCTATGCTCTTTCATTACATGCATTGTGCTTTCAAATATGGGTTTGTCCGGCTTGTGGAGATTGGATTTGGGACATTCCTAATAATTAACTTGTGGGTTGGGGCAATGTAAACTGAAGGTTTTTGCTATGTGATACTTTGTTTGAGAATGTACCTTATTGGCTAGAATTTTGCGCAGTGGGTGTGCATTCGTACTGTGAATCTTGGCATAAAAAGGGATGTCTTGCCTTACAAAATTGAACAGTTTCCTGAGTTGTACAGAGTGTTGTATTTCTAGGACTTCTGTTACTAGCTGCAGCTAATAAATTTGGTCTCTGATGCCACCCAGAAGTATTCTGTGTCTCTGTATACCAAGACAGGTGAATCCGAAGACTTTGGGTGTGCCCCTGGCGCCACTGGGTTTAGAAACGCAGTTCTTCAAGCTGTGGCGGGCACCTGCTTCCACATTATTAAAAGCCTAAGGAAAGTTTTTGACCTGCTACCATGCTCAGCCAGACAAACGGTAGCGGTCGCCCTCATAACATCTAGGCTGGACTACTGTAACAGCCTTTACGCGGAACCAACAAAGCAGTCATGCATAAGCTGCAGATAGTCCAGCATGCAGCTGCTCGGCTGGCTTTGAGGTGGCCAGGAAATCCTCTGCCACAACCACACTGGATGTCCTTCACTGGCTGCCAATTCATAAACGTGTTCTGTCTAAGATCCTAATCATTCCTTTTAGGGCCTTTCACTCATGAGGTCCTAAATATCTCCAAACGGGTTTCAAACGTTATTTTCCGTCCCGTAATTTAAGATCATCCAATGCAAATTTGCTGACCATTCTAACCTTTAGACTGATCTCAAAGGGAGGGAAATCTCTGGCAGTCATAGGATCTAAGGCTTGGAATCAACTCCCACCACTTCTCCGCCAAATTGTATCCGAATCGGTCTTTAGAAAGGCCTGGATTTACAGTGCATCTGACACATTGTGTAAAGCTTTGATCAGAATGCCTTGCCCCTCTTATAGGAGGTGTTCCTTTTCTAGCGCCAAGATGCTTTTGGAGTGATAGCTGCGCGATATAAGTTCCTATTTACAATAAATTACATTACATTACCAGGTATGCCAGTCTGCATACGAATATGGACCAAAGAAGATAATCTTTGACTTTTCAGAGTTACACTTTAATCGATTGTGTTGATGCCAGGAGAAGACTTCAGAGAGGCAGATTTTAAGGAAGTTGCCGTTGAATTCAACGCCCTTCTCGCGCGTAAACAGCAGCTGGGTGTCATCAGCATATGACACTATTTTGGCCCCATATTTCTCGGCGAGAAGGGCGAGAGGGGCCATATACAAATTAAACAACATTGGGCTCAATATTGAGCCCTGTGGTACCCCAACATTCATGGGCGGAATTGCAGCGGCAAAAGGAGGAGACCAGATAGTTTGTGAGCGGTTAACAAGGAAAGACGTGAACCATCTCAATACCGTGCCACAGATACCGCTCTCCACAAGTCTTTGCAGTAATCTGTTGTGGGGCACGGTATCGAAGGCTACTGAGAGGTCCAATAATACCAAAAACGCATTATATCCTATATCCAGCGTAGCTTTAATGGTCTCCGCAACTTCTAGCAAGGCTGTTTCCGTGCTGTAGTTCGCTCTGAAGCCAGACTGACTAGGGTGCAACAAATGATTGCCCTCCACGTATTTGCTTGTAACTTCATTGACATATTTCTCCAAAGCCTTGGAGAAAAAGGGCAGAAGCGATATGGGCCTGTAGTTACTGGCAGACTCGGGATCCGCCGTAGGTTTCTTTCGCAAGAATTTTAGCATGTTTCCAAGTTTGCGGAATAAGCCCTTCCCGCAAGGCGGTGTTCAAAATCAGATTCACTACAGGTTTAATTACTTCTGCTATACCTTTGCTGGACATGGGTCTGATGGTGAGCCGGACTTCAGAGCTTCCATGAGCACTAGAGATTGCTCCAGAGTAATCACAGGAAACTCCATAAGGGAGGAGTCAGTGCAGGGACACACATCAGAAGGAGGTCCAATGCCAACATCTAATTCTGCCGACTGAGCTACGAAGGAGTCCTGGATATTTTACTTTTATTCATAGAAAAATACAGGCGACTGGTCCAATCGCTATGGGAGTGAATGATTGACTAATTGTCATATGTGAGAAGTTGGCCTGGTATATAATGCTCACTAATTCTAGTGATCACTTTGTACCATGCCAAGCAACCCTTATGATGATGGTTGTAATTCAACCTTGTAGACCAGTTATCCTAGTGGTAACGTGGACAAAGCAGTCTTAGGCTAAACTCTGAAAGGCATGTGAAGCCAGCTGTTATACCACACACAACCCCCTTGAATACCAAATGAAAGGGACACCACACAGATATATATTGAAAATATATATTGATTTATTAACTATTAAAATCCCCTGGACTCTTTATGAGCACAGAAGCACAAGCGTAAAATCACAAGACAGTTTAAAATACACAAAAGTTGCACAATATGGATGAGCCCTAGGGGCCACCTAAACCATATACTAAGAAAGTGGTATAAGAGATACCACTAGGAAAGTGAAGAGGCCTAGGGCCTTGGGAATCGCTGGAGCTATTCGAGACTGGAGTTAACTAAGTCGGGAAAGGCCCACGGGACTCGGGTGCAGTGTTCAAAGTGCACGCACTTCTCAATACAAAGTCTATGGTGCGTAAAAAGCACAAAGTTAGAAAGTTAGGAACCTTCCGAGTGACCTACGGAGCTGAAACTTAAAACACAGGCCCTTGGGATGTGTACCAGTGCAGGAGCACCGGCGGAGCTGAGTTACCTCACCCACAGGAAGCGGGTGCACAGGGTCGAAGTTGTGTCGGGTTTCGTCACGCTGGTCGATGGTGCTTGGAGCTGAAGATGCTGCAGGCGGCTCGATGAGAAGAGTTCCGGTGGATCCAAGGGTGGATCGGAAGATGTGAAGACCTGAAAGCAGAGGGGACAGTGTTCAAAGTCACTAGCCAGTGACTACCGTGGAACCAGATTGGAACCAGGCGATGTCGGGTGCAAACAGGCGTTGTCGGGTAGCTTCTTTCTGCAGCCACGTGGATACCCGGGGTCGAGGACGTCCAGGAGTCGGTCACGAGCTGTCCCACGTAGGCTTCTCGCTGTTGGCGGTGTCGGCGACCTGATCGGAGAAAACAGGCCTTGGCAAATGCAAGCCACGCAGAAGTTGAAAGATGCTGTTCACTCGGACCAGCAAGGTCAGAGCGGGTGCTCCTTTTCACAGGAGCTTGGGTAGGTCTGGAGCAACCAGACCTGCTGTTTAAATCTTCAGGTTCGTCGCCAAGATGGCCGCTGACCACGTGGATAGTGGCCGGGATGGCGCGTCGAGTGGCACAATGCAAAAGGGCCCCACGCAGATCGTGGAGATGCTGGAGGGCTGATCTTCGGTGCAAGGGCTGCTCGGTGGTGGGGGTTCTCAATCCCCAAAGCACAACGTCGAGGATACCTCAGAAGCTGCGCAGTCAGCTTTTCGAGTGTCTTCCAAGAGGTCCGGTCCCACGTCACTCGGTGCCTCCACGGGTCCCTTCTTCGCAGGGACTGTGGATCGGGCTCTGAGAGGTCTGGGAGTCTGGTTCTTGTCGGGCTCTGGGCTCGGTCTCCGGCGGGAGGCGGCGGCAAAGCAGACGTCGAGTTGCTGGTTGGTACCTGTGTTCACAGGGTGGCCACTCCTAGGCCACAAGGGAGATTCTCTTCAGTCTTCTGTGCAGCAGAATGTCGAAGTCCAGTCTTCTTCTTGTTTAAAGTTGATTTCGGGATGATCTGCTGTGCAATGGCACTGCTCCCCCTCTTATTCCCAAACTGGGGGTGGATCACCTACTAGGTCCCTCCTCTGGGAGGAACCAGGAAGGGGGGCGGTTACACCCCCTTTCCTTTGTCCAGCTCCGCGCCAGGACTGGGGCTGGAAGGCCCCAGAACCGGTTTGGACTGGCCTATGCACGGGGACACCTTGTGTGCCCCGGGCATGTCTGATTCTATTCAGCCCTGTCCTACCCAATACACAAAATCCTGTCTGGGGTGGTGCTCGCACCTCCCAAGGCAGGAAACCCTTTGTCCAGGCCACCATCTGCCGAGTTTCGGTCAGCAGCAGGAGGCCAGACTTGTGTCTGTGGTGGCAGCGTCCATTTTGTGAAGCTGAGGCTCTGTTTAACTTTAACCGGGGTTAAGGCTACACACATGTCGTGTCCCTCTAGAAGGGTGGAATGCTATCCCCGTCGCCAGAATTGGCGAGGGGATAGTATTCCAATTCGTATGACACCTTACTCGACATGTTTTGATAAAGCCAAACCAAAGATAGCATTTAACCGCGAGGATTATAATGCACTTAAGAGTATATGGTATGGCAATATCCCGGAACAGCTTAGGGAGTTGTTCCCGACAGCTGCAGACAGGCTCAGCTCATGCCAGAGCACCATCTCACATATTTCCAAGCACTCTGCCTCCAGGATTGATGAGGCCTTCCATAGGAGTGGCTGATAGGAACATATGTGTCCAGTTTAGGGTTAGGCACAGACATACTGTACCTAAGTAAGAGGTGGTTACACCGACTTACCCCAGCTGAGTGATCAGCCAGTTGTGTCAAATATGGAGGCCAGGCCAGGGGTGGCACAATACGTGCTGCAGCCCCTGGTAGGCCTTGGATACACCTATGCCCTGGGCACCTAGGGTGCACTATTACAGGGGCTCATAAGGTGAACCAGTTCCAATTCGTAATGCACCTAAAGTGCATTGGCATCAATTTAGAGAGAGAACAGCAGGCTGTGGGTCTGATTAGCAGGCCCACAGCCACATTAAGTCAGAAACCAGTGAAGCAAAAAGCAAAAATTTGGGGTGACCATAGGATAGCAGACCCTACTCTCCTACATAACCCCCCCCCCCAAACGCAGGGACATTAGACTAACCTTGACCAGTTGTGTCTTCATGTTCTAAGTGGAAGTACCTGGAGAGACCATCTGCGTTGCCATGGTCAGTCCCTGGGCGGTGCTCCACTGTAAAGTCCATCCCCTGTAGGGAAATGGACCACCTGAGTAGTTTGGGGTTTTCACCCTTCATCTGATTAAGCCATAGGAGGGGCTTATGGTCGGTCTGAATCTTGAAGTGAGTGCCAAATAAGTATGGTCTCAACTTCTTCAGGGCCCACACCACAGCAAAGGCCTCCCTCTCTATAGCTGACCAACGTTTCTCTCTGGGGGTCAGCCTTCTGCTAATGAAAGCAATGGGCTGGTCCTGGCCATCTACATTAAGCTGTGAAAGCACTGCTCCCACTCCCAACTCAGAAGCATCTGTTTGGACAATGAACTCTCTTGAGTAGTCAGGACTCTTCAGGATAGGTGCAGAGCACATGGCCTTCTTCAGGTCATCAAATGCCTTTTGACAGATTTCTGTCCACTGAACCTTTTTGGGCATCTTCTTGGATGTCAGATCATTAAGAGGAGTCACAATGGACCCATAGTTCTTAACAAACTTCCTGTAGTACCCAGTCAGGCCCAAGAAAGCTCTGACCTGAGTCTGGGTAGTTGGAGGGGACCAGTCCTTGATGGTCTGGATCTTACTCTCCAGTGGTTGAACTTGGCCTCCACCTACAAGGTGGCCCAGGTATACAACCTTGCTCTGCCCTATCTGGCACTTTGTCGCCTTGATAGTGAGGCCTGCCTTCTGCAGAGCCTCAAGCACTTCCTTCAGGTGGATCAGGTGATCCTCCCAGGTGGAGCTAAAGACAGCAATATCGTCCAGATAAGCTGCACAAAAGTCATCCAACCCAGTGAGGACTTGGTTCACCAACCTTTGGAAGGTGGCAGGTGCATTTTTCAAACCAAAGGGCATCACCACAAACTGATAATGCCCACTAGGGGTAGAAAATGCTGTCTTGGCTTTAGACTCCTCAGCTAACCTGATTTGCCAGTAGCCAGCTGTCAAGTCAAATGTGCTCAAATATTTGGCAGAAGCCAACTTGTCAATGAGCTCATCTGCCCTTGGAATAGGGTGTGCATCTGTCCTGGTGACAGCATTGAGTCCTCTGTAATCCACACAGAACCTCATCTCTCTCTTGCCATCTTTGGTGTGAGGTTTGGGGACCAGAACCACTGGGCTAGCCCAGGGGCTCTCTGAAGGCTCAATGACACCTAATTCCAGCATCTTTTGCACCTCAGTCTTTATACAGTCCCTGACGTGGTCAGGTTGCCTGTAAATTTTGCTCTTTACAGGAAGACTGTCACCAGTGTCCACCACATGTGTACACCAGTTAGTCTGACTGGGTGTCAATGAGAACATATGCCCGTATGCCTGTAGAACTTGTCTGCAGTCATGTTGCTGATGTTCAGTGAGGCTGCCACCTAAGGCCACACCATCAACTGAGCCATCCTCAGGGTTCTGAGTGAGCAGGTCTGGGAGAGGGTCACTCTCTTCCTCCTGTCCCTCATCTGTAGCCATGAGCAAGCCCATGTCTGCCCTGCTGACATATGCCTTCAATCTGTTCACATGGAGCACCCTGTGGGGGCTCCTGGGAGTTCCTAGGTCCACCAAGTAGGTAACCTCTCCCTTCTTTTCCAGAATTGTATGGGGTCCAGACCATTTGTCTTGGAGTGCTGCTGGGGCCACTGGCTCCAACACCCATACCTTCTGTCCAGGCTGAAATTCAACAAGGACAGCCTTTTGGTCATGCCAAGCTTTTTGTAATTCTTGGCTAGCCTCAAGGTTTTTGGATGCCTTTTCCATGTACTCTGCCATCCTGGAGCGGAGACCAAGTACATAGTCCACTATGTCCTGTTTAGGCTTTTTGAGAGGTAACTCCCATCCTTCCTTCACAAGACACAGGGGTCCTCTTACAGGGTGCCCAAACAACAATTCAAAGGGGCTGAAGCCAACCCCCTTTTGAGGGACCTCTCTGTAAGCGAACAAAAGGCAGGGCAGAAGGATGTCCCATCTTCGCCTGAGCTTTTCAGGTAATCCTTTAATCATGCCCTTTAGGGTCTTGTTAAATCTCTCAACAAGCCCATTGCATTGTGGGTGATAAGGAGTGGTGAACTTGTAGTTTACACCACATTCCTTCCACATAGCTGTCAAATATCCAGACATGAAGTTAGTACCTCTATCTGATATTACCTCCTTAGGAAACCCCACTCTGGAGAAAACTCCAAGTAAGGCCCTGGCCACAACAGGAGCTGTTGTGGTCCTAAGGGGAATTGCCTCTGGGTACCTGGTGGCATGATCCACTACCACCAGTATGAATCTGTGCCCAGATGCTGTAGGGGGATCCATTGGACCAACAATATCAATCCCCACTCTCTCAAAGGGAACCCCCACCACAGGTAGTGGTATCAGGGGGGCCTTTGTTGTTCCACCTGCTTTACCACTGGCTTGGCAGGTTTCACAGGAGCGACAAAACTCCTTGGTGTCTTCAGACATGTGAGGCCAGTGAAAGTGAGGGACAAGCCTGTCCCAAGTCTTGTTCTGACCTAGGTGTCCTGCTAAAGGAATATCATGGGCCAAGGTGAGTAGGAAGCCCCTAAATTGCAGAGGTATAACCAACCTCCTGGTAGCACCAGGCTTGGGGTCTCTAGCCTCTGAATAAAGGAGTCCATCGTCCCAATATACTTTATGGGCACCTTGAGCATTCCCAGCAGCCTCAGCAGCAGCCTGCTGTCTGAGGGGTTCAAGAGAAGGACAGGTTAACTGAGCCTGCCCCAAGTCTGCCCTAGAAGGTCCCCCTGTCCCCAGAAACTCAACCTGATCAGGTTCAAGTTCTTCAGGGACAGTTCCTTCAGGGGTCTCAAGATCAGTTTCCTGTGAAGCCTGATCCTCACTTGTAGGCAGTTGGGAAGGCGCAGCCTTAACCCTCCTGTTCTTCTTCTTGGGAGGTACTTGGTCCATTGTTCCAGGATCCAAGACCTGAGGTTCAGAGAGGCACTTTTTGGCCTGTGACCTGGTCACAGCAAGGACATGTGATGATATCCCTAACATCTCTGCATGAGTCCTGTACTCAACTTCTGACCATAGAGAGTTCTCCAGGTCATTGCCCAACAAACATTCTACTGGGAGATCAGCACTAACCACAACTTTCTTTAGGCCAGTTACCCCTCCCCAGGAAAAGTTAACAAGTGCCACACTATGTGTAGTAGTGACATTGCTGGCATTGGTCACCAGGTAATCATCGCCTGGCATGTATTGTCCAGGGTCCACAAAGTTAGGTGTCACCATAGTGACACTGGCACATGTGTCCCTGTAAGCTTGAGCCACTTTGTTGTTAATCAAAGGTGTCTGTCTGTATTTGCCCAGGTTACTGGGACTTATGTCAGGGGTCAAATCTATGTCCCCTTCACAAACCAGAACAGCCTGTGTAAGGGTTCTGACTAGGTCAGAATCTCCTTCAGTTCCCAAAGTGATTCCCACTAATCCCTTGGCTTGAGGACCAACACTGCTAACTGTACTAGTGGGTGCAGGTGCCTTAGGGGCTGCAGTGCTGGGGGCTCCACCCTTTTTACACTCACTTGTCCAGTGAGAGGTGTTCTTACAAGTTTTACACCAGGGTTTCTTCTGACCTTCTTTCTTCTTCTTCTTGGAAGTTTGGGACCCACCCTCTGTCTCAGTTTGGGGCCCTGTTGAAGACTTCTGGTCTTTAGCTTTCTGCTCCCCACCCTTCTGGTCTGTTTTCTTCTGGTCACCACCCTGGTTCTGGTTCTGGTTCTTTTGCTTAACTCTGGTTCTTACCCATTTATCTGCCCTCTTTCCCAATTCTTGGGGAGAGGTCAAATCTGAGTCAACCAAATGTTGATGCAACTGCTGGTTCTGACAATTATTTAAAATTTGTTCTCTCATCAGCAAATTATACAATCCTTCATAGTCTGTAACCTTGCTTCCCAGCAACCATCCCTCCAGAGCCTTAGTGGCACACTCAACAAATTCAGACCAGTCCTGAGTCTGTGTCTTCTGGGTATCTCTGAACATTAACCTGTACTGTTCAGTGGTTAAGCCTAACCCATCAATCAGAGCACTCTTCAGGACCAGGTAGTTTCTAGAATCCCCATCACTAACTGTGAGGAGTCTGTCTCGGCCTCTACCTTCAAAGGAGAGCCACAAGATTGCTGCCCACTGCTCCTGAGGGATCTGCTGTACTCTGCAGGCTCTCTCCATTGCAGTAATCCATTTATGGATGTCATCCCCAGCTTTGTAGGGGGGCACAATCTTACTCAGGTTTCTATTATCAAAAGACCTGTCTTTATCCTTGTGGATATTGCTGCCACCAGTGGGTTCTATTACCCCACTCTCTCTAGGCTGTCTTGCTCTAGCAAGTTTCTCTTGGGCCAGGGCAATCTCTAACTCTTGTCTCTGGACTCTCAATTCAGCCTCTCTAATTTGAGATTCTCTCAATTTGGTCTCATGTTCCCTTCTCTGAGGGCTAGTCATCCTCCTTCTGGAGTGACCATGAGAACCTCTAGAAGCATAGGAGTTGTCAGAGTCACCTGAGTGAATCCTTCTCCTCCTAGGCTCCTGGTTAAGTCCACCTGGGGGTCTGAATGGGTTGTTACCTGATTCATTCCCAAGTTGACTTAAGTTAGCCTGGTTCAGTCTACTGACCAGCACCTGACTATCTCTGTCATCATCTGACTCACTGCTTTCCACCTCCTCCTCCTCTTCTTCTTCCTCTTCCTCTACATCTACTTGAGGAGCTCCACTGGTGGAGGCTTCCTCATCTACTAGGATGATAGGGGTAGGGGTGTCTACAGTGTCATCCTCTGAAGGATGGCCTCCTTCAGCATTCCCTGTGGGGTTTGCTTTAGAGGTCTTTAGAGCCTCAGACTGATCCAAGAGCTCTCTTAGGTGGTCTGTAGTAGGGGAAGGCCCTGTCTTCAGACCCCTTAAGACACAAAGCTGTCTTAATTCCTTAAAGGGAAAAATAGCAAATTGGGATGGTGCCCTTGGAGGGTCACTCTCAACAGGAGTAAGTCCACTGGACCCCTCTGTTCCCGACATTGCTCTAGTGTGGGTGGATGTGTTGCAATCTACCTACACTGGTGTTTACCTACTAAACCTATCTAGTAGTTGTAGCTAGGGTGTGCTACTCCCTTTACTCTACAACAACTAAGTTCAGTAGAACTTAAGTATACTAGTCTCGTTTTATATGTACCTAGCAGGTACCTGTATGATCTTTCAAATGATAATCTCAAAGATTGTAATGGTAAAACAACAGCAAGCTCAGATCCCAATCCGCTGCTCACCAATGTGAGAAGTTGGCCTGGTATATAATGCTCACTAATTCTAGTGATCACTTTGTACCATGCCAAGCAACCCTTATGATGATGGTTGTAATTCAACCTTATAGACCAGTTATCCTAGTGGTAACGTGGACAAAGCAGTCTTAGGCTAAACTCTGAAAGGCATGTGAAGCCAGCTGTTATACCACACACAACCCCCTTGAATACCAAATGAAAGGGACACCACACAGATATATATTGAAAATATATATTGATTTATTAACTATTAAAATCCCCTGGACTCTTTATGAGCACAGAAGCACAAGCGTAAAATCACAAGACAGTTTAAAATACACAAAAGTTGCACAATATGGATGAGCCCTAGGGGCCACCTAAACCATATACTAAGAAAGTGGTATAAGAGATACCACTAGGAAAGTGAAGAGGCCTAGGGCCTTGGGAATCGCTGGAGCTATTCGAGACTGGAGTTAACTAAGTCGGGAAAGGCCCACGGGACTCGGGTGCAGTGTTCAAAGTGCACGCACTTCTCAATACAAAGTCTATGGTGCGTAAAAAGCACAAAGTTAGAAAGTTAGGAACCTTCCGAGTGACCTACGGAGCTGAAACTTAAAACACAGGCCCTTGGGATGTGTACCAGTGCAGGAGCACCGGCGGAGCTGAGTTACCTCACCCACAGGAAGCGGGTGCACAGGGTCGAAGTTGTGTCGGGTTTCGTCACGCTGGTCGATGGTGCTTGGAGCTGAAGATGCTGCAGGCGGCTCGATGAGAAGAGTTCCGGTGGATCCAAGGGTGGATCGGAAGATGTGAAGACCTGAAAGCAGAGGGGACAGTGTTCAAAGTCACTAGCCAGTGACTACCGTGGAACCAGATTGGAACCAGGCGATGTCGGGTGCAAACAGGCGTTGTCGGGTAGCTTCTTTCTGCAGCCACGTGGATACCCGGGGTCGAGGACGTCCAGGAGTCGGTCACGAGCTGTCCCACGTAGGCTTCTCGCTGTTGGCGGTGTCGGCGACCTGATCGGAGAAAACAGGCCTTGGCAAATGCAAGCCACGCAGAAGTTGAAAGATGCTGTTCACTCGGACCAGCAAGGTCAGAGCGGGTGCTCCTTTTCACAGGAGCTTGGGTAGGTCTGGAGCAACCAGACCTGCTGTTTAAATCTTCGGGTTCGTCGCCAAGATGGCCGCTGACCACGTGGATAGTGGCCGGGATGGCGCGTCGAGTGGCACAATGCAAAAGGGCCCCACGCAGATCGTGGAGATGCTGGAGGGCTGATCTTCGGTGCAAGGGCTGCTCGGTGGTGGGGGTTCTCAATCCCCAAAGCACAACGTCGAGGATACCTCAGAAGCTGCGCAGTCAGCTTTTCGAGTGTCTTCCAAGAGGTCCGGTCCCACGTCACTCGGTGCCTCCACGGGTCCCTTCTTCGCAGGGACTGTGGATCGGGCTCTGAGAGGTCTGGGAGTCTGGTTCTTGTCGGGCTCTGGGCTCGGTCTCCGGCGGGAGGCGGCGGCAAAGCAGACGTCGAGTTGCTGGTTGGTACCTGTGTTCACAGGGTGGCCACTCCTAGGCCACAAGGGAGATTCTCTTCAGTCTTCTGTGCAGCAGAATGTCGAAGTCCAGTCTTCTTCTTGTTTAAAGTTGATTTCGGGATGATCTGCTGTGCAATGGCACTGCTCCCCCTCTTATTCCCAAACTGGGGGTGGATCACCTACTAGGTCCCTCCTCTGGGAGGAACCAGGAAGGGGGGCGGTTACACCCCCTTTCCTTTGTCCAGCTCCGCGCCAGGACTGGGACTGGAAGGCCCCAGAACCGGTTTGGACTGGCCTATGCACGGGGACACCTTGTGTGCCCCGGGCATGTCTGATTCTATTCAGCCCTGTCCTACCCAATACACAAAATCCTGTCTGGGGTGGTGCTCGCACCTCCCAAGGCAGGAAACCCTTTGTCCAGGCCACCATCTGCCGAGTTTCGGTCAGCAGCAGGAGGCCAGACTTGTGTCTGTGGTGGCAGCGTCCATTTTGTGAAGCTGAGGCTCTGTTTAACTTTAACCGGGGTTAAGGCTACACACATGTCGTGTCCCTCTAGAAGGGTGGAATGCTATCCCCGTCGCCAGAATTGGCGAGGGGATAGTATTCCAATTCGTATGACACCTTACTCGACATGTTTTGATAAAGCCAAACCAAAGATAGCATTTAACCGCGAGGATTATAATGCACTTAAGAGTATATGGTATGGCAATATCCCGGAACAGCTTAGGGAGTTGTTCCCGACAGCTGCAGACAGGCTCAGCTCATGCCAGAGCACCATCTCACATATTTCCAAGCACTCTGCCTCCAGGATTGATGAGGCCTTCCATAGGAGTGGCTGATAGGAACATATGTGTCCAGTTTAGGGTTAGGCACAGACATACTGTACCTAAGTAAGAGGTGGTTACACCGACTTACCCCAGCTGAGTGATCAGCCAGTTGTGTCAAATATGGAGGCCAGGCCAGGGGTGGCACAATACGTGCTGCAGCCCCTGGTAGGCCTTGGATACACCTATGCCCTGGGCACCTAGGGTGCACTATTACAGGGGCTCATAAGGTGAACCAGTTCCAATTCGTAATGCACCTAAAGTGCATTGGCATCAATTTAGAGAGAGAACAGCAGGCTGTGGGTCTGATTAGCAGGCCCACAGCCACATTAAGTCAGAAACCAGTGAAGCAAAAAGCAAAAATTTGGGGTGACCATAGGATAGCAGACCCTACTCTCCTACATAACCCCCCCCCAAACGCAGGGACATTAGACTAACCTTGACCAGTTGTGTCTTCATGTTCTAAGTGGAAGTACCTGGAGAGACCATCTGCGTTGCCATGGTCAGTCCCTGGGCGGTGCTCCACTGTAAAGTCCATCCCCTGTAGGGAAATGGACCACCTGAGTAGTTTGGGGTTTTCACCCTTCATCTGATTAAGCCATAGGAGGGGCTTATGGTCGGTCTGAATCTTGAAGTGAGTGCCAAATAAGTATGGACTCAACTTCTTCAGGGCCCACACCACAGCAAAAGCCTCCCTCTCTATAGCTGACCAACGTTTCTCTCTGGGGGTCAGCCTTCTGCTAATGAAAGCAATGGGCTGGTCCTGGCCATCTACATTAAGCTGTGAAAGCACTGCTCCCACTCCCAACTCAGAAGCATCTGTTTGGACAATGAACTCTCTTGAGTAGTCAGGACTCTTCAGGATAGGTGCAGAGCACATGGCCTTCTTCAGGTCATCAAATGCCTTTTGACAGATTTCTGTCCACTGAACCTTTTTGGGCATCTTCTTGGATGTCAGATCATTAAGAGGAGTCACAATGGACCCATAGTTCTTAACAAACTTCCTGTAGTACCCAGTCAGGCCCAAGAAAGCTCTGACCTGAGTCTGGGTAGTTGGAGGGGACCAGTCCTTGATGGTCTGGATCTTACTCTCCAGTGGTTGAACTTGGCCTCCACCTACAAGGTGGCCCAGGTATACAACCTTGCTCTGCCCTATCTGGCACTTTGTCGCCTTGATAGTGAGGCCTGCCTTCTGCAGAGCCTCAAGCACTTCCTTCAGGTGGATCAGGTGATCCTCCCAGGTGGAGCTAAAGACAGCAATATCGTCCAGATAAGCTGCACAAAAGTCATCCAACCCAGTGAGGACTTGGTTCACCAACCTTTGGAAGGTGGCAGGTGCATTTTTCAAACCAAAGGGCATCACCACAAACTGATAATGCCCACTAGGGGTAGAAAATGCTGTCTTGGCTTTAGACTCCTCAGCTAACCTGATTTGCCAGTAGCCAGCTGTCAAGTCAAATGTGCTCAAATATTTGGCAGAAGCCAACTTGTCAATGAGCTCATCTGCCCTTGGAATAGGGTGTGCATCTGTCCTGGTGACAGCATTGAGTCCTCTGTAATCCACACAGAACCTCATCTCTCTCTTGCCATCTTTGGTGTGAGGTTTGGGGACCAGAACCACTGGGCTAGCCCAGGGGCTCTCTGAAGGCTCAATGACACCTAATTCCAGCATCTTTTGCACCTCAGTCTTTATACAGTCCCTGACGTGGTCAGGTTGCCTGTAAATTTTGCTCTTTACAGGAAGACTGTCACCAGTGTCCACCACATGTGTACACCAGTTAGTCTGACTGGGTGTCAATGAGAACATATGCCCGTATGCCTGTAGAACTTGTCTGCAGTCATGTTGCTGATGTTCAGTGAGGCTGCCACCTAAGGCCACACCATCAACTGAGCCATCCTCAGGGTTCTGAGTGAGCAGGTCTGGGAGAGGGTCACTCTCTTCCTCCTGTCCCTCATCTGTAGCCATGAGCAAGCCCATGTCTGCCCTGCTGACATATGCCTTCAATCTGTTCACATGGAGCACCCTGTGGGGGCTCCTGGGAGTTCCTAGGTCCACCAAGTAGGTAACCTCTCCCTTCTTTTCCAGAATTGTATGGGGTCCAGACCATTTGTCTTGGAGTGCTGCTGGGGCCACTGGCTCCAACACCCATACCTTCTGTCCAGGCTCAAATTCAACAAGGACAGCCTTTTGGTCATGCCAAGCTTTTTGTAATTCTTGGCTAGCCTCAAGGTTTTTGGATGCCTTTTCCATGTACTCTGCCATCCTGGAGCGGAGACCAAGTACATAGTCCACTATGTCCTGTTTAGGCTTTTTGAGAGGTAACTCCCATCCTTCCTTCACAAGACACAGGGGTCCTCTTACAGGGTGCCCAAACAACAATTCAAAGGGGCTGAAGCCAACCCCCTTTTGAGGGACCTCTCTGTAAGCGAACAAAAGGCAGGGCAGAAGGATGTCCCATCTTCGCCTGAGCTTTTCAGGTAATCCTTAAATCATGCCCTTTAGGGTCTTGTTAAATCTCTCAACAAGCCCATTGCATTGTGGGTGATAAGGAGTGGTGAACTTGTAGTTTACACCACATTCCTTCCACATAGCTGTCAAATATCCAGACATGAAGTTGGTACCTCTATCTGATATTACCTCCTTAGGAAACCCCACTCTGGAGAAAACTCCAAGTAAGGCCCTGGCCACAACAGGAGCTGTTGTGGTCCTAAGGGGAATTGCCTCTGGGTACCTGGTGGCATGATCCACTACCACCAGTATGAATCTGTGCCCAGATGCTGTAGGGGGATCCATTGGACCAACAATATCAATCCCCACTCTCTCAAAGGGAACCCCCACCACAGGTAGTGGTATCAGGGGGGCCTTTGTTGTTCCACCTGCTTTACCACTGGCTTGGCAGGTTTCACAGGAGCGACAAAACTCCTTGGTGTCTTCAGACATGTGAGGCCAGTGAAAGTGAGGGACAAGCCTGTCCCAAGTCTTGTTCTGACCTAGGTGTCCTGCTAAAGGAATATCATGGGCCAAGGTGAGTAGGAAGCCCCTAAATTACAGAGGTATAACCAACCTCCTGGTAGCACCAGGCTTGGGGTCTCTAGCCTCTGAATAAAGGAGTCCATCGTCCCAATATACTTTATGGGCACCTTGAGCATTCCCAGCAGCCTCAGCAGCAGCCTGCTGTCTGAGGGGTTCAAGAGAAGGACAGGTTAACTGAGCCTGCCCCAAGTCTGCCCTAGAAGGTCCCCCTGTCCCCAGAAACTCAACCTGATCAGGTTCAAGTTCTTCAGGGACAGTTCCTTCAGGGGTCTCAAGATCAGTTTCCTGTGAAGCCTGATCCTCACTTGTAGGCAGTTGGGAAGGCGCAGCCTTAACCCTCCTGTTCTTCTTCTTGGGAGGTACTTGGTCCATTGTTCCAGGATCCAAGACCTGAGGTTCAGAGAGGCACTTTTTGGCCTGTGACCTGGTCACAGCAAGGACATGTGATGATATCCCTAACATCTCTGCATGAGTCCTGTACTCAACTTCTGACCATAGAGAGTTCTCCAGGTCATTGCCCAACAAACATTCTACTGGGAGATCAGCACTAACCACAACTTTCTTTAGGCCAGTTACCCCTCCCCAGGAAAAGTTAACAAGTGCCACACTATGTGTAGTAGTGACATTGCTGGCATTGGTCACCAGGTAATCATCGCCTGGCATGTATTGTCCAGGGTCCACAAAGTTAGGTGTCACCATAGTGACACTGGCACATGTGTCCCTGTAAGCTTGAGCCACTTTGTTGTTAATCAAAGGTGTCTGTCTGTATTTGCCCAGGTTACTGGGACTTATGTCAGGGGTCAAATCTATGTCCCCTTCACAAACCAGAACAGCCTGTGTAAGGGTTCTGACTAGGTCAGAATCTCCTTCAGTTCCCAAAGTGATTCCCACTAATCCCTTGGCTTGAGGACCAACACTGCTAACTGTACTAGTGGGTGCAGGTGCCTTAGGGGCTGCAGTGCTGGGGGCTCCACCCTTTTTACACTCACTTGTCCAGTGAGAGGTGTTCTTACAAGTTTTACACCAGGGTTTCTTCTGACCTTCTTTCTTCTTCTTCTTGGAAGTTTGGGACCCACCCTCTGTCTCAGTTTGGGGCCCTGTTGAAGACTTCTGGTCTTTAGCTTTCTGCTCCCCACCCTTCTGGTCTGTTTTCTTCTGGTCACCACCCTGGTTCTGGTTCTGGTTCTTTTGCTTAACTCTGGTTCTTACCCATTTATCTGCCCTCTTTCCCAATTCTTGGGGAGAGGTCAAATCTGAGTCAACCAAATGTTGATGCAACTGCTGGTTCTGACAATTATTTAAAATTTGTTCTCTCATCAGCAAATTATACAATCCTTCATAGTCTGTAACCTTGCTTCCCAGCAACCATCCCTCCAGAGCCTTAGTGGCACACTCAACAAATTCAGACCAGTCCTGAGTCTGTGTCTTCTGGGTATCTCTGAACATTAACCTGTACTGTTCAGTGGTTAAGCCTAACCCATCAATCAGAGCACTCTTCAGGACCAGGTAGTTTCTAGAATCCCCATCACTAACTGTGAGGAGTCTGTCTCGGCCTCTACCTTCAAAGGAGAGCCACAAGATTGCTGCCCACTGCTCCTGAGGGATCTGCTGTACTCTGCAGGCTCTCTCCATTGCAGTAATCCATTTATGGATGTCATCCCCAGCTTTGTAGGGGGGCACAATCTTACTCAGGTTTCTATTATCAAAAGACCTGTCTTTATCCTTGTGGATATTGCTGCCACCAGTGGGTTCTATTACCCCACTCTCTCTAGACTGTCTTGCTCTAGCAAGTTTCTCTTGGGCCAGGGCAATCTCTAACTCTTGTCTCTGGACTCTCAATTCAGCCTCTCTAATTTGAGATTCTCTCAATTTGGTCTCATGTTCCCTTCTCTGAGGGCTAGTCATCCTCCTTCTGGAGTGACCATGAGAACCTCTAGAAGCATAGGAGTTGTCAGAGTCACCTGAGTGAATCCTTCTCCTCCTAGGCTCCTGGTTAAGTCCACCTGGGGGTCTGAATGGGTTGTTACCTGATTCATTCCCAAGTTGACTTAAGTTAGCCTGGTTCAGTCTACTGACCAGCACCTGACTATCTCTGTCATCATCTGACTCACTGCTTTCCACCTCCTCCTCCTCTTCTTCTTCCTCTTCCTCTACATCTACTTGAGGAGCTCCACTGGTGGAGGCTTCCTCATCTACTAGGATGATAGGGGTAGGGGTGTCTACAGTGTCATCCTCTGAAGGATGGCCTCCTTCAGCATTCCCTGTGGGGTTTGCTTTAGAGGTCTTTAGAGCCTCAGACTGATCCAAGAGCTCTCTTAGGTGGTCTGTAGTAGGGGAAGGCCCAGTCTTCAGACCCCTTAAGACACAAAGCTGTCTTAATTCCTTAAAGGGAAAAATAGCAAATTGGGATGGTGCCCTTGGAGGGTCACTCTCAACAGGAGTAAGTCCACTGGACCCCTCTGTTCCCGACATTGCTCTAGTGTGGGTGGATGTGTTGCAATCTACCTACACTGGTGTTTACCTACTAAACCTATCTAGTAGTTGTAGCTAGGGTGTGCTACTCCCTTTACTCTACAACAACTAAGTTCAGTAGAACTTAAGTATACTAGTCTCGTTTTATATGTACCTAGCAGGTACCTGTATGATCTTTCAAATGATAATCTCAAAGATTGTAATGGTAAAACAACAGCAAGCTCAGATCCCAATCCGCTGCTCACCAATGTGAGAAGTTGGCCTGGTATATAATGCTCACTAATTCTAGTGATCACTTTGTACCATGCCAAGCAACCCTTATGATGATGGTTGTAATTCAACCTTGTAGACCAGTTATCCTAGTGGTAACGTGGACAAAGCAGTCTTAGGCTAAACTCTGAAAGGCATGTGAAGCCAGCTGTTATACCACACACAACCCCCTTGAATACCAAATGAAAGGGACACCACACAGATATATATTGAAAATATATATTGATTTATTAACTATTAAAATCCCCTGGACTCTTTATGAGCACAGAAGCACAAGCGTAAAATCACAAGACAGTTTAAAATACACAAAAGTTGCACAATATGGATGAGCCCTAGGGGCCACCTAAACCATATACTAAGAAAGTGGTATAAGAGATACCACTAGGAAAGTGAAGAGGCCTAGGGCCTTGGGAATCGCTGGAGCTATTCGAGACTGGAGTTAACTAAGTCGGGAAAGGCCCACGGGACTCGGGTGCAGTGTTCAAAGTGCACGCACTTCTCAATACAAAGTCTATGGTGCGTAAAAAGCACAAAGTTAGAAAGTTAGGAACCTTCCGAGTGACCTACGGAGCTGAAACTTAAAACACAGGCCCTTGGGATGTGTACCAGTGCAGGAGCACCGGCGGAGCTGAGTTACCTCACCCACAGGAAGCGGGTGCACAGGGTCGAAGTTGTGTCGGGTTTCGTCACGCTGGTCGATGGTGCTTGGAGCTGAAGATGCTGCAGGCGGCTCGATGAGAAGAGTTCCGGTGGATCCAAGGGTGGATCGGAAGATGTGAAGACCTGAAAGCAGAGGGGACAGTGTTCAAAGTCACTAGCCAGTGACTACCGTGGAACCAGATTGGAACCAGGCGATGTCGGGTGCAAACAGGCGTTGTCGGGTAGCTTCTTTCTGCAGCCACGTGGATACCCGGGGTCGAGGACGTCCAGGAGTCGGTCACGAGCTGTCCCACGTAGGCTTCTCGCTGTTGGCGGTGTCGGCGACCTGATCGGAGAAAACAGGCCTTGGCAAATGCAAGCCACGCAGAAGTTGAAAGATGCTGTTCACTCGGACCAGCAAGGTCAGAGCGGGTGCTCCTTTTCACAGGAGCTTGGGTAGGTCTGGAGCAACCAGACCTGCTGTTTAAATCTTCGGGTTCGTCGCCAAGATGGCCGCTGACCACGTGGATAGTGGCCGGGATGGCGCGTCGAGTGGCACAATGCAAAAGGGCCCCACGCAGATCGTGGAGATGCTGGAGGGCTGATCTTCGGTGCAAGGGCTGCTCGGTGGTGGGGGTTCTCAATCCCCAAAGCACAACGTCGAGGATACCTCAGAAGCTGCGCAGTCAGCTTTTCGAGTGTCTTCCAAGAGGTCCGGTCCCACGTCACTCGGTGCCTCCACGGGTCCCTTCTTCGCAGGGACTGTGGATCGGGCTCTGAGAGGTCTGGGAGTCTGGTTCTTGTCGGGCTCTGGGCTCGGTCTCCGGCGGGAGGCGGCGGCAAAGCAGACGTCGAGTTGCTGGTTGGTACCTGTGTTCACAGGGTGGCCACTCCTAGGCCACAAGGGAGATTCTCTTCAGTCTTCTGTGCAGCAGAATGTCGAAGTCCAGTCTTCTTCTTGTTTAAAGTTGATTTCGGGATGATCTGCTGTGCAATGGCACTGCTCCCCCTCTTATTCCCAAACTGGGGGTGGATCACCTACTAGGTCCCTCCTCTGGGAGGAACCAGGAAGGGGGGCGGTTACACCCCCTTTCCTTTGTCCAGCTCCGCGCCAGGACTGGGGCTGGAAGGCCCCAGAACCGGTTTGGACTGGCCTATGCACGGGGACACCTTGTGTGCCCCGGGCATGTCTGATTCTATTCAGCCCTGTCCTACCCAATACACAAAATCCTGTCTGGGGTGGTGCTCGCACCTCCCAAGGCAGGAAACCCTTTGTCCAGGCCACCATCTGCCGAGTTTCGGTCAGCAGCAGGAGGCCAGACTTGTGTCTGTGGTGGCAGCGTCCATTTTGTGAAGCTGAGGCTCTGTTTAACTTTAACCGGGGTTAAGGCTACACACATGTCGTGTCCCTCTAGAAGGGTGGAATGCTATCCCCGTCGCCAGAATTGGCGAGGGGATAGTATTCCAATTCGTATGACACCTTACTCGACATGTTTTGATAAAGCCAAACCAAAGATAGCATTTAACCGCGAGGATTATAATGCACTTAAGAGTATATGGTATGGCAATATCCCGGAACAGCTTAGGGAGTTGTTCCCGACAGCTGCAGACAGGCTCAGCTCATGCCAGAGCACCATCTCACATATTTCCAAGCACTCTGCCTCCAGGATTGATGAGGCCTTCCATAGGAGTGGCTGATAGGAACATATGTGTCCAGTTTAGGGTTAGGCACAGACATACTGTACCTAAGTAAGAGGTGGTTACACCGACTTACCCCAGCTGAGTGATCAGCCAGTTGTGTCAAATATGGAGGCCAGGCCAGGGGTGGCACAATACGTGCTGCAGCCCCTGGTAGGCCTTGGATACACCTATGCCCTGGGCACCTAGGGTGCACTATTACAGGGGCTCATAAGGTGAACCAGTTCCAATTCGTAATGCACCTAAAGTGCATTGGCATCAATTTAGAGAGAGAACAGCAGGCTGTGGGTCTGATTAGCAGGCCCACAGCCACATTAAGTCAGAAACCAGTGAAGCAAAAAGCAAAAATTTGGGGTGACCATAGGATAGCAGACCCTACTCTCCTACATCATAGGAGAGGAGAAACTTTTTACAAAATTGAAAAGTACTCTACTTTTATTGCCTGCCAGATCAATTTTTGTTGTGAGGAAAAGTTTCTTACCCTCGCGAACTTTCCTGTAATGTTCTTTAAATGCTAGTTTATAGATTGATTTATCAGTGGGACTATAATTCCTCCGCCACTCTCAAGATGCTCACATGCCCTTTTACTTTTCCTCAGGGCTTCCGTAAACCAAGGGGCAGAAGCTCGGGTAGGTTTGGCAGCTCTCGTGGTGTGGCAAGTTCCAGGGCCCGGAGTTGAAGCCAACCCTCTAGGGATTGCACGTCCTGTTCTAAGTTACCACACAAGGAAATCGGGAGGCGACTTAGGGCACACTATATTGCCTCAGGTGAAATCAAATGAAAGGGCCTAAAGCTATGGCTGACACTGGTATTGCCCAGTAATTGAGACCTTACTGGCGCTCTATAGACTTTAAAACCTACCAGATAATGGTCTGGCCAGGTTAGAGCGAGGGGGGCATCAATTTGGATCTGGTTAGATGAAAAAACCTGGTCCAATGTATGTCCTTTGTCATGGGTAGAGAGACAGACATACGGAGTCAGATTAAGAATCTGCTCTCCTGCAGCATATTTGCACAAACTCTCCAATCTTTCCTTCGGAAGAGAAGACAAAAGACTGGGGGCCTAAAGGGCTTGATGTGGCTGCCTCCACCCCATAAAAAAACATTAATAGGTATAGTGGGCTGTTTGACCATCCCACCCCTCAAACTGCCCCACAGAAGGAACAGAAAGACTGCTGTGGTTCGTCAATCAAAATATTGAAATCATTACCCTGCGAGAAGACTGATCTCTGCAAAAAGCTCATCGAAAGAACTAAGCATAAATCGATAAACAGATTACCGTATACTCTGCTTAGTTAGAAAGCTCAACAAGGTCGTACTCATCTCCAAAATGCAGTAGACTTTATAAGGTTTTAGAGTACAAAAGCACCACACTGGCAGTGGCGGTGCGTCCATTGGGGGCGTTGGGGCGTTGCCCCACTAGCCATGGACGCACCTGCCAACAACAACATGATGGCATGCATAATTTATAAAAAGTCAGGAACGGGATAATATCTGAGCAGCGCGCTACCATCTCCGGCCGGGAGAAGCCCGACAGAATCGGGCAGCGCATACGGGAGTGGGCCAGTGGGCCGTGCAGGGGGCGGTGCAAGCAGAATAGCGTTGGCCAGTAACTGCGCGCGGGCCAGTCAAAATAATAAGGACTCATTATGGATTTCACATGCGCAGTGTGTACTACACTAACTGTACACACTGCGCAAGTGAAATCCAGGAGGCCTCGATATTTTGACTGGCCTGCGCATGCGTACTGTGGTCCGTCCACCCCCCCCATCCCTCCCCCCCCCACCCCATGGCATTCGGAGACTAGACAGGCATGGGACCCGGGCCCCGGTCTCATTATGGGCAAATAGCAGTCTGCTCGTGAGCCAATCCTGGCGCAGTGGCGCTGTTAACGCTGCGCCAGGATTGGCTGCTGCAGCAGGATGGTGCCACGCGTGGTGTTGGCTGCTCGACTGTGGTCCGCACTGCATGGCCCAAT
Organism: Lissotriton vulgaris; assembly: GCF_964263255.1. Lineage (NCBI taxonomy): Eukaryota > Metazoa > Chordata > Amphibia > Caudata > Salamandridae > Lissotriton > Lissotriton vulgaris. Next base: position 49,156 of record NW_028243295.1, on the reverse strand, counting down.
CATTATCTAGCAAAGTCGAGGTGATTGGCCATTACCACGCGTGGCGCACCAACACAACTAATAATGAAACTAACAACAAGTGAAAGTAGAAGTAGACTCATATAGTCATAGAGTACCACTACCAGAGTCACTACAAGGAGTCCGGCGTCGTTGTGACTCGTCGTCATCGTTCTGCTGCCCTGGCCTGGTTGACTGCTGGACTTATTAAAGTGAGTGACATTCCAAGTGTGTGTGCCCCTACGGTCCGGACCTCACTGTCACCACCACCGCGACACAGCACCGCGTCCAGCGTCCACGTAAGTTTTTTAAGACTCGACTAATAACGATATTAGTCAATGGTGGTGTGACAGTACTGTGTGCGAGGGGTGCAGACTGCACCAGAGAGGCCGCTTTTGAAACCCGCTGGGGCCACGTGTCATCGGCTCTCTGGGATCGATATGTGAGTGATTGGTGACGGTGTTATCTTATGTGCGTTGTGCAGCCCGGGTCCGAAGGATCGACACAAAGTGAGGGTTGAAGTCTCCGTACCGCGAGTGCGCGCTGGGCTGCTGAATTATCGATGGGGCAGGGGGTGAGGCCTCAGCACAGCACACCACTGTTTCAAAATTCAACTCTCTCTCTGGTTGAGACTGAGAGCAGTACTGGTTGAGACTGAGGCTTCACCCACCCGAGCAGTAGTACCTGCATGTTACAGCCGCCCCCTGCGCTTGCCTACAGTTAGCATCAGCATGTGTTGTGCACATTGTTCGTTTTTGTTAACAGATCCCGACACAGACTACTGCCGTCGGTTTCATCTTTGGTTTACACTACAGTAACACAATACACATACACTGCACAACACATGCTGATGCCAAATCTTCGTTGTGGCTACTGTGGTCCCGACTCGGTATTCTATTGTAGTGCCCAGTTATGCTGTTAGCAGCAGTGTGTGACACACTGCTGCTAACAGCATAACTGGGCACTACAATAGAATACCGAGTCGGGACCACAGTGTGTGTGTGAGTGTCAGTGCCGTGACTGGTGGCCGGTCTGACTCTTAACAACACAAAGTCGGACTTGGACGCGCCGCTGTGAGCGCTTCTCACTCAGCCTGGTCAGCCATGACAGCAGGGCCGGCTCTAGGCTCATGGTGGCCCTGTGCAGGGAGCGTAGGTGGGGGCCCCGGAAGAGGGGTGCGGTGACCAGTCCGCTTTCCAGCCTTGGGCCCTATAGCTTGTAAAATACACTTCCAATTACAACTTACCAGCTTGACTTTGATCCTTGGAATGCTACATATTTTGGCAATGAGGGACGGAGACATGAAAGATTTTTTGGGCCACCGAGGTTGTGCTGCATGACCTCGAAGGAAGTTTGTGGGGACTTTCTTGCCCCTCTTGTTTGTAAGGAAGGGCGCAATGACGCACTTTCCCATGCGTCGCCTGCAGCAGCTGACACAGGCCGCCGTTGAGGACTGGAGCTGGCGCTGTTTACTTGTCAAGTGTGTGATCTCTGCTGAAGTGATACTCAAGGCCCCTAGGCCTAACAAGTTGCCTGCACGGGTATGTGGACTTTGGCATATATTAATTATGAAGGTGTCATTTCACAGCCTACTCTGCAGCGCTTCATTGAGCATACCTGCAGTTGCAGGTGGGGAGATGTCTGCGGGCACAGTGGGGAGCGCCGCGGGGGCACCGACCCCCACCCAAACAAAAACCAGCTAAGACCATGGGGACACATCGGCGTCCAGAGTGTGTTTTTTGCCATAATGTTAAATGTCCGCAAATCATCTACGCATGGGCACTGAGCCTGTGTTGAACTGCACGCGCCTCCTGTCACATCTTATCAACCAAACGCATCCCAGTCCCACAATTCCTTGCGGTGTTGCACATCATGCTCTCAGCGCACCATTGGGCATATTTTGGGAAACTCATCTGGATTTTTAATATAAAGATTTGTAGCTCTGTTTGCTTTTAATAAAGTTCCCTAATGAGAACTATTACACACCAAAGCAGCATCCCTCAGCCCCATCGCTGTAGCACCTAAGCGTGGTTGTGTGTGGGCACGTGCGTATGTCTGTGCGCGTCACGTGCAGGGTGTGCAAGACTGTGTGAGGGCGAGCACACAGGCGGGTGTCTGTGGTGGTGCACCCTTAATAACGCAACTTGCGCGCAGTACGTCTGCGTGCACAGAGTGCGCTGGACTGTAGTGGGTTCACACAACCATATTGGACCCCAGGGCACTTCTTAAACTGGTTTGATGCGTCTGAGGAAGGTTTAAACTATATCTGTGCACAGATTCAGCTCGTCTGTGGAAGGTTATTGGAAACGCTATATAATATCCTGTATGTGTGAACATACTGCATCAAAGCATGGGAGAGGTATGGCGCAGCGGCCAGAGCGGCTGACTCTGGAATATGGGCTTCGAGGTTCGATCCCGCTGCCTGAGGCAGATCAGATCAGCATCATGGGACTCTGGGCAATAGTTTTAAAAAAATCTCCCCGACGGCTCCCAGCGCCTTGAGACCCTTCGGGGTGATTAGTTCCCGCTTTACAAATACCGGGTTATTAGTACACACTGCCAGTGTGCACACATTCACTATATTATAATGCGTCAGTGGACACTCCTCCGGCTGGTCTATGGCCGGGTCAGCACAAACTGTAGCCTTGCTGAGAGGTCTCCGCTGGTCTGCGGGTCGAAGCGCACTGCACGCTGGATTTGCGCACAATACACTGATGGGTGGCACAGTATTAAAACTGCACTGTAGGGTGGCCATTTCTGTACTTCTACACACGTTTCCTTGACTGCATGCATAATTGCATACCCTCGGCCGGTGGAGTAAATTATACACTGTTTTGTGCACAGCCCATCCGTGCAGTGCATGCGAGAGTGTGCCCAACTTTCTACCTGGACGACGATAGGTTTCCCCTGTTAGTCTTAACACCTCCAGCTTTTAGCGATTGGCCGTCCAGTGTGCACACCTCAAAGTCTGGGCCTAACTAAATGTCAAAGACGGTATGATCATGGGGGTTGTGCTAGGGAGACATTTCCGAGTGCACACATCGAGAGCCGATCTCGGATTGGTTTGTTTCCTGTTTGCACGCACCCTGCAGGGTTGTGCTTGTGTTCACAACTCCATCGGGCCCCATTGGGTCTCACTGGCAGTTTGTGCACCCCCGGCAGTGCTGAGCTCGGTTTACCTGCCTATGTGTGCAAATCAGATTGCACACCCTAGTTGTATAGCGCTTGGCTGCTCTGTCAGAAAGCACACCCTCAGCTAAGCCGTGCTGTGTTTGCTCACATTTGCCTGGCTACCCTACATCCGTTGACCACTACTTTCCCAGTGTCGGTAAGCAGTGCACGCTCTAAGCTGCATCCTTGTAGGCGTGCCTCTCTCTGCGTGCACTTCACGCTTGCAGTTTGTCTGCTCTGGATTTACGCTACATCTGCCTTTCATTCCACACATCTCAGCTGGGCAGTGCCTTGCTTCCGTTGCGCACTGCACAGCTGAGATAGCTCCTCAGTGCGCGCACACTCACAGCTATACCAGATATCCAAGTCCGTGCAGTGCACACACCTCAGCTGGACTGCACTGGGTCTCCGGTGCAAACAATCTAAAGCTGCGCTAGGGTTCTCATTCACCACCAGCTCCAATGCCAGTACTAGTTCCGGGGTGCACTCCTTTCCTTCCCCTCGCTTCCCAGTGGTACAACCTCGCGCTAGGTTTCCAGGCCGCGCGCCTCGGGTGGCTGCGCGAGGTTTCCAGAGCACGCTCTTTCTCGTCTGATCTCAGCGTGCATACCCCCCCCCCCCCCGTCTCCGACCCCCCCAGGTTTCCAGGCCGAGCGCTTCAGGATGAGCTAGGTTTCCAGGGTACGCTCTTTCCCCTCTGTTCCCAGGGCGCACTATCCTGGTTCCAGTGCGCACAATCGGCCCGATAGGTTCCAGGCCGCGCGCCTCAGGTGGGCTGCGCCAGGCCTTCCAGTCAGTTGGCACACAAGAGCTGCCCTTCTGCTTGCTTTATTGCGCGTAGCAAAGCGAAATGGGCCTTACACGCAAGTACTTAAAATTACTCCAGGTTCTGGACTGGGGAATAAAAGGAAGCCACAATCAAGGAGCAGTGTGCAGTCCCGGTGCCACTGCAACCGCTGCACCATTAAGACCCCCGCTGCTCTCCCTTGGCTAAAATGCAGCACACCTCATCAGGGTTACTCCGGATTTTTCAGTCAATGCGCAAATCCCAAGTCAGGACAACTCCACCGCCCACTTCTGCCTACTGATTGTGAGCTGGATAATGGGTAGTAAAAGGGAGCCGTAATCAAACAGCAGTGCGACCCCTATGCACTGGGGTCTTGTGCAACTGCACCATTGATAGATGTACTCCTGCTCCCCCCCCCACCCCAGGTTTAATGTCCACACACATCACGTCAGTCAGAGGTGAGCCCCGGTGCCACTGCACCTGCTGCACCAATGATAGCCACGCCCAGTCCGCTTATGTGCTTGGCTTTCCCGTCGGTGCGCACATCTCAGCAGACCTGCGCCCACGGTGCACTCCCCTCCAACTGGAATGCAGTAGGTTTCCAGCGCACACACCAGTCTCCAAGGCACAGGCGCGCTTCTCATGCGGGCTTAGCATGCTTCATGCCAACACAACTCCACTATGCTACTCCAGGCTTCGCTCGCCTCCAATGAGGGCGCTCTAGGTTGACACTGAACACACCTCAGCTGTGCAGCGCTAGGTTTTCACGTTATTGCACAGCGCTACACCTTGACTCAGTTTGCACCAGAATGGCGCAGTGTGCCACACTCACTCCACAGATGCGGCGCCCGAAGTCCAGTGCGCCCGGGGCAGAGACGGGCACCTACTTCAGGTCCAGTCGCTGACGCCAGTCCCGACCAGGTCTCTGGCCTCAGCCTGCTGTTCACGCTCCCGAGGCTGGGTGCTGCGTCCCAATGATGTCTCAATAGACAGCCAGACAGACAACGTTTGGTCTCGGAGTCTAAATCGCTCCGCTCAAGGGCACAGTGGAGGGCGGCGATGGAGGAGTCACGTCCCAAAGAGCCCCGAAGCACGGCCTGGGAGGGGAGACTGGGACTGGGAGAGTGCACCGCGGAGGGCGGAAATGGGAGAGCCGAGCCAGCCTTCTGCTGGGGAGAAACTCTGATTTATGGAAGCTTTTATCATCCCTCGCAGCCGCAAGCGGGGAAATGCCCAGGGCTGAGGAGCACCAGGCAGGGGGAAAACTGTCTATCGGAGAATACACTATTTTCAGCCATTACTTGGCAGGCTTTCACTGTAAGAGTGACTGTTCGAGGCCTGCACCCACATTGCACAACAGTGCCTGTAATATTCACAGTATTGTAATATTCTAGTATCTTTGTTGTGTCTATATTCTAGTATCTTTGTTGTGTCTATACCTGCAAGTCCGCTGAGAGTGACTCTCACCGTTCCAAATAGAGTCGGAGAAGAGTCGAGATGCCGGAGTCGGACAGAGGTGCTCTCTGTGATCGTCGGTGGCGCGTGGTATAATGTTCTTCAATCTCACACGATGATGACGACGCACCACTCTCCCTGGCGCCGGGAGCGTGACCACCACCGTTGTGACGCCTCACAGCGGGCTTAGCAGCAGGTGCAGTTGCGCACTGCGCACAGCGCGGGGGCTGTCCCAGGGCCTTCACGTCATTGGTAGTGCTAAGATTGACGGCCCTGGGACCCAAACTGCTGGCTGACTCTGGGCAAGTGAAACTAAAACAACAACGGCGCCGCCCGGGTCGGAGCCGGAGGCCGCCAAATCATGCCAGGGGGACGCCAGTGCCACGAACGATCCTTCCGATCCTCGTCGTGGCGGCCCCTGGGGTTTGGCGGCCCTGTGCAGGTGCACACTTTGCACATGCCTAGGGCCGGCCCTGATGACAGCCAAGCACGGCAGGGACTGTCCGGGATGAGTGGGGCGCGGCCCTGCCAGCCTGAGGTCCGACTCCGAGGGTGAGAACTTGAAGGTCTGATGTCCGGGGGTTAGAGTAGAGGGCTGCACACTTATGGGAAATGAGGATGCTTTAGTTAGTTTATTTATTTATTTGTGCGTTTTTATATAGCGCGGCCTCTACCCGAAGGTGTCAGTCAGTCAGAGCGCTTCACAATAGGAACAGAACAGACAACAGAGAACATTACAAGTGAAAAAAATACAAAAGCAAAGCAAACGTTACATTAAATGAAGCATGACAATCAACAAAATACAAGAGGTAGGCAGGTAGCAAGTGACAATCGTGAACCAACAAAATACAAGAGGTAGCAAACGGTGCATTACAGGGGGAAAAAGTGACGTGTGCAGGATACAAAAGCGTACAAAGTAAACATGTCAGAGGTATATAATACTGCAATATATGGAGGGTACTCGAGCATAAGAACAAACGTTACATAGGCAACGGTGGCACTAGTGCATACAGACAGGTTGGCTGGGGGTTGGCCAACTTCCATCTCAATTTAAAATATTACACTGCACAGGATGTATTATACATACAATAGGCAGAGCAGCAGACATACGATACCTACTGCGTTGTGGTCAGAGGGGTACTTTCTTTTACATATTGTGGAGCTATCTAAAGCTGAACCCCTTCTGGCAAGGAGTGACGTCGTCCCTGGCAGTGGCCGCTTCCTTACCCTTGCCACTAACTGCTTCAAGGTATAAATGGGGATCTGGACGTACTCAGGTCACGTCATACACTAAGCTCCTGATCAGCTTGGGCAATATTGTTGCCATGGGAGATATTACAAAACACTGGGGCAGTCCACCTTGCCCGGGGCTGGCAGAATCACAAGAAGAGATAGAATTGTGCAGGGTCAGGGAAAGAATGATATACGAGTGCTGGGGTTATATGCATAAATATGAGAAAATCTGGGGGAACTGGGTAGGGACTGAGCTTGGCATAGGTCAGAGGAGGAGGGTTGATTGAGGGACAGAGGGGATCAGATGGGGGGGGGGGGTGCAGGTTGAGTGATTGTGTTGCTATCAGCTTGTGAGAGAGAGAAGGGGAGGACCCAGGTTTCCGTTGTGCTATGATGACTGCGAAGTTTGTTTGTTAGGATATTTAATGTTTGTTGTTCTGGCTTGCAAAAAATTAATAAAACATTTTGGGGAAAGAAAGGCATACTAGTGTTTTGAAAGACTTACGAAGTACATCAAGAACATTTGCACCACATAATTTGTCTTGTGAACCCACATATTGTGAGTTTGAGAAGGAATACACTCAGTACATCAAGTTTATATTGAATACCTCTAGTCTTTCTATGGAGCGCCTAAGAAAATGTCAGCTATTTTGAACTGACCTTCACCTACTAATGGTCAGGAGACTAAAATGTTCCTTGTATCCACAATTTTCTAATCATCAATTCATCACAAATTTTGCTGAGATAACTTGCAACATTTCGCTTGTTTTAAAAATCTAAATTATGAAGAAAGAAAAAGATCTTAATATGTGTAAGCAATTGTTTACTTAAGTACCAAAATGACGTCATCCTGACACTTCAAATAAATGTATTGCTGAAAGAGACACTTCTCAGTATTTTCGTTATCCCATGTTTTGTCAGAATCTGAACAGAACTATTGAGTATTTAAAGCCATGATCCTGGTGGGAAATATCTGTGGCTTGTGACTAAAAAAAACATTTAAAAACGGAACCAATTATTACCAAGCATTAGGAATGCATTAGGGCTCGGGTTTGTTTTAAGTTAGAGATAATGGCATTGTAAATGGAAATGTGTTTTAGGCACTCTGCACTACCACTCTGCACTACCAATCTGCACTCTGCACTCTCAATCCGCACTCTGCACTCTCAATCTGCACTCTGCACTCTGCACTCTCAATCTGCACTACCACTCTGCATTCTGCACTACCACTCTGCACTACCACTCTGCACTACCACTCTGCACTCTGCACTACCAATCTGCACTACCACTCTGCACTCTGCACTACCAATCTGCACTACCAATCTGCACTCTGCACTCTCAATCTGCACTCTGCACTACCAATCTGCACTCTGCACTACCAATCTGCACTCTGCACTACCAATCTGCACTCTGCACTACCACTCTGCACTACCACTCTGCACTCTGCACTACCACTCTGCACTCTGCACTACCACTCTGCACTCTGCACTACCACTCTGCACTCTGCACTACCCCTCTGCACTACCCCTCTGCACTACCCCTCTGCACTACCCCTCTGCACTACCACTCTGCACTACCACTCTGCACTACCACTCTGCACTCTGCACTACCACTCTGCACTACCAAGCTGCACTCTGCACATAACGTCGTCACCCGAAGGCCATCTCCTGCTCCCAACCATCGTTGTTCACAATGTTCCTATCCTTCACCACAGCACAGAGCAGAACAGCACCTTCCCTCATAGACTGACATACAGCATGGTGCCCAGTAGGACTGCGCCAGATTTATATTTAGCTGGTGTCGCAGCCGCCCAAACTCACACTGTGAACCCGAAGTAGGGCATGAAAAGCGCACTCTTTACCTCTTACTGAACTCGCCACCCATAACCCTCAAATGTTCACAATAAGCCTAAAAGTTAAAATCTTTTTAAATGCATAATTTTTGGAATGAGTGAATGTTCAATATCATCCGAAATTGCACTTTCCCACTTATTTTTATCGCAGCTAAGAGTGACAGTGAAATATACAGCTGGTACCGTGTTCTTCCCTCGTTATTCCACTTACCATGTCAGCCGCTTAAATAAACAAACTGGCAAGCCAGCCCGAAGCACACACCACATCGACCCTGAAGTATCACCTCACAGGGCTATCAGTGCTCTAAAACAAACTCGCTTTACATTCCGTGTTCAAACAAGGAGGTGCAAGCTGGCTGAAAACTGTAAACCTTTTATTCCAAACAAACATTTTAAATTTCGGTAAAAGCATTTCAGCTATTCAAACATTTAAATTAGCCGAGTAAACCCGAGATGAAAGGAGCAACAAAATAATGCATGGCGCGCGCCCACCAAAACGCACTGCAGAATGGTGAACGCGCCCACAGCATCTGGATTCCATTACAGCACCTCCCTGACAGCTCCTAATTGATATTTATGGACGGCCGTGCTCGTAACCACACAGAAAATGCCACAAATGGCGGACGAAAATTACATTTAGCCTATCGTGTCAAGGCTACTAAAAGGACAGCACAGCGAAGACGAATCACTATGCAGATGCCATAACACAAGCACGCGCACTAAGGAATCTATCTGGCCCGAGCCCTAAAGAAACCTTTTTTTTTTTCTTCTTTAACATAAGAGCTCGAAGCTCCGCTCCACTTCGTGGTGACGTAGGCCGAGCCCTAAAAAGTACAGCTTTAGCAAAATCGCCAAGTAGTAATACTCATTCTGCCAGATATGCGTTTTTCTTTGTGTAATAGGATTTCCCTATCACCTATATTCCTGATTCAAAGAGAGTGTTGGTGGATTCTTTGTCTCCCCGTTAACCTGTATCATCATTTATTTTTAACCAGCCAGTAATTATTCATCATCAGTGAGTTGCTGGTGCAGTTTAGACTTTTGTAGATAAAGTCAAGATGGCTCAATAAGAGATAGATCGACAGTTACTGGAAGACTTTATTTTAAAGACTCCCCTTGTTGGATGATTTACCAACAAGCCATTTTTTTCAACAATGCAATTGAAACTGGATGTTACTAAAATGTGTCATAACCTAGACATTTCTGATCATGGGGAAATACACATTTCTTTGACTTTAGGTTGCTATCTTTTTGGTAGCCATTTGTTCATTGTCACATTCAAGAATATGCTCTTGCCTGTCCTATTTGCTCCAACCTAATTTTCCATGTTCTAAAGCGTTAAGATAGTTACAGCTGTCACCACCAGTAGCTCCTGAAACTTGCCATATGATTTCTACAGAATTTATAATAGATCTTCAACTTAAGAAGGATATATTGTGATAGTGGTTACTCTAGACACAGTTTCAAAGATGGCTCAAGTTTCTTCTTTTCTATGGTTAAGAGGTCCGGGGTGAGAGGGCTGCAGAGTGTGAGGGTCTGTGTTCCAGGATGAGTGGGCCTGGATCTTCGGTTTGAGGGCTTGAGCCCAGAGGCCTGGATACAGCAGGCAGCAGAGTGTGAGGTCCTGGGGTACAGCAGTGTGAGGGTCCATGGCCCTGGGGTGACAGAGGGTCAGCGGTGGGGGGTACTCACCAGGAAGCAGGCTTCGAGGCCTGGTTGTGCTCGTGCCCCCTGAATATTGAAACCTCATTATTGAGGACAGGATTTCGATCATAATGTTGACAGGTACGCTTAAATTTCCTATCCCTAGCTCCACACATACTTAGGCGCTACATATATCTTCGGGGCACGTAGACTGGCACTGCTGTGCTCCCTTACACCTGTGCGCCTTTTAATATTCCCAGTATTCTCGTCCCAGGATGTTGGCGGTGTGATATCAGGGGTTCAATCCTAGGGGTGAGGGGCAGCTGTCACTGGTGCAGCAGGTGCAGTGGCACAGGGGCTCACGGTGTCAAGGCCCCTCCCCTACACTCCACATATGACTGTGTCCTTATCTTCTATGTAAAGCACAGCCTGTGTGAACGAGGATTTGTGCCTTTTGACCTGTGTGTGTTAGTATGTCAGTAGTAATTGTGTGGTCCATTGTTAGGGCAATTCCACATCCTATAAACAATGTTTTGGTCCACCGTCTAAAGCATTTGAATTTTCCAGCACTATTACATGTGGCTTGTAAATATATTTGGGCAGCCGCTATTCGAATTTGTCAGCCATAACAGCGGGTAGCAGCCAGTATTTTCATTGGCATAGCCTACAGGTCGTGCCTTTGGGACCTTATGATTGTTTAGCCATGCAACACTTGTTGTTGCACCAAGGATATTGTTAATGTTTTTCCTAGAGAGAGATCAGACTTTTGTGTAGTGGAAGTTTTGACTCATGGAAAGGTAGCAGAGAAGGTTAATGTGCCTGCTGCAAAGAACATGTACCTGATTCAGATCACAAAATGCTGTAAATAGGTCAGTGAGTCACTGCATTTCTCAGATAAATCATTTTGTCACGTGCAGTTCGTAAGTAAAAATCCTAACATACAACAGTGAACTATTGAAAACTGCAAGGTTAAAATTGTACCATTATGTCCCCCCCTAGTCTTTGTTTGATTACCCTAATGTCTCAAAAATAAATTGTTATATTTTTATTTCCAGCACCTGGTAAAGCCTGACAACCTGAACCTCTCCCTAATCTGTGAGGTTCTCAGCATTGTATCTTGAAGTCTGTGATGAAGCTCTGTTGTTATACTGAATAAGCAGCTACCTAGTATGTTATATGACAGCTCTTTAATAATGTAATCCCTGCACTTTCACAATTGCTTTATTAACCTTCCTGCTTTCTCAGATTTGCTTGGAAAAGCACCATTTTTCCACTATTTTTTCAAAATTTTCTCGGGGGGAATTCCCCCCGCAACCCTCCTTAGGGGGTCCGGGCTCGCTCGCTACGCTCGCTCGCTACGCTCGCTCGCTACGGTGCAGTGTGATTATCAGTTGCCGCCCCACCACTTTCAAATGTCACCAGCCGCCACTGCACACTGGACATAGTTTGACAGAACTTGTAACGTTGTGATTCCTGAAACAATTAATATTCTGGAAAACAGGATATTTTCAGAGACATCTACTTTGTAATGCATTCTATAGGTTAAACTATACATAACTAATAAAGGAAATTAATTGTCATTTGTATATAACTTAGAAAAACAATAGTCTGTTGAGCTTATGAATGGCACATACAGTGGTTCAGCAGAAAACCTTGCAAGCTTATAGAAGATATAAATATCCCGGACATTGCTTCCTTGAGTGAGCAAAAATATTACATTACAGACACCACAGAATGTGGCTTCTTTTAAATGATTGTCCTTAATTGGAGAAACACACAAGCAAAGAGAGAGGGAAAGGCTTTCTCAAGTAAAATAAATGTGCACTATTAATCTGCAAGTATGAATCGTTGTCATTGCAAAATACCTCAGGCCTAGTTATGCTGACTGAACCATAGCTAGAGTAAGTATTGTTTCTAATTAGTAAAAACATGTCTACAAAGGCGGCAGTGAAAGCAACAAGGATGATGCAGGTGGTGGATAAGCAACGGAGAACTACATGGGTGAGAGCAAGAGAGAGAAGGACAGGGAGAAGCAGTCCAGCAAAATAGGGCAACATGGAGTGTAGGAGGAGAGCCATACACGAGGGAGATACTTAAAAAACACACCCAATTTAATCGAGTGTGTCACACATAAATAAAAAAGTAGTGCTTGAAAAGCAAGCAGTGGAAGCAGCAATGTCAGCAAATTGAATAGACTTTAAAGAGGCAATACTAAATGGGAGGGACAAAGGCAAGATTGATAAGCTAGGATACAAATAAGAAGCATGCAAATGAAAGTGACAATGACAGTCAACCAATGGTAAACAGTGGGCGGGCTCCAAGCCACTCACTGTTCTTGGAAAAGCACACTATGCCTTGCAACAGACAACATATATCTGCCTAGTAGGATTGACCCAAAAAATGAAAGGCATTTCAATTTGCAGCATCGAATGCACAATAGAACAAACAGAAAAGGATGCCCTAATCCCAAAAGGACAATAGTCAACTTAAAAAAGTCATCACCATCACTGCCTCAGTGGGCGGCATTTCCTCCTGCTGACCAGACATGGGCCATATGGAGTGATTCAAACTAACTGCATACTACTTTATAATTCCTTCATATAAAATGTATGCATTCTTATTCCTCTGCATTTTACATATTGAAGGTCTTTTACAGACATGTTAATGATGCAGAGGAGGAGAATGCTGTGACCATGATTTTTTGATGGCGACAGAAAATTATCTTAGTTCTAGAGGAAGTCTTTAATCCGGTGTAAATTAAGCCGTGGATTGATTTTGCAGAGTTCCGCTACGTGGAACTCCACGAAGTGCAAAAAAACAACACCAGGCTCTGCGGAGCTCCGCAAGCAGCCATGTGCGTTAGATAAATGGCGTTCATGGTAATTTTCAGTTTTTCATTGCTTGTCTGGACTGTGCATTCATCGCGAAAGGCACCATGCACAGCGCAAGCGTGTGCTGCTTCCTTTCTGCCACTCGAGTAGATTTGTACTCGAGCGTCAGATTTCTCAACGCGAATGGACAGTTTCTAAACATGAACTGTGGCGAGCGTAAGTGACCACTCGCAATGAGAAATCTGACCGTTCGTGTCGAGAAATCTCGCTTGGAGGCTGATTTTCCACGATTGCGCTCGCCAACTTAATGCTGATGATCGTGAATGAAGAAAAATCTCGCTGGGGGGTGGATTTTCCTTGCTCGCACTCACCAACTTGACATTTATGAATGCGAGCGAGGAAAAAATTGCTGCGCTTAGCGGAGTTTGTCTGAACTCCGAGAGCTCCGCATAACGCAGAGTGCAGAAAATTCTGCAAACTCTGTGAGTGGAGCAGAGTTCACCACCCAGACTTAGTGTAAATCCAAGAAGTTAACCTTTCTTCGAACATAGGGCCCCATTAGGATAGTGGGCAGAAAATAACCACCCGACCGCCATTGAGGCAGGACCGCAAATAAACCGGCGGTCAAATTAGGATCAACCGCCAAAAAAGACCGACCACGGCGGTAGCGGGCTAACAAAAAGCGCCCGACGAAGGGCGGTGACGTCCTAAAACCGACCGCTGCGGTCGGACATGCAGCGGAAAAGCTACACCCCGCCGCAAGCAAAGCGGAGACACTGCGCGGAAAATTAAGATTTCCCTGTTGTTCCTGCGGTACGAACGGCAGTTTCTGACTGCCGCGATCGCACACTGCAGTGAATGGGACAGCCAGCAGAAGTGCAGCAGCATAGCCACTGCGATGGTACATGAAAAACATGGCAGGCGAAGCCAAAAAAACGCAACCACAACGATGCCTAACTGAGCACAAATTAAAATACAATCCCCAGGACAACACCCAAAATACACCTCACAGCAAAAGCCCATTTGGACACACCCACACAGCTGAGTATAAAAACAGCCCCTTTACTGACCACAATCCTTTGCAACACTCCAGAAGAGAAGAGCAAACACCACATCTGACAGGAGAGGCAAAACAACACAACACACACACCACCAACACCACCACCATCACTACCACCATCACACCAGCACCAACAATCCCCCAGCACACAACACACCTCACACCTCAACACCACACCCACCACACACACCCCTGCACCCACAAACACTGCAAACACCAACCACCATGGCAGCACAGAAAATGCCAAAATTCACAGAGGGTGAGTTGACAGTCATGGTCAATGAGATAGTGAGAGTGGAACCACAACTGTTTGGTAGCCTGGTCCAACAGACACCATTAGCCCCAAGGACACAAATGTGGGAAAGGATAGTCCAAAGGGTCAATGCTGTAGGGACAACCCCGCGATCCAAGAAGGAGATCATGAAATGAAGCGGTGGCATGATCTCAAGAGGATTGTCAATGAGAAGAAGAGCAAGAACTGGGAGCTGGCGAACCGGACTGGCAGTGGCCCTCCCATCCCACAGAAAACATTCGCACCATGGGAGGAGAAGGTGCTTGCCATACTGCATCCTGAGAGTCTCACAGGAGTAGCTGGGAGAACGGAAGCTGGTAAGTACAAACAAATGGCAACCAACACACTGATAAGTACTTCCTTGCACAACCCAAACACCATTGCACTGTTCACCCTCACCCAACAGGTAGGCAGCCATCTTGTATTGGAGGACTGTTTGGGGGTGGGAGGCCTGTATCACGACTCCCACCATGCCCCCTGTCCCACACTCCAGCAGCATGGAGGCCTCCTCCACCCAGGAGCATGTGTCAGCCATTGCACTGTTCACCCTCACCTAACAGGTAGGTAGCCAGCTTCACTGGGAGGCCTGTTTGGGGGATGGAGGCCTGCACTACTACTCCCACCATGCCCTCTGTCCCAACCCTGAGCAGGATGGAGGCCTCCCTCACCCAGGAGCATGTGTCAGCCATTGCATTGTTCACCCTCACCTAAGAGGTAGGCAGCCATCTTCACTGGGAGGCCTGTTTGGGGGAGGGAGGCCTGCACTATCACTCCCACCATCCACCCTGTCTCACACCTGAGCAGGATGGAGGCCGCCCCCACCCAGGAGCATGTGTCAGCCATGTCATTGTTCACCCTCACCTAACAGGTAGGTAGCCATCTTCACTGGGAGGCCTGCACCATCACTTCCACCATGCAGTCTGTCCCACCCCTGAGCAGGATGGAGGCCTCCCCCACCATGGAGCATGTGTCAGCCATTGCACTGTTCACCCTCACCTAACAGGTAGGCAGCCATCTTGTATTAGAGGACTGTGTGGGGGTGGGAGGCCTGTATCACGACTCCCACCATGCCCCCTGTCCAACACCTGAGCAGTATGGAGGTCTCCCCCACCCAGGAGCATGTGTCAGCCATTGCACTGTTCACCCTCACCTAATAGGTAGGTAGCCATCTTGTATCAGAGGACTGTTTGGGGGTGGGAGGCCTGTATCACGACTCCCAACATGCCCCCTGTCCCACACTCCAGCAGCATGGAGGCCTCCCCCACTCAGGAGCATGTGTCAGCCATTGCACTGTTCACCCTCTCCTAACAGGTAGGCAGCCATCTTGTATTGGAGGACTGTTTGGGGGTGTGAGGCCTGTATCCCAACTCCCACCATGCCCCCTGTCCCACACCTGAGCAGCATGGAGGCCTCCCCCACCCAGGAGCATGTGTCAGCCATTGTACTGTTCACCCTTACCTAACAGGTAGGCAGCCATCTTGTATCGGAGGACTGTTTAGGGGGTGGGAGGCCTGTATCACGACTCCCACCATGCCCCCTGTCGAACACCTGATCAGCATGGAGGTCTCCCCCACCCAGGAGCATGTGTCAGCCATTTCACTGTTCACCCTCACCTAATATGTAGGTAGCCATCTTGTATCAGAGGACTGTTTGAGGGTGGGAGGCCTGTATCACGACTCCCACCATGCTCCCTGTCCCACACTCCAGCAGCATGGAGGCCTCCCCCACTCAGGAGCATGTGTCAGCCATTGCACTGTTCACCCTCTCCTAACAGGTAGGCAGCCATCTTGTATCGGAGGACTGTTTAGGGGGTGGGAGGCCGGTATCACGACTCCCACCATGCCCCCTGTCCAACACCTGAGCAGTATGGAGGTCTCCCCCACCCAGGAGCATGTGTCAGCCATTGCACTGTTCACCCTCACCTAATAGGTAGGTAGCCATCTTGTATCAGAGGACTCTTTGGGGGTGGGAGGCCTGTATCACGACTCCCACCATGCCCCCTGTTCCACACTCCAGCAGCATGGAGGCCTCTCCCACTCAGGAGCATGTGTCAGCCATTGCACTGTTCACCCTCTCCTAACAGGTAGGCAGCCATCTTGTATTGGAGGACTGTTTGGGGGTGTGAGGCCTGTATCCCGACTCCCGCTATGCCCCCTATCCCACACCTGAGCAGCATGGAGGCCTCCCCCACCCAGGAGCATGTGTCAGCCATTGTACTGTTCACCCTCACCTTACAGGTAGGCAGCCATCTTGTATCGGAGGACTGTTTAGGGGAGTGAGGACTGTATTGTGACTCCCACCATGCCCCCTGTCCCACACTCCAGCAGCATGGAGGCCTCCCCACCCAGAAGCATGTGCCAGCCGTTGCACTGTTCACCCTCACCTAACAGGTAGGCAGTCATCTGCACTGGGAGGCCTGTTTGGGGGAGGGAGGCCTGCACTATCACTCCCACCATGCACCCTGTCCCACACCTGAGCAGGATGGAGGCCTTCCCCACCCAGCCTGGGGAATACACGGGAGTTTAGTTTTTTAAAATTTATAAATAAGCAACGTAAGGACGACGTGGGACACGCACGTTTAGAGAGCTCATCAAGCTTTTACAACCTCTCAGAACAGCGGTAACTTTTAGAGTAAACTCGGATATATAAGGGGAGTTTCTGCACGCAAACTGAAGGGTTGGGGAAGCATATGTCGAAGGGAGGAAAAGGGACCGGGACCATCTGGGAAGAGACAGTAGTAGTATTAGGATGGAAAGTGAGAGTTGTAGACAGTTAAGACAGAGGAAAGGGTGTGCGAGGGACAAAGTATAAGGGGCGAGATGCAATGTGTGAATAAACTATGTAAAAAAGTGCAGTATTGATGAATTTTAATTGCAACTATGTATGTACTTATGAAGAATAGTACTAATCTTGATTTTGTTATTATTAATTGTAGTGACCCCCGAAGAAGGGCATGGAATGGCCCGAAATGCATTGGGTTTTTAAAGTGAAATAAAGACTGCTTGTGATGAACGACGCATTATTCGTATTCTTTTAAGAGGCCCGGATCGGCACAATCAGAATATTAGAAAATTGGAAATTGGCATTAGAATCGGTTTCTGTGCATTTGGACAAAAATTTGATGAAATGGTTGACATTAGAAGTAGAAAACATGGTGAAAAATATGGAATAATATTGATAAATGGTTAAATAACCTTCGAATATACATGCACGTCAAGGGCGGCATGACGCTGTGCGATTGGTTTTATGGGGCTAAATGCGGCCCCATCCCTAAATACTTCCCCACCCAGGAGCATGTGTCAGTCATTGCACTGTTCACCCTCACCTAACAGGTAGGTAGCCATTGTCACAGGTCTAGCTGTTTGTGGTTGTGAGACCTGCAACACTACACACAGCACCAATTGCATGCAATGCATCAATACAGGACATGAATGATTATTTGATGTTTCCCTGCACCATGTAATAACAGCCAGTATTGCATTTAAAAATAATACTAAAGTTGTCTCAATTGTGTACAGACAGCAGATGACATGCAGCTAACATAATACTTGCACATTGCACAACACTGACCATTCACCATATAATCCACAGGTGATGAAGATCTTGCTGCTGAGTACAATAACGACCAGCAGAGCCAGTCTCCACCCCCGGTACATGGACTCACGGATGTTGACTCCCAGGACAGTTTGGACAATGAGCTCCGGGCCGGCCCATCTGGTTTGCCAAGGCCCAACCGGTCCCAGGACCCCATCCTCCCCACCACCATGTTTGCTGCACCAACAATTGCACAGCAGACCCCTGCAGTCACGGCCTGTGCCTCCACCGCTGCCACCTCGGCCACCACCACCACCAACACCACCAGCACCCTCCCTGTCCCAGGGGATGACCAGGACACACAACCAACTGTGAAGGGCAGGGAGAGTGTGCGAGGACCCACCGTGGCGAGGCAACAGGTCTGTGGCAGCAGGGCAGGTGGGAGTGCCAGGGTCCCCCCCAGACCTCAGGAGGTTGGCACACCATCCCTGGACCACTTCACCAGAGTCATCGCTGTATACGAACAGGTCCAGGGACAAAGTGGCCGGTCGGACAACCTATTACGTGAGCTCATCCTGCTGATGAGGTCCATCGACACACACATTGGTCAAATGGTGGACCTCATGGCCCAGCAAGTGGCATTGCTGAGGGACAGGTCTGCATCACAACCAACACCTCCGCCCCCTTCTGTTGTGCTGCAGGATGATAGTGCACCATCCTCCCCTGCACCAACGGAGAGGGGTGAGTCCTCAGATGCCGCTGGCCATTCAGCAGGCCCCCCTGCCAAAAAGATCAAGGGGGCGCCCAAAGAAGAGCCTGGGAGACTCCGGAGGCAAAGCACCAGCCACAGGCCAGTCACGGAGCCAGCCCTGATGGCATCCCTCTTCCCCACTGCATTGACTGTTTAGACTGTCCTTCCCTACACTGCCTTAGTCTGTTGGACTGGGTCACCACATCCATGTGGTGTCTACTCTTGCATCTCATCTACCATGACTGTCAACTCACTGCTCCTTCACCACCTTCATGTAAATATTCCCGCACCCCTCACATGTCCACTTTGCAAATAAAATACCTGACACAAGAGATTTTGTGCTGTATTGTTTTTAGTGCAATATTTACAGTTTTGAAAATGTCCATGATGTGTCCAAATGATGAACAGTATGTAGGGTTGGATTATTTTGAAGCACCTAGGGAGATACAACAGAACAACAGTCACTGGTGACATTGTGGGATCACAGACATAACACTACACAAAACATACACGAGTCTACAGGCATACAAGACAATGTGCAGCAGGTGTCAACCAATAGAGTCCTGCATACGTCCACATATGCAAGGTCAATGCCACCTTTCCTACACACAGGTGACTCAACGTGTGCCTGTCTGTACCATCCGCCCATAGCCCTCCACAACAACAACAACCACAACAGACAATGATGTACAAGTAGTATATCTTCACTCACCTTCAAGTGAAGTAGCGGTTGATGAGCTGTTGACGTATGTCAAATCCTTCCTCCTCTACACTGTCCTCATCAGTGGACTCAGGTCCTTGGGCAGGCGGGGGCCTTGGTTCCTCTCCGTCATCCTGGAGCAGGGGAATCCCCTTGTGAATGGCCATGTTGTGCAGCATACAGCATGGCACAACGATCTTGCACACCTTCCCAGGTGAGTATGCCAGTGCACCTCAAGTCCTGTCAAGGCAGCGGGATCTTGACTTGAAGAGGCCAAAAGTCCGCTCAATGACACGTCGGGTTCTGCCATGGGCCTCATTGTACCTGACGTCAGCCGGGGTCCTGGGATTCCATAGTGGGCTCAGCAGCCATGGACGACTGGGATATGCAGAGTCACCTAGGAATGACAAACACACATTACAATGTTGCACAGGCAGAGGGCAGCACACATCATGCCAAATCACTAGGCATACTCACCCACAATCCAAGCATGATCGGGATGCAGGTTAGCCATCATCCGGGGCACCATGCTGTTCCTCATGACGTATGAATCATGGGCTGAGCTGGAGAATCTTGCACACACATGTGAAATGGTCATGTCCGCAAGGCACACCACCTGCACATTTATTGAATGATAATGTTTGTGATTCCTAAAAATGTGCTTAGTGGCCTGTGGTGGCACCAGACCGATATGGGTGCAATCGATGGCACCAACAACATGGGGGATGTGCCCAAGGGCATAGAAGTCACCCTTCACACCGGGCAATTCTCCTCCCCTGGGAAAATGTATGTATTGATCCTTATATTTCATCATGGCTGCAAGAAAATCCCTCAGCACCATGTTAAACATGGTTTGCGACATCCCTGCAGGGCCGGCCACGGTCTCCTGGAAGGAACCAGTTACAAAAAAGTGGAGGGCTACCATCACTTTGTATGAGGATGTGAAGGCTGTTAGGTAGTGGAGACGAGCCTGCAGTTAGGGCTCCAACAGATCACAAAGGGTCTTCATGGTCGCTCTGTCGAGGCAGAATTTGCAGATGATAGCTATATCCTCCATGTCCTCCAGCACTGTCGGGTGACGTATTAAATTTGGCCTCCTCCTAGTTGAGATGTACATGGACACATGTCAATGACAACCATCATGAGGTGGACTCAGCACTTACCGTCAAACATGTCACGCAAAACCTTAAAATTCCATGGGAGATGCGTAGCCCACAAGGTCACGTGTTTTTAAATTTGAGACACACAGAGGACACACCAATCCATTTACAATACACAGGTGCCGCAAACAAAACAGAATGTAAATGGAAATGCACAGTCTCTGAACACCACATTCCACATGTGCACGCCTCATACTGTACCATCAACAAAAGTGTGTAAGATGACCATGAATGTCTCACATGCATCTGCTGTACCTGTCACATCTCAATGCATCATGTGAAGCTGGCACACAACAAGAGCCCAATGATCACAGTAGATGGTAAACTTGTGTGCATGGGCTGATATGGTAGCACAAGTATGAAACAACACCATACAGTGAGACAAGCCTTGCCAAGGTCAGCACTGATCCACAACACATCGATTTGTCACACATCATTGACAGCAGCTTAACACTGTCAGGCATCATCAACCATCAAATGCATCAGTGACATTGCAGGGACAACAGACCAATGTGCATCACACATATTGTGCGACCACATGTGCATTAAATCAGTTAATGGCATTGTGTGCACAAAGATGTGCCATTAAACATGTTGCTGCTGTGTACTGATGCAGAGTTCACGATGTAATTTGGCATTGCATGTGACCAAATTTGCGGTAGCTACCGCCTGTCCATGGCGGTATGACACAAGCACCACCCCCTACACAAGTGCGGTAGACATTGGCATGGGTTGCTGGCAGTCGGCATGCTGCACCACACAAATGGCGGTTGCTACCGCCTGTCCACAGTGGTGAGACACAAGCACCCTCCCCTACACAAGTGAAGTAGACATTGGCATGGGTTGCTGGCATTGGGCATGCTGCACCACACAAAAGGCAGTTGCTACCGCCTGTCCACGGCAGTGTGACACAAGCACCTCCCCTACAGAAGTGCGGTAGACATTGGCATGGGTTGCTGGTGGTGGGCATGCTGCGCCACACAAAAGGCGGTTGCTACCGCCTGTCCACAGCGGTGTGACACAAGCACCACCCCCTACACAAGTGCGGTAGACATTGGCATGGAGGCATGGGTTGCTGGCGGTGGGCATGCTGCGCCACACAAATGGTGGTTGCTACCGCCTGGCCCCTGCTTTGCGACACCACCATGGAGCATTGCCTACAGCCAATGGGAGCGATGTTTGAGGTGGCATGATGCAGGTTTGAAAATCGCGGACGGTGTGCTCTGCCACTGCGGAGCCGGTCATTGGATGCTTTTGAATGAGGCAGTCCTGCACAAACCAATTACTACAGCTTAGCCCCTCACAAACGAGCCCAGGGGGCTATACATCTGTGGGAGTGAGCCCCACATTTCCACTGCTCACAGAGCCTGCTGCCTGGGACCCTCTCCTGCTGCTGCCTGAAGTGCCTGCTGCCTGGGACTCTCTCCTGCTGCTGCCTGAAGTGCCTGCTGCCTGGAACCCTCTCCTGCTGCTGCCTGGGACCCTCTCCTGCTGCTGCCTGGGACCCTCTCCTGCTGCTGCCTGAAGTGCCTACTGCCTGAGACCCTCTGCTGCTGCTGCCTGAGGTGCCTGCTGTCTGGGACCTTCTCCTGCTGCTGCCTGGGACCCTCTCCTGCTGCTGCCTGAAGTGCCTCTTGCCTGGAACTCCTGACCACTCACTTCAACCACAGGTGTTACGTGTCCAAAGGGATGGCAAGAACAGTGAAGACCCGTGCCAGTCCATTCACAAGTGAGGAGCTGGAGGTGCTAGTGGACGAGGTGCTGGCACAGTACCAGAGGCTGTATGGTGGCCCCAATGTAGTGGTAAGTTAACATTGAGGGTGCTGTTGGGCAGGGGGGGTGTCAGACATGCATGGGACTGGTGATGTGTGCGACCCACTGAGGAGGTTCAGTGCAGTCATCCTGCATGTGTGTGTGATTAGCATGTAGCCTCTACGCCCTCATGTATGCATGCTATGATATCAATTTTGGCCATGCAGAGTGCCCTTGTGAGGTGTCCCCCAGTTTGGGAATTAGACAGATTACAATTGTTCCTGAGTCTGTGTATTGCTACTGTTGTGATAGATGTTGGTACATGACACTGTGTAACTGGTCATTTACCCTACTTTTGTCCCATACCTGCAGCTCAAGGTACACCAGCGTAAGGCTGTGTGGAGGGCCATTGCTGCAAAGGTACGAGCCCTGGGGGTATCCAACAGACGACGCACCCACTCCCACAAGAGGTCGGACGGCATCAGCCAGCTGGCAAAGAACGTGGCCGAGATGACCTTGGGGCTGCAACCGCGCACTGGGCGCCTGGCACGGCGCAACTTAACACCACTGATGGTCCGCATATTGGCAGTGACTAATCCGGAGTTGGGTGCACGTCTGAAGGAGCATGGCCAGAAAGGCAGGGGTGAGTATTTGGGGAGGGTGACTTTGCCTGGGAACGGATGCATGTGTACAGAGCCTGTGGCAGCGATGAGCCATGTGATGTTCGTAGGTTGGTGCTTTGATGTGTCATGTGAGTGGAAGAAGGGATGTGTGCTAGTGTCAGGCATTATGCCAAACAGCCCTTACAAGGCTGATCATCCCTGCTGTGCTTTATCATAGCCAGGTGTGTTTGGATCCACATGGTCATTCTGCATTGGGATGGTGTGGGAAATCTAGTAGGGGTGAACAGAAGGGTCCACTATCTGAGTGCGAGTTAATGTATTTCTACTTTGCATGCACCATGATTGTTGAGGGTCACACGTCTGACAACAGGGTTCCCCAGAGTAACACATGGTGCTTGGGATGGCCTACTTGGAATTGTGGACTGTCTCCTCCTAATAGATGTGTGTGTTCTCCCCTCAGGTTCCCTGAAGGCCTGTCAGTGGCAATGAGTGTTGGGACATGATAGCTGGAGGCATGGCAAGTTGTGTGTGGTACATTTCATCCACGGGCAAGGTGTAGTGCTGTGTGGCCTCAACATGGCTCTGTCATGGCAGCTATTCACTGTTGCAGGCACTGTTGTGGTGTATGTAGTGTGTTGCTCAATGTTTATGCAGGGTGTGGTGGTCAGTATGTTGATTTGGGCATCCCCTGTATGTATTGTTTGTTTTGCTTTGTCCTGATGATATCATTTATACAACCCTGCATCTCTCTCTCATCCAGAATCGCCAGTGGGCACGGAGGAACGGGAGCCGGAAACCAGTGGTGGCGAGAGTAGCACTACAGCTGCACCGGAGGCCAGTGACACAGAGCTCACCAGCGCATCTGAAGGGTGCAGGAGTATGCAGGAGGAATCCGTGGCTGAGACACAGAGTACTACATCATCTGATGCGAGTGGTGATGCATCCATGTTGTCAGGCACATGGGATGGGGAGTCGGCAACATCATCTACCACTCAACGGCCAGTGCCCAGCCTCCCATCCACTTCCTCTGGTGCTGGCCGTGTCCGAGTCAGTAAGAGGGGACGAGTTACATTCACACCTGGCACCGCTGACCATGCACCTGTCCACCCTGCTGCACTCAGTGCTGAGTTTGTAGAGCTTCTGCGCCCGCTTTTTGTGGGCCAGACCACCCTGCGCAATGCCTTCAGCGACCATGAAAAGAAATTAGGGCAGGTGGTTGCCTACATTGAGGGCATACACTCTGACGTGGGTGGGCTCCACCGTACAGTCCAAGCTTTGTCATCCGCAGTAACGTCTGCCCTTCAACAAGCACATGCTCCCATTCCTGCTCAGGTGCCTTTGTCCACCCGCCAGTCAGTGGCCTCATCAGAGGACAGTGACCACGGTTCGCATGTGTCACAGACACAATAAAGTACAAGGAGCACAAAGCAGACACAACCCAAGAGGTCCTGCCCACAGACACCATTCCCACAGAAGAGCAGAGCCAGCCCAGAATGCAAAGACAAGAGCCTGTCAGGGAAGAGCAAGGCCAAAAAAGTAATGAGGTTGACATCATCCTCACAAACCTCTGAGGCATCACCAGCAAAGGACTCTCCTGTCCCTAAAACTTCACGCAGAGCTAGGCGTGCAGTGTCTGTGCCCACTGAGGAGGTGTTGTATAGCAAGGGTACACCTAGGAAGGGCACAGGCCCACATCCACCCACCACATCAATGCCAATTCCAAGCCCAGAGGGCACTGTAGGGACCACCCCAGGCAAAGTGGCAAAGGGGGGCACTGTAGGGGCCACCCCTGGCAAAGAGGCAAAGGAGGGCACTGTAGGGCCACCCCTGGCAACAGGCAACGGAGGGCACTGTAGGGGCCACCCCTGGCAAATAGGCAAAGGAGGGCACTGTATGGGGCCACCCCTGGCAAACAGGCAAAGGAGGGCACTGTAGGAGGGACACCTGGCAAGCAGGGGAAGGTGGTCCAGAGGAGTAGCCAGACAAAACGTTCCACAGGATCCAGCACATCACCAGAGGGAGTGCCAGTGTCTGAACCTGATGCAGACAGTTGGTGTGTGTACCTGTTGTGTCATCACCAGTTCCCATTAACCCCAAGACAGGGAAGCCATTTTGTATTCATAAAAAGTGGAAGGGCACCCCTCCAACCTCTCCAACCCACACTGTGTCAGAGGTCTGCATGACTCCACCTCCATGTGCCACTATACCACCAGGTCCAAACAGCCCTCCAGCTTGCCAAACAACTGATAGCCCTACAACACCGGCTTCTCTGTCTCCACAGTCAAGTGTTCATGCTGACCCTGACACACAGCCAGCTCCAAGTCCACCTGACAGCCAAATGTGAGTGGTAGTCCCCCCATACACCTGTCACTCATACAGGTGTGCTAGTCCTGACCATTGTTTGCCACCTGGGTGTGTTGCTGGTCATGGAATGTTACAGTCAAACACACTCACTGTGCAGCTTCTCATGTCCTGACTCTGCACTTGTCCCTGGCCACTGGCCTTGTCGTTCACTGCTGCTCTCCCCTTGCCTGTGCAGCTTCTCATGTCCTGACTCTGCACTTCTCCCTGGCCACTGGCCTTGTCGTTGACTGCTGCTCTCCCCTTGCCTGTGCAGCTTCTCATGTCCTGACTCTGCACTTTGCCATGCCCACTGGCCCTGTTGCTCTGCTGTGTTGTACTCTCCCCTATGCCATAGACACTGGCCCTGTTGCTCTGCTGTGTTGTACTCTCAACTGAGCCATGGACACTGGCCCTGTTGCTCTGCTGTGTTGTACTCTCAACTGTGCCATGGACACTGGCCCTGTTGCTCTGCTGTTTTGGAGTCTCCCCTGTGCCATGGACACTGGCCCTGTTGCTCTGCTGTGTTGTACTCTCAACTGTGAGATGGACACTGGCCCTGTTGCTCTGTTGTGTTGGAGTCTCCCCTGTGCCATGGACACTGGCCTTCCTGTTTGTAGTTTGCTTGTGCAAGATATCTTGCATTTGATCAGCATTTTGTACATTGCTCTTGTGTACAGTTGTTCTACTGTCACATCTGTGCAATATTTGAATAAAGACAGGTACTCCTGTTGTGTGTTTTGTCACTGTCCTTGCTGATTAAAGTTATTTTTTTTTTTAAACCTTTATTTTACCTTCACACAGTTACACAGCAGTTCGCCTACAACCCCGAGGGGCCGGCCGCTAATAAAAGAGCAGTGATAGCCATGCATGAAAGAAGTCCACACAGTAGCCACGCTGCTACTGTAAAAAGGCACATCACGAAATCAAGTGAAAGGTATTTAGCCAATGTCACGTTGCAAGTTAAGTAAGGTTTTGTTTTTTGTTTTTTATGAAAATAACAAAAAGAACAATCAGGAAATCGCAATGCGGTCAAATAAAAGTAATAGTGCAGTTTAGCTGTACGAAAGATTCATATGGCAGTATATGTTGCTATTTATTGTTTGGAGACCCTACCCGAAGTGAGGGAAGACGGTACCCCCACCCCCATTTTCATCTGTGTGGTATTTCCTATCCCTCCTCTCTCCCCTCAATCTACCCCCCCCTCATCATCCGATTCTAACTGGTCATCCTCTGGCAGAGGGTCACATATGTCACCACGGTACACATTCCATGGGGACCATACCTTATTCCATTTGCCTGGGCACGCACGGCTTAAATATACCGCCCTCTCAGTCATCATTATCTTGTCCATATTCATGCACCACTGCGATTTCGTTGGTAGTTCTGCTGCCCCCCAACGCTGAGCAATATCTCTCTTCGCCACAATCATGCCTAATGTCACCCAGAGTTGGCTATGTCTAGATAAGTCCGTTGGTTCCCACACGTTTAAGAGACATCGCCTTGGTTCTGGGAGGAGCGAGGTCTCTAGGGTCTGTGATACAATGCGCAATATTTGCCGCCAGTAATTTTGTATGCGTGGGCAGTCCCAGAGTGTGTGGAAAAAGGAACCCTCCTCCCCACAGCCACGTAGACAGAAAGGGTGCTGTATTCTGTGGATGCGGTGTAAGAGTGTTCTTGTATAATATACTCTGTGTAGGACCTTAAGTTGGACGAGTCTCAGCCTAGCTGAGATGCCTACCTCTTTTGGCGACGCCAATGCCTCATTCCATTCGTGTTCATCTAGGGCGTCTACTTCCCTTACCCATCTTTCCTTCAGGGGAGCCAGCGGGTCAGGCAAGTTGTTCAGGAGTTTACGATAAGTCGCTCTTTCTAGCATAAAGTCAGTTAGGAGGCGATCCTCCAGCGGGGAGGACTCTGGTAGAGTCGACCCGGAGGGGATGGCTGCAAGCAAAGCATGGCGTATTTGTACGTAGCGGTATGACTCGTGTGGCCCTAGGTCGTACAATTCCCTCAGGCGGGTGAATGAAATGACTTCTCCCCGCTCCCACATGTCGCCCACCGTGGATATTCCAATGGAATCCCAGTGAGAGAAGCCTTTACTGTATCTCAGGTTTCCTAAGGTACGTGTGTCCCAGAGCGGGGTGAGTTTGGTAATTTTCCCCTTCCAGCCCAACGCGGCCGTCGTCACATGCCATAGTTCCACAGTGAGTTTGGTAGGCCCCGTTAAGAGTCTTATTTTACGTCGGTCATAGAGTGGGGCGAGCATGTTGTTGGTGCCCAGCTGCGCCATATCTGTTTGAAAAGCTGGATCAGATTGTGAGGCATGTATCCATTGATTAATGGGCTTAAGCTGCGCCGCCCAGTAATATAGGTGCAGATTCGGCAGTGCAATGCCTCCATCGTACCAGCCTCTGTGTAGTTTGGCCTGCGCTATGCGCGCCGGACGATTGCCCCACAACAGCCCAGAAACAACTGCGGCTACCTTTTTAAAGTATCCCGGAGCCACCGAAAAGGGCGTGTTGTCTAGGATATACAGAAAGCGGGGCAACGACATAATTTTATACAATGCTGCTTTTCCCAGCATGGTCAATGGTAACCCCGCCCAGAATTTGACGTCTTGCTTAAGACGTTCCAATGGTGGCGCCAGATTTAATTTCATATGTTCCAGTGGATCCCGCGTGACATGGATCCCTAAATACTTGAAAGAGGAACCAGCTAATCTCAGGGGAAAGTCCGGCCCGAGTGTTGGGACCTGGCCCCTCAGTACATATAACTCCGATTTGTTCCAATTAATTGTGTATCCCAAAATTCTGCCGTGCTCGTCACACAGATTCAGAAGAGCCGGCACACCTTGTTCGGGATCCGTTAAGTACACCAGCATGTCATCTGCATAGAGGGACAGCCGGTCTTCCCACCCCTCCTTCCATTGTATCCCTTTAAGTAAGGGTGTTTGTCTTATTAGGTTAGCCAGTGGTTCTAGGGCTAGCGCGAAAAAAGCAAAGGAGATAGGGGGCAGCCTTGTCGGGTGCCTCTCCCTAGCGAAAATGTACGTGAAATGTGGCCATTCGCCACCACGTGTGCCATCGGTTCCGCATATAACAGCCTAATCCACGATATAAAGATCGGGCCGAAGCCCATGCAGGACAACACCTCAAAAAGGTAGTTCCATTCCACCAGGTCAAAAGCCATTTTCGGATCCAGGGCCAGTATAACTG
This sequence comes from Lissotriton vulgaris, assembly GCF_964263255.1. Lineage (NCBI taxonomy): Eukaryota > Metazoa > Chordata > Amphibia > Caudata > Salamandridae > Lissotriton > Lissotriton vulgaris. Next base: position 20,756 of record NW_028243295.1, on the reverse strand, counting down.
CGCTGTCTTGAATCTGGTCCGCCCTCGCCAGCACCCCATGAACCCTGCGAAGATTTAGTGCCGTGTTCCTATGCGGCATAAATCCCGATTGATCTGGATGGATAAGATCAGGCAGATGAGCCATCGACCGGTTAGCCAGGAGTTTAGCCAGGATTTTGCTTTCTGCGTAATAAGGAGATGGGGCGGTATGAAGAATACTCTTCCTGTGATTTACCGGGCTTGGGTATTGCTACTATAGTGGCCGTTCTCTGGTCTAGTGGAAGCGCACCCTTCTCTCGGCATTCTTCATACATATCGAGCAGTTACGGACTAAGGTCTTCGGACTGGGACTGGTACCATTCCACTGGAATCCCGTTTCGACCGAGAGCTTTTCCAGATTTGAGCGCTCGTATGGCTAGCTGTATTTCATCGCTGGTTATGGCCACATCCAGGTCGGCTATTGCTTCTGGTTGTAATACTGGGATTTCCATTCTACTCAGTGCATCCTGGGCCATGGCCGCGGTCACCTCCCTCTCTGGAGTATACACCTGTTCGAAATGTGCCGCCAGTGCTTCTACTATCTGTTCAGGGTTGGTTTGCGTTACGCCATTTCTATCTTTCACCTGTTGAATCCCTCTGGAGCTACCCCCCCTTTTATCGAGCCAGGCCAACATCTTTCCCGCCTTATCGCCTACATCATATATCCGATTCTGTGTATCAGTAATGTGCCCTTGTACCGTGAGACGAGCATGTTCTGTGTATAATCGCTGATGGAGTGCAAGGGTATGTGCCGTGTCATCTGTAGGGTTAGCTTCCTGTAAAGTTGTTACTTCACGTAGTTTTAGCTCAAGTTTAGACTGTTCAGCCGCCTGTTCCTTTTTATGGACCGCGATAGAGCTTATAGCTTGCCCCCTTAGTACTGTCTTGTAGGCCTCCCTTAGCACCTCGGAGGAGGCCACAGTTGCCACATTACTCAGGATTTAGTTCCAAAGAGGGCGTCCGGTCCCTTCGGTGAGAGAGTTTGTGCCTACAATGGCGGATGGGATGTAAAATGGCGGCGACTACGCACTCACTTTCCCGACTTCAGTTGCACTTGGTGCCGCTGTCGTCCACTGTAGTGTCTTGACGTTGGAGCGATAATGCAAATCCTCATTCGATCTGGAAGGATCTGCAGGCTTCCAACTCCGTTGTCGTGGGTCTGCGCTCGCTGCGGGCACTTCCGGTTTACAGCGCCGACAAGGCTCCACTTCCGTCCGGGCAGGTCCCAACCCAGCCACCGCGGCTGCACTCACGCCACCAGACTGCACACAGAGGACGTCGTTTCTTCCCGTTCCCGGGGCGTCGATGCTCCCAAACTTTTCCTCCAAATGCCGTTCGGTCACCGGACCCGGGGCACCCCTTCTGGGTTCGTTTTTGAACGGATAGGCATGCGGATTGATGCGGGAAGCCGCCTTGCTACGGGAGCCTCTCTAGTTTGCTGCCGCCATCGTCGGCTGCTAGCCGATTAAATTTATTTTTGTGTGTGCATTTGGTTGCCTGTGCCCCATGCTCTATGTGTCACTTCAAAATTGCCAAGCTCTTTGGCCGCTTCACATTTTTAAACAGGGGTGACAGGGTCTTCAGTCCATTAAGACACTGATACTTGTGTTTTCTATGTTGGCTCTTTTACCTGTCATGCAGTTCTATTTGCAGTGGTTTCATATTGTTGGCTACGTTGTTGCCAATTCATGTCGGAGTACATTGCCAGCACAGGGTGTAATGCTGTGCACAGGTTTGCATGCAAGCTGGGCACTGTCATGAGGTATGTGTGTTATTCCTGTATATGTGCCCAGCTTTGTATGTGTATGGTCATCCTGTGTTGGCCCTTAGTCCTTGTCCCCTGGCCTACATGAGATGTGGGCTCTTGGGTGGTGAGGAGGTGTGCAGTGTGAAGGGTGTGACTTTGTAGTGGGTGTGGATGTGTATGTGCCCCTGTATTGTGATAGCCACACATGTGTCAGCCAGGAGTTGTGTGCCTTTTGTTTGGATTGTCCTGCCCTGTGTACATGATTGTATGCACTTGTGTGAGTTGTCTGTTGTGCACTGTGCAGTGTGTTGGTGTGTCCATGCAGTTCTGTGTGACTCTTCCTTGTTGTTTTGGTCACTTAGGAGTATGCAAAGTGTGTGACTTGCACATCAGTGTTGTGTTTCTTTGATCATCAATGTGTGTTGTGTGTGTTTGAGTGGACTGTGTGGCCCTGATGCTCCTCACTGGCATTGTGTGTGACTTTCTCTTGCACTGTAGGCACATGGTGCCTTTTCTCCTCCTGTGTGGCATGGTGTGTGGTGTGATGCCATCCCCTATGTGTGCCACTTGTGCCTAGCCATTGTGGGTCTGTATTCCCTCTATTTGTGTATGGTACACATCTCACATGTCTACTACTGACATGCAAGTCAGTTGATTTTGATGTCAGCTGTCCCCTTTGTTTACATGCGTATGTGCCTCCCCATCCCTTCATTTGTGAGACTGTGTCTTGTGGTGCAGTTTTTGGGCATAGAGTGCTGTTCCACTCTGGACATGGCCACATTGGTTTATGTGTGATGTTCTTTTGCTATTCATCAGTGTGGATTGCCCTTGTGCACTTGAGCTGTGTGTGCTGCCCAGTGCTATGGTGTAGCTGGTTGTGCTCTTGTATACCAGATGGTACATCCTGTTGTTGTTGTGTTGCATGTCTGTGTGTTGGCTTTGGTGTAGCTTCACTTCCTGGGTGTGCTGTTGCTTTTGTGATGTGCTGATTTGTGGTGTTTGTGTTGAGGTTATGTCAATCATGTCTGTTTGTAGCTGTTGTGCTTGTTGTGCACACACTGCTTGTTGTACATACAGTGCTGTGGGTATGTGGGCTTGGCATTGCCTGATGTGCATCCCCTGATGTCCTGTGGTGTTTGCTGATTTGTGCTTTCATGTGCGTTTTGTTTGATGTGGCAGTGTAGTTCTCTGCAGGTGCAATTTTGTGTGATTTGGGTTATGTTGTGTGTGTGTTTAGTTTGTGAGTGATGATGGTGGGCACTCATGTAGTGTTTGTATTCACATTGCCTTTCCACAGTTTGGCTGGCAGGGTATGTCTGCTTCTGTTGGGTGGTGTGGAGCAGGGGGGGGTGTTCCTGTGGTGTTTGTGTGTAGTTTTGTTCAGGCATCTGTTCAGGCTACCCTGTGTGTGTTTACTGTTTGTGGATACACCCAGGGTGTGTGTATGTGCTGGGAAGTATAGTCAGCCTTGTGTGTGTGGCACTGGTGTTGTGTGTTCCTTGTCTGCCACTCATGCAGTGACTGTGTCCCTGGTTGTCTGTTGTTTGGTGCCGGGTGTGTATTGTGCTTGCTTGTTGCTGTGCTTGTTGGTGTGCATGGGGTGCACAGGATGGGCATCTGGCCTGTGACTTGCTGGTGTGTTGATGTGTGGTTGGGGGTGGTGTGTCCCTGTGGTCTCTGTGCCCTGCCCATGTCTTGTAGTGGCCCTGCCTTCTTCATTGTGCGCATGTGTTGACCGCTGCGGTGAAGTGACCGGGAGCGGGACGTTGCTGCTATTCCGCGGTCAATGTGTGTCCCGGATGCAGAGGGCGGAATTGTTGGCAGGTGGGTGATGTAGGGGTGCCCTTGTGGATGTGTTGGACTTGGACTCTGTGTCAGCCCATGTGTTGTATTTGTGTGTTTACGTACCTGCGGCGTCGTCCGCGGCGGCCCAGTTGTTGGTAGTGCAGAAGCAGGTACATGACCGGATGCATATGTAGGGCTGGGTCCATGGCGTTCATGACCGTGTGGTGACGACAGGCTCTGTGATATGGCGCTCCGCTACCGAGTTTCCGCCGTGTCTGGTTGGGCGGTGTCTCCGCTGCGGTGCGTCTGCCTGTTTGGGCCATCCTAATTTGTGGAGCGGGGCGGACGTCATTCCGCACGCGGTCACTCTCCATTGGCACCATTGGCTCCTTCCACCGCGGAGCGTTGCTCCCTGGCGGACGGGAATGACCTATGTTTGCTATACTAATATGGTGGACATGAGTTCCTCTGCTCGCGGGCGGAAAAAGGCGTTTTTCCGCCCCGCCAGCACCACCCGACATCCTAATGGACCCCATAGTATTGCTATGGTGGAGGATATGAAATGTGTGGCTATGCCGTTACTACTCAACTCTAAATCACCAAAAACTGTTAAGTAAAATTTATTTTCCTTTGAACCTCTATTGAGAAATTAGGGATATTGTGAAACTAAGGGGCTGATTTAGATTTTGGAGGACATGGTGATCTGTTGTGAGTACCATGTCCTCGAAGCTCTCGGTCCTCCCACCTAATCTAGGGAGTCTGGACATAAGCTTTCTGTTGAGTGAGCATCTATTGGCTCGATAGGTGGAAAGATTACTTCGATTACCCAATGAAGTAGGGCCTGGTGGAGTAAATTCCATCAGAACTCCAACTCTCTGTCTGCCACCACAGGAATAGCCTGCTCCTGAGGGACAGAAAAAACAATTATAAAATCCCAGAGTTTGGGGTTCATTAGTTTTAGGTTTTTTAGAAATAATTTGGGAACTTTTTCTGAAAAATAAAAAATGATAAAAGTTTGATAAGCCATCAAAAGCAATGGTAGTTGTCCACTTAACCTTCTGCAACTTGAAGGCAACTGCCTTGATGGTGGTACCTTTCAAGGAACAGAGAAGATCGCTGGTCTGGCAGTCATATCTCAATCTGACTGACAGTGTCCCATTGGAATGGCATACCTTAGATCCTCTGCCCCTCAAATGGATGCTTCCATGTTTCTAAATCTAGCCTTAATTTTCCACAAAAATCAAGTTATTTATGTATAAGTCCTCAAGTAGAGGCAACATTGTGGTTGATTTTAATAGGGGCAGGTGCCGCAGCTGATCATGTAACAAATCATGAAATGTTTTATGATGAAAGAGGCAGCACACAAAAGAGTGAAAACCTAACATTAAGAAAGTCAAGTAGTGTGTCATCAAATCAAATAATGTTTAATTGTATCGGAATGGGAACCCCAAGTTAACATCTCCATGTGCTGCCCTCTAGCTACTATGTACTTGAGCATCTCTGAGAGCAAAACCAGAATAAAGGTGGTAAGAGCAGGTGTTGTTGTTGTGTAATTTCCCATTTGCCAGACCTGGTATATTTTGCATGTCCTGGCAGTAATAAACTGCCTATCTCATTTTTCACTACTGCAAGGCCTACCTTTCTCAATAGCCAGCATTGGGAATTCATTAATATACTTTTAAGCTGTAATTATTGATCAGAGAGGAGTAGATTTATCATGTTTGATATGTTTGGAATGGCAATTTTAAATCCTCCTTACTGTTGAATCTGTATTTAACATAACTTTTTTTTAGAAATACCACTTTTAAAAAGTGGCAAGTTTACTGTACTTACTGCTCAGTGTCCCTAACAGCCTTTTTCAATACATGTCTGGGTTGGGTGACTGTTACAATTAGTGCATTCCCTCTAGACCGCTTCAAACACAGGAAGGTGAGGCTCACCTGCATTCTGAGCAATCATCTTTATTCTGATGGGTCTTCCTGGGCAAAGAAGGAATGAGAGGGGCTGACACACTTCAATAGGTAGTGTCCTGTCCTCACCCAAAGCTCTGATAAACCCATCAGGGTGAGCCTGGCAGACATGACTGGGTTGAAAGGGATCCATGTGCACTTCATCTCCCCCTACATCAAAGGGGCTTTTGAGTGCAAGTACTGGGTCTCTGACCCCCTAAAATCAGACACTCCTAGATCTTAAACTAAACCTCTGTTAGAAGGACTGCTGTGCTGCTTAAGGACTCAACTGGACTGCTGTTCTGGAAAGATTGCTGTTCTGCGTGTTGCCGTGCTGCCTGCTGCTCCCTGACTCTGTTAGAAGGACTCTACCTTCCCCCCCAAGTGATCTCTAAGGGCTAGCTGGATTGCCTCCTGTTTTCTGAAGTCTCAGGTACAAAAAAGACTTCATAAAATTCTGCTGGCACTGCTGGACTCTGCCTTCTGTGAGTCCAACCCTTGCCTGAGGTGCCTCGTCCAAGCTCTGGGCCTCAGAAGTAGGTTCGGCAGCTGTTTTCATACAAAATGGGTGCATAACATTGACTGTGTGATAAATTCTGCTGCATCGCCCTTTGACACCGATGCAGAGCAGAGACTGCTCTAAGACAGCACTTCCATACCCCCTGTGCGGCTTGACTACGACACTCTGCGTGGCTTGATGATGATGCTTTGCCTTCACCTCAGGGAAACTCAATGACAACGCAGCGACCAGACTGTGTGGAACAGATCCATGCATCGAGCCCTCTGCATCAACGCTTTGCTCCATTCAAAGAACTCTCTCAGTGGGCCCTTTGTGGGTCCTGTAGCTGGCCTGTCCTCTATTGTGGTCAGCCTGAACTTTGGATTCATACCAGCCCCTCGTGACATCAAGTAACCTTTTGACTGCTAGTGACGTCTACGCACTATTTATGATCTAATCTTTACAAATTCATATGTCAGTGTCTACTGGTTGGATTTTTGTTGTTATGATGTTATTTTGTTGGGATACATATTCTCTATTTTTGCTGAGACTTTTTGTGGTGTTTTCCTTGTGTTACTGTGTGTGTGTGTGTTGCACAAATATTTTACATATTGCCTTTGTAGATAAGCGTACCTGCTCTATGCCAAGCTACCAGAGGGTGAGCACAAATTATCTTATTGTGTATCTAGTATGCCCTGACTAGAATGGTGGTTCCTGCCTGGCCTGGGTTCATACTTCAGCCCATTTCTAACAACATTTAAATCCACTGTTTGTGTGTGTGTGTGTGTGTGTGTGTGTGTGTGTGTGTGTGTGTGTGTGTGTGTGTGGGTGTGTGTGTGTACCCACTTAGTTCCTCCCTTTTTAAAAACTGTACCAAAGTGACAAATAGACCAAACTCCCACCTCCAACTTCCTTCCAAGAAAATCAAAAAATCTAAATCCAAAATCTACTTTGTGTGTAGTAGCCTCACAATCTGCTTTGTATGTGTTAAATTGTGTTTGGGAGTCTAACGAAAACACAAATAATGGTGCCACACAATCCAATAATCATACAAGGTCTAAATCAAATTTTGACTTGTTCCATATCTTTTATTTTGCTTGTTTAAAAAAGACTTCAAAGATTGCAGCAAGCACAGCCAAAGTGTTTCTTTCACGTATGGGAACTTCTTCAGGGGGATTCATGCTATATATTTCAGTAAATCGGATGCCAACTTCAACTTTCATATTCACCGATGTATGAATCCTATAAATAGGTGGGCGGGATTAGTGTCAAAATTCGAAAAATATAGCCAATCTGACCTTGTCACAAAACTGCACTACCACCGTTCTTCACATCACATACGCCGAGGCAAAAAAGAACTCTGTCTGGGAGTCTGCTTAGCGCTCCTTTCTGTGGTGGGAGTATTTAAAGTGCATTTTTTAATTAGGTCGACTTGGGCCTAACATACAGTGTTGATCAAGAACTGAAAACTTTGTTTGAGGTGGGCCAGTCTGCAACCAATAAGATTGTGAGCTAAGCAGCAGCACCCTTACCCCTTAGCACATAAATTGCAGGCTAAGTGAACGGGCCGACAGTCACCTGAAAAGGCCTTCCTCATTCTCTTCCACAGCCCCTTGAGATTAAGGTGACCTGCTCTTTAGAATTAGTGTTCTATTTGCTCTGAGGTGAAAGGGCTTAGGCTTCTTTCGATTCCTAGAGCTGGGGCTGTCATTGGCCAAAGTTCATCTGATTACTAGGGTTATTTAAACAGAGGGATTAAAGCACCCATTTTGTTCGTAAAGGGTGTCCGGTTAAGGGTGCTGTTAGTTTGGGCCTGAATTGGTTCTAGGGCCAAAAAGTCTGCAAAAAAACCCATCCACAGCAGGGAACCAGGTATACCTCCTCCACCTACAAGGTAAGGAAATCAACCATTCCTGGCAGAAACACCACTTCATGTTCCATTCTCATAACCTCTACACAGCGTTACAAAATATCTCAACATCGCATTACATTTTAAACAGACATATACCATACTCACATCTAACCTAGTGGTGGCTGAAATTTGTGATTCCATTGTCGGAATTGGAGTATTTCAGTAATTCCGCATTACTCTTGTAACTCAGAATCACTAATAACAATTCTACTACTCCGCCGGCAGAATTTACCAGCACTGTAGTTGTTTTTTAAACAGGACTGGTAGAAGGAGAAGTCCCACTATGTTTAAAAACCGTGATTTGCAAATAGAGGGACTGTTCCCTCTTGCATATCTGTTTAACGCTCTGAAGTGCAGTGCATATCCCTCGTTGCCCTTACATAAGCATGTAAGGGCACTGAGGGGCAAGCACTGTAGTGGACACCCCTTAGTGCCCTTACGTACTTATATAAGGGCACCAAGGGGTATGCAATGCACTGGAGCAGATACCCCTCGGTTCCCCTGCATACTTACTAGCAAAATCTGGCTCATATGCACCCTCCCATAAAAATCCCATCAAATCTCTAATAAACCTATTCGAGCAGGAAAGCAAAGGCGAGGAATACCATAATCCCAGCCCAATCTCTTCAGCAGCACTTTCTACGCTGACCTTCCAATACAGACAAAGAAGAAATCTCAACCAATGGTAACTAGATGTCCACAAAAAATGTAAGTTCACAAACCAAAGGGGAGATAGGCCCACGGGATAGAGAATAGGCAGGGCCGTTAATACTAATACAAATAAGGGTAAGCCTATATCTCTAGATGATGAAAAGCTTAAGTGATTTATGCTTTTAGAACAGACACTTGCAGCTTGTGTTTATCCTGGTACATTTATGTATACCTCCTCACTTTACCTCTTTAGTTGAATTTTCACAATTTCAACACATGGAAGAATGAAAACAATGTCTTTCAATATTAATTTCACAAAAAGACATATCAAAATTATATACATAAGTAGAAAACATTTACACAAATCAAACAGAGAGACAACATATCACATTTTACAAACAACCTCGAATGACATTTTAAAAAATAAACAATTGCTAAAACAGGCAATTTATGAGAGACAAATACAATAAAACAACCACTTTTTGTCCTATTGCCCTAAACTTAAATGTTCACTGAAAAGATTTTTCTTTTAATTTATCAACTCCATTGGACAGTTTATGTAAGCATAAAATGTATTTATCCTTTGGTTTATAATGGAATGAAACCATATGCCAAAATATAAGGCATAATACTAACAATAACCCAGATACATCTCGTCCCTTTCACGACAGAAAATGTTCATTTCTGAATTGTTTGCTTGTGAATGCATGTTCAATGAGCAAAAATAAGTACAACATCTTTGTCCCACTGACAGGTACAGAACCAGACATACTACTCTTCACAGAAATTTGGTTGGGTGAAAAGAGCCATGGCCCAATGAACCTATCCTATATGGTTATCAAGCAATTACACATAACCATAAAGGATAAAAAGGAGACAGACTAGCCATTATATTAAGTACACCATAACAATCATCAAGTTGGAAGAGGTAACTATGCAAGCTTGTGAATCCCTACTTGCTAAATGTTAACCCAGACCCACTGTCACCTGCCACTTCTTCTTGCCCTACAGACCTCCACCCAACAATATAGCTTTTACTGACGCTTTCTTGGACACAAGCTCAGGTCTAATCAACTGTCCATTGTATCTATACTTTGTGACCAAGGCATCAGGTTCTATACATCAAATTTGCCTCAACCCAATGCTATCATATCAGGTCTACATGCACATAACTTACATCAGATCGTCTCTAGACCCATCTGCATATATTGGATGTAATTCTCACCAGTACAGAATTAACCACTATTCAGCAAATCTCACCTTTTCAATGGACAGATCATAATATCACAAACTTCTCCATCAAGATCTCAAATATAGTATGAACTACAGCCCACCTACCTGCTATAAAATGTAGCTACTGGATCAAACTAAACATGCAGGCTTTGGAATCACACATTAAAAAATATACTCTATTAGAAACAATTAACTCAGTGGATAATCTGAATGGATTTCCTCAGCCTTTGACATATTAATCCCCACACAACTTTAAAACAAGACAAAAGTAAAAAGAAGGTCCCTTGGATGAAGAAACTGAAACAAATTAAAGGACAACTCTCAACAATTCGAAGCTGGTGTCTCAAGTCCAAGAACCAGCAAGACTCTCTGCAAAGACACAACAGAATGTACAAGTTATGTATAAAGAATGTTAACAAATCCACTACTCGGGCAGAGTCTACAATTCCAACTGCACAGGCAAGGAATTATGTACAATTTGGAATTTCGCAATCCAGAAAGCTCTCAAAACCCCATCCCACTTTCCCATGACATTTGCAATAAACTAACAATGCATCAACTAAAAATAGCAGACACACTGGATTCCTATTTAGCAGCCAAGGAAAACAACTCTTCCGCTTCTGTGCAGCAAATAGCAATCACAACATCTACATTAACCTTCTAGGACATTACAACCTCGAAATTTGAAGTTCTACTTAAAGCCAGCAGCCCAACCAGCTGCCCTTCAGATTCCTGCCCTCCACACATTTTCAAAAAGATCCTTCGAATTACATAGTCAACTATCTCAGTCAGAAATATAATCAATAATTCCTTATCAATAAAACAGGAACTTTCCCTAAGAAATCAAAGGAACTTTCTTAGAGATATTAAAGAAGGCATACATATGCCCACTACTAAAGAACAACAAAATGGACCCTTAAGACCCCAACAGCTATACACCAATCTCCAATTTGTCTGTCTTTAGCAAAGCTACGGAGATCAGATCTCAGATTTCACAGAAGAATACTAACTCTTCTCAGTCTAACAAACTTGATTCCACCCAGGGAAAGGGAACACACTACTGAATCAGCTTTTGACAGAGTTCGCCATATTACCTTACTCTTTAGACTAAAACAAAGTTATTGGTATAGAAGGCACAACTTGATTTCCTCCTACCAGAGCAATCAATCATGCCAGATTCTTTTCATGTCCATACTGCATAAAAACATGAGTTTAACAAGGCTTTATCACCTCACCTCTACTAAATCTTATCAACCGTTTCAAACTCACCTGCTCCAACAATGCAGACAACACACAGATAATTCACAAACTGGAAAACCCCAAGGAACATTAAAATTAACCTGCCTCTTAGACGTAGAACAATCGATGACATGGATTCACCACAAACTTAATGCACCAAAAATGTAAAAACTGTCACCACCGTTTAGAGACCGGAAAGACTATGAACCTATATCCTCCTGGTCAGATGAACTGGAACACCCATCCAATAATAGCCAAAAATGTGAAAAATCTCTGAATGTTCTTTGACTCTACACGTTCCAAGAGTACTCATGTGGAAAGGCTGTTCCAATATACCTACTACACAATGAAAAATGTTAGGGCCTGATTTATAGTTTGGCAGGCTGAGTTTACTCTGTTGGGTTGGTGGAGGATGGTACGCTCATCTTACTGAGGGACCTACGCACACTGGCGATTTCTGTCAGTGTAGGAAAAGTTTGAAACTAAATAGGGCAGATGGCATAAAGTCCTGCCTAGGAAGGCCCCTACACACTCTGGTCATAGGAGGAAGTATTCTGCCAACATAGACAATGGAGGCCTTGTCAACCAAATGCTTACAGTCAGCCCGATTCAAAATAAGGCAGGCGGACCAACGGTTTGCCAAACAGGGTATTCCGCCACACTACGCCAAACTCTAAACCAACACCTAAGATGCATCTTTCGTTTTCATGGGTTTCCTCAAAAGGTGCAAACAACAACATCACCCAATCTCTGAACCTTGACTAAGCCACGACCAGTACCACAATAACCCACTCCCAATTATCAAAAGCTACAAAAAATCCAAATCTCAGCAGCAAGACTACTGCTAAATGTAAATATACAAACTCAAATGTCTTCAATCCTGAAAGCTCTACACTGGATCCAATAGTAAGAAAATTCTCTATCAAACTACTTTGCATCACTTTTTCTTTCTTTTATTATACAGTTAATTAAAACCGTAACATACACACATCATATTGGTGCTTAATAACATTAAGGATTAAAAATAAATATTATAAAATGTAGCAATACGAGATAAATGTCAATTCCAAAAACAGCATTTCAGGTAGATGACAATATATATCACAATTAGCCGTTTAGTCCAAAAGGGAAGTGTGTGATGCAGAAGGCAATAACAAAAATGTCCCAATGCTTGTTACAGATACCGATAGCTAACTTTCATCAATTACGGAGCTAAGAATGGCAAAAGACCAGAATGCATTCAAGCAAAAATCCCAAAATATTCCCAATCCAGAAATTTACATTCCAGACCAGCACCGCGATTAACATTTCCTGCTTACAGGAAGAGAATTTTTGATAGCTCGAGGTTTTCCGAGCAAAAATCCCTGCATCCCTAATCTACGGATTAGAAATAGTGGATATGGCATGTTGGAATTTTTTGGATTCTACCGAAGGAAAAATATTACGTAATTTAGCTTCTGTCAATACCGCAAATTCTAGGTCTTTGTTAAAACGAGAATTCGGCTTGCGTAGCTCTCGGGCTCAGGCAGCTGCGAGTGTGGTGCGTTGGGTTTTTAACATTGCAAGAGGAATGCCTGGCACATTGAGATATCTAATAAAAAGTGAGCTGTTGGGTTCCTTTAATGCTTATTCCTCTATTGTAAGGAATTTCCGGCAGGCTGTTATGCTACTACAGCTAGACGAACAAAGTCTTTTTACACTATCTGCTGCTCAATTGAAGTTATCCTTAAAATCTGCTTCTTGGGAGTTGAGCTTTAGAGTTGATAGTGGGACAAGTAAAGCGGTGAGAGGAATGTTCCCTATTGGTAAATTTTGTGAAATAAAAACACCCCAACCATACGTATGCTGGAATCTTCCCCATGGAATTAGGCGATTTATGCTTTTGTTAAGGTATAATTTACTCCTGTTAAACTGCCTTCTGTCCAAATGGTATGGTGGTTCAGATATCCGTAATTTTTGTAATCATAATACCCAGGATATGTACCATGTTGTTTTCGTTTGTCCGGCCCTCATGGCATTTAGACGCAAATGGTTAAGACCTATGTGCCTCCAACTGGGTATTGGTACTGCCTTTGATTTTATTGAAGCAATGCTTAATCCTCCAGACGAACTGTTTTGTTTTAAATTATTTTACTTCTTCAAATGTTTTTTAACATTATATTGATCATTTAATATTATGTAAATTTCTTTTGTATTCTTATGAAAATTGTTGTTTGTTTTTCGTGAATCTTTATGTGGACCTCAATCGAGTTCCATTATCATAAATAAATAAATTTGAAATTTGTGATAGCACTACTTTCTCCATACAAGCGGCAACACTTTGTAATTCCCTACCTGCAAAGATCAGAGCCACTGAGACTCACTTTGTATTCATAAGGATGGCAAAGACCTGGTTGTTCCCAGCGCTATCCAACTCAGCCTTTCTCTCTACTCTTTCTAGTTCCTTAAGTTATATCCAACTTGAACATTTAAAAAAAACTTGAATGAAAATCTCCTGATTTATTGCTAGAGATTATCCTGTCTCCTTCCTTCCTGTTTGAAAGATACTCTTCTTACATCGTCTGCATGGCTTAGTGCCTCTGTGTTTACCCCCTTCACACATGCCTGCCACCTTCCTCTCTACTCAACCTCAACTGCTTAATCATACCTTTCCTAACAAAGCATAAACATTCAGAGTAACCGTTCCTGCAACACCAAAACATATCTAACCTATCTACGCCTATCGCTCCCTTAAACCATGTCTCATTCTGTTTAACCTCTCCTTATTATCTTAATATATTTAACCTCTTCCACACTATTTCCTTACCTCCTTTCTCCACTTTCATTAACTCACTATAATAATTACACCAAACTCGTATTAACGTAATATATCGCCCCTTGAAAATGGAGGAAAAGTTTCAGTTTCCTTACAGCGCAAGACCAGCCCAAAAACCAACACCTTCTCGGGAGTATTAAGCACTAAATCAAAACAAGCATTGGAAATGCAATAGGTCTCGCATTAGAAAAGTTGGAGCTATTGGTTTTGTAAATGACAAATATTTTATTTATTTGTTGGTTTTTAAAATAGCTAAATTGATAGCTTTGTTATTTACAACGCCAATAGTTGTAATTTTTGCGAATGTGACACCTATAGCATTTGGAATGCAACATTTTACGTTACTTAGATGGCAGCTCTGGTCGTTAGGCCACATCTCTAGAGAGCAGGAGAGTGCAGCAGAGGAGAGACGTACAGCAATGCAATAGGTCTGGCATTAGGAAATTTTGAGCTATTGGTATTGTAAAGGACATATTTTTTATTTATGTGCTTGTTTTGAAAGTAGCGAAATTAATAGATTTGTTATTCACAATGCCAATAGTTTTATGTTTCGCAAATGTGACACCTATTGTAACACAATATGTGTTGTAGCACTGAGTGGTGTGAGGGTGAGGGGTGTGAGGGTGAGGGGGTGAGTGAGGGGGTGTGAGGGTGAGGGAGGGGGTGTGAGGGTGAGGGTGTGTGACGGTGTGTGAGGGTGAAGGTGTGTGAGGGTGAGTGAGGGGGTGTGAGGGTGTGTGACGGTGTGTGAGGGTGAGGGTGTGTGAGGGTGAGGGTGTGTGAGGGTGAGTGAGGGTGTGTGAGGGTGAGTGAGGGTGTGTGAGGGGGTGAGGGTGTGGATGAGGTGTTGAGGGTGAGTGAGGGTGAGGAGTTGAGGGTGAGTGAGGGGTTGAAGGTGAGTGAGGGTGAGGGTGAGTGATGGTGAGGCGTTGAGGGTGAGCGAGGGTGAGTGAGGGTGAGGGTGTTGTGAGGGTGTTGAGGGTGGGTGAGGGCGAGGGTGTAAGGGTGAGTGAAGGGGTGTGAGGGTGAGCGTGTGTGAGGGTGTGTGCGGTTGAGGGCATGTGAGGGTGAGGGTGTGAGTTTTGTGAGGGGTGAGGGTAAGTGAGGGGGTGATGGTGTGTGAGGGTGAGGGGATGAGGGTGTGAGGGTGAGGGTGTGAGGGTGAGGGTGAGTGAGGGTGGGAGAGGGTGAGGGTGTGAGGCTTATTGAGAATGTGTGTGGGTGTGTGAGGATGTTTGAGAGTGTGTGAGGGCGGGTGTGTGTGAGGGTGGGGGTGTGTGAGGGTGGGGGCATGTGAGGGTGTGTTGTTGAGGTCATGAGGGTGAGTGAGGGTGTGTGAGGGTGAGTGAGGATGTGTGAGGTTGAGGGTGTGAAGGTGTGTGAGGGAGGGTGGGGGTGGGTGAGGGTGTGTGAGTGTGAGGGTGTGTGAGGGTGTGTGTGTGAGGGTTAGTGAGGGTGAGTGTGTTGTTAGGGTGGGGGGGTGAGGGTGGGTGTGAGTGAGGGTGTGTGAGGGTGTTTGTGTGTTGTGTATTTGTGTGATTGTGGTGTGTGTGCTTGTGTGTGTGTGTGTAGTTGTTGGTGTATCTTTGTTGTATTATATGTTTTGAAAATGTTAAATATCATAAGTCTGACTGTCCCATAATTATATTAACATATTTAAGTTATTGCATTCTAGTTTTTTTTGGAATCCCGTACTATTTTGATTGACGTCCGTGTCAGCCAATGAGATTTCAAAATCCTCTCACGTTGCGTAACAATTTACTCGCGTCTATATGGAAATCCCCATATTGTTGAAAGCGGGTCCCGTGTAAGGAGTGTTGGCTTCGTTGTCTGTTCCGTGCATCGTTCGACATGTAAGTTGTTTTTTGTTGTTTTATTTTGTGTGAGTATAGTGTTATGAATTATTGGATTTGTTGTTTCCTATTAGTTTTATTGGCATAGTAGTGTCTTTGTTTTGCAACGAAGGATGTTTATTTTGAATTGTCGGCTCTTTATGTATGTAATGCATAGTATCTTATTGTTCAGATATAATTTTTAATATGTTTGCTTTTGGTTAGTAGTTGTGTTAATAATGAGAGCAGTGTTTTTTTGTGTGTAATTGTGTAGTATGTTGTATATCTGCGTGAATATTTTATATTGTTTTAACTCTACGTTCTGTTATTTTAGTTATTAAGAAATGTATGTTTGTATAGCTTTTTATTTTGATGTGTATGTAAATTTCGTGCTGTGGTTTGTGATACTTCCTTTTCGTTAATAATGAATGCAATGTCTCCGCTTTGTGTTACGATGTATTTTTAAAGCAATATTGTCTTCTTATATATGCTTTCTCCATGTTGCTATCAGAATTCTGACTTATGTCCACATTACTGTAGAGTATCGAATTTTTTTTTGTATATTTGATGTAATTTCGTGTGAATAAATGCTCGTGTTATATGCGTACGGTTTTTTGTGTAACTCTTGACAATTGTTTTTAATCCGTCCCATTCCCCGGGTGACTAATGCTTATTTATTCCCCCAATAAAAAGTAGGCTGTTTCACATTTGTGTTTGTACATCCTCGTCCTCGCTTCCTGCCAGATATTTTTTGTTGTTTTGTTGGTGTTATATTGTCCGAATCATTTTTGTTTTGTGACCTGAAGCCTGATAAACATCCTTGGATGCTGTAGCTCACATTTGGGAAGTATATTTTGCGTGTAATGTATGTGATGCACGACTCCGTTGACCCCCTTTTGTTTTTAATTTTGTCCTAAAATTTGTTTGTCTCAGAAAATGGCATAAAATTTATCAATTTGTTAAATGCACAATCATTTTTTTTATTAGGGTGGAATAGGAGGCAATTTTTTGAGTCTTTACTTATATTGCGTTTAGTTTAGTTTAATTTGATTGTTTATTTGGCTGGTGGATTAGGATGGCGTATTTTTCCTTTGGATTTTGTTTTTGAGGATGTATTTCTGTTACGTATATTGAGGGTGTATTTGGAGGGTGAATTCGCCTGTTATTTTATTAGAGTGGATTAGGACTCTGGATTTCTATGTTGGAGTTAGAGTGTGGATTAGGATGTTTTATTTCTATTCTTCCTTTGGATGCTGTATTTGTGTGTGTGTGTGTGTGAGGGTGAGTGAGGGTGTGTGAAGCTGAGGGTGTGTGACTGTGTGTGAGGGTGTGTGACCGTTAGTGAGTGTGTTTGCTGCATGTCTGATGCTTGTGGATGTCTGATGCTTGTGGATGTCTGTTGCTTGTGGTTGTCTGTTGCATGTGGATGTCTGTTGCTTGTGGATGTCTGTTTGAAATGCAATATGTCTCGCATTAGAAAAGTTGGAGTTATTGGTATTGTAAATGACATATGTTATTTATTTGTTTTTTTTTAAAATTGCTAAATTGATGGCTTTGTCATTTACAATGCCAATAGTTATAACTTTTGCGAATGTGACACCTATAGCATTTGGAATGCAACATGTGTTGTATTTACGTGACTTAGATGGCAGCTTTTGTCGTTAGGCCACATCTCTAGAGAGCAGGAGAGTGCAGCAGGGGAGAGAAGCACAGCAATGCAATAGGTCTTGCATTAGAAAAGTTTGAGCTATTGGTATTGTAAAGGACAGCTTTTTTATTTATGTGCTTGTTTTGAAAATAGCGAATTAATATGTTTGTTATTTACAATGCCAACAGTTTTATCTTTTGCAAATGTGACACCTATTGTAACATAATATGTGTTGTGAGGGTGAGTGAGGGTGAGGGTGAGGAGTTGAGGGTGAGGGGTTGAGGGTGAGTGAGGGTGATGGGTTGAGGGTGAGTGAGGGTGAGGTGTTGAGGGTGAGTGAGGGTGAGTGAGGCTGAGTGAGGGTGAGGCGTTGAGGGGGAGGGGTGGAGGGTGAGGTGTTGAGGGTGAGGGAGGGTGAGGTGTTGAGGGTGAGTGAGGGTGAGGTGTTGAGGGTGAGTGAGGGTGAGGGTGAGTGAGGGTGAGGTGTTGATGGTGAGTGAGGGTGAGTGAGGGTGAGCTTTTGAGGGTGAGTGAGGGTGAGGGTGAGGGTAAGGCTGAGGGGTTGAGGGTGAGTGAGGGTGATTGAGAGTGAGGGTGAGTGAGGGGTTGAGGGTGAGGTGTTGAGGGTGAGTGAGGTTGAGGGGTTGAGGATGAGAGAGGGTGAGGGGTTGAGGGTGAGTGAGGGTGAGGTGTTGAGGGTGAGTGAGGCTGAGTGAGGGTGAGGGGTTGAGGGGGAGGGGTCGAGGGTGAGGTGTTGAGGGTGAGGGAGGGTGAGGTGTTGAGGGTGAGTGAGGGTGAGGGGTTGAGGGTGAGTGAGGGTGAGGGGTTGAGGGTGAGTGAGGGTGAGTGAGGGTGAGGTTTTGAGGGTGAGTGAGGGTGAGGGTGAGGCTGAGGGGTTGATGGTGAGTGAGGGTGAGTGAGAGTAAGGGTGAGTGAGTTGTTGAGGGTGAGGCGTTGAGGGTGAGTGAGGGTGAGTGTTGAGGGTGAGTGAGGGTGAGGGGTTGAGGGTGAGTGAGGGTGAGTGAGGGCGAGTGAGGGTGAGTGAGGGTGAGTGATGGTGAGGTTGTGGGGTTGAGGGTGAGTGAGGGTGAGGGGTTGAGGGTGAGTGTGGGTGAGGTGTTGAGGGTGAGTGAGGGTGAGGGTGAGTGAGGGTGATGGATTGAGGGTGAGGTGTTGAGGGTGAGTGAGGGTGAAGGTGAGTGAGGGTGAGAGTGAGGTGTTGATTGTGTGTGAGGGTTAGGGGTTGAGGGTGAGTGAGGGTGAGGGTGAGTGAGGATGAGGTGTTGAGGGTGGCTGAGGGTGAGTGTGGTTGAGGGTGAGTGAGGGTGAGGGTGAGTGAGGGTGAGGGTGAGTGAGGGTGAGGGTGAGTGAGGGTGAGTGTGAGTGAGGGTGAGTGAGGGTGAGGGTGAGGTGTTGTGGGTGAGTGAGGGTGAGGGGTTGAGGGTGAGTGAGGGTGAGTGAGGGTGAGGGGTTGAGGGTGAGTGAGGGTGAGGGTGAGTGAGGGTGAGGGTGAGTGAGGGTTAGGGTTTGAGGGTGAGTGTGGGTGAGTGAGGGTGAGTGAGGGTGAGTGAGGGGTTGAGGGTGAGTGAGGGTGAGTGAGGGTGAGGGTGAGTGAAGGTGAGGGTGAGGTGTTGAGGGTGAGTGAGGGTGAGGGTGAGGGTGAGGTGTTGAGGGTGAGTGAGGGTGAGTGATGGTGAGGGTGAGTGAGGGTGATTGAGGGTGAGGGGTTGAGGGTGAGTGAGGGCGTGTGAGGGTGAGTGAGGGTGTGTGAGGGGGTGAGGGTGTGGATGAGGTGTTGAGGGTGAGTGAGGGTGAGGAGTTGAGGGTGAGTGAGGGTGAGGCATTGAAGGTGAGTGAGGGTGAGGGTGAGTGACGGTGAGACGTTGAGGGTGAGCGAGGGTGAGGGTGAGTGAGGGTGAGGGTGTTGTGAGGGTGTTGAGGGTGGGTGAGGGCGAGGGTGTAAGGGTGAGTGAAGGGGTGTGAGGGTGAGGGTGTGTGAGGGTGTGTGCAGTTGAGGGCATGTGAGTGAGTTGTTGAGGGTGAGGGGTTGAGGGTGATTGAGGGTGAGGGGTTGAGGGTGAGTGAGGGTGAGGGGTTGAGGGTGAGTGAGGGTGAGGGTGAGTGAGGGTGATTGAGAGGTGTTGAGGGTGAGTGAGGGTGAGGGTATGTGTGAGTGAGGGTGAGGGATTGAGGGTGAGGTGTTGAGGGTGAGTGAGGGTGAGGGTGAGTGAGGGTGATTGAGAGGTGTTGAGGGTGAGGGTATGTGTGAGTGAGGGTGAGGGATTGAGGGTGAGGTGTTGAGGGTGAGTGAGGGTGAGGGTGAGTGAGGGTGAGGGTGAGGTGTTGATTGTGTGTGAGGGTTAGGCATTGAGGGTGAGTGAGGGTGAGGGTGAGTGAGGATGAGGTGTTGAGGGTGGCTGAGGGTGAGTGTGGTTGAGGATGAGTGAGGGTGAGTGAGGGTGAGGGTGAGTGAGGATGAGGGTGAGGGTGAGTGAGGGTGAGTGAGGGTGAGGGTGAGTGTGAGTGAGGGTGAGTGAGGGTGAGGGTGAGGTGTTGTGGGTGAGTGAGGTTGAGGGGTTGAGGGTGAGTGAGGGTGAGTGATGGTGAGGTGTTGAGGGTGAGTGAGGGTGAGGGTGAGTGAGGGTGAGGGTGAGTGAGGGTGAGTGAGGGTGAGGGTTTGAGGGTGAGTGCGGATGAGTGAGGGTGGGTGAGGGTGAGTGAGGATGAAGGGTTGAGGGTGAGTGAGGGTGAGGGTGAGTGAAGGTGAGGGTGAGGTGTTGAGGGTGAGTGAGGCTGAGTGAGGGTGAGGGTGTGGTGTTGAGGGTGAGTGAGGGTGAGTGATGGTGAGGGTGAGTGAGGGTGATTGAGGGTGAGGGGTTGAGGGTGAGTGAGGGTGAGGGTGAGTGAGGGTGAGGTGTTGAGGGTGAGGGGCTGAGGGTGAGTGAGTGAGGGTGAGGTGTTGAGGGTGAGTGAGGGTGAGGTGTTGAGGGTGAGTGAGGGTGAGGGGTTGAGGGTGAGTGAGGGTGAGGTGTTGACGGTGAGTGAGGATGAGTGAAGGTGAGTGAGGGTGAGGGTGAGTGAGGGTGTGATTGGCATATGTGAGTGTTTTGCATGTGTTAATGTTTATTTTAATGTAATGTGTGTTTGTGTTTTTGTATGTGTATTGGTTTTATAAGTGTTTAGTGCATTTTTTTAAACTGCGTTTTATTTGTGTCATGTTAAACTGTCGTACGCTATGTATTCCCTTTACGTTTGTTACGTAAGGGATGTTAGCATTCTAGTTTTTTTTGTGATGGTGATGTAATGTTTATCGTGACGTAATTTTTAGCCAATCGCAGCGCTACGTTGTGTGACGTAGCGTTGCGTTTGACGTGCGTCAACGGGGCGTTTTCCAGATTGGTGTAAATGTTCGTGCGGTAAAGGCGTGT